>NC_143437.1:75200000-75893750 GCF_987193195.1 Phasianus colchicus
AGATCAGATGGCTGTAATCAAGAGCTTGAAGTATATACAAGAGGAAATTAATAGTACATCTACAGACTTCACAGTTTGGAGAAAGCAACTTCTTGCTTCTACATCAAACTGTAGCGGTAAGGACAATTCTCTGGCAGTTTTGTAGTTCAGGAAAAGATACAAAGAATTCATTAGGTTGATTATTGCAGAAGATTGCTTATTCATTGCTGTTCCCATGTGTTCACTTGATGAAATTCAAACTGAGAAAATTTGACACTGTGCAGTAATACTTTTCCCTTTAGTTTCTGGTGCCAGCAGTCCTTGTGTTATAGCTGTAAATCAGAATTAGCAAGGGTTTGTTAGTACAAACTGCAAATGCTTATTATATTCCTTGCATAAGAAAACTTACAAACCAGTAATTCAATGTGTTTCTATTTTAAATCTGTGTTACGATTCAAAAGGAAATAAAGAGTCTGATGAAGAATTTGTGGAGCGCTTCTCAGCTCAAGTGGAAACAGTTATTCATGGTGTTCTGTATGCCATCCAGTGTTTGGTAGAGAGAAAACAGAAAGGTGGAGAAGAGGAAGAAAAACCTCCAGAGGAAACCGGTGAGACTGTTAATTTAGTCAAGGGGTAGTGAGAGAGTTTAAACTACTTGAACCTAAAAATACCAGTACCCAAGGAAATTTCCATTTCAATAGTTGTGCCCATGAACAGATAGCATGAACATTTCTTGTTTGCTTGGTATAACATTTTAGAATATCAAATGTGATATCAATCTCTTTTTTTGCCCCCTGTGTTTCAATGAAAGATGATACAGCTTCATTGGATATGATTAAAGCAGGACATTTAACTAAACTTTTGGATGAAGATATTTCTGCTGATGTGGAATCTTTGCATGTACAGAAAGTAATTTCAGCAGTTTCAGAGCTGATGGAGAGCCTGAAATCTTATGGAGAAGATTGCACCTCAGATAAACATAAGGTAAAATTGTTTTTCTTGACAGCTTTTTGGCTCAGGGGTCTCAGTAGTTCAGAATCATCAGCTGTGGTGGTTTAACAGAAATTACTTCTTATTGTTCATTACCGTAGAACTAGAAGTTTGTGAAAGAACATAACTGAATGTAGTTATGCTCTTTTGTAATGTAAAATGCAGGAGGTCCTTTAATAAAAAGGAAAAACGCTAGTTTTTGTGAAATGTGAAAGCTTGAAAAAGCTCTGCGAAATTTATATTGTGTTTAAATCTGCCTACTGATATTTCTGGCTTGAGCATCTGTTTCCAGTCTATAACCCTCTGTGAGGTACATCTTAGTAATTACTAGTAATTACATTACCATGCTTGACAGCTGTTCTTTGATTTTGTAAATTTTTTCTTAACTGCAGTTCTTCAACCAGTCCTGCTATTTGCTGGTGCGTCTAAAGCCCATGCTCTGCAAGTTTTTAGACCTGATCCTGTTCTACCTCACTATTTCACTGTCATCTCACCGGAGTACTGGAAAACTGCTTTCTGTTCTAACTAGTATTTTCACAGAGCTTGCCCAAAAGGTAAGTTATTAGAGATAAAGGTGGATGTATGGGAAGCATATTCTTAATGTATACACTTAGTTTCTTTGTAAGAGTTGGGTAAAGACATAGTTACTGGTACAGAATGTCTTCTGTTTGCCTTTATAGGGGTTTTGTCTGCCAAAAGAATTACTTGAAGATGAAGCTGGAGAGGGAGCAACACAGTTTCATGATTATGAGGAAGGTGGTATTGGAGATGGGGAAGGCAAGAAGGATGTGAGCGACAAAATAGAAAGCGAAGATCAGGCAAGTTGTTTTTTTAGGAGAGGGGATAAAGGGAAGGTGGGAGTAGTTTAAATAAAACTGAAACTATATGCTAAAGAAAGGCTGCTTTTGGTTACTTGTAAATACAAATGCAAGAGTTTTTAGCTATTTTTGTTAAGTTTGGTTTCACTAGAATTTCTTTCCTGAGCAACTTTGTTACCTGTGCTATTGTTAGGGAATAAAAAAGTAATTTATGCTGGCTCTGTGTCAGTATTGAAGGACAGTTCAGCCATATTACTGAAAGTATTGTGTAGGAAGTTTGAATGGTTTTGAGGAGAAATATGCAGAGTAATAGAAAATGCCAGGCTTTAGCTTGATGTGTTTGGGTGGAGAGACAGCTCACGTGCAGAAGTTGTATAGTGTGGTTAACATGAGTTTGCCTGGACCTTCAGTCTGAGAAGTGCTAGGGAGAGACATGGAAAAATTCCTCTGATGGCTTCTGGGAAGTCGTGTTGAATGGAGAACACTAATAAGAGGCCCAAGATAGTTGATCCAGCTGGCTCTGAGCTGGTCTTTACTGGCTAACTCCAGTTTGCATCATATTTATGCAAACTTTATATTTATATTTAATATCAGTAATTGCATTCAAGAAATGAAGAGCTAACTTGAAAATGGCCAGAGGATAATACAGATAACCTTATGTGAGATTATAGTTTGGCTACCTACTAATAGGACAGTTCCTTCTCTTGAACAGATGTGATAATTTTTCCTTTAACCCAGCTTTATGAGTGCACAAAGCCCATCAAAACTTGAGAACAATGTTGTGAAAAAATGAAACACATCAGATGTTTCAGGTTAAAAAATATATATATATATATGTGAAGTTGCCTTCAGTCTCCCAACTAGGTTAGCTTCTATCTTTCTATGTTACTGTTGTAGTACTTCATGTAAACTTAAATATATACACAAGGTTCATTGTAACTTTTGTCTTTACCAATAATTCAGATAGAAGACAGTTTTAAAAAGGGTGAGGAGAAGGAGAAAGAGGATCAAGATTCTAAGCCAGATATTGAAGGAGAAGACAATGCAATTGAAATGTCAGAAGACTTTGAAGGAAAAATGCATGATGGAGAACAGGAGAAAAAAGGTTTGATCCTTCCACTAAGGCAATCTTATAAGAAGTGTAATAGATCAGTCCAGTGGTTGATACTTTTATGTATTGATGCATATGCGGAAAAGTCAGCATTCAGCAAAAAAAAAGTAATGCCATTTGTATATGAAAATTAAGAAATTTTAATCTGAACACTAAGAAGTTGAAGATATTCTTCAACTCTTCTGTGGAGGTTTTGGATCAGAGGGAGCTGTTTCTTTTTTCCTGTTGTAAGATGACCCTTGGACAAGGGTTAAAATTAGTCACTGACTTTATGGATCTGTTGAAGATCAGCAGAGCACTTACAAAAGAAAATGTGACAGTAGTTAGCCATAACTTAAAATATGAGCAGGGAAGCTAACTTTTAAGCAATGGTGATAATTCACTTTTCCCAAATGTTACTTTTTCAATTTGCTAGTAGTCCAAAAAGTAGCAGTTCTTGCACTTCAGAAGGTAACACCTTGAACATCTGCAACTAACATGACTTACAAATTACAGTAGTGTTAATCTGCTCAAAAAATCTGAGAAGTGCCAAGAATAAGCTCTTCAGCACAAGAAAGGACATTCTGAAACTAGTGAAGTGAAATGGATCTTTCCTCACCCTATAATGCCAAAACATTTGGAAAAAGGAAGTGGGAGAGAGTAAGGATTAGAGAATTAAAATAATCCGCATTTTTAGCATTTGCCACTTGTTAGAAGAATATGTCCATCTGTTTGTCCAAGAGAGCATGCTGAACCATCTCATTAGATCCCTGCTCTTCTGGATGTCAGTGCATGCATGGTCTTGTTCTGCATTGCTCCATTAAATCCATAGAGTGAAGAATTTCAGGTGTGAAATGTGACTGCTTGTTTGTTTGCTCTATCTTCTCTGTACTGAGACATATCCTGAACTGTACACAGAAAATGATGAAAAATCCGATGAAGAGGAAGAGCTGGATAAGCAGATGGGAGATCTTGATAATGCTGAAGCTGACAATAAACTGGATGAGAGGCTTTGGGGGGATGAAGATGATGATGATGATGATGAAGATGCCAGTAGTAAAGCAGAAGAAACTGGGCCAGGGATGGATGAGGTAAGGAGAAAAGTGATAGGAAGAAGAGTATCAAGGGAATTAAATTCTCTTATGACCTAGACAATGAATTCCTTTACATAGTGGGCTCTTTGGTCTTGGAAAGGGATCATTTGAGTATATCCTAAATTATTTAGTGTTGTCTTTTTTCTGTAGGAATTGGTGTCTTGTTTATTCAGATATTGGGAAGCAGGTAATATAATTGAATTATTTATTTTTTTTTTAATTTTTTGTTTAATAGGAAGATTCAGAGCTTGTTGCAAAAGATGACAATTTGGGTACAGGAAACAAAGATAATAAAAAACAGCCTCCCAAGGATGAAGAAACAGAGAATCAAACAGAAGACAATGAAAACAAAGAGAAAATCCATGAGCAAATTGATGAGGTAAAAATTATTTGGACTACATGAAGTATTTTGTTGCTAAACTGTATTCTGTTGCTCCCATGATGCTCTTTATTTTAAAGGTGAAGTACACCAACTAGTTCATTTCAGAGTCAATAGTTGACCACATTTGTATTGTTATATGTATATTTCCTGAGGTTTAGCCCCAAAATAATTTTATTTGCATTAACCTGAATGTGTAATGGCTTCCAAAACAGGTTTACACTGAATTGCCATTTTGATGGAGAAAGCTAGAAAGTCCTTGATCTGTTGTGAGTAGCAACAGAAGCATTCAGTGGACTCATCCCAAAAATCTGCCTATATTGTATAGCATGCAAGAGTGCATTTACCATCTGCAAGAGCTTAGATTCTGCTTAGTCTTTCAGGAAAATAGTATTATGAGCACAAAGTATGCTGTTTCAAAGGAATACCAAAGTATATAGACAGTGATAGTTGCACCTTGGTGAGTAGCCGAAATCCATTGCATCTCTCATTCCCTTCCTCAAAGGGATAAAGTTAGAAAATACAGTGGAAGAAGGTTCAAGGGTTGAGATAAGTATAGGGAGCTCACCAATTACCACCGCAGGCAAAACAGAGTAATCGCAGGGAAATTAATGTAATTTATTGCCTATTATTAACAGACTAGAGTAGTGAGAACTAAAACAGACTGAAAACACTGTCCTCCTACCCACCCTCTCCTACCTCCTCCCTCTAAGGGGCGTAGAGGAATTGGGGCTGTGATCAGCCCCTGATGCTTTGTCTCTGTCACTCCTCCATGATCACTCTCTGCCCCTGCTGCCTGTGGATCCCTCCCACGATGTAGTTTTTACCCAACTGATCCCACGTGGATTCCCACAGGCTGTGTCTCTCCCGGCACTGCTCCAACAAAACTCTGTTGGACCATTGGGCCCCACCCTTCAGGCACTCTTCCAGCACTGCTCCCCTAGGTTGTAGTTGTGTCCTAGGGCTGCTCCTGTGGGGGCTGTCCATAGGCTGTACATCCTTCAAGCCACATCCACTGCTGCACTGTGAGGTCCTCTGTGGCTGTGCACAGAGATGTACTGTGTAATTCCCATGGGCTGCAAGGGGATGGCCTGCTCCTCTGCGGGCCTCTCCAGAGCTGCAGTGAGCTGCTCCTGTGTGCCTGAACTCCTCCTGCACTGACCTTGGTGCCTGCAGCGCTGCTTCTCTCCCATTTCTCCCTTCTCTCAGCTGCTGCTACATAGCAGTTTTTCATTTCTGAAATCTGCTCTCCCATAGCACATCCAGCCTCATTCATGGCTCAGCTGCAGGTCCCTTTGGGAGCAGCTGGAGCACTGCTCTGACATGGGGCTCTGCTCACAGAGGCCACCCATGCGGCTCCCCAGTGCCAAAACTGTACAATGTAAACCCAGTACAGTAAATGCAGTTGCAAAAAATAGTCTTTCCTGCTATTATACATGTGACTGTGTATCATTGGAAATAAATTTTTAATTGATCAGAATGTAATACTGTATTCAGTATTTCTGTGTCCTAAAGAATTCAATTATATCTCATCTGTCATCTTTGCCTTTTACCTCACTTACTATATAGGCTGTCTTTTTTTCCCCATCCTTTTTTTGCAGAGAGAGTATGATGAGAACGAAGTAGATCCTTATCATGGCCAGCAGGAAAAGCAGCCTGAAGTTGAACCTTTAGACCTTCCCGATAACTTGAACCTGGAGGATGATGAGAAGAGTGATGAAGAGAAAGAGGGTGAAGGTATAGCTGAAAATCTCTGAAGATTCCCAGCTGAAAACTAAGTGGAAATAGCGAGGGGAGAGTCAGACAATGAGCTTTATTTTTCTATTGAGTAGAAGGGGGGTGGTGGTAGAATTCCGTATAACAAGAAGTTAGAATTTCACTTCTGTATATTAAAATACCAGGATACCAAATGCAGATCAAAACTTAACATTGCAGCATTTTTCTTTGCTTACCTTTAATGCACACTGTGGAAAATTTTATTTTCCTGTGATCTAGTTGTTAAATCCTCATTCTAGAAGCTCCCTGTTTCATTCTTTTTCTGTTTTCAGGGTTTTTTTTCTGATACTTAAATGCATTTGCACTGAAAGGCAACTGACCATCAAGAATATTAGATTAAACTTGGTTAATGGGAATGCATTGTTTTGTATTGTTAGCTACTAATTGTGACACTTAAAATGTATGCTGTAGAGAACTTGAGATTCTACGTACAGAAATCTCATTATTTTCTCTATTACAATTTTTTGATAGCCTGCTTAGGTTTGTTCTGATCATATCGGTAATATTCACTGTTTCTATACTTCACTGAAGAGTTTTGTATACCTTTCTGATTATTTTTAAATTCAGAAGAAGAAGAGAATGCTTTTGAAATAGATGACAAACCTGTTGATTTAAATGAGGCAGAGAATACGGAAGGTCAGAATGAAGAGAATAGTAGTGAGGCAGAAGGAGGCGATCAAGATGTAGAACCTGCTGAAGAAGGCATTACTGAAGAAAAAGAGGAAAAGGAAGATGAAGGGGAGAAAGATACTGATGATCAAGAAGAAGAAAATACTGGGAACACTGAGGAGGCAGAAGAGGAAGAATCACAACCATCTAATGAGGAAAAAAATGAATCTGCTGAAGAGGAGAAAGAGAAGGGAATCCCTGCTGCTGACCAAGGCCTTCAACCTCAGGTACAGAGTCATAAATAAAAGCTTGTATGTATATATTTTTTCCTATATGAGACTGACAGTGTTCTGTGTTACTTTGTGACAAAATTGATATTGTGGTGGATGTTAGTAAAACTCACTAGGAAGATGAGAGATCTCCTTACTATTAAACTGGTGTATTTCTCTTACCCATGTTCCTGTTACCACTTTGGCCTTCTGCTTCCCCATGCTTTGTAGAATGTTCAAATAAAACTGATCTCATTTCAGCAAGAGGAGGATAAAGATAACGCAGAGATGGATGAGCAGGTCCCTGAGTCTGAGGAGAGAATGGAGCATGAAACACAAGGGCAGACTGGGCAAGAAAACCTGCAGAGTGACAGTGCTGTAGAGTTAGCTGGAGAGGCTTCAGAAAGAGACCAGTCCAAAGAGGTGAGCTATGTGGACTTGTGTAGTGTTTCCAGCTCATACTTGTGAGTATGTTTTTAATCTATAATCGGAGAACTGCTGCAATATTTTAAGAATTGTGTCTAGGACTCAATTTTCAGAACATAACTTACAAGTTAACTGGAAAAAAAAAAATAAATGAAGATGCCTTCCTGGCAGTGAAGTGTGTGTTCACAGTTTAGGCTAATTCTTGGTCTGTGGAACTGTCTCTCTGCCCTACACAAGAAAAAAGTTTGCAGTTATGAGCCATTTTTCATTCACACTAGAGTTTGATTTCTGACATTTGTCTGCAGCCTTCTTAATTACAGTTGCAATTTTTTTGGTCTCTCAGGAATATGGAAGTGGAGCTGCGAGTGCAAATCAATCAGAAGGCCATGAATCCACACGCATGGCCCGAATGGCTTCTGAAAAGCAAAGCAGGAAGAATACACAGGTTAATCTCATTCTTCTATGTTTCTTTATTTCTTATTTTTTTTTAAGTTTTGTACCTACTTTGAATGACCTAGTCCTACCTGTTTGCTGGTTAATATTAAGTATCTCTTTGTTAGAAGTCACGTTCTAATCGGTATTTGGCTGCACATCACATGAAGTTCATGGTAGTAATTTTTCTCTATCAGAGTTTCAAGAGGAAACCTGGTCAGGCAGACAATGAACGCTCCATGGGAGATCACAACGAGCGCATCCACAAGCGACTGAGAACCATTGAATCCAGCAGTGAAGCAAAGCAGAATACAACTCAGTCTAAACAAAACGTGGAGGAGGCTGATGCGTTTGAACACATTAAACAAAGTTCTGAATGCTATGATGCACAGACCTATGGTATGTGGTGGTATTTCTGTGTGTAAAGAGTTGTCATTCCAGATTCATTTAGAATGATTCCTCATTCATCCAGAATATTGAATTTACTCATAAAAGTGGGATTTCAGTTTTTTAAACCTATTTAAAACTCTTTCTTTCCAAATCTTATTTTATCTATTTTGAAGTCCATATTGCTACCACGTTTGCGAAATATAGCTTAAAGCAACAAGTTCCTCATTCTGTATCAAACTGATGATCCTTTAAAAATATTCATCTGAACTAGATTTAATTAAATAAATTGCTTTCTATTAAAGTAATTATTCAAGTTTACTCTTCAGAGTTTCAGAGGAATAGCTCTTTGACACAATGTGGAACAGAAAAGTGAAAACTAAACACAAATGTTTCATACAAAAGCCCAGATGATCTCTTTGGAAGATCAGTAAAGATTATATGTAGTGGGCTCAGAATGTAGGTTTTTTTGTAACTGTACTTTTTCATTCCTCTCTCCTTAATGACTCATGTTGCCTTTGTACAGATGTAGCTAGCAAGGAACAGGAGAAACCTATGATGCCTCTCGAAGAAAATGAAGAGGGAGATCCTGAAGATACAGCTATGGAAACAGAAATGCAGGAGGAGGATCTCCAAGCAGTGGACATAGAGGAGCTGAAGCCAGAAACAAAGTCAACTGCCACTAAAAGTTCTGGTACATTAACTTAAAAACAGTTCTCAGTGCAAGCTGACACGCATGCTTAAACATGCACATAGGTATTTATACTCAAGTGTAGTGGATTCATCTGTCTTCTGTAAGACTAAAACATCTGATCGTAATTTCATGTTTCTGCAGCAGTATTCTTACTCTGGCCAGGTAACTAGTGTTAGCTTTTTCCTAAGTTGGTGAAGTGACAGAGTGCATTACTGCTTTCCTTCAAGTTAATGATCTCTGATCTTTATGTACTTCTATGAAGAAGTGAAAAGGAAACATTTTCCAGTACGTTAGACATATATATGTGTGTATATATATATATATATATATATGTGATCCACGGGGTTAGTGATTAATTCTGTGATTGTAGGACCAGGTGAAGAGGAGTCAGAAACCCCAATTTTAGACTCTGACAATGCCAAGGACTCTACAAGAGAAAAGTTACCACAGGTGACTGAAGAGAAGCCAGAGAGAAGCAAGGACTCTACCATCCATACAGCCCATCAGTTTCTGCTGGATGCTTCCCAGGTATGATACTCAACATGTCTCTCCTTGCAGCTACAGTAATAGAAACTGCTTGTTTTCAGTGATCTGAGTTAATGAAGCTCTGTGAACATTGAAGTTTAGAATTACTTTGATTCAGACAATTCAGTACCTTGCTGTTCCTTAATAGCAGAATGAAAAGTAACACAAAACCAACTATTGTATATACAAATGAATGATGCCTTTAAAATGGAAATTCCTCTCTATCCTTATGTGGGAAGATCCCGTCCTCACCCCTTAAAAGAAACTTTTTGTTTTACTAACTGTCAAGAACTGTTTTGCTCAGATGAATCTACTGAAAAAACAATCAAGTGGAGCAGAAAGCTATGGGGCATGTGTGACCATAAAAAGGGGTTAGAGTGATGAGAGGGCTGTGCATCAGTGACTTTAATAATACTATTGTAGACAATAATTTAACCTCCTTTTTGTTGCAACACGCTGCTTCCTCAAGGCTGATAACAAATGTTCTATTTTATGAACTTTGCAATTCAAAACATGCTGTTATAACCTAGAAAAATCCTAGAATTTCACATAATAGCTGTGGAAACCACATTTTATCATAAAGTTTGAAATAGAGGCAGTCGGTGGTGTAGAAACAGTTGATGAAGTAAAAAGTAATTCTTTTTATGTTTGTTTTTCAGAAGTATTGAATTTCTATGCTTATAATGTAGTGTCCTGAGTACTGATGGTGGTGGAAGTGTTTTACTCTTTCTGCACACACCACAAAAAGGATCATGTGCCAGCTATGCCAGATATTTCTACCTTAGTGCTAAACGTGGTAGTACTTTGGGAAAAGGCTACTGAATGCAAGAGTGTTTTGCTTTTGTCAGAATAGATGCTTCTCTTCAAATTGATAGGCAAATCCTGAAACAGGAGAGGGAGCTCTTGCAGCATCGGTTGAAGAGTAAATGAGAAACATGAATGGGATAAAGTGCAAGTTCTCATCTTTCAGAGAGAGAAAACTCCCTCCATGTACATTATTTCTCCCTTCCTTAAGCCTGCAGTAGGTGGCCAGAGGGACTGCTGCTGCTTCTGACAGAATGAAAAGTTATTGGTACTGTTGGATTTGCATTTATAGGCTTATTTTTCTCAATGGATAATCTATGGATTATGCAGACCATACATGAGCATGATTGAGTTATGGTTTTAAAAATCAGGAATAGAAGTCACTGAAAGTATGGTAAAAGTTGAAAAAAATGTAATAAAATGTAGGTATCCTTTAACAGAACTTTAACAGAACTACTTACCATACAGTATTTGATGGCAGGCCAAGAGGAAGTGTCATTTGGTTCTTCATAAGTGCAATGAATGAAGATTTAAAAAAAAAAAACAACCTGTAATTAACTGAAGCAGTTTCAATTTTGGAAGATAATGCCCATGTAATATTAAACGGTTTGATTACACTGTCATTAGATCTGATGTCTGTCAGGGTAGTTTATTCACATTATTCTGAAGTTCTGTATTGGATTATTTTCAGTGTCTATTACAATGTGCCCAGCTTTGTTTGTATGTTGATCGTGTCAGATGTAGGAATCAGCAGGAGAAGTTTATTCTTCCTGTACATGGAAGCTAATCAATAATGGAGATTTAGAATGGATTTTTCATTCGAGTTTTTCATTTATTTTTGAGTTTAAAGGAATAAGAACAATACCTCTCTTACTATTTTATAGTCTGATAAGATTTGGGGATCATCAGATGTGTGAACTTATTTTACCATCTCATAAATCTCATCACTATGTTTCTAGCATGTTGTTAGAGATCCGGAAGAGTTGAGAAAGGAGCTTGAAAGGCAGTTGGAAGCTTGGCAAACACAGCAGTCTGGAAGTCCAGAGGAGGTTGGTGACCTCATTTTAGTGTAAATGCTTTCTTAAGAATCCTATGCTGCATTATTTTATTTTACTTACCGTCGAAACATTGAGGAAGTCAAGCAGGCTGGAATCAAAATACTCTGAATCGCATGGTTTAAATGTTGATTTTTGCTATGTTTAGCATAATCTGAAAAAAAAAAAAACACCAAAACACGCTATTCTTAAAGCAGGATGTTTCAGATACATGCTGTATCACAGGATCACAGGATGGCCAGGGTTGGAAGAGACCTCAAGGATCATAAATTTTCAACCCCCCTGCCACATGCAGGGCCACCAACCTCCCCATTTAATATTAAATCAGGCTGCCCAGGCCCCCATCCAATCTGGCCTTGAACACCTCTAGGGACGGGGCATCCACAACCTCTCTGGGCAGCCTGTTCCAGCACCTCACCACTCTCATAGGAAAGAACTTCCCTGACATCCAACCTAAATCTTCCCTCCCTCAACTTCAAACCATTTCCCCTTGTCCTGCTATTATCTACCCTTTCAAAGAGTTGACTCCCCTCCTGTTTGTAGGCTGCCTTTAGGTATTGAAAGGCTGCAATGTCACCCCGCAGCCTTCTTTTCTCCAGGCTGAACAAGCCCAGCTCCTTCAGCCTGTCCTCATAGGGGAGGTGCTCCAGTCCCCTGATCATCTTTGTTGCTCTCTTCTGGACCCTGTCCAACAGCTCTCTGTCTTTCTTGTACTGGGGGTTCCAGACCTGGATGCAGTACTCCAGATGGGGCCTCACAAGAGCAGAGCAGAGGGGGACAATCACCTCCCTGTCCCTGTATGCTATTTGCAGAAGGTTACACTACTGATAATGATAGAGAACCTAACAGGCTTTATCACAGAATCATTTACATTGGAAAAGGTTTGTAATATCATCAAGTCCAATCATTGCATAGCACTACCAAGTCCACTGTTGTGGTTTAACCCAGCAGGGAGCTGAGCACCACGCAGTCATTCACTCACTCCCCCTTCCTCCCAGTAGGATGAGGAAGAGTTTCAAAAGGAAAAAAACACAAAGTAAAAGCTGTTAGTAAATGGTTAGAGAAAAGGAAAGGGAAAATAATTATGACTTGTGTGTGTATGTAGTATTATATATATATATATATGAATTTATGTAATGAGTGATGCACAAGCAATT
The DNA here is from genome assembly GCF_987193195.1 of Phasianus colchicus. NCBI lineage: Eukaryota > Metazoa > Chordata > Aves > Galliformes > Phasianidae > Phasianus > Phasianus colchicus. Next base: position 75,212,485 of record NC_143437.1, read on the forward strand.
GCTCACTGCTCCATGACTGATGCCCAGTTAGCCTCCTGAGCAGTGAAAGAGAGTTGGATGAACTCCCAGCCCCTTCAAAACTCCTTCTGCATGATGTCACGTGGTATGGAATATTCCTTTGGCCAGTATGAGTCAGCTGTCCTAATTCTGTTCCCTCCCAGCCCTTCATAAGTATTAGCTGAGAAGCTGGAATGGCCTTGGCTCTGTATAGCACTGTTTAGTATAAACTATAAACATTGCTGTTTTATCAACATTGCTTTTCTTCTCGAACCAAAACATAGTATCACACTGGTCACTCTAAAGAAAACAATTCCATCTCAGCTGAGACCAAACCGTGTCCCTAAGCACCACATCCCCATGGCTTGCCTCACTGTGATACCAACTACAAGATGGCAGCCATTGCAAGATTTTCCCATATTAACAGCAGTGCTCAAGTTTCTGGAGGGAATGATCATTGCACATTGTGGTTTTGTAGCAGCAAGCAGCATTCTAAGTTGAATGCAATTGGTCATCTTTACTTATAAGGCACCCAAATAGTTTCAGCTGATACTCACTTCCTAATTGGTACACAGAGGTTTGTGCTTCCCAACTTTCTGGTTTTGCATAATTCACTTTTATTTCTTTCTGTGATATATGATGTTTTAGGAGAAGGAAGCAGCACAGTTGTGGCAGAGGTATTTAGTCCTGACAGCTCCTCTGTCACAGCAGCTTTGTGAACAGCTACGACTCATACTGGAACCCACTCAGGCAGCCAAGCTGAAGTAAGTTGGATCTTACTGAGATTTCTTTCAACTCTTGTTTTTTTGGGGGGTGAGGTTAACTTAAGTACAGTTGCAGCTCAGTGTTGTTCCTTGTGTTATGGCAATTATTCCTATTTGCAAATGTACTCATTTTACTTCTGTATTGGAACTTCAGATATTTGTTTTTTTTTATGGAATACAAACACTTGAAGTACATATCCTGAGGATATTGCCTCTAGTCTTTTTTCTTCTGTGCAGTGGTGATCAAACCAACTTAAACCTCTGAAATGTTGTTGAGTCATAGATGTTATTAAATAGCAAAACGTATGTTTTTCACATAGTTGCAGACTGGAGGAGCATAAAGGCTTCTCTTCCATTTTAGGCATCTAGGGTTAAGAACTTAAAAGCACTGAACATCAATCTTGCATTAGAAGTGTGCGTTGTTTTTTTTTAATCTATACCTAAATATGGATATTTAGTATCAAAAAAATTAATGTAAAATATTGTGTTTTGCTGCATAGTCCAGGATCTCTGGAACGAGATATTTACTTTAAAGTCCCATAACTATGCCTTTTTCTTTCTTGACTTTCAGAGGAGACTACAGAACAGGGAAAAGACTGAACATGCGCAAAGTGATCCCATACATTGCCAGTCAGTTCCGAAAAGATAAGATCTGGTTGCGAAGAACCAAGCCTAGTAAACGACAGTACCAGATTTGCTTGGCTATTGATGATTCCTCTAGTATGATAGACAATCACTCCAAGCAGGTAAAAATAAAACCTTGGAAGAGTTACAAGGAAACTGTCTCTGGCTGATGTGCTGTTTGACACAGAAGTGATGGTTGTTGGAAAGCCCAAGAAGTGGTGGTTCTAGGGCATTTATTTTTTCTGGTCTGTGGGCTTGAGCCCTTGTGATTTCATGCCTAAGAGATTTGTTGCTAAAAGGCCAGTGAATGTTAACTGAAAGAAATTTATTAGACAAAAGATCCTTTCTCTTCTTGACAGAATACTGAAGTTTGTCTAGCTGTGCAGGATTAAATATTAGTTCATGACAGATCTCTTGTAAATCTTTATGAAACACGCACGTTTCCTTCAAAACAGTTACTTCAGTGTTTATTTCACTAGCCCACCTGAGGTGGTATTGCTGTCTAAATCAACCAGCAGAAATCCTCAGATAGAATTGGTGTATTTTTATGGCAGTGGTTCTCTCAAATCTGTAACAGGAAAAACGATGGGCAGTCTCTTCATATGTTTTACTAGATGGTGACAAACAATTTTTTTCAGTACCTAAAAGAGAGCTACAGGAAAGAAGGGGACAGGCTCTTTAGCAGGGACTGTGGTAATAGAACAAGGGGAGGTGGTTTCAAAGTAGAAGAGAGGAAGATTTAGATTGGATATAAGGAAGAAGATTTTTACAATAAGAATGATGAGGCAGTGGAATAGGTTGCCTAGAGGTGTGGTGAATGCCCCATCCTTGGAGACATTCAAGGTGAGGCTGGATCAGGCCCTGGGCAACCTCCAGGTGTGGTGTCCCTGTTCATTGCAGGGGGACTGGCCTAGATGGCCTTCTAACTCTAAGAGTTCTATGATTCTGTGAATTTCAATAACATTCTCTGTACTGAATACTGAACTGTGAGGAAAAAGGTGGAGTAGCCCATTTTTTAATTTTTTTTTTTTTTTTTTTTTTTTACATTTAATAGCTTGCATATGAATCCCTGGCAGTCATTGGGAATGCACTGACTCTTCTAGAAGTGGGACAAATTGCTGTGTGTAGGTGAGTTTATTTGAAAAGTTGATTCCTTCAGATTTCAGAAGGGAATGCAAGTACTAATTTATTGTTTATGTATTTATTATTTCCCAAAGCTTTGGAGAAACTGTTCAGCTGCTTCACCCCTTCCATGAACAGTTCAGTGACCAGTCAGGAACACGGATACTGCGCCTTTGCAAATTTCAGCAGAAGAAAACAAAAATAGCTCAGGTACACATGAATGCCTCCAGGGCACCAGGTTTGCATGTTTTCCCAACAAAAGCATTAGCTGCCTAGTGCTTGTGTGATCACTTTGTAATTTTTTTTGGTTGTTTATATCTGAGTGTGTGGTAACTCGTCAGGTAACAAAATGACCACAGTAAGGATTTTTTTTTTCCATTTTCTGTTCTGATTTATATCACTTCTAAGCATTCATCTTTCTCCGTTTGTGTTTGGTCTCAACCTTTTAAGGTATAAGCTATTAATCTTGCTCTTATCTGTGGCCCAGTGACAAACCCCATCAAAGCCTATGGGAGCTTAAGAGGTTTTCATGTCATGGATTCCACTGTAGGAATAGGAAGGAACTTTGCTTGTCAGCCTGAGTGTTTGTCAAACTGGCCTGTTTCCTGAAAAGAGCTTTGTGTAGAAATAGAAATAGTTTCTGGACATCAGCAAAGTGTTCTGCTTTTAGCAAGGTATTTGCATTCTTACCATTCCAAACTTGAATAAGATGTTCTATAAATGGAAAAAGGGAGACCAAAATACCTCAAATATAGTTTTACAAATAGTTTAACAAATGGCAAATTTGGCTGTATTTGACAGTTGATGTTTTTTCAATGAAGCGTATGTAATTTAGATAATTTTGCTGCAAGTCAAAGCCAAAGAAATAGAGTATTTTTTAATGACATAATTAATCACTTGAACAATTTACTCAAGTTTTGATGGCCTTATTAGAATTGGCAATTTTTAAATCCAGGTAATTGTGTTACATGATATATTTTCTAAAGGTTCCCTAGTTCAAAAGTATAGATCAAATTTGAACTTGAGTTAATACAAGTAAATGCCAAGAAATGAGTCTGTGTAGGTGGCCAAAATAATTGGCATTTAAAATACAGAAATATATTATTTAAAAAAGCTACATTATGCTTATTATTTTATGATCAGATAATTTTATCTTCTCATTTGTTTCCTCTGCAGTTTCTAGAATCATCAGCGAGTATGTTTGCTGCAGCACAGCAGCTGTCTCAAAATATGAATCCAGGTGAGCCTTTTTTGTGACTGTTCTTGTTGCCATGTCAGCAGAATGCTCCTGAAGTAATGCCTTGCCAGAAAGGCTTGCAGGGGACACAGGGCTGTTTGTTCAGATTCATCCAAAAGTAATCCCTTTTGTGCACTGCAGCATTCCTTTGTGATGTGAGAACAACAGGGAAATGTCCAAAACCAGTCTTTGTCCAAAATGAAATGCTAGTGTAGACACGCCTGTAGGTACCTGATTTTGAAGTAGTTTTGAACTCCTTCCATTTAATTGCAGCAGCCAGTTGTGAAGAAAGACAGTGCTGTGGCTCAGTTTGTTGGATATTTTCTATGTCTTTCATCTTTGTTTATGGTAGTGATGAACTGGTTTTTATCCCAGTTCTCAGTGGTTTTTATGCAGAGGGGAAAAAACTCTTTTTCTTGACCTACTCATAAGCAGCTTAATGTTATGTCACAGATTTCTATTTGATAAAGATTTAAATTCCATAGGAAAATTGAGGGGTTTTCCATTATACCCATGAAACTAGCAACAAAGTAGTCTATTTGCCTTTTAAATGGCTTACTTTTAACTGGCTGGAATTTAAAATGTTCTTTGTGCTCAGAAACTGCACAGCTGCTTTTGATCGTCTCTGATGGAAGAGGCCTTTTCTTGGAAGGCAAGGAACGAGTGACAGCAGCAGTCCAAGCAGCTCAGAATGCCAACATCTTCGTTATTTTCGTAGTGTTGGACAATCCTAACTCCCGGGTAAGCGTGTGAACAAGGGAGAAGTATTCAAATGATGTGAGTGAGAAGTAAAACAAATTGTTTTCTTGCCTTTGTAGTGCTTTACAACTGTATTATCTATTGCAGAAGTCAAACATATTTAGGGCAGTTTCAGTTTTTTATTTCTCAAGTCATCTAGGATTTCTCCCAATTGTGATGTTCGTCCTCTTTTATATTAAAAAAGAAGAAAAAAAATCAGCTTCCATATCACAAAGTCTAAATAGAAACTGCCATCTTAATGGTTGTAGATTTTCTTCACCAGAGAAGTAACTGGCAGGCTGACAGATTCAGAATTTCAGAGACGGCTTGTTGTACCTGTTCTGCATGTTCAGTTTTGGTTCAGCATGATCACTTCTGACAGCAGTCTCCACTTGGTTTGAGAGCTGGAACCAGAATGAAATTAAACATCAGACAGACAAGAGTTGTGAGAGCCATGCCTGAATTGAGAAAGCTGGACTCCATATTTAATATGCAGTAGGAAATAAGTGGTTTAGATTTCCTTGGCTGGGAGCTGAAATATCTGCAAGCTTTTCAGGGAAGCTCTGTCATGTGGGCAAACTTGAACTTTATTTTGAATTATGTGGTGAAGATTCTAATTTTGTAGTTAAAGTTCTCTAAAGTTTTCTACTTACACTTTTTTATTTTTTCATAGGAAACTCATTTGCACTATTTATTGTTGGAAAAAAAAAAACACAACAGACTTATCTTTCTGATAAACAATTATGATGCTCTGGTTAATCCTAGTTATGATGGCAAGCTAGAATTTTGAGTAGTGAAGTGCATTTTTCCCAAGAGGTATTATTTTCTGAACTGCTACACTGAGCATCTAAGAAGCTCCTTTCCAAGAAGCACAGTTGGAATTCAACCTGATAAAAACACTTAACTGCTTTATGTTAAGCTTTTGATTTTATCTATCATTTAACACAGCTTTTAATCTTAGGATAGGTGAAATTATCCCATATTTCAAACATTTATAAACAATGCATGTAGTTTAGTAGTCCTGTCATTTTTTTTTTTTTTATGCAGGATTCCATCCTGGACATTAAAGTACCTATATTCAGAGGACCTGGAGAATTGCCCGAAATCAGATCTTACATGGAAGAATTTCCGTTCCCATTCTACATGATCCTTAGAGATGTGAACGCTCTTCCAGAAACTCTCAGTGATGCCCTCAGGCAGTGGTTTGAACTGGTGACTGCCTCAGACACCTTGTAGACAAAGCAAGAACCTTACTGCTGCTAAACTGCTGAAATACATGGAACTGCATTTCATTGGAGGGTTCCTACGAATCTCTTCGGACAGGATTAAGGCACAAGAGCTGCCCTCTGGCAGTCAGCCTAAGAACAGAATGGTCCAGGTGTATTCTCCCACGTTTGTCAGAGATTACTCAGTGGTGAGACTGTGCTTCTTTCATTGGTTATTTCCTAAATAATGTAAAACTTTCTCCAATTTCTTTTGTAATAATTTAATACTTAAAAGAAAAACTGTATTTGCAATGTTCACAGGGGTAAAATAATTCCTACCAGTATCTGTTGCAATAAATACCAGTCTTGCTTCTTGGAAGGCATTTCTGTATGAGAAGTACTTGAGCTGTCTCACAAAAAGGGCTCTTCAGCTTCACCGGGGAGGCTCTTTGGGAGGCAGGCAGGAGGAATGGGGAAAGCTGGTGGTTTTAAACAACCAAAAAAAAAAAAAAAAAAGTACTTGAATACTCGAAAATGTTCTGCAGTTAAAACAAATCCTGTGTAGCTGTAGCTGATTTTTGTCTTCCTAATAGCAACGGGGAGCTCTGTGGATAAAGCCATGTGGTGATCCCTGCGCTACCAGGTGACACTGTGAAGTCTGCCCGTGTCCAAGGCAGACATTGAGGGCGTTTTCATTAATCAGATGTCTTTAAGCACAGACATGGTTTTTGTTGCAGAAGCTATGCATCTTATATAGTCTGTACTAATAAAAAGGTACCACTTTGTAGTCATGAGGTCTGTCCTGTCCTTTCTGTTGAACAGAGCTTGAATAAATTAACGAAATTTGCCAGATGGAAATAGCATTCTCTTGCAGTGCACAAATCTTGAGTTTTCGCGTGAAGATGTACTCTGGTTTACCCCCGTCCTCCTTCCGTGAGGATACGCCGCCTTCACCTCAGGGGCGGCTCCGGGGAGGCAGACGTGTTGGCGCAGCAAATGGCGGCCGCTGTGCCCCGCCCGCCGGGCCGCGAGAGGTGGAGCCGTGCGCCATGGCCGCCAGCCGCCTGCCGCCCAGCGCCCTCACCCTGCGGCAGGTACGAGCGGGCGGCTCGGGCCTCCCCTCGCCCTCCTGGAGCCGGCACGGGGGGGCTGAGCGTCGCCGCGAGCAGGGCGGGGGGTTTGGCTGCCGATGCCGCGCTGTGCTCGCGGGCAGCCCTGGGGCCGGAGGCGCGCAGTGGGAGCGCTACGTTTTCGCAGCGGCCGCAGGGGGCCTGGTCGGGTGTTGTGGTCCTGCGTTTACGTGCGTGTCCCCGCCGCGGGGAGGTGGCTCGGCCGCTTAACGTGCGGTTTGTTTTTTTCCCCCGAGCTATAGGGCTAAGGGCAGTCTGTTTTTCTGTGTGTGGAAGTTGGTTTTGCAGTGGGGAAATCTATGGGGAAGGCAGAACCCTGTGCTGGAAGCAGATGGCAGCAGCGAGGTGCGGGAAAAGGAGCTGGGGTTGTTGGTCAGTGCTTGGCTGTGCATGAGCCAGCAGTGTGTCCAGGTGGCCAGAAGACCAACAGCATCCTGGCTTGTACCAGAAATGGTGCAGCCAGCAGGAGCAGGGAAGTGATCGTCTCTCTGTGCTCAGCTCTGGTGAGGTCACACCTTGAGCGCTGTGTTCAGTGTTGGGACCCTCACTGCAAGACAGACATCGAGGCTGTGGAGTGCGTCCAGAAAAGGGCAGTAAGGCTGTGAGGGCTCTGGAATACAAGGCTTACGGGGAGCAGCTGAGGGAACTGGGATTGTTCAGTCTGGAGAAGAGGAGGCTCGGGCTGACCTTATTGCTCTCTATAATGACCTGAAAGGAGGTTGTGGTGAGGTGGGAATTGGCCTCTTCTCTCAGTAACAGCAGTAGAATGAGAGGTGACAGCCTTAAGTTGTGCCAGGGGAGGTTTAGGTTGGATATTAAGAAAAAGTTCTTCTCAGAAAGAGCGGTGAGGCAGTGGCACAGGCTGCCCAGGGAGGTGGTGGAGTCACCATTCCTAGAGGTGTTCAAGAACCGTGTGGATGTGGCACTGAGGGACGTGGTTAGTTGGCACGGTGGGGGTAGGCTGATGGTTTGACTAGGTGATCTTAGAGGTCTTTTCCAACTGTAGTGATCCCCTGATTCCATGAACACTGGAGGCGGTTGCTGGCAGCAGAAACGCCTTGGGCAGCAGGCACTGAGGTGGTGGTGGCCTACCTGCCTGGGATGGCTGCAAACACCATAATGAGTTCAGCTTGTTTGTCTGTTTGTATGAAATTTAAGTTTCTTTGGTGCGACCAAAGTAAAGTTAGATCCTTTAAAAGGGAGACAAGGAGCTTGTTACTGATCTCAGAACAGGGCTCTTGGCACGGGGCTGCACACTGACCTCTATTCTGCAGTTCCTGAGGCGGCAGCAGGTGCTGCAGCTGTACAGGAGGATCCTGCGGGCCATAAGGGATGTCCCTGCTGAGGCAGACCGCCGCCATCTGCAGGAGTGGGCGCGGGAGGAGTTCCGGAGGAATAAAGATGCTACAGAAGAGGTGAGGAGTGGGAGCTGGCAGTCCCCTGCCATGAGCTGTACTCCGTGCTGTGGTTTTGTTTGCAAGCATCACAGCCAAGCTTGCAGGAACCTGTAAGCATCCTTTTGTTCCTTGGTGTTGGTGTTCTTTTTCTCTGACTTCAACTGTAAGCCAAACCAAACACAGCTGGGGACATGAGCAGAAATTATGGAAACCTTCACATTTCTTGTGTGCTTTTTGTCCTATGCTTTCTGCTTAGTTTCTTTTTCTAACCAACACTTAAGGAATTGGTGGCTGAATTCTGCAAAGCCTAACAGTACTAAGGTAAATGTAATGTTGATGGAAATACTGCTCGTTTTGATTAATTATTCACTGTCGTTTTTTTTTACCCATGTCAGTGACTGTACTATTAGTTGACATGCCGTAAAGTGCTGCATATTCTTAAAGTCTTGGCAGTCTTGTAAAACCAGTGTATGTACCTTCAGTTCAGGAGATTCAATTTTTGTTTTCCAGGATGCAATCCGGATGATGATTACTCAAGGCCACATGCAGCTGCAGGAACTTCAGAGAGCACTGAAGTTGGCCAAGTCCTGAGTGTGGTTGTGCTGACAGCTGGACTTTCATCTGCTGCAAATAAGCACAGTATTATTTTTGTCCAGAATGTGGTTATAATAACAGCCTTTGGTGATGTCCTGATAATACTTGAAGGTAGATCTACCACAGTGGGTTTGGATTGTTGTTGTTTTTTTTTTTCCCCATTGGCTTGGTTACTCTTCAATGTGGAAATCACTCAGACACAAAAGGCCTTAAAGAACTGAATGGATGATGTAGCACATCCTTTAGGAAAAGCAGAAAACCCCCAAAATTACAACAGCAGTGTTTTGCCAGAGAGATGGAAGATAAATAGAAGCCAGCTTATTTTGTCTGTCTCCTGCCGTGGTACCTCTGTGTGGTAACATCTGTGGTGGTAGCAGCCTTTTCTCTACAGTGCTAGGGGCTTCTTTTTCATAAATTCAGAGAGCAGAACTATATGGGATAAATAAATGTGTCTAAACGAAACATGGTAAAATAATGTTTCATCATATGTCTTCTTTTTTCTAATTCTTCCTTTGTCTGAAAGTAACTGTGGAATCCTTTCTTATGAGGTTTATTTAAGCTGTATTTGACAAAAGACGTGGTTCTGGCAAATGGTGAGACTGTTGGGGGTTGTATAGTCAGAAGCCTTTCAACTTCTAAATCAGTCAGTGAAAGAAATGTATTTCTAAGTATTTTGCTAAAAATTTGTATTTTGTTAACACTTACTGGTAGAATGGCAGGGCTGCCACCCACACACTGGATCAGGCTGCCCAGGGCTCCATTCAACTTGGTCTTCAACTCTTCCAGGGATGGGGCATCCACAGCTGCTATTGGCAGCCTATACTGTCCATCACCCTCTGAAGGTGCCTCCAGAGATTGGGCAGCCACATTCTCAGTGCAAGCATTATAGTTTTGGTTCTCTACAGTTGATATTTAGTGGGAGAAAAAAAAAAAGTGAAAATAAGCATTTTCTTTGTGGTATCCTGAACTCCATGAACTGCATTCCTGCAGTCCTTGTCATTAACACGATGGCTTTACTGAGACGAGACATAGGGAGTCCATTTTACTGCTGCTCTTCTAGACAGCTCTTTTGTGCTGTCCTACTCTCTGAAGTAACTCACAACACCACTGTTCCCAGGTATAAACAGAAGTTTCATTCAGAAAAACAAGTCCTTTTTTCTAGTTTAGTCTCTAAAAAGAGGGTTTTTTTTTCAAATAGTACTATATGAAAGTCTGTGCTGGAACAGCCAATAGTGCCCAACAGCCTTTGACAGCATGTTCTTTTAATACTGTGCTTCAGCAAATAGACCATGTGGAAAACAGAAAAGAGTAAATGACATGATCAGTATTGCTTGTTCTGTTACAAAAAAAGTCACAAGGACATACCACAATCTCACAGGTCAGCCTTAGACGTATGGTTTCAAATTATTAAAGCATCAGAGGTCAAGATTCCAAAATTATGCTTTGACTGTGCTAGCACAAGGTTGTGGTTCTTTCACAAGGACAATCCTTAGTGTCATGTTCTTGTCCCAGCTGTTGGTAAAGTTACTGTTGGTGTTGTCCGGGTCCCTGAAGTTGCTTGAAGAAAACTGGATGTCTCAGAATTTCAGAGGCTGCAGTGCTGGTTGAGCTTGGAGCCCCGTGAAGTGGTGACATCTGTGATAATGCAACTGCAGCACATATAAGGATCCTTCTAGTTCCTTCTTTAGCAGGTTACTGTTGTCTGTACTGTAGCTGGCAAATCTGGCTCTCTGGTTTTATAGGCACAGACACAAAGGCTTAGAATTGGAAATCTCTGGATAGAAAACACTGCCACACAGGAATTCTGAGCAACATTTATTTTAATTACTTGGCAAAACAGTCACTTTATCAAGGCGATATAAAACTTAAATAGCATGCTTCTGTGTTTCTACAGTAGCTTAAACAAAATTGTAAACATATGAAAGTGTCTATATGACTATGGAAGTCAGAGCAATCAAACTAGTGTTTCCATAATACACGTACACTTGTCTTGATAGTGCATTAAGAGGAATTTTTTTAAAATATTGTTATATGATACAATTTTTCTTTGCTTTATACATCTGCTAAGACGACAGAAAGCTTAATTACTGATTTGTTAATGGTATCATCAATACTGAATTTTGTATTGTTTTTAGGGCTCCACAGTATAGAAAAAAAACAACTTATTTTGTCCGTGGCATAATAGTAACATCTTGTTTCAGAATTGGTTTTGTACAATTGTTTCACTGTGACATACTCAGTAAACTCATCTCAAGAGAATCTGATGGAACCTTCCCAGAGGCATGAGGAGGAAACCCCACGGGGATGCAGGTATGAGTTTATGGTGTCTCTAGTTTATGCAACACCAGTTTATAGTACACCAGGACTCAGATACAGATGATGAATTTAGTCAACCCAATTGAAAATGACAGTGTGAATTACAAGTTGGAGGCCATCGGCTTGGCCAAAAGCAGTCATTGCAAATTTGTTCATTTATTTTTGTTGTTGTTGCAAAACATCCATAAACATTTAAAAACATTGTTGAGTTCTATTTTGTGAAACTTTGAAATCAGTCCTATGATCTGCAGATCCACCAGGGCCCAGCTTTAAAGATACAAGAGGAAAAAAAGAGCGGAATCATTGAGAGGAACAAGGGCAGAAAGTCTTGACAAAGACTATGGGAGAAAATCCTGACCTCTCAGAAAAGAAACGTGCATACAGGGAACCAAGCATTCACCTCTCTAGCTAAAGGACTTCTTCAGTGTTAATATAGAATTCAGACATTTGCTGCTTGAAGGAAAAGAAATTTCTGTAACAATTATGCATAACAAGTACAGCATAGTTACAGTGAAGTATCTTGTCATCCATGCCCTAAACAAAACTCCTCCAACAAACAGTGTAACCAACCCAGGGAGCTCTGCCAGTATGATACCAGTAGAACAGCCTAATTTAGCATTTGCTTTAATAATGTAAACCAAAAGAAAAGCAACATGGCAACAGAAGCCTACTAAACATGACAACTCACCTTGATGTCTCGCACAATGGGAGTTTGGTCTCTCCAGCAGGAAACCTGCATCATTCCCCTGCATTACGCTTGTAATGTGAGTTGGTTCTGTAGTATCTCTCCAAAGGCCCTGGGAAGTATCTGAAGTAATATCAATAGCCCTTCATCACTGAGGAATCTCACTTCTGACCAAGTCGAAAGATCTCGACCTGCTGGATTGATTTTAGTATCAGTACCACATTTACATGTGGCACGTAGTGGAACCCAGTCACATATGACCTATGTGGAAATAAGAAAATTCCCTTTTTCTGAAAGCAATTTTGGTTTTTAATGCAATTTGTTTCCAAGCAGCACCTGAAAATTGAGAGTGCGATAATTAACGGGCTCTGGGAAATAACAAAGAAATCTCATTTGCAGCATCTCAGTGTCATCGGTATGGTCTGAGTATGAAGTCTCCTTGGTTCTGGAGTTTTCAAAGTTATTTCTACTCCCCCCCCAAAAAGAACATTTTGCTTGGGTGTATCAGGCACTACAAATATGTATCAATATGTATTGATACTCCAGATTCCTGTGCAGGTTCCAAAACGAGTCCTGCTGCTTGACTTGGCCTGCTTGGTGAATGCTAGCTTTCTTTCTGCATCTTAGTCCTTAATTTACTGAGCTCCTCTTCCAAGCTTTTGATATGTTCCTTAAGCGCAGCTTTGTCCTGCTGTGCTTTCTGATTAGCTTGGCACCTGGCTTCTTCAATCTTCCGTTCATACCACTTCTCCATCTGAGTGGAAACAGCCTCGAAGAAGTACTGTGTAATCTCCAGTGCCTGTGAGGTGTCTCTGAGCACGGGGCCCGGTGACTGGCCTACAGGCAGAACGGAGTGCTGCTGCTCCTGGCTCTGGGGCGCCCCTGCGTGGTGCAGAGCTTTGTGCCTTGACTGCCCACTCTTGCTGGATTTCTTTGTCTGAGTTCCTTTGTTGAGGAAGTAGCAGCTCTGTGGTTCTGTCTTTGCAGGTTCGGTCAAGGGCTGCAAAGCAGCTTGAACCCGAACATGTCTTGATTTGGACCCCAAAAGTTCAGAGGAGGGCAGCTCCTGCTGGAACCTATGGAATGTGCTGGCACTAACGGCTTTGTCCTTTGGCCTGACATCTTGAGCAGGGACTGAAGATTGTACTGGTCCAGCAACAATTAACTGTTGCTCTGCACCTACAGAACAAAAATATATATTTAGAAAAGCTCTGAGCACTTACTTCAGTGTTCAAAAGTGTCTGGTCTATGGTGCAATCTTCCATGCATCATGCTATGCATACATTGCAAAGGCTTGTATTAGTTCATCATGTTATTCTACTGGCTGACCATGAAGATAAGAGAAAAGAGACTCAGAGAGAGACACTGCCCAGACTACCGCAGATCAAAGGTCTTCACAAAAGACACATAACAAAGATCAGGCTAGGTTTCTACAGTCGTATGTGCTGCTGATGTTCAATCTTCTACAAAACTTGAAACTCTACAAATTTTGAAAAGACAACAACTTTTTTGATTCTGCTTATGCTATTTCTACTGTAAGATTTCTACAGTCCTCTGTCTTTCTAGTCTAGCGGGGTATCAACATCCATGTCCATGCTCTTTAAGTAATGTTTTAGTAGGGGGTTTATACCATGTATTTTAAAGAAACTCTCCTTGGCTTTGGAGACATGAGCTGGAACTGTGCTCTTCCTGTTTCTTTTTTCCCCAGAAGCTTCCCTGACCAGAGAAGTTGTTTGAACAAAGGTCTTCCAGATCCTCATGTGGTCATGATCCCTGAATAGATGTAATGTTCTCAACTATGGTGTTTGTTTTCCAATTCCATAATGAACTAATAATTAAAAAGTGGAAAAAACGAGAGATTTATTCTGTAGCCCTATGATTTATATATTAACAAGGGAAGCATGTATTTCAGTTTCATATCCTTGGACCCTACCATTACTGGATCCATACATCTGAAAAGCACTAAATGCAATACACAGTAGTCTGGATAATCTGTGCATGATTCTGACTGGGAAGCTGGAGAAATTTCAGTAAATAAGGTTATTCAGAGCATAAAAGGTCTTGGTTTCAAACACACAGCAGCAGCACTGAGTAGAGTCAGTGTAATTCCACCCAACTGCAATATTAATTAAACTATTCCCAGTGGCTGTGCCTTCAAGTGTTTTCTATTCCCAAAACACTGTGCATATAGATGGGAGAGAGCACACAGAATTAATGGCTATGGTATTAATCATAGAATAGCCTGGGTTGAAAAGAACCGCAGTGACCAGTTTCAACCCCCCTGCTATGTGCAGGGTCACCAACCACCAGACCAGGCTGCCCAGAGCCACATCCAGCCTGGCCTTGAATGCCTCCAGGGATGGGGCATCCACAACTTCCTTAGGCAACCTGTTCCAGTGCATCACCACCCTCTGGGTGAAAAACTTCCTCCTAATATCTTAACCAAACCTCCCCTGTCTCAATTTAAAACCATTTCCCCTTGTCCTATCACTGTCCACTCTTGCAAACAGTCGTTCCCCCTCCTCTTTATGTTCTCCCTTCAAGTACTGGAAAGCTACAATGAGGTCTCCCCAGAGTCTTCTCTTCTCCAAGCTAAACAATCCCAGTTCCCTCAACTTTTCCTCATAGGAGAGGTGCTCCAGCCCTCTGATCATCTTAGTGGTCCTCCTCTGGGCCTGTTCCAGGAGCTCCCTGTCCTTCCTGTACTGGGGCAGCTTGGATGCAGTACTCCAGCTGGGACGTCACAAGAGCCGAGTAGAGGGGGGCAATCACTCCCTCTCCCTGGCCACCCCTTTTTTAATGCAGCCCAGGATATAGTTAGATAATAAAAGGATCCCTGTGAATAACTATGATACCTAAGTACCTGACAAGGTTGTACCTGAGGTGCCATCTTGTTGAATGCAGAATTGCTGTGCAAAGCTCTGCTCTGGCACTGGGACTCTGCTTCTCCCCCCATCTTCCAAGAGGCTGTTTGGGAGCGCCATGTAGGAGTGCTGGTGGGAGCCCTCAGCTGGCAGCAGGGGCTGGGTGGCTCTGGAATCCTTGGCACTATGGGGGTTGTTCTCAGTGTCCAGTGTCTCGGTCAGAGACTCGCATGTGGACAGAGTTGATTTTGGTCTTGATGACCTGGAATCTCCAGAAAGCTTGAGTTCCAGATTCTGGATCTTCAGCATGCACCAAGTCTTCAGCTCATCGACCAAGGAAATCTGTGAGGAAGAGAAGTCGCATTGGGTGATCCTGTGATTCTCAGACTGCTAAGAACGTGCAGCAAGGACAAAGAGAAGAACCTAGCCTGGTATCAGTGGCCTTAGACTCTCTGGGCAGCTTTGCATGCTGCCATGGGAGTATTTAGAGGGCTGCAAATCAGAAAAGATGAGTAATTACACATTTGCTAATGCAAGGCACTTCTTTAGTTCAAGATACTAACTTTCAGAGTTGCATTTCAAGTAGACCATTCACATATAAGTCCTCTGATCAAGACTGATCTGTTTTATCACAGAGGTGCCTTCTGAGTGCAAGCACCATCACATGCTCAGAGCTGCCATTTTTCTAAGAGGGAAATTCAAATTAGACACTTCAGGGACACAGCTTTATACCAGACTCTACTTTTCTATTCATTTGGTGATGAGTCCAACACTAAATGATACATTGCTAACAGCTGTTAAATTACAAAGGTGCTTAGTTAAGTGTCAGCTGTGGAGGCATTTGCCAGTGATCCTTTTAGTAATTAGCAGGTCTCCTCCCCATTTTTCACATGGAACTGTGAGTTTAGGTCAGGATCTCTTATGTGCATGAACATTTATTTAGTCCACATATTTAGAAAAAGTCAACTCAGTTTTTCAGTAGTTTCAGTTAGACTCAGCAGAGAACACGAGCAGGTGATACAACTAAATGGTCATTTTGATTCACATCACTCCTTTCTTGAATGGCTTAGACATTCACAGAAGCCAATTTAGTGCATCTCTTACTATAAAATAAAAACTAAAGTTTTTAAAATTTCCTAAGAACTTCTCTTTGGAGAAAAATGTTTTGTGAGTGTGAGACAAAGTAGCTTAATTACTAGTTTATTCTGAGATTGTCAGAGCAGCCCACCTTATAAGAGGCATACAGAACCCTCTTACAAAAACTCATGACCTTTTACTAGTACGAAGTGTATTGACTTCTTAATTCTCTGAAGAAACACAGTAATGAGAAAACAAATTGTATGTGATAAATACAATGTTCTCACCCTCTTTTAATGGTGAGTTTGTGCAGAAGCTAGAGGGACAAGAGCTGGATCTCTATTGGAACAGTTACTCTTGTAACGTTGGTTAAACAAGCATATAAAATGAACTTGCTTATTGGCAGCAATACACAGCTTGGAGATAGTGTACTGTTGCCAGCATCAGGGGAAGAACTGCAGCCTTCTAATACACAGGGAGTAAAAAAGATCAGGCTGAGAGGGGGGAAGATTTCCAGGACACGCAACCAAATGAGAAGTAAAAGAAACAACACGCATCTAATGGCTTTGTTACTATTTGCTGATGTTCCTAAAAACATCCTATTATTAAGTGAAAGCTGAAGCAAAACTGTTAAAAAATTAGTTGTAGGAATTTCTACAAATGTCCTTGGTAGAGATCCCAACAATTCAGACTGGTTTCGCTTTGTCCATTTCTAATGCAAAAGTTTTGTATGTTTGGTCTAAGAGATTCAAGTGGTAAACAGGAATAATTTGTTCCTTGAAGTTTCTTTGCCCGTTCCACCAGATTTTACATAAATCATAAAATGGATGAGATTGGAAGGGACCTCAAAGCCCTCCCAGTTCCAACCCCCCCAGTGTGGGCAGTACCGTCCACCAGCTCAGCAACCCAGGGCTCCATCCAACCTGGCCTTGAGTGGCTCCAGGGATGGGGCACCACAGCTTCTCTAGGCAGACAGTAACAGCGCCTCACTGCTCTCTCAGTGAAGAATTCCTTCCCAACATCTAACCTAAATCTACCCTCTTTTAGTTTAAAGCCATTTCCCCTTGTCCTATCACTATCTGCCTGTGTAAATCTCCACTCTTCTCTATGCCTGCTGGAACATAGCTCTCAAGCTGTTCCATGTGAACTAGCAGTGAGCAGCACCACAAGCCCTACCTGCCGCTTTTCTCCCTCTGTTTTTTCCAGCTCGGTGTGCTGCTGCAGGCGATGAAGGCACTCTGTTCTCTCTGCAGACAGCCGCTCGGCCATAAGCTTGTCTAAAACACGGAGCTGTGGGAAAAGCACAATGTAGCTGAGGCGTTCATGTTAAAAAACCAAAATCTCCATCTGCGAGCCTTGGAAGTCAAAGCACATTCTGTCTTTCAGTCTGCATTTCTAGGAATGTTGCCAACTGCAAGCTTGCAGAAAGGTTCGATCACAAAATTATCTGATGAATAAAAATTATATTAAAAATAATTTAAAGGATCTTGAACATCAGCATAAGCAATTCAACAAAAGGGATTTCTACAATTATGAAACTACCAGCTGTAGGATAGCATTTTGTCTTTTAAGTTTCCCTCTTAGAGTCTAAAGCAGTTTAGGATTATTGTCTAAAGAAGCACCTGAAGCTTCCACCTGAAGTACCCATTAAATGCATCTTTCTCAAGACCGTGGCTTGCAATGTGAGATGCATGTAGAATGTCACAGTTCCCTGGTCTTGAGTATTACATTTCAGCCTCATTTTTACAACAGAAAAAGCAATGAGCAAACCGAGACAATGAAAATATTGATTATACTCAGGACATGTTTCTAATAATTATGTGGGTCATATTCTTACTTGATGTTGAGTTTTGCTTTCCATCTGGCCCAGCTTAATATTCATCTTATCTTGTACAGTCCCAAACTCAGCTTTTATCTCCTCCACGGTTGCCTCCAACTGATTCTCCAGTTTATTTATCAGGGGCTCACAACGACATCCATTTATTGGTGCCTGAAAGGAATAAAACATTTGCTTGCTACATCCTGCTGTCCTCTCAGTGCACTTGGAACATTACCACACCTTTCTGTAGTCAGCGCTGGGCTGTTCTGTACCGTGTACTGTATCTCATCCTCCTTATAATATCTTACAGCTCAGCAAACAGTGCATTAAGTTGGAAAAATACAGACAAGAAGAGGATTGATCTCATCTGTATGAGCAAATCTCAGTGCTGGGGCAGCAAGCAGCAGTGAGGTCAGATCATATATCCTGTGGCACTGTGTGTCATATGAGAAGGTATCACCTCACAGACCTGCACCCTGCTCTCAGTGCTGTAATTCTGAACTGTATGGAATCTGATTTCTGTTGATGCATCTGTCTGTAGTGGAACCTCCCTCTTTCCTATGGCCCTACAGTGCCATTTCACCGAGCAGGGACTGTTCTCTGGACTGAGGAAGGTGGGTCATTCGTGGTGTGCTAGAGAGAGCTTCAGAAATGTACTTAAGTTCTGTTTGCTATTCAGGGCCCGAGGGGATCAAAGACGATAGACAAGCAAAAAGAAGGGTAGAGAGAAGTGTTGTGTATTTCAGGAAATGCCGTTAGGGGATCTAGCTGTACTATGCTAATCTCTGTAAATAGATCAGATCTGTATACAAATCCTATCTATTCCCTTCTACTTTTCTACCTGCTCATCTTCCCACCATACAGGCAGGGACATCCTCGTCTTAGCATTGGAGAAGTCCTCCTTTCTTCCCAATACCTGCCATTAGGATAATCCCATAATGCCCTTGCCTGGAAATTTCCCGTGTTACACAAGGAGATGCTGGAGAACATGGCAAATAAAGCCTCTGAAACCTGACTTGAGTCATCTTCAAAATCTGCTGAACTTATAGCAAGGGAAAACAATTAACTGTGGATGGATGTGAAAAGCAAATAAAATAAAAAGAAGACCTCCCAGAGGTGCAGGAGGACAATGTTTGGAAAGCAATAATATAGAAATTTGCAATGCTTACAGGGTAATCTGCTGTTTGATTCTATGCTGCTTCTATGCTGGTAAATATTTACAGAATAAAATACAACGAGTGGAGTAAAATAACCATCCCTAAACTTGAATAAATGTACTTGAGCTGCTACTCCTGTTTGTGAACCAATTTCTGTACAGCTCCTGCCTCCAGTAATCCTAGAATCCCCAAAGAATTGAAACAGAATGCATTGAGCACACTCAAGCGCTGAGTTTAGGTAGGAAACATCAGTGCTCATACAGTACTTTCATTTATTTTCTGGAAATAAATGGAAAACTCTCTGTCTTTCCTGACAGAAATCTTAGTTTTTCAAAATGTATCATGGAAATTCCAGTGTCATTCCCAATCACTGTTTTACACCTTGTCTCTAAAAACTTACTGAGCATTGAAACAGGCTGCCCAGGGTGCTGCTGGAGTCACCATCTCTGGAGGTGCTCAAGAACCGTGTGGATGTGGCACTGAGGGATACAGTTAGTGGGCATGGTAGGGATGGGCTGAGGGTTGGACTAGTTGATCTTAGAGGTGTTTTCCAACATTAATGATTCCTTAGCACACATGAAATCAGCTTGTTGTTTACCACACTTCATGCTAAAATACATCTGACACATGAACAAGGAAAAGAAATCCACTACCATTATCTCATACCCTTGAAAGTGTAGTTGGAAGGAAGTGCATTTGCCATCTGATCCCCTAACTGTGTCTACTGCAGGTGCTGCTCAGCACATCCCTACGAGAGCACAGCGCACTCACCTGCATCACCTTCCCGTCCTTCCCCCGGTACAGGGTGTACAGCTGGTAGGCCCGCACCTCGTGGGGAGCAGGGGGAGAGGAGCAGTGATGTCTGCTTCTGCGTTTGGGCAAGTTCTGCTGGGGCCGAGGGAGTGTCTGCTGGTCAGCTGGGGAAATGGGGTCTGAGAGCGCAGAAACCTGTAGAAAACACACAACGTTTTTCTTTTTTTCTTAATTATTGGCCCCTCAGTAAACCATTCCTGGTGGAAACTGGACAAACCTTTTGTGATAATCTAATTACAACACAAATCCATCCACAGTGACTGCACAGTGGAGGTATTTGTCAGCACAGCAGCCAGATTTATTATAAACCCTCAATGTTAGCCTCAGCAAGAGGATTTTCCCAAAAGAAACCAGTTTTGTCAGAAGGCTACCCTCAGCTTCTGAGCACAGAAGGTCTGGTGCCCTGGCTCACGCCACACCAAAGGGACAGCTGCACTCAGCAATGATCCTTTCTCTCTCTGCTGCTTTAAATCTATTGATACCTTCTCTTTTGGCTTTTTCTTTTTGTTCTTCTTCCCCTTGAGATCTGGGGAGGTTGACCGAGGCTCATCCTTCAGCTCAGTTTTCCCCTGCACTGGCTGGTCGCTGCTCTGTGTGTCGTCAGCAGCTGAGACACTGCCCTGTGCAAAGCAAAGGCAGAAACAGGGAAAAGGTGAGTGTTCTTCCATTTGCCAACCTGCAGCATCTCATTGACAGCAAAGCACTGCAGACCTTCCCCAGACTCCTCAGGCTGTCCCACACAGAGCTGCTGCTACCATGCACTAGTGGCAGAGCCAAACAGATTTTGTCCCAGTGGGTTTTGTTCATGCTCCCTTTGTACTGGAGGTGCAGTGGTAATGCCAGGCTGTACCTTGCTCTGCACCACTTCATCCCGTGGTACCGACTGAGCTCGCCTTTCCTCCTTCAGCTTCTCCCTCTTCTTCCTCAGGCTTCTTCCACGGTTGAAGCGCGAGACCTGGAGGCAGACAGCACCATTACTTAGAAATGTCATGCTTCTTTCTGACCAGAAGCTAAGAAATAAAGCAGACCTGCTGTCACTTCTACTAAAAGGCAACATATAAAGGAGAAAGCACTCCCAGATGCATACTGATGGGCCAAGCAATGCTGGCATTTATGGCTGTGAAACACCGCTCCTGAGCTCGGTGCATCAGGGCACCTCGCTATTCTGAGGCAGAGGATTGCAGTGTTTGACCAAGTGCTCCACTTCCAGCCCTCAGCCCCACCTGTGTCATGGCCAGAGCTTATTGCCAACAGAAGACATTTGCAACATACCTGTGAAGCTTTAGTGAGGAGGAGTGCAACCTCGGGGTTGTTGTGCTGTC
The DNA here is from genome assembly GCF_987193195.1 of Phasianus colchicus. Lineage (NCBI taxonomy): Eukaryota > Metazoa > Chordata > Aves > Galliformes > Phasianidae > Phasianus > Phasianus colchicus. The sequence continues at coordinate 75,233,346 of NC_143437.1, forward strand.
TGGCCACCTCTAGTGGGGTCTGACCTGCCTGAGAGGAAATAGGACAGCGTTTCACTTCTAGGGGAGGATTTCTCCACCGGAGGTCAACACATGCTCTGTGCAAAAGTGAAGTGGCTTCCTGCTTCCATTCACACAGATTTCAGCAAGTATCAACATGCAAGTATCTTCTACCAGCACTAGAAAGAGTTTTCATTAATACAAAATACCAAAGCAATTCCATGTCCTACTTACATTGTTGACAACTGATGTATCAGCCCCTGCCTCCAGCAGCAGCTTTACCACCTTCCTGTGGTTCAGGGCCGCAGCCACGTGAAGTGCAGTGTCTCCTGCCTGTGAGTTACAAAGCAGAAAGCAGCATGTGGCAAACCCACGGGTCTCAGCCTGCAGAACCCTCAGCTTCCCAAGGGATGCTGCAAGGTCAGGAGGTTGATGGAGCTTCAGTGAGGCCTGGTCCGCAGAAATGCAGAGGCGGGAGGAGGGGGCAGGAGGGTGCACTGCCCATCTGTTTCAGCCAAACAATTCAGCTGTACCCCAGCAAGTACATACAGCACCTGAGGGTCTTCTCTCTGCAGGACCGATCAGTCTGCTCACAGGTGGTCATGTATTGTGTTACTCAAAAATAACGGGATAATTAACAGCAGGGAGATGCTTGGGTTTCTCTTTGTGAGATTCCCCAAGAAAAACAGGCTTTGGAATACAGCCAGGAGACGATACGGGCCCAGCACTCACACAGTGCCTGGCCCTGTTCATGTGTACTGAGGTGAAGACTGTAGCGATTGGGTTCAGGCAACAGAGCCAGCAGCTGTGAAAGGGAGGCTGTGCCTGTGCACACGATGCCTTCCTGCCCCTTCTGCCCTGCAGCTTTGCTTCAAGAAATGGCTGACACATCCCCATCCCCTCCAGACCAGGAAAAACCTTATTGCCTCTCCTGGCATGTCCACTGTCCACCCATCAGGTATGCAGATACAGAACAACTTGAGGTGGTATGGAGGAATGGGGAAAGTGGCATCTCCCTGCACTAGGCTCACACCAGTTGTCTTCAGTGTGCAAGTTAAAAAAACAAATTCAAATAAAATTACACAGCAAATTTGACTCAATGAAGCCCATTTTGTTTGCTGTAACTATCTGGTATCCACAAAACAAAAGTAAAGGTAAAAATCAGAATACATCTTCACGATCCTCAATTGTATATGGAAAATTTCCCAAGAATAGCAGATGATGTGGGTAAGCAACACATCATCTATTTACCAGACTTAATACCACTCAAATACTTTATGCTGTAGGTACAGTGATCAATTACCTCCCTACAAAACAATGATGGATGATTAATCCTAGGTTAGATGGATCATTACTTTGAATTTAAAGCATATTTTTCCTCACTCTTCTGTATCTTTAATTTCTTTTACTGCAAAAGGCAGCAAAGTATTGCAAAGAAATATGCTCTTCTGTGGCAGCTGACCATCAGTGAGCAATGCAACATGGTGTCTCTGTGATGGCTGTGATATTTTCACCATCTGGTGCAGGAGAAGAATATGGAGGAATTTGAGCCAGCAGTGAGCCCAGGTGGCCAAGAAGGTCAATGGCTTGTATGAGGAATGGTGTGGTGGGCAGGACTAGGGAAGTAATCCTGCCCCTGTACTCAGCACTGGTTAGGCCTCGCCTGGAGTACTGTGTTCAGTTTTGGGCACCTCAATACAGAAAGGACATTGAGGTGCTGGAGCAGGTCCAAAGAAGGGCAGCAAGGCTTGTGAGGGGCTTGGAAGATACACCCTATGAGGAGAGACTGAAGGAACTGGGGCTGTTTAGTCTGTGGAAAAGGAGGCTGAGGGGAGACATTATTGCTCTCTTCCAATATCTGAAAGGTGCTTACAGTGAGAGTAGGGTTGGTCTCTTCTCACTGGTGAAAGGATGAGGGGAATTGGCCTCAAGTTGCACCAGGGTAAGTTTAGGTTGGATATCAGGAAAATCTTCTTTACAGAAAGGGTTATTAAGCACTGAAACAGGCTCCCCAGGGAGGTGGTTGACTCATGTATTTAAAACCATTTGGATGTGGGAATCAGGGACATGATTTAGTGGAGGGTTGTTAAGGTAGTATGGTTAGGTCGTGGTTGGACTTGATGATCTTTAAGGTCTTTTCCCACCTGAGCAATTCTATGATTCTATGGCCCCATGACATGGCCGAGTCCCATGCATATCTTGTTCTGCACAGAGCTGATAAGGATTCAAGACTGCCATCTCCTTACCCCCATGTTGCCCTATGTCCTCTCACCCTTTTCTGCACCAACACACCTTTGTGGAACCTCGTAAATAGGAAATGCTTGAAAGAAAAGATGCAAATGCGATGGCAAAATAATAAACCATTGTTTTTAAGCTACTCTTGGAAGCTCAAGCATGGGGTAGCACAGTGAAACGCACGCAGTGATGTGCGACTACTGGGGAGGAATTCCTCTTTCCAACAAGGAGCCATATGCAAAGGGAACAGTGTGGCAATGAAATTCATGCACTGACCTGGTTCTTTTCATGGACAGAACAGAAAGCACTGAGCAGCACCCTAACGATGGGCAAGTGATTGTAACGAGCAGCCACATGCAGACAGGTATCTCCTGCCTGCAAACAGAAACAAAGCGCTAAGCATGTCACTGCAGAATGAAAACTTGTGCTTATCATAGTGCTCAAGGAAGAGATAAACCAAATAAATCAAAAAGAAGCAAACACCTCACATCTCCACTGAGCAGCAGTGCTGTCTTTTCAGCACAAAGGACAAAGGCGGGAAGGTTTAGCAATAGCTGGGGAACAGAGGGTGTGGGCACCAATTCTTCATCTATCTGATGAAAAATGCTGGAATTATAAAGTCCTGCACTCACATAGTTACACAAGATCTGCTCTCCTGCATCCCAAACCAGTGTGATTTGGAAACCCCACCCAGTGCCACACAATGAAGAACGTGGGTACTGGGGTCATAGCTGAGCCTCAGAGGGGCTCCCACAGCTGGAAGCAGAGAGAGCCCCATGCACTCCTCTGCCACCATGCTGCTATTCAGTGGGGACATAATAGCCTGGCTTCCACCTGGAGGTCTGCATTCCTTCATCATGTCAAATCCCTTACAAAATAGGGGAAAGCTCTCTGAAACTGGACTCACGTTATTCTTGAGATCTGCTCGAGAACCTCCGAGAAGTAAGACACGAGTGCTCTGGGAATGGCTGTTCTGGCAGGCCAGGTGCAGAGGTGTGTTACCTGCCTTGGAGAAACACAGGGAAATATAAAAGCCGTGTTCAGAAACTGGACAGGAATCTTCAAACCTTGGAAGTACCTCACAAAAACATCCCCCAGAGGTGGGCAACTCACTTTCAGCCAAAGCTGTGAGCTGAATGAATCTGGAAACTGAAAAACCCCCTTCATCCTGGAAATGATTTATCTGGGACACAGTAAAATCAGAAATCGGACAGTGTAACATTGTCTGCATTGCTTGAGTCTGTCTGCCAAAAGCAAAGAATCTAGAAACTTTTGGTTAATTAGGATCAAAGAGCAGTGTAATGCACTTAAAGAAAGAAAATTTCCCATGCCTTGGTACTCCTCAAGACAGCCTTGCTTCCTGTCCCTCAGAATGCTTTCCTTCTTTAGTTATCTCTGTCCATGCCTACATTCTCAACCTGCTACAAATGCCTAAAGGTTACGGAGAGAAGCAAACATGCTGGTTTTTTCACTGAGAGAAACCAAAACATGAGCTCGCCTTGTGTATTGCTTTTCTAACCCTGGCAAGGATCTTACTGCACTTGGCTTCTGCCGGCCTGAAAATGTTTGGGGTTTCTTGTCTCTAGGGAGCCAGAAATGCAATCAGACCACGTAGGAAGGTTCTGCTTACTCACAAGACTGCCTCTTCACCTGCATTATGTCTTTTAATCTGTCCCCTGTGCTTTCAAGACACTGATCAAAGCTACAAGGTTTGAATTACAAAAGGTCAACTCTGAGCACAGTGTGTATGAGCGCGTATGTAAAAGAGTTCCCCAGACAGTCCCAGGAGAAATTAACTGGGAGCTACAGAAAACACACAGTGAAATTCTGTGCATTGCTGCTTAGCAGGGCTTGGCAAACCCAGAAGCCCACTTCTGACTGTCCCACCACCAAGGTGGTGAGAGGCATTCAGTCAAAGCCCCCAGGATAAGCCAAGGGACCTCAGGGTGCTCCTGCACGTGGCGCTTCGACCCGACTGCCAGAAAAGCCACCAGGAAGGCGATGCCTTGTCATCACAGGCACTGGAAATTGAGAGACCAGAGAAGCCATTTTGGGATTCAGCAGAATTAAGCTCTACATTTGTCTTGAAAGCCAGGGAGTGAAAGTGAGTGCATGTGTGCAAGCACACACAAATCCCTCATTTTTCAGTAGATCCAAATGGGTCCTGTCCATTAAAAAGCACTCGAGTGATCATATGCAAAGGGAGAGGTTTATGTATATATGACATCAAAGAGCATCACAGGAAGGCCTCATACAGTGCTAAAGGCTGCCAGCCATATCTCAGATGCTCGCTCTGCTGAGCTATTCTGTGCACATGATTTTAGGAGATGTTCTCCAAGCAGATGACTTATGCTGTATTATGAACTACATTTCCTAATACCCTGCGGCATTCAAGCATGCAGGATAACAAGACTTGCCTCTTAAGCCCACATCTTTGTACATAAATATAAACAGAAACAAGCACACCTAGGGGTAGGAGCGTAATGATTCAGTAGCCTATAAAGTCAGGTACTATCATCTGTTACATGTAAACATGGGAAGCTGTCTGAAGTACCTCTGATAGAAATTTAGATGGACATCACAGGAAAAAATAATTACAGAAAATTAAAATTAGAAACAGGACTAATGTAAAAGAAGGAACAGACGTAAAGATGATGTAAGTACAAACCACAGCAGCCAAAGCTGTACAAATATATGCTTACATGCTGCACAAATACACAAGCACACACAGAAACACAACTGTGCTGATCTTAAGACTTTCACCACCTGTTTCACTTCTCTCCTTTCTTCCCTAACACTTCCAGTCGTCATTTTAGTGTGTATTTACTGAAATATTCTCTCGCTTGTGGAATGCTCAGAGATCCCACTGATATCCCAAAGCCCTCTTGCCTATAGCAACATAGACATGGTGCCACCCATGCAACCTAACCCATTCGTTAGCACAGCAGTCTGAGCCCTAACTCAGCTCCTACCATTGGCTGCTACTGTAATTTCCTAAATTATTTACTTTTATTTACTTTTGAACTAGTGAGCTGAAGACAAGTCTCCCACAAACATTAGTGAGGAACTAAAATGCCTTGCTTTGTTATTCCTTCCTCTGACGTGTTCTCAAGATACTATAAATACCAGAAGAAGGCTAATCCAAGTTCAGCATGAGCTTTTGCTGAGAGTCTATGCTAATGTATTAGCAAGAACTCTCTAGGAAAAGAGAGTACTTTTTTCCTCTCTGGCTTATATTCATTTGACTGTTCAATCTCTGAAAAAATGGTGAATATTACATTCCAATTAATGCAATTCATATTCATTTTAAATCACACCACTCACAGTGAATTCACCTAGGTTAAATTAAAGCACCATGGAGACCTCCACAGGAGTGGCAGTGTTCCTCAGCTGTAATTGATGTACTCAAAGAGCCATTGAGTTCCTCTCCTCCAATGACCACAGAGGAACCACGCAAGCACAATAAATGCAAAAGAAGGAAAAAAAATCCCAATGGGAGCTGGCTCCCACCTACTGAGATATTCCATGACCAGAGATCTGTGGTGATGAGAGTCAGCCATCTTAGACCAGATATGAGAGCACTTTCTGCATGTGTCTCACCTTGTTCTTGGCAAGGACATTAGCTCCTGCCTTGACGAGCACTTTGGCAGATTGGCTGAACCCATGCCAACAAGCTTCATGAAGAGCAGTATTCCCATCCTGAGAAGCACACGCACAAGAGGAGAAGTTTAGTGCACTGAGTCCACACACCAAATAACACTTCATTAAGTCTGCAACAGCTGCATGTGCCACCTGGCCACTTAAGAAATAAAGCTTTTTCCTTTCCTAAAGCTGATTTACTATTTTATTATCAGCAGAGGCAGATTAAAAATAACATTCACAGACATCTTGGGTACTTTTTCCTTTCTGATCTGTCTTCAACCTCTTTCTGTCTTCATCTACTTTCCACTTGTCCCAGCAAGCCAAGAACAGCACTGACTGGGAATGTGGAATTAATTACATTTATTTACAAACTAAATTTACAGCCTGAGACTCTCAGCTTCTGAGATAATCGCAGGAAACTGTGCAGTGTTTTGGGTAGGGCACAGCGTAGTCATAATTCCCCCATTAATGAGTAGATAACAGATTCTTACATCAAAAATGATCATCTTGATTTCAAAAATAACTAAGTCAGTAGCTAATATTAAAAAAAAAAAAAGGAAGGATTTTTTTCTTATTTTAGTATAATTGTTTTCATCGCTTTCAAACCATCAGATACTTATTCAGGAGCATAAACTATAAATTCCTCTATGAGACTTTAATACTACTGATTGGCAAGGCTGCCATCCTCCAATGCACTGCTTTGCCTGTTACCTTGTCTTGTCTGTCCAAAGCACACCCTTCTTGAATGAGAGATGCTATGACATCGGTGTTCCCTACAACAGCAGCCCGGTGCAATGCTGTCTGATCCCCCTGCAAAAAGAAGCAGATTTTTAATCCCTAACATTGCCACTTGATTTTAACTTAATGTAAACACATTCAACACACATACACACAAGCTGCATCATCAACACATATGCTGTTTAAATCCAAGCTGCCTTTGAAAATGGTCCCCATAAATCTATCATTAGTTTCCAAGATTAATGAAGTTACTGTAAGTATCAGAGAGCTACAAAGGAACTGTTTTCAGAAGTCTACAACTCACCACAATCCCATATACTGCACTCAAGTCTTCTAAAAATATGTCAGTACTAGAAGGCAGTGAATCTAACACATTTGGCATTATACATCTACTATTCAACTGTATCTGTGTGGAACTAAAGGGAATTATGGGCTGCTATAATTCATCACATTGATCCCACACTACTTATACTAACAGAATAAGGCTCTCCCCATTTGGCTCTGACTGCTCCATCAACCCTGCTAAGGATAAGGAGCATGAGATGAAGTAGGGGTCCTCAATACCTCTAATGCAGTTACCAATTAGTGCTAAGAGCAGAGGTAATTTTGTGATGAGGACCGCAAATGTGAGAACTAACTTCTTCCATGCTTGCCACATTGCAATGATAAGCAAGTTTCCTTCATCAGTTCATTTCCTTTATTGCTAACTTTCCAAAAGAGATAACACTGATGCAGTCATCTCATCTGACTGTCTGTCTGTCTCCCTTCTAACAACTATTGAACTTACTGCTGAACTACAGAGCCCAGGATTGATTCTCAACAAGCCTTCCAGAAATGGGAGGCTAGGGAGACTCAATCAGGGGAGGTTCAGAGGTCCCTGCACCACTGGAGCTGCTGTTCCACCAGGACGTGGCTCCTCACACACCAGACATTACTTCTCACCCTGCCTTGCAACAGGGCCATCTAAGTACTGTTACACGCATGTTGTGAGATAGTGAGAAAAGAGGGGAAACGGGAGAATTTCTGCAGTGCTGTAAGACTGACCCACTGACAGGAAATCAACCTGCAGTGTCCCCACTGCTCTCACAATGGTTGTTCTTTGAAGCTTCTTTAAACTCGCAATGCAGAAGCACAGCTTTTGAGCCTGGGCAAAAAAAACCAGCTTCAGAGCTGCACGTGGCCTTTTTGGGAAAGAATGTACAACAGAAAGGGTGCCCACCCTGCATCTGCTTACCCAATGTCCATCAAAATATATGAAGAGCAGAGATATGCAATTTATCCGGAAAAAAAAAAAAAGAAAGTTTGCAGGTAGCTTGTCCTAAATAGATACAAAATTTCTCTGCTACAGATCTTTATCAGATAATTCTGGGTTATATTAAAAACTAGACAGATTTCCTTATTTTCTGTCCCACAGTATTTAAATAATTGGATAATTTCAATCATTTGTTCTCAAAGGCAATTAGCAGCTAACTTAAAAAGTGCTCTCAGTGTCATTTATACTAATTACACCAAAACAGTTACTACTCCATAAGGGCAAGACAAGCACCGACAGCCCTTATACTGACATCCATTTCAGTACCCTCTGTAATGCTAACTTTCACCATCAATAAATCATTACATTGACTTACTTAATGAAGTTGATTTTTAAAAATAGCATTGAGGGTAGGATGTGCTTTTTTGTTGTTTGCTCATTTTAATTTGCTACCTGATTTTCATCCTTAGAGGTCACATATTCTTTTGCTCCTGCCCCTACTAAGGACAGCAATGTATTTTAAGAGAATTTAAACAAACAAAAGAACAGTCTTAACAACTGGGACTTTTTGAAGTGCAGCAGAACTGAAAGCAGTGCAAGTTCACTGAGTTTATGTTTACTTAAAGATAACCAAAACTTTATGGAAAACCTCCAAAATAAACTATCTCATCTGTAGTGTCAGATAGCTTCCAGAAACTATTCCTGCATAGGAATCTGTTCTCAAACAAGCCAGGGAAGAACTTAACATCTCCAATTAGAACCGTGGGGAGTCCAAAGGTCATTTCATTCACTTACTCCAAACTGGTAAGTAATCCATCAGTTTGTCCCACCTAGCACTGCAGCATCAGCAAAGCTACAGAAAGGCATTACAGGGAGTAAAACAAGATCATGGAATTACAGAACAGCCTGGGTTGGAAGGGACCTTAAAGCCGACCCAGTTCCAACCCCATGCTGGGAGCAGTGCTGCCCTCCACCAGCTCAGGCTGCCCAGGGCCATCCAACCTGGCCCCCAGTGCTTGAGAGATGGGGCATCCACAGCTTTTCTGGGCAGCTGTGCCAGTGCCTCACCTCTCTTTGAGTGAAGAATTTTCTCCTAATATTTAACCTAAATCTCCCTTCTTCTACTTTAAAACCGTTCTCCCTTCTCCTGCCTTGTCAGACTGTAAGAAGCTGGTCTCCATCTTGTTTATAAGCTCCTGTAAGTACTGGAAGGCTGCAGTGAGATCTCCCCAAAGATGACATCTGCCATTCTGACAGAGGAAGCTTCAACTTTTTGCTTCTTTGAAGCCTGGAAAATTGATCACGGAGATCAGACTGGGGGCACAAATGGATTGCCTTGGATGTGCCACTTTCAATCAAGACTGCTCTTGTCATTCACCCAGCCCCACAACAGTTATCACAGTGGGGAGGCACTGGGAGCCATCCATAGGTTTTGTCCTATATTGCATCCTTCTCCCCAGGTCTGTAAATACCTCATTCCCGTATGAGGGAGTGTCAGAGGACATCTCAGGTCCTGCCTGTCTTAGGAGAGACAGTGAAGTTCAGGAAGATCCCAATTTTTTGACAGTCGCCACAACCTCAGCCACTGGGGCAGGGTTCTCTGAACCATTCCCTCACACCTCAGCACATACACATTGACTACATGCCAGGGAAGCTGAATCAATAGATCATAATTCCTTCTGTGTCATGAGCTATTGAGCAGCCCAGGCATAAGTCACATACTGCGAGTATAAAGTGATACCGAGTGCATCACTCTATTTTTAACCTACCTTTCCTCCCCATTAGTAGAGGAGCAAACCTTTGCATGGCCCTTTATGGAGCCAGATGTAAAAGATGAGCTGTATTTCTTCTGGAGTCCGTACATTCAGGCAGTGCAATCACTGACTCATGTATCTTTTTTATTAAATTGCTAAAATAACTGTCTCTGAAAGTGTTCATCAGAGTTCCGCCTTTAGCAAGGCATTAAGGGACTGGTCTAGACAGCCAAAGGAAAAAAATCACCTGAAAGTGTACATTAGCTGCCCAGGCTATTATGTTGGGCACAGTTTATGGTTCTATTTGCAAGTGATTTACACCTTAGGAACAGGCTGCAAACCAGGAACAATGAGGAGCAATAACTCCAGTGTTACACAGATGTGACCTTGACAGAAACAAAAGAATCAAGCTTGCCTAAATGCAGACATAGGCTGGAAGCCAAAAGGACATTAAGGCACTTCTGTGAGATGTGGTAGATATAAGGTACCTAATGTAGATGTAGAGATGTAAGGCACCGGTGTCTCTCAAATCCTTTGCCTTAGCTGCTGCTTTTCTTGAATTGCATTGAAATTTTCTTTTCAATTGCATTGAAAGCAATGAAAACTTGGGCATTTCTACCCAGAGTCTGTGGACATTGCAGCTTGCACAGCACCACGAGGCATCGGAGCTGGGATGGAACCAAGGAGGACTTTGTGAACCCCAGCCCACCCAAAAGTGCTCCCCCTCCAACTGTCAGCACGCTTGCTGGAACCAGTGCCAGTGGTTATGTGACTCACCCAGCTTCTCTTGCCATGAGAGCACTTCTGTGTCAAAATTACTCCACCATCAGGAAAAACACCTGTATTCACTGGGCTAGAGAGAGGGAGATGCTGGTGGGAGACCAGGAACATGAGTTTGCATTCCTTGGGCAAAGAATGAGGGACTGTACATCTGGAGTACTCCAAATACAACAGAGCTATTGCATAGAAAGGCCTGAGGATGTTTCCAAAATATGAAACTGTGTTCTTGACTGCTTTCAGGAGAGGGCTGCAGGTTGTGAATCCTGAAGAAAGGTACATATCTACACATTGACCTTTTCCATAGATTTTATCATTATCATTTCCTTTAGCACTGTAGTGTTGGCAAGGCCAGTTGGTGTTTAAGATAGCCTTCTAGGCTCCTAAACTTTCTTAATTTGATGACTAACTTCAAGAAGTGGATGCAACCATTGGCACCAGACACACAGTAAATGGACAGCTGTCTATATCATATCTGAAGTTCACTCCATGGAAAGAAAATAAAGCAAGCAACTTTGAAAAGATTTTCAAGTAGTTATTAGTAATTCTTCCAGCTCTCCTGCCTCTGTCACACACACAATAGAGGAACAGCACAGAAGTATTGGAGTCATTATTATAGACTCTAATCCCTCGATTCAATAAGATCTACTTTACACTAGTTTGCAATATGTGTTACTTTTCCCTTTTTCTGATTAAAAAAGAAGTATTATAACCACATCTTGTATTCTTACACATTCCTTTTCTCCAGAGCATCCTCCAGTTCCTGGACTCCTTTAAAACTCCCTCCAATGTCAGGCTTTTCATCCTCCCTGTCTTTTCATGTTATCAGAAATCATCAAACTACTTTGCTACAGAATTGCACCAGAATCAAGAGAAAAAACTCATGCGTTCAATCTCTGATGCAAAAAGCTGGCATTTGCAAAAGTCTTAAACTTTGAAATTATATAATTGGATTTACAGTTGAAAGCTTAAAACATTTGAAAGTGAAAATATAACCAAGGGTAAAATAGTCTGAAGAACATACAAGCATATTTGAATATTCTGAAGCAGTTGGATACAAAGGCAACTAAATGGGCAAAGTGTTTCCCAGTGCCAGTGCCCCCCTCCTTTGCTGAAGAAAAACAGTCATCACAAATGCACAGCAAGAAGAATTTCACTCTGGATGACAAATGATGATGCATGACCAGCTGAACTGATTGAGGCATGAAGAAAATAAACATGACTGAAAGAAACTAAAGCTTAAACGACACTAAATGAGACTTAAATGGGAGTACAGGAATAAGCCACTTCATACACTTACGTTCACCTAGAAATTATTTTGAACCCTGGATTATTTCATTTGAAATTATTTTTCTGCTTCTCAAACTGGAGCTTCCAGAAGAGAAGCTCCAGGGCCTCTTCAGAGTTTCAAAGGTAAGCTTTTTTCTCTAATTAAACTTTCAGAGAGTGCGTACAGGGCAGGAAACTATGCAGAGCACCCAGCGCAAAGCTCGCCATGCAATCATGCACCTCCAAGAGCTGTCATGCCAGGCTGCCAGTCCAAGATTTTGCAGCATGCAGCCATGGAGAAGTGAAGCTCAAGGCAGGATTGATGCACAAGTTTCTAACCTCCTTCTCTCTCTCTGATCTTCTAGGTTCCTTTCTAGCCTTTCTCTTCTGGTTTTTCTTATTTTTCTCGTCCTTGATTTCCTTCACATGGACAACTTTCTCCTTGACTATTTCTGAGGTGTGAGCTGTATGAATACTCATTGACCAGTCAGAGATTGCATTGGGATCCCAGTAAGAACTTTCAGTATTGGCAGGGAGAAGGAAAGAATTAGCTCCTGGGGTTGCGTACTCTACAGAGCTGGACTCCGCCGGATTAAATTCATAATAATCCCACTCCAGGCCACTGGAGGTCATTCTTCAACTAATTCTCACGGCTCTTGCTGTGCTTTAAAGAATGTATCTGTAGAACATGAAGTTAGTGTTCGAATCTCTCCATAGCATTCAGCAATTTTACAGCTTCTGCTTGTCATGTAGCAGATGAAAACTTAGTACTGGATTTATTAGCTACAGTCAACTCCAAAATAACATGTTTGGTGATCTCTTGGTATTAAGAGAAAATACGCATCATATTTTCAGAACTTGAAGAACTTTCTTTCTGTTACCACAATTCTACAGACAACAGCCAAATAAATAATTTAATTTTCTCTGAAATATGATACCCTCACCCTCATGAACAATTTCATCTCTGAACCTAAATATGTATTCCTGAAATGAAATGTAATCATGTTAATCAACATTTGATGCTAAAATGCCTTCACTGCCAAATAAGCAAACAGTAAAAGTGATTGAAGGCATAAGTGATAGATGGGAATTTAAAAAGAATATCAGCACTTCTGTATGGCATAAATAAAGTGTAAAAATGAATTATACAAGGAGAAAACATAAAGAACCTTCTTTGAAGACCTATGTAAAAGGAAAGCAGAAACAATTAAGTTATTACCTTTCACAAGCACAAATGCTCACTTGCAGTTCAGTCTTCCTCCTGCTCCAAGACAAGTTGAAACCCACCTTCTAAGACAAAGCAACTACCTAAGCTTTCCTTGGTTTCAAACTGGATGACTGGTACTAAATACTGAGCCAAAAACCAAACTATGCTTTTAGGAAACAGCATCAAGCATGCACCTATTCTATTCAGAACAGTCACCGCATTAAGGAGCCAGATCCAATTGCTGTGAACAAAGCCCCTGAGAAGACCTTGGTAGGCAAGTGAAATACTGTCTTCCAGGAGCTGAATGTTTCTGCAGCAGAAGGCTCTTCACTGAAATGAAATGGTGCTAACCACTGATTTACTATTTTCCCTTATGGTTAATGAATCAGATGAATAGCCTAGAATTTATGACTAGAGGATTGATAATAAATAAATAAATAGGAAAACAGACTTACTCAAAAAGCAGTTTTCATAGAAACCCAATCTGAGCAAATCAGCAGAAGTTCTTGCAGTACTAGAGCAGCAACTTGTGTTTCTCAGGAACACCAACTGTATTTGTAAGGTACCTGCAATTTTGTCTTAAACACCTGATGAATCATTTTTACTGGGAGATGTCTAAAACCAGAACACATCTGAGCAAACCGACACTCCCATTACACTTGCAAATCCTGTCCAATTCACAGACAGGTATAGTGCAAGCCCAAAGGAAGCAGGAAACAAAGTTTCTTCCTAGAATTAAAAATACCCCAGAACAAAGTTGGATGTAACGCTGTACCCTTGCCAGACACAGATTGCTCCCATCTCATGGGGAAGCAGCTACTCAGGTGGAGAAGGAAATCAGTTTTCCAGTTTCTACAGACATTTGAGGACCTCTGTATGCAAATAAATGCCTAAATGGATTTTCAAAAGGCACCTAGACATTTTCTGTCTTTTTAATAGTCATACGGGTGCCTCTACTAGCCACCCATGGATTTCTAAGTCCCTTGAAAAATCTACACCTTCTTTACTACAGAGGGAAATAAAGCAAATCTTCCTCAAATTTGTGTCAGTAAACAATCAGAAGTTAGCAACAAGTCTAGAGGAAATCACAATTATTAAACTACATTTTCATTCATCACAGTAAGGTAACTAAAACGTTGTTACCACCCTTCCAACAAGCCTTAAAGTCTGGAACAAAATTAGATCCATTTCTATGGAAAACAATCTAGTTCCAATAAATTACATATTTTACTGAATGAAAACAAACTACCATTTGCTAAACTCAAAGCTGGTTGCATTGTGCTGATGCTTCACCATACAACAGCCTGACAGATGCGACCATCCCACATCAACCATAGCAGTCAATGGGTTGAGTGCCTAGGCAGTTGTCCAATACACTGAGGCATGTGAGCATCTCCCACTTCAGGCAAACATCACAACAAATACATCCCCTACCAGATGTCCTCCAGTGGTCCCCCACATGGTACAACAAATTCTTGTTTAATCCCTGTACTGAACAGCAGACAATGGTTCTCAGGCTGCTCACACCAGCCTGGCACAATCAGAGCACTCATAAAGCTCCACAGCTGGAGCGTGAGGAGCAAACGTCTCACTGAAAAACACTACATTTTACTTTGCCTCCCATGCAACTTTGCATCTCCAAATTAGAGGCTGCATCTCCAAATTCAAAAATGTAGAGACAGATTTTGTATTCTTTTAATCCTACTTCAAAGTGAAAGCCTATTCTCATTTGCAAAATTACTGATGAAACAACAGAGGCTGTATTTACTTACATCATCCTGAATATCCAAGTCACAACCTGCTTTCAACAAGATCTGGACAACATGGAGATGACCCTTATGGGCAGCAAGATGAAGGGGGGTCCGGCCATGCTGTGAATGAGAAGAAAATACCAACAAATGAAGGTGATTTTCTATGCATAAAAGATGACCAGAATTGTATCCTCTTCTTCTCCCTCTTCTGTGTATCTCTCTATTCGAAGCACGCCTGCAATAGCAACAGTTGACAGACATCAGTGTAGGAAATGCTGAAAACTCCTTCTCTGTGTTCTGCAACATTTCAGTTTATCCTGATGATAATCTACAAAAGGGATATTCTATTCACATAAGGACATGCTCATGTAAGGACATTTCCTTACAAACTCAGATTCAGCTTTATGTTCATGCACAAAGGGACTTCATGATTCTTTTAGTTCTGTTCCCCTGGAGCACAGGGGACTTTTCAACCACTTCTAATTCCACTCAGTACAACAAAGTAGCTGTAAAAGGCAAATTCATAGATTGCAATGGGTACCATCTTTGCAACAGAAGTAAGAATTACTGACTGTTATGCACAACATGCTCCCCTCAAAAGAAACGGAAGAGTTGTAATCTCTCCAGGTGACCTAAAGTGTAGGACAGCCAAACTCTTTTTGCCAACGACATGCTGAGTGTTTTTAGACAATGCTTATTTTTAAACATTCCCAATGTCTAGGCTATATAGAAATAGAATTTAAAATATTCACAAGAAAATCAATCTGTAGTGTAATCAAGGACAATTCCCAAGTGAACAGAGGGACAGAAAAACTTTAATTAGAGAGATGGGTGATATATAGCTTAAGAAGTAAATAAAAAAGACAAATTTGACAGTAAAATCAAATTAAAAAAAAGTAAATCCCCAACAGAAGTCTTATTAAAATTCTAAGTGAAATGACAAGAGAAAAACAATATTCACACATAACTGAACTACGTTTGATCATCCTTTGGCAGAAATAAAAAGTGAAACATTTCAGGAAAAGAGAAATAGGCTTCTTCTAGAAGAGGCAAAAGAATGTATGTTGAAAGAGGTTCAAAGAGTGAAAAGATCATACGAGACTGTGTTGTACTACAAAGGAGACCTAGAACAAGTGATTCCCTAGAATTCTAACCCATATAAATCTCTAAAAGAAGATTCAGAAGGGGAGAGTCAAGAACTAACTTCTACCCTAGGAAATGTATGTGCACATATGCATGTGTGCATCTCTTCAGTACACCTCAAAGCATCACCTTACAAACTGTTAAGTAGGAACAATTCTGAAATTGTTCACTGCACATTTGTATTTCAGTGGAATTTAGAAAACAGGGTTCTTATCCTTGCTAAGATCACTGATGATTTTCACAAAGAATGCCAATTTTCTACATTAGGCATTTTATGAGATGAAGAAACATTATACTACCTTTCATCTGTACGTCTATTTCTTTATCACTGCTTCACTGTCTATTTTGCAATCCAAGAACTCACACTGCAAGATAAGATAAACTGTGTATCTACTATATCAGCTATAAAATAAGCAAACACCTCAAGAACTGAGTAGTGGCCTTAAATGAACAGAAGACAACCATTAACTCTCTGAGATTTTACAGAAATTCCTGAGTGTGAGAGCTATTCCAGGTAAGCAAAAAAACATGCTCAGGACAGCACTGTTTGCATATAGAAATTCCCATCCCTGCCTATCTGGTAATGTCTTCAAAACTCAGTCTCTTCACAACAAAGTAGCACTGAAACCCATAATAATGCTGGAGACAAAATGTCTGTGTCAGTAGCTAATAGTTGCACGCTGCTTTGAAAATGTTAAACGTTGATTAATTACACCATGATTGATCTGAAGGGCCAGATCTAAGGGAAAAGCCCACACCCAGCGTGGAACTTTGGTCTCTCAAAGCAACTATTTTCTCCTGTACCCTTTCAGAAGTAGGAGGCAACAACTCATTCCAGCATGGGAAGCTTTCCTTCCAGCATCTCTCAGGGCGTGGGAAGGGCTTGCTTCCTGCTGTCCCCACCAGCTCCTCTATGTCGAATGAGTGGCAACAGCCTGCTGCTTGTTGCTTCTTGTTGGCATCCTCACTTCGATCCTTATGGGTCCATTCCAACTCAGAATATTCTATAATTCTATGATCCTTGTAGATCCCTTCCAACTCAGGATATTCTATAGCTCTAGACACAGGTTCATCAGCAAAGCCTCCCCAGCAAAGGGCTGGCCCAGCCATGCGGAGCACATCTTCTGCCCCAGCCTGCAGAACAGCCAGTGTGAAGTCAGTTTCAAGTAACTCAATGGCAGGAGGCATAAAAGTCTCTAGGCAACGTGAAAAAAAAGAAAAAGAATCAGAAGCTGAGTTGACAAAGCATTCCCAGCTATGAACAATACATTTGGATTATGGAAATATGCTCCAGCATGTTCAGGTTTATGGGTTCTGAATTTCTGCATTACTTAATTGCAATAAATAAATCACTTAACCAGGATGTCTCACTTCCCAGTGGGTTACTAATGTATTGCGAAAACAGCTTATTGTTAACTGCATATGGAGCAGAAAAAGTCCCAAATAAACCCAAGCTGAAGCCAGCTCGTGTGCTGTGAAATGAGAGCAGCATCAACCACATGAATTTATTCCAACGGGGAATTTTCTGATAAGATAGCCATCTCTAAACACTGAAAAAAAGCAGAGGTGTAGCCAAAGGTATTTTGTTAAAAATAAACTATGAAAGAAGAGTATGAGTTTATTTTTAATACAAAGAACATATTTTCCTCACCTAACATACTTCTGTAGACAAGCACCCCATAACATGTGTGGAGGAAAAGGGAAAGTCTCCAAGGGACACACATCCAAGCCACGTGTTTCTCAAGAAAACGGCTGCAAAACACAGCAGCAGACCTAGATCTCACAGGGCACACCACCTTCACCTGCCCATTCGATGCTTTAAGGTACCTAAAAATAAAGTGGTTGCAACCACTTTCCCTTAGCAGTACAAATTTCCCATTTCACCAGGAAGGACTAACCCTCATCTCAACAGCTGGGCTGTTTCCTCTGCCTCAGCTTCAGAAGACCAGTGCTGGAACAGGAGGAGTCCTCAATGGGAGACACCACAGCTGGGTCAGGGAGAGCAGTGATTTCTATGGTGATAGGAAAGAGGTGAGGGGTTGGATGGGCAGGTAGCAGGCAGAACTGCCAGCCTTGGAAAGCAAGGTTAGTAGAGTTACCAACTCCATTCTAATCACTTCAACCAGCAAAACCAAGCATCACCATTTTTTCAGTGATGCATGGAGAAGAAGCTCACACATAGCAGCTTTGGCCATTCCTGTTATGGAGCAAACAGAGAGGTTGCATCGTTGTGCTATCCACTGTCATTATCCCATTCAAAAAATTCAGCTGGGTCTCCAAAGCTCTTCTAGAAAAATGAGTTGTTGAAACAAAAGACTAGAGAATGATTAAATACACTTCAGCTTTCTATTCCACAGGGTTTGTGTGTTTCTATAGAGGTATCCCCTTCAGTTGGAGACTGGAATGAGAACCCTTATGAGACCACAGTTGCTGCATATGTGCAGTCCCTTAGCTCTTCCCAGTGTCTATAAAAGGAGACTGGGGAAACCAGGATCCCAACCAGGATGGGTGAGTGGAAAGGAGGATCAATTCCAGCACATTACATTGTATTAGCAGTTCAAAGTTTTGGAAAAACACTGGCCATCACATCGTTAATCATAACACTGCAAGAACTGATAATGCCAGAATTTTTCTCCTCAGTTACATCAAAGCAAGGAGAGATGGCACAGGAGGACAGTGCTCTTCCAGTGCAGGCAATGCAAACACTGGAAAGATGCACTCACCCACCCCACACATACATAAACACACACTGTATGTGTGTACATATGTACCATACCAATCCAGAACAATTCTTCACTGGCTGGGAAGGAGATTTCTCATGGGCTAATAAGACTATTTTTTTTAAACTATGACGTCAGGGTTTTTTTTTCACAACCACGTATCCTGCCCAAAATATCTATGAGGAAGAAAGAAGAGGACAGAGAAATTTCTCTACATGTTCTCTCCAGAAAGACATTTCACACTCCCCACTGAAGCACTAAAGAGAGGTCTGATGTGACTAGGCATAGGGGTCCTAGCAAGAGAGGAAAAATATATAAACAAGAACACCTCTTAGCTACTCATCACAGAAAGAAAACTCTAAAGCCCGAGGCTGCTTAGCATGTAGATTGCAAACTTAACAGCTCATGGGCCTCTGTAAATATCAACTATAATGTTTGGAGGTTATTACAGGCAACTACAGAAATACAAATGAGAGACTTCTGAAACTTAGATTAATGAACCAATAAAGTGGTCATTCATATAAAAAATATGCAGTTTGGACATTTATTCAAATGAAAACAATTCCTTCAGCAGGCCACAAATCACACAAATCCCCCCACGTCACTGACTTATTGACCAAATAAATGGGATCTCTTGCACTAATGCTGTCACTTCCAACAACCATGACATAGAGCTACAGCTCTGGGGTGTATCAGATTGCAGTCAAGCACAGCAAATATCCACAGTAAACATCCACATGAATTTCAGCAGTTAAATTTTCTATTTATATTCAGCCTGTGTTCTAATTTCCAAATACTGACAGGCAATTGTCAATATGACAATAGTAGAATTTTCTTGGAGTAGCAGCTCCAGATGTGTGCTCTGCAACCAAATCCATACAGGTGGGCCTAACACCAGGAGCTGCAGGCTCTTTCCTTGTGTTTATGTATTTCTAGATACTTTTACGCAAATACATTCAATTCTCCCTGTGCTGTGCTTCACAAGCACTGTGGTTTATTCATCCATTCCGCATTTATACCAAAACATTCCTATCCATATTGTTTTAGAAAGCTTGAAAACAAACACAAACCCTCATCATACTGTTCACGCTGATGACTTGTTTTGCTGTTCCCCATGAATGACCTGCTCACTCAAGTCAGCAGAAAGCTTCTCGCTGGCCTCAACAGGCATTAAGTCAGTCTTTAAATGTCTGCTACTTCCCTTTCATTTATTTTTATTTATTGCTTAGAACAGATGCTTAAGTCAATAAGCAGTTTTTTCAAGCTGAAGTAGCACAAATATGTGAAAGCACTGAACAGATTTCTTTTTTTGTTTCCTTCTCAACATAGGAAAAAAAAAATTGTTTTCAAGAACTCTGCATGCTCTGAAGTTGAAATGTTGATGACAGGTCTACAAGTACCCTAGCACTATCAAACACTGCCATATGGGAGGTCTGTAACACAGCTAGTTCAAAAATCAAATCAAACAAGCAAACAGATAAACAAACAGAATTGCTGAATTAAAATAGAAGCACTAGCTTCCACACTTTTTTTTTAAATGCTCATCTTCTCTTTCCAGAATTCGATTTTATAGCCATGTTCTTAATGCTATGCTCTGCAGAAAAGCTATATTCTGCTTTCCTTTGAAAAAAATATTCATAATCCCAGTGGTGATATGCAAACTACATTAAAACTGCCTGTGCTACTATACTGCTTCCTCTGGCAATCTTCTTCATGCTTAACAGACAGTGGCACATTCCTCTCTGTGTGCTAGCTAGCACACAGCTCTTTGGGCCATATTAATTCCGAGTGCTGAATGCTGGTACCACACTGCAGCACCCCAGTGAATCCCAACACTAAGTATCACATTGTTTGGGTGAGCCATGACAGAGGTTCAGAGCTGAATTTCATCTCCCAGCATGATGCAAGCCCACAGCAAGGGCTGAAGTTCCCAGCGTGCTGAGGGAGACAAGGGTTTCAGCCAGGCCTCAGGATACACTAAAAGTTGAAGCACAGGAGGTGAAATCTTATGTTATCCCCTCCTTTTGGCACCATCCCAAAGACAAGATCAAGAGAACAGGTCTTACCTGACACATCTCTATCTCCACTTCTCCTCTGCCAGTTCTGGTGGTTCTCAGCCCTCTCCTGAATCCATCTCACCTCACAATGTCAGAATTAAAAGTAACTTGGGGAAAGGAAAACAACGTTCTAGGAGGACAGCAAGGCAGTGCAGCTCAGCAAAAGCCTCAGTGCTTAAACTTCCAAGAAGCAGCTGTCAATAGCTTTACTGAAAGAAAGCTCTACTACAAAGGAAGTGAAAGATGGGACAAGTTTTGCAAACTGGAAGAAAAGACTTAATCATACCAGGCTCAATTCTTAATCTTTCAGATTTGGCAGTATATTCACCAAAATACCTTATAAACAAACTTGCTTGTTAGAATCAGCTAATCTGTACTAGCAGTTGTTTCTTTTTTGTTCGTTTGTTTTGGTTTGAATTTGTTAGTTGTTCTTTCTTTTTCAAACAGCTGTAAGTTTCAAGCCTGTGAAAAACGTCAAATGGAAAGGCACAAAAATGGAAATGATCTCTTTGTCCAACTAGGCAGAGCAGTGACAGCACTGTGGCTGACAAGATGCCCAAAGAAGAGCTGTGAAGCATCGGGCCTATGAATAAGACTGTCCCTCACCACCACCTTGCATGACTGGGCAGAGGGCCCAGCACCAGGACAACATGCATGAGCACCTGCAATGCAGTACCACCATCACCCCTTCCCCATCATCAGACTGCCAGCACTACTGTCACCATCAGCTCTTTTTCCTTTTTTCATCCATGTTTTAAAATGCATCAAATCTGGAAAGAGCCCACAGCTGTTCCTGGTGGCAGAAGGATGTGGGAGCATACACTTTCACACCGGCTGCATCAGGAATGGAAGGCTTAGCTGGACAGGTGACTTGCTATTAATGCTGTCAAAAAGAAACAAATGCACTGAGGAGAAAATGCTGAAGTGAGCACTTGGGCACACGAATTCTACACTGAATTCTGATTCCTACACATTCTTCTTCAGCTCCAGGTAGAGGTGATAAAAATGAAATGCTGTTTTGCAGCTGAATTACTGTTTACTGAAGCAGCAATTAACTGTATCATATGACCTTCAATATTAAAGTAAAAATAGAACTGGACAAGCTTGCCACCTATCCAGCACTTAATAGTCCTTGGTTTGTTACGGAAAATATGCTTCATTCTCCTTAAGCCATGCTCAATTAATCTGGTTTGAATAAAGAACTCCTTAGAATAAAGGTCCAGTACCTTCAAGCTGTGGCTCTGCATGGTGTTTTTCCACTGGAATCAGTCTGTGCTTACAGATGCATACCAGAAACTCATTTCAAGCCTGAAGTGATGAGGGAACTGTTCCTCTCTGTCCAAAGAGCTTTGCCTCGGCATATCTTTTTTCAATAAAACTCTGGTACAATTAAGGAGGAATCTTGGCTGAGAAGTACAAAAGTCATTTTTTTCTTTGGAACAAATCTCTAGAATCTAAAATTAATTTGACAGAACAAACTGAAGATTATGAATAAAAATAGAAGGTATACAACTAGAAGAGAACTAAGGCGTGTGAAAAAATTTACATTTCCTTTTAGTCTGCATTTTACAATGAGTTTTGTCTTGGCTAGGGGAGAAAGCTCTGCACTTCAGTTCATCTGAGAGCTTAATCAGTAATACCCTACTTCGTCATCTGATTCCCAACCTAAAATTAACAATCACTATTTTAAAAATCTTTATTATTTTGGGCCTTTTCTGCTTATTGAAAGACCACAGAAGAACCTACCTTCTCTGATGGCTGAAAAAATCCCTTAAATTTTTCAGTTTACACATACATATCATTCAATCCTGACAACAATGTCCTTGACTTTAAATGCCTCTTTCTCCTTCCAGCCTCTGTGTCACTAGATTAGTGAGCCAAGCTCTTTCAGGATATGTATGTTTATATAGCCTTTCATAGGCAAATATGCTCGTGCTATCCCTGTGCAGCTGGCTGGGTGAGAGCCAGATGCAAACTGCATGCTGTGCTGACCAGGAGCCTGAACTGATGGATTTTGATGAGGACAGCAGTTTGGTCTCACGCCTTCTGATTTGCACTGAGCTCACCTTTACCTGCCACACAACAGGAAAGGAAGAAGTGTTCTAGTGCCATCAAAACACCCCCAACACGTAGCCTTGGTCACTCCAAGATCCTCTACAGTCCTCCACAGTCTTTCAGATCTGACTTCATCTTCCCTGAACGGAGGTTGCTGTGGATCAATCCTGCTGACATGCCAGGCTGCATCCAGAATGGCAAGAGGGACAGCTTTTGTCACAACCCATCCTGAGCTACATGGGGATGACCCACAACCTCCAGGTAACAACAGCTGCAACCCTGGAGTGCCAGGTCAGCCCCAGGGATGGTCTCAGAGCTCACTCAAGGGCCTGGATTTCTGCATGACTTTCCAGTGAAGCCACCAACACTGCACACCTGCACAGTTTTGCAACAATTAAGTTTTGATCTGATTTTCCATTCAAAGGTTGAACAACAAAGCAAGTAATGGAAGCAGGAAGCCACCTGTATATCATATAGGACAGAAACTTCTTTCACATTTGGTAAATCTGCATTCATCAAATTAACCTGATTTTGTTTTTGAACAGATTTATACAAAATGCCTTTACTGTTACTGTAATTAACAGAAAGCATTGATGACTGCAAAGAAGACAGCCTTAACTAGGAGAAAGTATCAATTTTGCATTAGAATTATGGATTATGGCAACTAATTTCATGAAGCAGTAAAATCAGTGGCATGACTATTCTGGCAACTGTTACAAAAGACACCTAATTTCATGTTTCAAAGAGTGAAGAATTCCAAACGACATCAATACATAAATTTGTATGAAGAACAGCATCCTTTCAATGCTTCATGTATTTTCAGGTAAGTCCCTCAGTAATCTCTAAACTCAATAAACTAAAAAAAAACCCAAACCATTGCAAAACAATCAAACAAAACCGTTACTATTCAAATGCATTTATTTTTTCTCTATTACTGACCACCTCCTATAACTGTTGATCACCTACAGCTGCCTAGACAATAGAGGCAAACAGGTATCCTTATGGGACCATTTATGTTTATTACATCCTTGCAAAACACCACTCAGCTTTAGCATGCAAAATTCACTAAAAATGATTACCCTCGGTTCACTCCAGCTTTTAAAGTAAATACTACCTACAACTCAAACAGCAGAAAGAAAATTGCAAACAACTGTTACTGACAGATAAAAACAGGAAAAAAAAATCTTATCTCATGCACTCACATTTGCTTTCTGTCTGTGGATATTAGCTCCCGTGTATATATGGTGTTCAAAACCAATATGGAAACAGAAATCAGACTAGACATGACAGAAAACAACAGTCTGTCAAAACAGAATGTCCCAGATTTTATGTTAGAGCTCTGAAGATCTTGCTTATCTAATTTGCATTAGGGCTTTTTGCCTTCTCTGCAACAGCTGCATTCTACCTCATCTTTTATTTGCTATTATTTCTACCATTGAGAGATAGGAGTGGCTGAATATCCGCTTGGATTCTCTTAAAATCTAAGCAGAAATCCTTTGATTTTGACTTTATCTCTAAGGTCTAGGGACCACGGTTTGCAAACCCCAAGTTTGCAGCTGGATGGGGACTACACAGCATGAGAAGGGTGAAGATACCAGATACGAGTGGGACTGCCGTACCAATAGACTCTGACAGCAAAGGAATGCTTTCTGCATGCCTTTATCTTACCACAACAGGTGGCATTCCCCCTTCCTCTCATCCCCCAACAGTGATGAATTGTTCCATTCATCATTTTGCACATCATACAAAAGTCAACACACATTCTGAAAAATGCCACCGCACCTTCACCAGCACAGTACATTGTAAGGATTCTGCACTTACTATAGCTATGCATGCACCTAATGAAAAGTGTCCAACTACAAGACATGCACTATTTTTTAAATTTACATGAGCTAATACGTATAAACTTTAAGAAAATCTCAACACCGCTAGCCTCAATTACATTCAGAATTGCAAAGCTGCAAGGGCATTTTCACAGACAATGGTTTAGGAGTTATGTTAGTTCCCAGGGATTTTGTAAAGCGTTTTTCTCCTGTTACCTTGGTAACTGCTACCTTGGCACCCTTGTTGATAAGCTGCACCACATTATCCACTTGGCCTTTGTACGCAGCTATGAGAAGCCGTTCTGAAAGCACAGCGACCACATCCTGCTGGCTCATGAATTAGGAGAGAAAGGTTTGCAGGGCAAGCAGCTCACAGGTTTCTTCGGTCCAGAAACAAAAGCTTCAGAGCAGTCCAAGTGCAGAGGCAAGAAAGGACCCCGGCTCTCTGGAAGGCAGTGATGTTCCTATGCCATCTTCTGGACCTGTGGATCAGACAACAACACTGCTGTCAGCAACATTTCACAGACCGAGGCACTGCAGCAGCTCCTCCCCAAGCGCTCATCTCTTCATCGGTTTGGAGGGGGTCACAAACAAAACACCTCTAAGCCTCCTGGAAAGGATCACTGCACTTCTACTGCAAGGTAGAGGGAGTGCATACAGACACACATTTTCAGTATGTCCTAATTCCCCTCATTTAAATCCTTAAACTTTCTGAAAGCATAACTCTCTTTTGGCCTGATCTGTATTTGTGTGGCCCCCTTTTGTTCTCTCTTTCTCCCTACATCTCCCAGACTATACATCAGCCAAGGATGAGTTAACTCCCTTTGTTGCTATCAGCACCTCAGCCTGTTTTGACCAAGGGAGCAAGGGTAGGTTATAGTTATGGGATGCAGATACAAATACACAAATCTCTGCAGTGGGACTGAGAGCAGTCAGCAATTAAAGGCAGCTGACTGCTCTCTTGCTGGTATAAAACGCTTCACAGCCTCCTGTAAACCACTCCAAGGACACCTTTGGCAGGGATCACAACCTGAAATTGGGAAACACTGATCCTTGCTGTCACTGAGAAACTGCATCCCCAGAGAGGTGCTGACATCACGCCACACTGACCCTGGGGACAATTCAGATTTAGCATTCTTCATGCAAACTAGGGAAATAACTGTGAGCAAGTTCTTCTTTCCTGTCTCCAATGACCTGCCCAATACAATGAACCATCAGAGCTGATAAAAGACTTGTGACATGCTTCCAGCAAATCTATCTGCAGAGCACTTTGAGCTTAAGGATCCAAATATTCCCAGTGCAGGAGGATTTCAGCTTTACCTTTACTTTGGTAGTACTTCACACCTTGGTATTTAACTGGTTCAGCACAGCAAAAACATCGTCAAGATAGCCAGTGTGCGTGCAGACAACTTATATTCCTTTCTCTTGAAATACCACTATACTGCTCATTACCAGCTACTAGTACTACAGACTTCACATAGTTTAATAGGTTCAGAGACTAGCTGATCTTGGAGACTGACAGTGGAAAACAGCATCTTTCACACTTATGTTATCCTTTTGAATATAACTCAAAACGGCTATAACAAAAACCTATTAACTGCATCACAGCTTGGCTGCCCCCCTAAATTGATCTGGTTATGTCAGTCTGGCTGATAGCACAAAGCCCTCCTATCACAATTCCACCACTCTGATGTTCTTGCTCACAGTATCAGCAGAGAGGGCACTGCCAGGACAGATTTCATTGCCATTCATATATTAGAAAGACACTCCCAACAAGAAGGAAAAAGTGCATGGGTTGCTGTGGTACACCATCCTCTTGTCTTCAAGATACAGGGAGCGAGGCTTTTTAATTCTTACTCCAATGTTACACGTTCATATTCACCAGTACATATCAGCAACAAAAAAGGACTTTCAATGGTCAGTAGGGTACTGAAATTTGAAAGAATGAGTGGTATCTCCGGGGAAAGAATCCAGGCTGGCTTTTCTTTACCATCCCCACGCTTGCTCATTGCTAACATGTCTGTAGCAATAAGGAAACAGCTATGCATTTATTCAGAGAGAGGAACAAGGCAAAAACTTCCCAGGTCTCAAACGCAGCGCAGCAGGGGATAACAAGGAAACAAACTCCATACCCCAGGCAGCTGTACACCCTGAAGGTGGCCTATAATTAACAATTTGATATGTGAAAAGTAACACAAGTTCAATCTCATCTGCCTTAAGTATTTGCTTTTCTGATGTTACTGAAGCAAGCTGAAGCCCCACAACTTGGCTGCCCTGCTCCCTCCCAGGTAGTATCCCCACTGCCAGGAGCATGTTCCTGTCCCTCCAAGCCCACCACAGGGAGCAGGACAAGCTTTACGCAAACTATGTTCTCTGTCAGCTTTCCAGGTAGTGAACTTGTTTGCTCCTATGCCAGCTCCTGCCTGTGCAACAGTGGTTTCCAAACGTACTCTACAGTCAACTGTTTGTCCCCAGCCAACAGCAAGCCTGGCTACCCCTACCTGGAGCCGTGCACTAACAGCCAGCTCTGTGCGCTCCAGAAC
This sequence comes from Phasianus colchicus, assembly GCF_987193195.1. Classification (NCBI taxonomy): domain Eukaryota; kingdom Metazoa; phylum Chordata; class Aves; order Galliformes; family Phasianidae; genus Phasianus; species Phasianus colchicus. The sequence goes on from NC_143437.1 coordinate 75,260,309, forward strand.
ATCTCTGATCAGAACCTGTTTGGTTTTCTTATCCTCTAATTTAAATATATACATATATATATATCAGTAACATCATTGACATTGAGAGATCTTTTACTACTCGCTGCAGAAAACTAAATGCAAACATTTTCCTGACACACAGACATTTCTGACCAAACTCCCAAAAAACTACGGATGCTCATTATGATTTAGCTGAAGCATCGGAGACCTCAAATACACACCAGTGCTCAGATGGTGCAAAGCACAGTGCTGCCAGGGAGCAATCATGCTAACAGGTATGCATGTACCTGTGAGAGGTGGAGGCTGGAAGCTGCACTCATTTCATAGCTTGTCTCACTCCTTTCTGATGTCAGCAGTAAGCTCTCTCTGGTGATCATTAGCCCCACAGCCCAGAGGGACTGCCTGTGGCAGCTATACTCTGTGATATGTTTTGCCTTCTTGCCTCCTCCGGATCACATACAAAAGCATAATTAAGGAACTGATCCAGCTGTCAGTCTCCCATGGGTTTCCATCTCACTGTTTAAGCCTCCAGCAGCAGAGGGTCTCCTCTGCAGCAGGGCAGTCATGTAACAAACCAGTTCCCAATGCCAGCTGCCTTACAGAATGGTTTTCACACAATGGGACACATCCTCACTTCCTGCTTTACATTTCCTCAACTGCACGTTTTGGATGCTTCACAACTCAGAAAAGTGTGTCTGATCAGGACAGGAAGCCTAACACATGGAGTTCAAGAACTCCTCACTCATCTTCTGATACCAAACCCCTCCCAGCCAGCTTTATCTCTTCATGGCCTCAGAAACACAGAGCATCTTCTCTTGAATGTGTCTACACAGGCAGCCTGAGGGAGAAGTCAGCAGATGCCCAAGTGCTGCAATTAAAGGCCCAACTGCTCTTTTGCACCCAGGTAGTACAAAACAAACCAATAAGGTGATTACAGGCGTACAGACGCTGCGGCAGCCCCTGCTGCCAGTGCCTAATGCCCAGATTTGAAGTCCTCATTACCATTCCAAATCACTGCCACTTCCTCCAAGCAGCAGAGTCCTTGTGCGAGGGATCCTGTAGTGCTCCTGCCCCTATCCTTTCGGAAAGCACAGAGATGTTCAATCCTTCTGCCAAGAAATCAAGACAGGAAGAAAAAATAAAAAGAAAATAAAAAAAGGTTTTGCTTTACAATAAGCAGCAGCTCTCGCTGTGTTTCTCTGGTAAAGATCAGATTGCTTACCTGGGGCAGGTAGGGAAAGCAACGCCCAGCCCCAGTACCCCACAGGATGGCAGCCCAGGGCAATGCCCATTGGTCCCACTGCTGCAGCTTGGCTCGGCACAGAGACAGCAACGTGGCCCCCTGATCAGCGCAGTGTGACAGGGGACACTCGGGCTGATATCACTGTTCAGTATTTCAGACCCACAGCAATGAGGCAATGTCTGCAGCCAGCAAGAGCCAGCCACATCTCCACAGATTTTAGCAGCTCAATGAGTCAGGCACTCGTGAGTACAGGAGCTCCAGGAAATGTCTGGCTGCTGGAGGCAGTCCTCCCAGAGCTAGAGAAAAGCCCAGCACATAGCAAGCATCACAGACACTGCCAGGCTGGAAGATAGCCTCTCCTATATTCACAGAAAGGATAAAAAAGAAAATAAAGGTTTCCCTTACAGGAAAGAGAGAAAAAAGGTGAAAAACTCTGAAAGACTTAAGACTTGTAAGCTAATCAACTTTATAAAATCCCATGTAATAAATGGAAATCATACAATGTCAGAGCACAGGTTACTCTCAGTTAGTAAGATCACCAAGTTCAGTTACTATCTGAACATCAGTGTGGCTAACAAAAAGCTCCTAGTTCTAACTATTACCATTGTAACAAGGTTCAATACAAAAATTAAAAAAAAGAATAGAAAAAGGGGGCCCCATTTCCTGCAGTAGACCCCCAAATTCTCTTCTCTGTTCATTGCCAGAAATGGTGCTGAGTATTGCAAGAAAAGCACTCATTCACCTAGCAGCTTTATTCCATGCAATGTAAGTAATAATTATTCTAAATTATTTTAAACAAATCCTGTGTGATTTAGCCAGACCATTTGTTTTATGAGATTATATATAATAGTACTCTTTTATAATATTCTCATAATAATTCTTTCTAAGAAAGCTTCCGAGAAAACTTTCTATTTCTAATGCTGCCCATCTCTTCATTACTCTGCTCTCCAAGGAAAATGGGTTTCTTTGCTTATTAGTACATAACAGTATATTAAAATCCACAGTGTTCTCTTTTTCTTACCTACTCTCTCTGAGAAGTAGCTTGTCATATTTAAAATATGACATAAGCACAAATAATGTACTCAAAGTAACAAGGTGGGTTATTGCATTAAAGAATGAGTTTCCTGGAACCTAACTCATTTTATCATTTATCTCAGGATGTAGATATACCTTCCATTTCTGCTGAGTGACTTTCAGAGTTTTTTCAAAACCTGCAGCACTGCTTTCCTTTGAATGGTTTTTCTCGTTTCCCCCATGAATCCAGTACAAAGCTTTTGGGAAAAAGGTATATATTTTGCTAAACTCCTTCCTGCCCTGAAAGACAGTTCAGAAGAGCCCAACGTGTCATTATGAAAAGCACAACATAGAATCATTAAGGTTGGAAATGACCTCTCAGATCATTAATCTGACTATCAGCCCACCCCCACCATGCCCACTAACCATGTCCCTCAGTATCACATCCACGCATTTCTTGAACACCTCCAGGACAGTGACTCCACCACCTCCCCGGGGCAGCCCTTTCCAGTGCCTCATCACTCTTTCCAGTGCAACTTAAGGCCATTTCCTCTCATCCTAGCAATAGATAGACCTGAAAAACAAGAACAGACTACCAATTCAAGAACTATCTGCTTCTGATACATATTTATCAACTATACCAATACTAATTTTTGAGCTAGACTGTATACTGCTGAACATTTTGAAACTAGACAGGCTATTTTCTTCTATGTCAGTCTCTGACGCTGTTTACACGGCATGTTTTGAAATGCTATCAATGCAAGGAAAATTATCCAGTTTTCATGCATGCAGTTCTCTAATCCATCACCTCCAGAATCAGCATGCTCTGGTTCATCTGAGAACTTTTGTTTATTTGTTTTTTGTTTTTTTCCTACTTGCTATTAATTACTTCAATAATCACTTTAGCAGTCTCCCAAGGAACTCTGTGTGCCAGCTGCTCCACAAGTTCCCACCAACACTAAACAGCCAGGCTGATGTCCCTGCCCTGCCACCAGCATGGATCTGCAGCCCTCTGTCCACCACAGCCAGACACAAGCTCTCAGATGCCTGGCAGCTCTCAAACCAGCCTTGTTGCCACCACAACAGGCAAAGCTGCACCTGCTGACACTGGCACATGAAGAGTAGCAATGGAGATCAATGCTTCAAACCATCAGTTATACATCACCAATCTCACGGCATGTAGACAATTGCTTGTTTTTCTTCCTCTTTAATTACCTCGTTATTCATTAGGCAGGCTCTGCCCTTAGCATATTCCAGAGCACCTCACAGGACAGCTGTTCATTTTGTCTGTCTCACCGAAGTTTCACAACTTTGTTATTCTCCCACCCTCTCTTTCACTACATGCATTCGCACACACGTCAAAAACATTCAGCATAAGCAAGATCAGCTCACAGCAAGCATTCTTCAGTTAGGCAATGTTTACACAGTAAAACAATATCCATTGTTGGCTACAACGCAGTGTAGGCGCACAAACACACAAGAAAGAGATGTCCTGGTCTCATTTACATAAGTGCAGTTAGGAGACCTTTCCAGCTCATTGCTGCTCAACAGAAGTGCTGGGGCTGAGCCTTGGGAATGAAGCAGGATACAGCTGTGCTCCTGAGAGAACAGAGATTTGCATTACAGTCACGCACAGTGGGATTTCTGGGTGGGAGACGTTATAGAATGGCTTAGATTGAAGGGGAACTTAAAGCCCACTCAGTTCTAATCCCATCATGAACAGGACTGCCACCCACTGGATCAGGCTGCCCAGGGCTCCATCCAACCTGGCCTCAAATGCCTCCAGGGATCTACAGCTTTCTCTGGGCAGCCTGTTTCAGTGCCTCACCATCCTCTTGAGTAATAACTTTTTCCTAACATCTAGCCTGAATTTCCCTTTCTTTTAGTTTAAAGACATTCCCCCTTCTCCTATCACTATCATACTGTGTAAAAATTTGGTCCCCCTCATTTTATGCACTCCCTTTAAGTACTGGGAGATAGCAACGAGGTCTCCCCAGAGCTTTCTCCTCTCCAAGCTACATAAGCCCAAATCCCTCCACCTTTCTTCATAATTGCCTTCGCGAATGGCACTTTTCCATCTACCTCAGCAGCCTACAAGCACCATACTGGAATGAGAAAGTCTGCCTCTACCATGTACCTACTATGTACCTACCATGTACCAACCTCATGGAAATGTAGATTTTTGAGTATTGGTGCCACCCTCTCTCAAGTCAGTGTCTGAAGTAAGCTCTGTAACTTAGCATAGGAAATCTTCCTCTGCTGGGGAAGGAAACCAAGTTTCTTCCCATTCTCAGACACCAACAAATGTATTTATGTTGTGGGAGAACAGAGAATGTTCAATTCATGCCTACATCATCCTAATACTGTGTACAGTATCCCTGCTTTTAATGTTTTAATGTTCATGTTAGCAGGCTGTCAAATGAGCACTAAATATCTTCAGAGTTTGTCCCCTTGATGTATTACATCCATAAAGGACAATATATACACAACAAATGGTGAAGGATATTTAAGTATTATTCGCTTCATAAATCTCCTTGCAAGTTGTGAAAAATCAATCACTGTGAACTAAAAATATTTTCCTCTAAGACAATCATAAATCAGTTTAGAAGCTTTCTGCAGATGTCTTGATTTCTTTCCCAGGCTGCTACACCTGAAGGGGCTGCACTGGAGACGGTAAATGTTGCTGCTTTGAAAGATTGGGCACTCTCCTGAACAGGTCCATAAAAATGCATCATTAGCAATATCTTATGAACAAACCATGGCTACCACATTATGAACCACTTCCAGAACTTCTAGGTCTGTCTTAGCTAATAATGCTTTGTAAACTCTGGCAACCAAAAACCCCTACAATTCCAGTAGCAAACATAGCCGTGGAATTTCTGTATGACACACATGAAGACTCACCAAGTGGAAACACATCCTGAAACAACAGCTGAACAGCATGATTAGTTTTTCACATAAAACACTGATGCCAATGATTACTGTATTATTCCTGTTGCAGTAAATGTCATAGACCTAACATATCTGCTCTGCTTCACTGATAATTTGTGTAAGTTGGGCCATTACAAATTTACGAATCAAGTACTCTAACTGCATATGTGATCTATCAAAGGCAGTTTTAACTGTCTTAAAAATCAAACCCAACATGGTAGCGCAAAAGTGGCACCAAATTGTCTCCTAAATAATCAGCTATGTTTTCACTTTTTTTTTTTTCCTCTGGAGATTTGCTCTTGAGCAGATGTTTAGTACCCTTGCCAGGAGCCCTGTACAACCTTGTGATAATTACCAAGAAGGCTGGCAACAGCTCATGAGGGACGAACAAGCCAGTTCTACCTAATTAATCTACAACCACTTGAAACCATTGAAACAAACAACACGCTTAAAATTGCACCCCCATGGTTATGGGGTCGAGGTCTATACCACAAGAAGAGGAAATTATTTCTTCATCCAGATGACAAGAAAGTATACAAAATGTCAACCACACACGGAATAGTTTGCACAGCAAACAGATTAATTCATTATACTTTCACTTGGGATGAGACGAGGGAAGCTGGACATTTTCACCAGTGGGATTCAAACAGCAGAACAATATCTGTAGTGCAAGCATGCTCCTGCATCACAGCACTGCAGAGAAAGCACAAGACTTTTTCACAACACTACCAGCATTCTTGTCTGTGGTTTCCTTAGTACCTTCTTTGTTGTTTCCTACTTCTTTTCACATGTACAGAGCTTCAAAAGAAATATCCAAACCATGCCCATCCTCCCCGTATGGAGTCTGTGTTCAGCCTCATCTGCTGCACACTCAATTCACCCCCATATTTTTCTTCCACCAATTCTTCTATAAAGGAAAGTTTTTTTCCTAATAGGTAAGAAACCATCAGCTCTGCTCCAGCTTCACAAGAAACCAGAAACATTCTAACTTCTCTGCCATCCATCTGAAAAACATAGCTACGCTCTCATAAATTCTTATTTTACAGATTGCATGGCATAGACTATACTTTCAAGACAAATTCACATACAAATTTTACCACAGAGCTAAGGTTTGTATAACTGTTATTAGTTATCACTTCCATTCTATTATTTTTTTTTTCCAGGACAGTCATAGATGACTGCAGCTGAATCTCAGATTCTCAAGTAAGAGGAAACAAAAAGACTGAGGAGCTGTTTGCTACCACCTTTGTCTGTTCTGACCACAGATAACAGAATGGAAATTTTCAGGGCTCTGCAAAGCCCTGGTGCTCTCTAGACAGCATCGTGACACCAAACATATACAAAAGGGTTCACTGGGCAGGGCAGACACTTACCACCGACTTACTCTGTTACACTCCCTTTAGGGTTAACAAAGGACATACCATGTCATCCTAAAGTACCTTTCTACTGACAAATGAATCACATTCTAAAATTAATATCCTCATCAAACAGCATCTTGAAAACTATAGTTTAAACATCTCAAGCTAGATTAAAACAATCTCATAGTATCTGTGAGAAACATTCTGCTTTCTGCAATTTGCTAGTAGACTGTGTCTGCCTGGCTGCATCATGACATGCCCTGTCAGTGGTAAATCATTATGATTTATGAGAATTAAAATACCCAAACTGGAATAAAATGTAAAAAACAACTGATGCAGAAAGTCTCAACAAATCTCAGTAATGACTTGTTTTCTACATGGACCACGTTCTCAGCCTTCATTTTCTGAGTCATAAGCTGCTTCTGGAGATGATTCCGCAAGTCCAGCTCCTCCACCAGCATAAAGGCTACTTTGCAAAGGCTTCACTGTCCAGAAGAAAAAATGAAACAATTCAGAACATTGTAAGCTCCTTGCAGAGAGGATGTGGCTTTCCCTGGGCAGCCTGATCTAATGGTTGGCAACCCTGCCCACAGCAGGGGGGTTGGAATTGGGTGGGCTTTAAGGCCCATTTGAATTCAAGCCCTCTTGTGATTCTATGAAGCCAGGGAGACAGTCTCTGGCTCTCTATTGAAAAACAAAAAACAAAAAACAAAACCAACAAAAAAACAACAAACAAAAGAAGAATCATCACCAGTCTCAATTTAGCTGGTTCATGAAGAACTACTGTCAGATGCTTCACATAACCAACTAAGGAACATATTATATCACCTCAAACGTGTGCTTTGTTGAAAACCTTCAGATCCCTGTGTGCAAATCTTCTTCATGTGAAGTAGGCCAACTAAGAAAAGCTAAGTTATTTCTTTTTTTGTGTGTATATCATGCATACGTATGTGCAAGTATACATGTGACAGACCTGCAGCTCATTTCCGTACATAATTACATCCCTCAGCTATTCTGATTCTAGGAAAACACTTCACATTTTTGTCCTCTCACATTTTCTCCATATACCTGAGAGGATGAAAAAACTGCTTTATGTACGCATACCTACACAAAAATAAACATATATGGGCATGCAAAAATAGAAATCTGATTTTAAAGGAAATTAAGTGCATCCTCACAAAATGTTTGGCCTTTTAACACTGACAACTTCAGAGGTGAAAATTTTAAGGAACTATTTCTCCAGGTTTTGGTCTTTCATCTTCCTTTCTACCCTGCACAACAGTCCTGCTTTGCATGCCAGGGAAACAGTCAGTACTGTATGCATTCCAGTTGTCAAGAACATAACCTTCTACAGAAAGCACTACAAGCTTTATCTATCTCAAAAGCCAGCATCTCACAATGCTTTTTCTGTATCCGAGTGCTTATCCTGTTTAAACATTCATATAGCTGTGACTACTTTTGAAGTAGAAAACATAATAAATAATCAACTGTAAATTATACTTCTTTCAACATACTTCTCAGTTTATCATAGCTTAAATTATAGGACTCTTAGCAGAGGATTGCAAAGGGATTTCTTCTTATTCAGGTATATCAGAATTGCAGGTGTGTTGACATGTCAAGCAAACCTTTCATTTTAACATATTTGCTGTTAGGATAGCCTCAGAAGACACAAAGCTTGCTTTCACTTAAGGTTCAGGAGCCAGCAATTTTGTATCATGCATTAAAAGTTAACAGCCTATAATGTATATTAGCTTAGAAAAATAGCTCATCAAGCACTCCATGAAAGGAACTTTCCCCTGGTGGGGAGTGACAAATCACTGAATCTCATGCCATTTTCTGCTGCCTTAGCCTACACAGAGCACAGGGGATGAGTCTCCAACTTCTCACTTAGAGAAATTTCATTTCAGTACAACGCTGGCCAATTTATCTCACCAGCGCTGAACTTAGACATGCATTTCAACAGGGGTATAAACGGACAGCAGGGGAGGCAAGGGACTGCATACTTCAAAGGACACTGCAGTGTGATAATATCTCGGCCCCTCATTTAAAACCGAGCTCTTCTAACTTGGTTATTTACTCAGGAATTTTTGTGCATTTCCGAACACATTTCTGACAAACCTATTTTCAAAGTGTTGAAGACAAAAAAAAAAAAAAAAAAAAGGCAGATTTACTTGTTACTTACTCTCAAAGATCTATTGTTTAGTTTTCTCTGATGAACATTTTACAGCTGTGACTTGCTGGGCAGCCTCTGGTGAGGGTTAACAGAGATGGCAAGATGGCAAGTTCAGTCTTTTCCAATGCTGACAGCACCAGTGCGTTTCTGTACCACAGTAGGTACACTGCTTCTGCAAAAGTAGAAACACGTAATAAATGGAATGTCAAATCACATTGTGGAGAAAAGAAATTTAACACCAGTGCCCACTGCAACATAGAACTGCCTAAATACAACTGGTCAAAACGAGTTATTTCCTCCTGAAGTTTTCACAGGCACTTCCCACTGCAAACAAAACAAGTTTAAAGCATGGCTTGACGGTTTGGGTTGTGCTGACTGATACTTGAAAATGCCATCAATGGGAACTGCATGATTACACGAGCAAGGAAAATCAGATATAGGCCTTGGTAACTTCCCAGAAATCATATGCCAAATAAAATCAGGAAAAGGACTCATTCTGCTTCTCTCTCTTACCATTCTCCGTGACACTGTACTGTCATCTCAGTTCATATCTTCCATTTCAGGATGTAAGCGAATAGACTTTTCACTGGCTAAAGGAACTCATTAGGGATACTCAAGCTTCCATTTTCAGCCCATGATCCTTCTCTTGTTCTCTTTCCACAAATACTTACACCTGCTCCCCTTTCTTGCTACTTTTTAGATTTCTTTGTTGCCATACTTGTTATTACTTCCTTCTGGAAGTCCAACCTTCAAAGAGACTACCATTGCCATATTTGTGAGTTGCTGGCAGAAAGAATAGATAAGATTCACAGGCCTACCCAGTCAAAGCAATAGCTCTCTACATGCCCAGGGTCATAATTTATCGTGTATGCATTGGTACTGAAGTTATTTCCACTGCCTCATGTAGTGGAGCAAGCAGCTCCTGGGTGTCAGGGCAGCCCACATCACCAGGCCAGCCCCCTCCATAGACAAACTGACCCATAAGGAATGAACTATCCCATGAGTTGGGACCAAAAAAGCCACAAACAAACCTATCTCTAGTGCAGTCTCCTGAATGCTTTGGCTAATGCTGACGCCAGAGCAGCATCCTCCTCTTATACTTTGTTTGCTCTCAGACCTGCACTGTCTTTTTTCCCAGTGCAGGCATGTGCACTGATTGTATGACAACCTGGGTAGGGAAAGAGGTCAAGCTTAGAAAATCACCTGGGAAAGGAATTAAACTGTTAAGACTTTAAAACTCATCAGACTTCCCACGCTGTGCAAACAGCTGGAGAAGACAGCAGAAATGTGAGAATTACTAGGTGGGGCTCAGTAAAATTGCCATGGCTTCTTTTAATAACTGCTTAAAGCGTTCATCCAACATCCCATGGGTCAGCAGTGATCCAAGGATAAGAAAAAAGAATTTCACCTCTTCCTCCCATCAGTCACTCCTGCACAGAAGTGACCACCATGTTGAAAGGTCAGCCCTCATCCTACATATACTGATGTGAGTTCAAAGAATAGAGTTTAAAGTCACCCAGTAGCTCTTCAGTGCAGCTGATTCACAGAGTCATAAAATCATAGCATGGCTTGGTTTGGAAGAGATCTCAAAGCCCAGTCAGCCCATCTGCCATGGGCAGTGTGCAGCTCACCAGCTCAGGCTGCCCAGGGCCTCCTTGAACACTTCCAGGGATGGAGAATCCACAGCTTTGCTGGGAGCTGTGCCAGCGCCTCACCACCCTCTGAATAAAGAATTTCTTCCTAACATCCAATCTAAATTTCCCATCTTTTACCTTAAAACCATTCCCTGGGGTGCTTTTAGTCTCACTCCTTTTTTTTTTTTTTATGGGAAATAAACAGTGCAACCAGCAGCTTAATCAACTCAGTGTGTGGAGGTCTGGTACTGTAGCTATAGACAGCTATTTCAAGGTGTCACTGAATTTAACACAAGTTCCCCTCAATATCTTTTCTTTAAGAAAACAGCAAGGGAAAAGATGGCAGACCTGCATAAAAATCACTTCTGCTGTGGTAAGAAACAGTTACTCAGAAGTACCTGCAGCTCCCTCAGGAATATTGCTTGTTTATCAGATAAACTGCAAAAGTGCACTCTCCCACACCATCTTCATTTTGAGAGCATATACAAGCCCTGACAAGCACCAAGAGGGCTGCTCCCCGGCCTCTTCTCACCAGCTGAAGCTGGACACTGATATAGCAAGGACTGGCAACAGACACAACACATTTTGGGGGAAAAAAGCCTCCTTATAAATTAAGTTTTTCTTTCCCCTTATATCCACAGCAGCAGTATAGTCAGCTTACACTTCCAGATATTTTTTTCATGGAAGCTTACACAAAGTGGTTTCCATGTTTTACTGAGTGGTGTTGGAATTTGATTGTGTCCTCAGTTGCACAAATAAACTTCCAAGGAGCTGGACAAAATCTCAAAGCCTCAGAAACATTCTTCTATTTTTACTAGAATGATAAGAATATATACCCATTATTCTCATTATACCCTAAAAAAGATAAAGATGACTAAAGACTTAATTGTTTATTTGCAAGCAGTGAAGAAGTACATTCAATAACAGGTGGTTATTTGCTTGTGGGAAGCTTAAATGACCAGCTTCCTACTGAATAAGATGATAATCATCTCAGATTGTGGAGAACAACCAGTTCTGGACCACAGGGCTGCTAAACATGGCCTAGAATCTGACACAATTCAAGCTCTTCTATTGTTGACATGATAAACCATTTGCATCCTTTCTTTGGCTATGTGAGTCTGAAAAGCAAGACCCCAAAGACTTGGCTGTCCATCAGGGACAATGAAGGACTAAGCCAGTGCTCACATGTCAAGTACCAAACAACAGCTTGTTATCAACACTGAGTCACTGTTTCTGTTGGGCTCCATAAAAGCATCTGTGTATAACCAGAAGGGAGAGTCACATAGGAAGAAGAATGGAAATCTTTGATAGCATATTTCTGCAAGTGACTATAGTAAAGTGAGTTAGCCATATAAGCATTATGAAAGAAAAAAAGAAAGTATGAGCTATAAGATTTCTTCATGCTTGCCCTATTCTTGCACACTTCACTACATATCTGCTTTAGGCCACTAATGGGAGGTGGATTTCTGGATTAGTTGCACCACACTGTCCTTACATACAGGAGAAAGAAAGGCTGCAAAGCAATGTATGGACTCCAACAACAAGCACATCCTTCAGAAAACTCACATTCATATTATACAAATGTCACTGTCTGTGTAGCATGGGGTTTTGTTGTTGCTTTGCTTTGAAAGAATGATGCATTTTCAAACCTTTGTGTTAAACAGAACGGGAGCAGTGGTCACCTCCTTCCCTTACAGTTAGAGAGGTGCCTAAACACTCTACCTCAGAGATGGTGGCTGCACAAGGGAAATGATCCCTTGGGTCCCAGTGCTGTTTCACTGCTCTTCTCAGCAGTGTTCGCAAGTGATGGAAGTCACTTGGCCTGCTTGAACTTCTGAGAGCTGCAGACAGGAAAGTGCAAAGAATAAATAATCTCTCTTGATCTTTGAAGCAGAAATCATTGCTGAAATGCCAGTTCTGTGACTTCAATTAGAAAATGCTATTGTAAGACCTCGCCATCCCCAATTACTACTAATTAACATCCCCACATAATTCAGCCACTTGCCTATCTTTTCCTCCATGCATTCAGATCAGATGTGTTTATGCACAAAAACCTGGTAATACAGAAAGACATCACAAAACTATTATTTATGTCTTTGTCTTGACCTTTTTCTACTGTTTTGCTGACTACATAATAATGGCTTTTTCATTTGTCTGTCATGAGAAATTCAATGGAAATGGGAAATGGCAACAGTAATTTCTGTAAGAAAATCTTTCAGTTATTGTAGAGTTCAAACAGAAGCAGAATTAATTTATGACTAGTATAGTTATTCTCCACTTACAAATGCTTTTTATGATTTAGGAAGATTTTTTACTATTTTTTTTTTTTAACAGAAGGGAGAGAAAACAACTCACAGACAAAAAAAAAAAAAATAGAACTCTCAGTGGGGCACATGTTAAAAACATCATTATTTGAAATAGTATGTACATGTACTTAAATGTAAGAAGGAGAAATATATTATACCTGTCAGACAGCTAGATATTCTCAAAATTCCTTTTACCCAAGCAATCCAAATCTCCATGTAACACACACACAAAAAAAATAAATTACAAGGTATGACCATGGCTAAAGAAGCCAGTGCCTACCTCTCTAACCATACAGCTGGCCTGCACCTCAGGTCTGTTTTACCAGTTATGTGGGCACCAGCATGATTTTTGATCATCTTATTCTTGCTTCTTCTTCTAATTTTATTTTACACAAACTCACTATTTGCTTCTTTATCCACAGTTAAAACGAACTCACTGTTCTACAAGTTCTTTTCTTTAAGGCAGAGTGAAGATCTCATAGTTCTTTAAAATACCCCTGGGAAGTTTAGATGCTATGCTTTAAAATCCTTGCTCATATTTCTTCAGCTGTTATTTCTGTAAGAAAGAGCATGTAATCTGACGCTCTAGTAAGCATGTAAATAAGACAAAAGAAAAAAAAATAGCTGCTGATAACTAAACAGGCAATAGCAGAAGAATCACAGCCATGGAACCACACTTACATTGCAGATGCCTAATGCAAACAGAAAGGCTGCTGCATTGATATGCAGGACTGTCCTAACCCAAGTAAAGCAGCAATACATGTGCTTGCTGGGCCCAGCCTTGCTAGCTCCAGCTCCTCCTCCAAAGCACATGCCAGAAGGTGTTGTGTGTGAGAGGCTGCACATGGCCACGGTACCTGAGGAGTGAGACTCATGTCCTGGGCCACACTTGGCAGCACGGCTCGCAGCAGGGAGGGCCTTGCCCAGTGCTGCTTCTGCTATTGACCGTGCACCATGGCCTCTCCAGGAAAGAACTCAAAAAGGGAACCAAGAGCTGTGGGCCTCACATCCCATTTACAAGGCTTGACAAGGTGAAACACAAACATTTGATACATTCTTCTGTTACCCCAGACGTGCTGCTGGATGCGTGGCCCTGCACTGCAAGGACCCTCAGCACGTCTGAGGAAAAATAAGCTCAGCCGAACTAAACAAAACAAGACCTGGCAATTCCACCTTGGTTTTTAATCCAAACACCACACTGATCCTAACTGAAACTACAATTTAACAAAAGCTGTCTAAGCCAGCCTTTTTCTCCTCACAGCATAAATCTAGATATCTTTTTCTAGTATGTTCCACCCAAACAAACTGTTAACAAAACAAAATGGAGTTAACAGTGAACCTAGAGTGTTACTTAATTCAGAGGATGCATAAAAAGATTAACTTAACAAGATCCATGTTCAGCTCCTTTTATCTTTTGCTGTATAATTTAAGTCATCACTAACTAGTAACACATTTAAGAAATTCTTGCAAACAATACAAGTGTTGGCTGTTACATTCCTGTTCATACTTCGTTTCAAGATTTAAATCATGTTTTAGTTTCTTTGACAAATTCCAAGTATCTGTGGATTAACTTATTGTCATTAGACTAAGTGATGGAAACAAAGCATGGGCTGTTTTCACAAGTCACGTAAAAAGATTTGTTGCTTTCCATTTACTCCAGCTGCTTTATAGTACAGGCCATGTCTTTAGGGCTACATATTTTAGCTTAACAGGAACTATGCTGATACTTAGCAAATTGGAATATAAATCTAAGTGTTCAAGCCACAGAATTAAACTCAGGTACCTGATTTTAGTACCCAATTTAGAAAATAGCGATTTCTATACTGAACAATTCTGCTCATATGCCTTCCTGGACTGCTGCTCCTCTCAAAATTGCAGTAATGTACATTAACAGGAAAAGGAAGGGCACAGAAATAGTTAGTTCATTCATGAATGGAGAAAACAACCTACTGAGTTCAACCTTCTAGCCAAATACTAGCAGTCTGAGGCATTCAACCTGTTTTGGTTTTTTTCACCCTCAGCCTTCATAAGTAATGTCTTCCACCAGATCTCTGCACATACCAAGCACAGCCAAACATTTTTAAGTAGAGAAAGATGATTTAACAAGGGACAAAACGGCAAGTTGAAGTTTGGGGGATTCACAATGGACATTAGGAAGGTAGTGTATTGCTCAAACAGGTGACGAAGAGACATGGCAGAATCTTCCCTGGAAATATCCAAGGCTCAGCTGGACAAAGCCAGGGCCGTCCTGAACTGGTGCAGCGATAGGTTTCCTTCAAGCAAGAGACTGGACTAGATGGCCACTTGAGGTTCCATCCAACCAACATGTAATGAGCAAATAAGGCTACCTGACCTTAGATATGTATTATCCACACAAAATTAAAGAGTGATAGAAAATGTAATACACCTACTCTGCCTCTTAAATTCAAATACAGTTTAAAAAATTCATTTTTAAAAGGTAACAAATCCAATTAACATTCTATAGCTATGTATTTTTTTAATATCTTTTTTTTTTTTTTTAAATCAATATTTCTTTTTTACTTCAAGTTCCTACAATTTTTGACATGGCTTTTTACAGGGTCAGTGCTCTTGTATTAAGATATGCCACACCACAGAGAACGTAACTACGATTACACAGGTTCACACTATTACTGAATTTATGTAACTTCTACCTTTTCCACACACAAAAACACACTGACAACGGCTGTTTCCATAAAAGTGGTCAAAATACCTTCATAGCATAACTTCTTGTATCACTACATAAACATTTCAAATGAAGTAGATTTCTCAATTGGTAACCTCTAGAGTTTGAACACCATCAGAAGATACTACTGTTCAGTTCATTTCTATTTTTTGTTATTCCTTCTTGGATGAGCCTACACACTCCTGTTACTCTGCTGTAAATGGCATACCCTGAGAAGAGGTTCCTAAAATGTCTCAGAGGCTGTAAAAGGAAAACAGGTTGCATGTTGTTCTAACTAACTGGAACTGGTAACTGGAAGAACAGCAGGTTCCTTTAAAAAACAAACAAAACCAATAGAAACATTAGTTTTGAAAACCTAATTAAACCTAACTCAATTTAACTTTGATTAGCTCTAAGATTCCATTCACCTCACCAGGTTCATCAGAAACACAGCTAGCATGAGTTTACTTGGGTATCTTATTTCTTATCTATAATTTCTGGAAATTCTATACTGTCCCCTGACTAACCAAAATAACTTCACATCTTCACAAATATTCATCTGGCAACTGGTAGCTGGAATACAGACTACAATGTATGAAAATGTCACAACATGCAGGTAGCTTACACATTATTTGTTAAAGACTATTGCAGCCTGAAATTGGTTTAGTGAGCATGGTCCAGAGAATATAACAGGTCTCAGTGAGTCCATTTTAGACTTGTTCAATTTAAAAATAAAGTAAGTTTTTCTAACAGCTTTCAGAACAGCAAAAACATCTGGAATGCAAAGGCCACATTTTTCTCCTTTATTCTACCACTACAGCCTTTACTGAGAATGAAGTTTGTCTTCTTAGTGGCATCTCCACAGACAGATTTGTTAGAGATATACTCTCCTAGGCAGTTCCTAAAGACCTTGTCATTGTTGGGATTTTTCTTCATTCCTGACAGTTATGACTCTAACAACTGAAACACATCAGCTCTACAGGATAAAAAGGATGGTAAACTTGCACTGTTTTCAGGATGTTGCTGCACATTAAAATAAGCTCAACTCTATTTTTTGAAGAAAATATCTATCTTTTCAGCACTTTAGTGCTAAGTACTGAACAGTGTATTAAATTGATTAAAAGGGAATAACTGATGGCACTAATAAGATGCAAGCTCTTACCTGCATGATATGGTCCCCCAACATTATCAGCTATGACAGGAGCTTACATGGTACACAGAACTAAAAAACCTAGTTGGCAGTTAGTATATCAGTGTATTCTATGGGATAGTTTAACACAGAATCTATAGACCTTTGGGTCTGACTCCGACATGGGCAGTTATCTTTGTTTGCTTGTTTATTTATACACTTCACTGGCTTGCTTGGAGAATTTTTGGACTTCAAGTCACTGCCAATAATTTGGACACATGTCCTTTACTGTTAGATAAGTCTGACAGAAATACTGGCACCAGTACTGCAAGGGACTGGTAGTGCCTTTCCAATGGATGAGCAAAGTGTCAGCTCATTAGCAATTAGTACACTCCTTGCTTAGCAAAGAACTTCTTAATGCTGACAGTCTTGGCACCTCTCTCTGCCACTAACCTTGGGCTGCAGGAAGGTTACTATGGAGGTGAGGCTGAAGCAGCCTGGCATCACCTGGCAGCCACAGATTTGCTTGAACACATACATGCATATACATGAAGCTAAAACATTGCAATGAGACTAAAAAGGCACAAATGGTCAGATATCCTTGCTTGTTGTCTTTTTTTTTTTTTTTTTTTTTAATTGAAAAAGGGAAATCTGCCATACTACACCTGTTGTTCAACATTCAAAATGAAATGATGGGCAACAGTGAGTAATTCTGCACCTTCCCATCACTTGCACATACAGGAGACTGCTGAAGGACAGACATTACTCATGTAATACTGCTTCCCACATTGTTCATCACATGAAAAGTAAGCACTTCAAAATTCAGGTGGGGTTCCATTTGGCCAAATCAATGTTTTCAAGTTTCCTCAGTCCATAGCAACTGCAGTTGTGACCAGATGTGACCAATCAGGAATCCAAAACTGGAAGCTTGAGCAAAACAACCCTGCCATGACTATTATCATAAATGCAGTGGCTGAAAGATGGCAGAATAACACTGTAGTCCTCCAGAATGCAGAAAGCGAACAACAGCATGAGAAAAATTGTTTTTCTTCAATAGACATTTCATGTCAAAAACCATTTCTTTGAACCATTTCTTTTTTGAAATTTGTATCTACTTGCTGGTTTTCATCCTTGTGGGCTGCCAGAAAGCAGAATTCTATAGAGGAGAAATCAGATTCAGTCTCGATTTTTCATGCTTATGAATTTCAATTGGGAGTGCCTGAGTTGAATTGCTTTTTACTCACACTTCATGTTCCCCTGCAATAGAATTCGGGGACAGTAATGATAAGACTAGATCTTTTACTGTAAAATCATTATTTTACATTTAAACACATATAGTTAGATATTTGTATGTGAGGCAGTTTTCAGCATTAATTTTATAAGAAATGTGAAGAGGCAGTCATAGCATACCCCATTTTTCTCTCAGATTACAAAGTGAGGAACTAAGAATAAAAGAAAATATTAAAAAGTAATTAAAAACATGAAAAAAGCCTGAACAGGAAAGGATCTCACTTGCCATTTTTAAGTGACACTGAGCTGTTCTTTTTCTGCTCTCTGTTCTACTTCTATCTTTTCAAGCCTCCATCTCAAAACCCATATCCTGTCAGTCATCTGCCCTTAATCAGCTTGCTAATACAATACTTTGCTTCCTTTCTTTGTGCTACAGCCACTAAGCTTCTCAGTCTCCCTTTCTTCGTGGAGATGCAGATCAGCACTTTCTGTGAATCCTCAATTCAATTTAGTGGATCAAACAGGACATTTTCCTCTTTTATAATTCATTTACACATGGCTATATACTTCTGAAATGTACAATTAGTTTACAGTGCACCTACAAGAGGTTGCTGCAAACTACTGGTGTAAATGCATTCACTTTGGGATCATTTACGGGAACCTGGTGAGAACCTGTGTGCTGCCAGACAGCAAAACACCAGTTCCTCACTTTTATTGTCCAAGAAAGGCAGTTTGAAAACCAAAGATTCATGAAAATGGCAGAAAAAAATATCATAAAGAGCATATATGGAAAAAAAAAATTGGAATATTTTTACTTAGGTTCAGAATCTTAGCTTTGTGTTGAAAAAAACATTCCATCAGTGACCCTTTGTATTTTTCACATTTAATATCAAAACATACTTTCCTGCAAAAATAAGTCCAAATCAAGCTGTCAATATATTTTGAAAAAAATCATAGCTGGCCTGAAATAAAAAGATGGAGAGTATTTACAGGGTGCTACTGATTCAGCCTCACCTTTTCCTGCCTTCACCCCAATATACCCAGAAATTCCTCCTGAAATATTTTACCTTTTTGCCCTTTTTCTACTGCTCCATTGCTTTTCCCCTTGTTTGCTGTTTTTACGTCACCTCCAAACCAAGAGAACTTATGCCATGTCTGAGAACAAATCCGGGCAGCTCCACAGTGACACGAAGCCAAGCACTGAGTTTAGCATCAGCACAAAGCCAGCTGAGGAGCACTCTGCAGGAATGTCAGAGAGATGACAGAGAGAAGAGAAAGATTGTGCATTAGCAAAAAAATCACACATCTTTTAATGTCCCTAAATTACCAGAAGGATGCTTGGTATAGAATAAAGAAACAAACATAGCCCCAAGGGATCAACTGTGTAAGTTATGTTATTATGACATATGCACTGACTCATTCACAAGTTGTTAAGAAATTCCAGCTTTTAACTTACATACTGCCTGACTTAAGACTTTCTGGTAAACCTGAACATTTCACTCTACAGGATTTACCCAACAGAATGAGAGCTAAAAGGTGAATTAATCAATTGTCAGACTGCCATATTAGAGTAACCCTTTGGAAGCTCTCATTTTTCCCTATGTTCATTGCTTAAAACAAAAGACTGGAATATCTCTTAGAATTCATAGCAGAGATATTATCTCAGTCTACCGCTCCCTGCTTTCGCCTTCTGAAAACAACCCAGGCAACACTTAAGTAAATATTTATAATAAATTACTGCATCCCTATAAACTGTCAGATTTGCTTAGTGCACATAACTCAAGAAAGATACGGTTATTTCCCACATTTGAAAAATGCCTGTCCATTTAGGAGGAGGTAGTTCTAACTATCTTGAGCAGGGAGGGATAAGGCGATTATATCCCACTTTCTTCTGTCTTAGTCGTGCAAGCCTTCCTTGAAGAAGTTTCACTACATTGGTTTTTTTGGGTTGGTTTTTTATTTTTTATTTTTTTTTTATTAAACCAGAAAAGAGTACTTCTGGAACAGAACATCACTTTTTTTAATTTACTATTTAAAATTACTTCTGCGGATGCCCCATCCCTGGAGGCACATAAGGCCAGATTGGATGGGATCCTGGACATACGGATGTGGTGGCTGGCAATTCTGCCCATGGCAGGGGGCTGGGAATTAGATGATCTTTAAGGTCTCTTCCAATCCAAGGCATTCTATGATTCTAAAATATAACAGTAACAATAACAACAGAAAAATAATAATAATTTCTGTCTGCATGCTTGTGCCAGTGATCCCCTTCTACTGCTGCAAACCACTGCTACCATTCCAGCACCAGGCACTTCCCAGCACCAGTTCTGGACTCTTTAATAATGCATGGTGAAATCTAGCTGTTTCTACATCCAGGGCAAGGAGAGACTCCCCAGAAACAACAGAGCCTTATCTTGTCCACCCAAACAAGTTCACAGCTGAGTGCATAGGAGGAGCTGTGATTCACGCCCAAGCAAACAGCAGGGCACATCACTGCAGTTATGCCATGTCTCCAGGGCCTTGCAAGCATGCAGTGTGGTACTGGTGCTGGCTGCAGCCTAAACTGACTGCGCAAAACTGAATTGTTATGCTATATGCAACTTTCCACTGCACATGCACTTATAGATGCGTCCTGATATACTGTATTCCAGAAGAAAAAAGATTATCTGTTTCTGCTTTAACAGGAGCTTTCATAGAATCACAGAATGGCTTGGGTTGGAAGGGACCTCAAATATCATCTAGTTCCAACCCCTCTGCCGCAGACAGGGTTGCCAGCCACTAAATCAGGCAATTTGAATGATTCAGGGGATGTTAACAATAAGTAGTATTTGTAAGCTCACTAACTACATAATTCAATTTCTGAATTTCCAAGAGTATGTTATAAAGTCTCTCTTTCTCAGTTTCCCTGAAAACAGACTTTTATGAACAAATTGTCAATGAATGAATTATGCCAGCTTTCAATATCAGATCTTCCTCAGCTACAAAAACTTGCGCTTCTGATGGATGCTCTGCTCAATTAGAAAACAGCTCCATTACTGTGATATACATAAAGGAGCAAATTCTAATCACTGGAAATGGACAACAAGACTTTCATTTACCAAACCAGGACAAGAATTTAAACATAAGAAAATGTGAATCTTAAACACTTATAAAGCTATCCTCACCTCTGAGCTGCTGCTGCCAATGTCACATAGCATGCATCTGGCATACACAGTTCATTTGTACTCTGAATGCATACAGAAAAGCATACAAATTAAGCTGTATGAGTTCTTTTTTTAGCCAAAAACAGTATTTGTTATGCATCTTATATATATATAGCAGCATAAATACTAGCTATTACATTATACAAGAGCAGAATTGTTCCTCAGTAGAACCCTCAATTAAATATATTCATATACCTACATTCAGTAAATAAGATGCAAAGCAACCTACTTCTGTCTTCAAAATGTAGGTATCTAACATTCACCTGGTGCATTTGGCAAAGTACTCAGTGATGTCAAAAAATACAGTGACTTATCAAGCCAAGACTGGTAAGTTTAGGCAATGGTGATACTGCTGCCACAACTCTTATTTAGTTTTTACTTTTAATCCTAAGGGATTTCTTCTTTTTATTATTATTTATTTTTAATAACTGATTTATCAATGCAACAGAATCTTAGCAAATCAGCTACTCAGAATTTTTTGGTCTGTCATGCTATACAAGCAACATTTTTGAAAAAAGGACCAATCTTACAGAGAGGTGAGAGGCAATTAAAGCCTCCTACACATCAGCCACAGAAAACAGACAGGAAACATTCAGCACATGCTGCTGCAATGTAATTTTTAACTGAACATTAGATTGATGGTACAAACATGCCCTAAAAGAAGAAGGGCAAAAGAGAAATGCCACCATGCTTTGTAGTACACTGAAGGTATAGCATTCAGAAAGGAAATTGTTTAGCTGTCCACAGATAATGCTTGAGTTATTAACTAAATATATCAGAGCTCCATTGGAAAGCATCAACAGTGGCTCTGCTTACTTTCAGGCATTTTTGCGAATTCACTGCAATGCACTCACAACGTATCCATCACTCAGTCTCATCCTGCAAAGCTATTTTGTGCCTTTGCACCTCAGATAAGAATTTTGACCAAGAAAAGATGATTTACAAAGTGCAAAACAGCAGAACTAGCTGGGCTTAATAAAGTGTACCATATGGTTAATACCTGAAGAGTATTCAGTAATATGTATTCCCAGGTCATGATACAAGGAGTTTCTTTCACGACACCTGCGTTTGGCTATTGGGGTAAAAATATCAAATTAGTCCTCAGCTTAAAGAGGACTGGCAAAATCCTCCCTGTCTCGCAGCTCCGACCTACCTGCCTTCCTAGAACAGCACCAGCAATTGGGTCTCTGTGTTCACTCAGCTCTGAATCCCTTTGTTCAGACTGACAACAGAGGAGGCCATTAGTGTCAGCTCTGCTAGGACTCTCTGCTATTAGGGCTTCTTAAGCTTTTCCAAGTAAATTGCATGTGTCAAAGGAATATCGCTCAATGATGGCAAAAAAAAAAAAAAACAACACAAAAACCTTAACCTTACTGCTCTCCTTTCTTACTGATCCACACAGGAGCAAGGGGAAAGAGCAGAAAAAACCCTGGAGCCGTCAGCCAACTTTCTGTGGTTTCTTGTTCCTCTCACTCACTACATTGCTATCTTACACAATTTACAGATAATATGTTAGTCATTCCCTCAAATCATTCCCTATAAACTAACTGGAGGTGCAAGACTGTATGCATGTGTCTCTGTTAAAGCCTCACAATAGTGACCTGGCTGGATATACTTTATCTAACTTTATACAAGATTTAGTTTAAAGTAGTTTAATTTCCTTCTGCAGTTAATGTAGAAAGAGAAACTGAGGTAATACTGTCATAGTTGCAGGTTCTTTCTGATCCTTCCTCTGACTACAAAGGGAGCTCACCTCCGGTTTTACACCTCAGCCTTGGCAGTGTGAATGCCATATCTTACAAGGAGCTGGCCGTCCACAAAAGAAAGACTGTGCTATTTCAAGGCTTCCACAGTCTTGAAGAAAGAGCTAGAACCTGTCTGTAGCCTGTCTTCTGAGCTGTAATTATGGTCCTGAGCTACGTGTGGGCTGTGTGATTTCCTGCGCCTTTTAACCACTATTCATTTATCCCTCATTTGGCATCATTAAGCAAAAACACTCTGCACCACTTTGAGTAGATTTAATCTCACAAATGCGAAACTTTAAGTAGAAAATAAGTGTGATTCTTGACCCAGTTAAGTCATTGGGAATTTGCTGTTAACTTTGATGGGTTTGGATTTCACTCCAGCTCCTGATAGTCAGCAGTAGGCTTATTATTGTTTCTATTTGCAAACGGCTTCTACTTTTTCTATCACAGAATATAAGACCCTTTCTGGATCTCAGATCAGTTAGTTTATGAGTTTTCCCCAATACTAGCTGTGTATAATATTGCACACTTAAGAATTCCTTCTGATGGATCTAATCTCTGCAGTTTAAAAATTGGCTGTGTTCTTTCAAGTGAACGGGATCACTGGCTCGTGATATAATTACAGAATACAAATTAAAAAATAAAAATAAAAAAACCCCTATCCATTCAAATATGCATTTAAGGTAGTTACACCATTTCTCCATCGTGTCTTCCATCCTTCCTTTTGCCAGTGTCTTTGCTACTTTCAGATGGAAAAACACGAGACCAGGCAAAAATATTAGGTGAGAATTTTAAGCACATAAAAGTCAGGCAATTCAAAGCTATGGTTGCCAAAAGAACATTAATTGAGCCAACTGCACATGCACTGCTAGGCATACATATTAGAACTATATATTGCAAGGGACTACCATACACAGACACTGAACAACTGTTACCGTTCTTAATAGAAAATGTATTTTTATATCTGCAAATTTGCTGGCTTAGTTTACTCTTTGTTTAAATTTTGTGATGATTGTAACTAGCTGTGTCACTGTTTCATTAAGTACTTTGACATTTTAGCTGGATATTTCAAAGAGATTTATGCTTCTCCATCCAAAAGGGGTGAAAAAGAGAGGCAAAGATGAACAAAAGGCTATAGAGCAGTATGACCGTGGGAATGAGGTGCCCTCCACATTAAAACAGCAGAGCTCTTTAGGTTAACAACACACAGGCTAACCCACAAAATGCCATTTATTTGACTGTCTCTAAAATATGGGGAGTTTTAGGAGCACTGGGTCCAGGAATTCACTCAAATCAACAAGCTGGCAGATTCTCTCTTTTCCCCCATCCATATTTCACAACGTACTCTGATATTCACAATACCCCAATTCTCTCCTTCACAACCATACTGATATATATATATATATATATATATATCTTTACCCCAGAAGACAAACAAATGACACTAATTCCTATCACCCAACCATGGGTGCCTTCAAGTGACTGCAGAACAAACTTATGGAAACAGACAGAAGTTCCTTGTGGATTCCTGTGCTGTGTTTATCTGCACAGCAGGTCAACTTCCCTTTAGTGTGTACACAAGGATGAAGCCTTCGATAGTTCCTTAGATAGTTTTTCCACAATGAAGGAGAAAGAATGGAATTAAGAATCTCCACACTTGTTTGTAATGACGTTTGTTAAGTTTAATTACTTTAGATGCATACAAAAATGGAGCAGAGAAAAAAAACTGCATGGACTAAAGTCATGCATTGCTCTCTCCCACATACTCAGTTCTTAAGGTTTTTTCATTTTTAACTCTGATGGTTGCGTGCGTGTTTAATGGTTAATAAAACTGCCTGATTCTTTGTTTAGCTGTAACATGAAACAACAAATAGACTAATAACTAATGTATCCTAGCCAAAGATAACAGTAAGGAATTTCTGAAAGAAAAAATAGGAAAAGGAGAAAAAAAACCCAACAAAACAATAAGTCAATAACAGGCAAAAAAAAAAAAAAAAAAAAGGCACTGAAAGAATTTAAATGCCCATATCTTTTCCACAACTTAAGAAAAACAAATATCTGATCAGTTTATTTATACTAGAACAGGAAGAAAACTATGTAATGGCAGTATTACACAGGGTTATTATACACCACTTCAACAAAAGCAATGAGGGGTAGCAGTTAGACTGCCTAAAGCTCCAGCACATGGCAGCAAAACCAGAATGTCCCCAGGGTGTAAAATCCACAGCTGTGAGGTGAATCATTCTCAATAGCTAATCAGTACCAGCCAGCCCTCTAGCCCCATAACGGATTTAAAGTTTTCTTCACCTGCAAAGTGGCAGCCCCATTTTAAAGAATAATAGAAGTCCTGTTCATCTGAAGAACTTCCACACGCAAGCAAGAAAAGGTAGGAATGAAAAAACAGTGCCAATAAAACAGTTCAGTAGATGTCAGGAATCCCAAGAGACTTTTCCAAGTTGAATGAGACGTCAACAGTGAAGCGACCTACCATCAAATCAAAGAAAAAAAACAGTGACAAAGTATGACTGGAATGAGATGTAGCATCTCAAGGAAGACCAGAGAGTCTTTTGATCAGTCTGTCCCTGCCTCAGTTATTTTTCAACAAGTTAATTCAGTTGGGAAGGACTTAAAACCATAGTGTGCTGAAACCATGGGAAACCATTACAATAACAAACCCGTGTTATATTTTTGAGAAAATTGCTTTTCACTGAACTTGAAACAGGGCAGGTTTTTGTCCATCTTGACCTACATTATAGCAACCCACTGAAGGGGAGAATGGCTCATGGGTCTTTATGGGCTTTTTTTTGTTGTTTTAAGGAGGAGAACTACTGCAGAACATAAACATTTGCTGGTTTATGTGTATTACATAAGTCTAAAAGCAGCTAACATAACACATAACTTAGAAGAAATGATGCAAAACACTTCCAACCAGTGAAGCATCCCACACAGGCACTACTGCAGGTATATAGAGGCAGGTGATTTATTCTCCTCAGTGTTGCACTCTGGACAGTTCACAAAGGCTTCCCACGCAGTGCTGCCCTTCAAAAAAGCCATTCTTCCACCTGTCTGAAATCCTCAGAAGCAGCACACTAGTCCTGTGAGCAGAACTGCAGCTTTTTGACACAGTCAGGAACATACAAGAATCAGATTCAACATGGGAGACCATACAAGGCTGTGTATCTGGAAAGCACCCAAACCAGATGAGCGTGTGATTTAAGAAAGGTGAAATCACAACACTTGTTAGCAAGGAGAACACAAAATACGTTGTAGTAAAATTTGAAATAACTATTTTGATTTACTATGTTTTCATAAATGTCTGTTTAATAGAGAGTATTAGAAAACAGTCAATTGTTGGGCATAGTCTTTGATACAGCTATTACATCTCCAGATTGTGCAGATATGCTTTTAGAGGCAAATTCCATTTCAATTACAGTGTAGAAAAATGGTGTTTTAGAATAGTTTTATTCATTTTTCCAAGATCACTCCAAGCACTGGTTACAAGAAAGTAAAAAAAAACATGGAGCATGTTTTTCCTTTTTAATATTTAGTTCACTATTGTGAGGTTATCCTTCAACATTTCAGAAATATTACCTCTCAGGCCCTCATATCTTATTTTTACTTTATACTAAAGGAGGCAGAAGAGTTTTCTTGCTGGACCATACATAAATTAGTTTCTCCATTCTGAATTACTTGAACGTGAAACTGAATTAAACTAAACAATGCAAGGAATATCTCCCTAAATCTTCAGGAAAGCATATTGTTCGCTGAAGCTTATTATTTCTACAACATCTACATCCACACCCATAGTCATTGATTTTCATCATTCATGGCCTTAATGTCTTTAAAACTCCAGCAGCGAGTAGGCATTCTTTCAACATTTATATTGAAACTGCCATTGCGAAATTGTAGGAAATACAGGTTTTGAAATATGTTGCAAATTGACTTTTACTTATGTTTATTTTTATAAAATCATAGAATCCTACAATACTTAGTGTTGGTAAGGGCCTTTAAAAGCCATCTAGTCCAACTCCCTTGCAATAAACAGGGACATCCACAGCGAGATCAGGTTGCCCAGAGCCTGGTCCAGCCTCACTTTGAAAGTTCTCCAGTGATGGAACATCCACTGCATCTCTGGGCAACCTGTTCCAGTGCCTCACCACCCTCACTGTAAACATTTTTATGAAATTGTAACTTAAATTTTAGGAATACTGACTCTCAATAAATAAATAAACTATATCTACCGTTCGAAGGATAACTTCTCTTTTTCTACTAACAAGTATTTTTCTGATGGAGTCCTTGTAAAGTTGAGAGACACTTTGCCACAAGCCTAAGCACACCTGGGTAACACCACTGCTACTGCAGCCAAGTGCCCTATGCAACATATCCATCTTAAATCATAACATTGGTCATCCTTCCAGTAAAAATGGTAAAGTCCAACATCAACTGGATCACACAGTTTAGAGAAGCACTACTTCTCTAAAGAACACAAAAGCATTCAAACTGACCAGTTTTTGATTGCATTGAAAAGTAGTTAATAGAAAAAGTAATAAAGAAACAGAGTAGTTTTTGAATGTGTGGGGGGTTGTGTTTTGTTTCTTTTTGAGGTTTGTTTGGCTTTTTTGTTGTTGTTTCTTTTTTAGAATTTTGTTTTATTTTGAGTCTTAGTCTGCTTTGTGTGGGTTGATAGTTTGTTTTTAATAGTTAGTACTCCCTGCGTGACAATGTACACTTCAAAATAAAACAGTACCAACTCAATTTTGCCACAGTCTTAGAAACACAAGACCAGCTTGTAAGGTTTTGAAGCCTTTCACATAGTACATAACAAACAGCTTCTGACACATTCAACATTCTTACGAAATGCAGCACACACATACTTCCAACAGTTGCTATGAAACAGCTAAAGGAACAACATTCTTTAAGTGGGAATTTCCAAATTAATTACAAGATTTTCAAAAGAATAGAGATCCATAAAGAAGTAGAAAGTATTTCTCAAATGGAGCTACATACTGCATAGCAAACACCTGTGTGACTGCCACAGTCAGACACCTGCAAGCTCCAAAGCCAAAGTCCAACAGGAACATAAGAAAGCAGACATCACAGGCAGACACCTTGCCCTCTGCTAGTTAACCTATTGTGAAGAAAAACCACTTTTTCACCAGAAAAATAGATGTGTAAACGTGTGTGTATATGTCACACATATGCATACACCTCTATCTGTGCATGGTGTATGTCTCTTATCACTTGCATCAAAATACACAAGCTATTTTAAGTACCACCACCTGAATTTTTAGGAGTAGATTATATAAAGGAACATTTGTTATAATGAGCAAGAGACTATTTCCACAAACCAGCAACATTACTTCCTCAAACTGCCTAAGAAGCAGGGAAGCTGAGTCACTAGGAACATCACCACATACAGTGGCTCTGCTCTGCTCACCTCACGGGCTCAGTTTTTTGGGTGGAAGGGACCTTCAAGATCTTTTAGTTCCACTAGATCAGGCTGCCCAAAGCCCCATCCAACCTGGCCTGGATCACTTCTAAGGATGGGGCTTCCAAAGTTTCTCTGGACAGGTTCCCTTACTACCTCCATCAGTGGAAGGATTGTTCTTAACTCCTGGGATGCTTCATGTCTCACTACCATCCATGTGACTTTCAAATAGGCCCAGAAAGTCTGCGTTATTCTCCATTCTGCAATCTGGGCCAATGAAGGGAGAGAAGGAACCCTTTCTGCAGGATTATAAGAGATTATATTTAGCCATTAAAATCCCAGTTTAATCCCATTGTCAGTAATTTGCCAACAAAGAGCTTCAGCTCTGCTGGATGTAGTGAAGAAGGGAGCATCTCCCAGTGAGTCTGATTCTGCTGTAAGTAAACAAACTAATACCCTTCTGAACTAGTTTAGCTCTCCTGAGCAACAACTTCAGATGCTGGGCTTTATTGTGACTCTGTGGGAGGAAGCCAAGGGTGAAGCTGGCTGCTCTCAGCCATGCTCTTGGACAAACTCTCCCATTTCTTTCATGTTTTCACAGATAACCTGTGCTAATGCACAGAGTCACCTCTAAAAGGATGCAGATCTCTTTATGAATATAAAATTGGTAATAGTCCAGGAGGCCTGAGCCCATCATGTATTACCATGAGACTAACAGAATGAGAATTACAGGGAAACACCACATAATGAGGGGCATGGTGAGCTCCTGATAAACGTACAGCATTTTAGGAACTCCACAGGCGAGAGATGTACACTGATCAAAATGCACAGCACAGCTGGGTTTTCAAATGGCAGATAAGAAGCTGGGCTAGAACTAGGAGTGCATTGCCCACCTAAGCACTCATTTCCCAAAGGGTACAGAAAGAGACGGTGAAAAAGCTCCACAGGGTCACCCTGTCTCATCAAAGCACAATGCAGCAGGCTAAACTCAATGTTCAAAATCCAACTTACGTTCTGTTTTCTAACTTCAGTCCTTTGAAATAGCACAGAATTATCAGCAAAGGGAGGAAAACAACTCAGCAGCTAAATGCTTGCTTCATTAGCTCCAGTTTGTTTGCTTTACAGTTAATTCCTTTCTCTTTGCAAGACAATCAGCTAAGAATTACTCTTCTCCTCAAAAAAGCACTCAAGCAGAATAAGTAGAACAACTAATATAAACTGGCAGCTGTAAATTAATCTATATGGTAGGCAGTCCGGAAGGCTTTGTTCCTCCCGACAGCTTTGTTGGCCACACACCAGAGGAAACAAAACCAACCCGAAATATTCACTCACATCCGCAAATTAAACATTCATGCTGTTCATTAACAGCAGTGCTAATGCTTAACCTCACCAGATGCTGGGATGAAGCAACCAGTATGGTCCCAGTGCTCTGACCTGCTCCAGTGCCAGGCAGCCCCACTGTCCCCAGCACAGCCGTCTGGAAAACATGCACACGTGCACAGGCTGGCAAACAAGGAAAACACAGTTCTTCAGTCACTACTTCATTACCTTCCAAACTTCTCATACTTTGTAAACTGGCATGCATGAGTCTGTTACACACGGACTGCAGGCTATATTTATCTTTTAATTCTTCAGGTGCCCCTAAGTCACACTCGTATCGTTAATGCAGTATGCTTAGTTTTTACCCGTGTTTTTCTCAAATTTATGTTGAGCTTCTCATCAGTGTAAGCAAAGTTGAACACAAGAACTGAGTTTGCACCTTCAATAAATTAGACCACCCTGATTTACAAACCAACAACAGCAAAAGTACAGCTGATCTGTAATGGCAAGTATAACACTATTTCATTAAGTCCTTTGTTTGAAAACAAATACTCTATCAAACAAATTATTACATCAAAATCACTCTGAAACCTAGAAGAAAAGAAAAGTATCTCAAAACCTCTGATGGAGAATCTTACAACCATTTACTTAATACTGAGCTGGGAATGAGAATAAAACAAAGGCATATTCAGATGATATTTGTGTATTACCCAACACAAAAATATATTGCTATACTCAGTATAAAGGTAACAACATGCTCATTTGGAGCACCCAGATCTAAGCTCCTCCTGGTTTTTCAAAGAACCTGGTATCACTAAAAGCATTCTTTAAAAAAAAAAAAAAAAAAAAAAAAAAAAAAAAAACCTCCCTCTTCATTTATGGTGTCCTATGAAGAAAATAAATCATTATATATAGTTTCTCATATTTCATACTGCAGTATGCAAATATAATGGGGAAAAACAATAAAAATAAATCACAGCCCTCTCCTTCACTGTAGTTTAAATGTGTTTCACCCAGGAAAGTAACTGCTAGCTGATTAACTTGCAGTATCATGAATAAGTGCATGACATGTCACAGCTCATTTGGCAAAGCTGCAAGAATTTAGCTCATCCTGGATGCCTTCCTCTCTAAACAGAGGGTACAGGCACACTCAGAAATACCCTCTTTCTGAGGTCTAACTTTTGGTTTCGTAGTCTACAGCACCACTGCTGAAGAAAGCTCCCACTTTCTGCTAGCCACAGAGCTTAAAGCATTAAAAAGAAGTAAATCTTGATATGGACCTGGGATTCTTACCCAGACCAGTTGATACAGCAGTAGCGCAGGTTTTGCAGAGAGATGCTGGGATCAAAGCTCACATTACTACACTTAAATATTAAAAACAGATATAAGACCAACTGAAAGGTAGAGGCAGATGTTTATGGCTGCTACTAACTTGTGATTTAGGATGAAATCAGTAAATTTTGGGGTGGTGCACTGCCAACACAGCAAACAGACAAGCACCCTTCATGGAGAGAGCAATTCTGTAATACCTACTCTTCAAGTGCATTTCTACCCGTCCATATCCTTCGTGCCACCTAAGTTTATCTTGAGCCAGAGGATTTTTGTCTTGATTCTTATTACTGTCAGATACTGAATTCCCAGAAGCACAGGTCTGTCAGGTCTGACAAGAAGGAAATGCAGAACCACAGCCAGCAGCCACGCTCAGAGCAGGCATTAGATATCACTGATCTCCAGGCACATTGCATGGGACTCTGCACATCAAGTCCCTGACATCTACTCAGATATATGAGGTACACATAAAGCCTAAAGTAGTTCTGGATGTTTCTTAAGGAGATTTTGTTTTATATTTTTCTAGGAATTTACTCAAATCAGAAACACTTGCCTGTTTCCACAGTGTAGCTGTATGTTCACAGCATCTCTGATATACAATGACCTGCCAGAACAGGTGTATTTTGCTCTCTCTGTTCGTCTGAGGAAAAGCTGGAGCTCATGCTGAACCAGTTAGGCTGGGAAGAAAAGACTGTTTGGGGTTTTTTTAGCAAGCTTCAGGCATGGTAGGAATGAAGCATCAAGATTTGTTTCTGCTTCAACAGAGACCAAAGGTTTGTCCTAGCAACATTGATCCACTAGCTATGTCAGGTAAGGTGCATGTGCTTCTGTAGCCAGCACTGCACACAGAAAGGAATCAACTATCATCTTATAGGTGCCTGGCATTTGTCATTACCTTGCCTGGAAGGAAGGCGAAAGAGAAAGGCCACCACAATCCCACCGAGAGGCGGTTCTGTAGATGGACAAGAAAGGCAGAGGTGCTGCCCAGAGAAATCTGCTTCAGAGAAACTGGCAACATCAGAGTTTTGTGAAAAACAGCAAAGTTAAATCCATAGATATCCACAGCAAGGGACACAGAAAGAAGGCAAGCAAAGCTGCCTCTGAGCTGTTCAGATGAAAAAGCTCTTCTGTGTCAGTGAGATGGTCCCTTCCAACCATTCATTGCAAAGGCAACGTACCTCACAATGCACTTTGGGAAAACATAGCAGAAACAATAAAGGCTTTAAACAATTATATTTTTTTAGTGTTAAAAAAGCCTCTAAGTAGGTGGAACAGCAAGAGATAGAAGCAATAAAGAAAAGGAGCATCACTCATGCTGCTATGTCTGAGGAACACGCACCAGAAACATTAAACAGGCACTGGAAACTTCTACCCGCTACAAAGAACACTGCAATGACATTTAAATGTGTTTCTAGAAAGGAGGCTTTAAAGCAGTGGCTCTAAGCAAGATGAGTCACATGAAGCCAGGTGAATACCCAACACGTTACTTGTTCAAACGGTTCGTCTAGCTGAAAAAAAAAGAGGAAGCAAAATCTTCTACTTATCTGGATATTTATTTGGAAGGAAAATGTATTTTTACTCCAATAGGCCCAAGACTACAAAAAACCCAAATTTGAGCTACTTCAGTATCATAGAATCACTGAATCCTTTGAGTTGGAAGGGCCCTTTAAAGGTCATCTAGTCCAACTCCCCTGCAGTGAACAGGGACACCACAGCTAGATCAGCTTGCCCAGGGCCTACCCAGCCTCACCCTGAAAATCCCTAGGGAAGGGGCATCCACCACATCTCTGGGCAACCTGTTCCAGTGCCTCACCACCCTCACTGTAAAATTTTTTTCCTTATATCTAACCTAAATCTACCCTCTTTAAGCTTGAAGCCATTTCCCCTTGTTCTAACACAACAGATCCTGCTAGAGTTTGTCCCCTTCTTTCCTGTAGCTCCCTTTAGACACTGAAAGGTTGGTATCAGGTACCTCACAGCCTTCTCTTCTCCAGCCTGAGCAGCCCCAGCTCTCTACACCTGTCCTTGTAGGAGAGGTATTCCATCCCTTGGATCATTTTTTGGCACTCCAACAGGCCCATGTCTCTCCTGAACAGAAGACTTCATTTTTATTTCAAATACATTGAAGTGCTAGCTCCCAAATGTCTCCTCTTGACCAGTTTTCTTTTCTGACCCACACACATTTAAGTGTATTTAGTAATTAGGAAAGGAATGCTTCATGCTGCCTGAAGTTAGGTAGTTCTTCCCAATTCACTGCCATCTCAGTGTAATGCAAATCTTTCCTGATTATGCATTTATTCAAAAAGAAGCATGTAAATACATTCTCATACCTTATAGTTATAAACTTCTAAGATGAGCCAACCCTTCTCCTCTCTCCTGTAACATCACTTTGCATGATGGCCTGGTAACCCTGTTCCTGGTCCCTGATGTGTTCCCCCATAGCCAGGCTCCAGTCTGCTCCAAAATCTGCAGCCTCAAGCTCCAGCAGAGCCAACACTGCCTTATGCTCTGAAGATCAGAGTGTACTGCTGCATCCCTAAAAAGCACAGTGGATATTACCACTAAAAGGGTTACAGCAAACTATCGACGTTCTCATTTCTAACTGAGTAAACTGTGCAATTCACAACAGCTAGGGTTGTGTCCCAAGGGCATCATGCTTTGGCCAAAACACATTTCCGTGCACTGCCTCCATGGGTAAACCACAGCAAAGAAATATCCTCCTTGTTGACACATTGCTGTCAATGCGCTCGCGGAAATGCTCAATAGCTCTAAACAGCAATACTAAACCAAACCTTCTGAGGACAAACAAAGAATTGCAGGCCACCACATGACTTTACCAAAACATAAAAACAAAATTATACCACCATCAGTTATTCTTTCCACGTGTACATACACACGAACATATATATATATTTTGCTGTCGCCTGTTGAGACTTCCCCTAGCAGCTGCAGAAGGCAAATGTATCTCCTGTTTAATCCCCTCTCCATGTGGGAAAATGGCTCCTTTTACCAGCTGAATGCATGCTCTACATTTTATTTATCTATGTAAATCTCTGCTGCACAATTAGGCATTCTTTTGTCAGTGTCATGAATGAATTGGTGAAGAGTCACTGGTTTTTAATGGGGAGGAGCAGAAAGGCAGTGATAATGAAGAGGCCCTGTATTAAACAAATGTGCAGCCCAGACAGCTCTGCTCAGGCCTTAATCTCCATCTGTAAGACATGTCCATGAAAGCTTTCACTCAAAAGAAAAAGATTTCACATGGCAGGTGCTCCGCTTGCTGATGAAGTGAAAACCTCCATTAGCTCAGGCATTGGGCAAGTGTTAGAAAACAAAGAGCAAAAGGGAAAAGGGGAACAATACAGTCAGCAGCCTCAATACAGAGCAAAGCAGGAGGAAATGGGCTCTCTTGCTAAATTCTCACATTATTATTCATAAATAAATTTCAAGAGACTAAATAACATAATGGTCCAATGCTCTTGTTGCTCACCTGTAAGGAAATCAGATGAGACCAATACAGAAATAAGTCTGATTATCTTGGCCTCCCATGGACCTTTGTCTGCCATGCTTTGTCTTGGCACTGACTTCCAAAATTCACTGTCACTGTTGGTGCAAAACTCTTTCTGCAGCTCATGTCATCTGGAGGGGCCTTTATGCATCTCTGTGCTTCAGTGGGTTTCCAACTCATTCCAAACCTCAGGTGAAAATATATCTTTCCTTTCTTGTCTGAGCTTTTTTAATTTCTCTGTCATTAATTACCTCTGCGATAGTATTATTAAAGTCACTGAAGCATTTTGGCATAAAAATTGTGCAAAAGACTCTCAAAAATGATCCACTGCAGAAAATCTACCCTGAGCCTCCATAACATTTAGGTGAGGAGAGGAAAAGCTGCTTTGTGTTAGAAATTCAGTCTTTCCTCTTGCACTCTCCTGGGTTGTCTCATGAACGACTGGAAATGCCTTGTCAGAGTAATAAGCATCAGTGCAAAACTTGCAAAGAAAAGGAAAAACCCTCCCTGCTACTTTGTTTGTTTGGACAATATTCAGGAAGATGCAACTCTCGGTGCAATTGCCCAAGTCGTACTCCTCATATTAACCCCCATTTGCAGTTTAGATGGAGGTAAACTCCCATCCTAACCATGCTGGTCCTCCATGGAGACCTCCAGCACCATGAGAAATGACCTTACCAAACAAGCTTTGGTATTTGAAACACCGTTACAGTAAAAAGCAAAGCAGCCATGAGAAACAGCAGAGCCTTTCAGGCTTACTGCATGCAATACAATAAATAATTTTCTTCCTTCCTTCCCAGATGAACTGCAAGTAAATACAGCAGCACGACCCCTAGAGCTTTTGCGTACTTCACAGAGGCTAACCTTTCATCAGCAGTTTCACCTTGTTTGTAAAAACACAGAAGCAACACTGACACTTACATCTCACAGACTGACCTCTAAGACCTGTAGAAATTTCCCCAGCACAGAGCACCACAACTTCAGTGTGTTCACACAGCTCCTGAGCATCCACCCCATGCCTTGCACATCTCTCCTTCTGTTCCAGCCAACTCTGCCACCTCTCTTTCACCATCCTTCCCAAGAAGCAGGTTATTAGCAATGCTTCTTGAATATTTTAGATGTGTTCATAACTCTGAAATAATGTTACTGCCAGTCATTCAGTTCACATACAATATATGTTTGTCTCAGTTCCATAGGCCAGATATGCTTCCAAAACAATGCCAGTTTGTGATAACAAATGTTATCTGCAGTTACTAGACTGGTAGAGCCAGAACAGGAAAATTACAAGAAAGTTCTGCTGGAGACATAAACAATTATTATGTGAGTAGAGCCTGATAAAATATTCAGCAACACTGCAGCAAAAGAACCAGTTCACCTTAACAAATTAACACAAACATCTGTTTGTGAAATTTAGGAAATAAAACTAGCCCATTGCTACTGTCCATTATTCTAACACAAATACAGAGAACGTCTATAGGTCTATAACTAACCTATTATGGACAACAGTTTGGAAAGTATAAACCTCAGCTCTGAATTTTTCAGTGGGTCTCCCCGAAGCCAAAAAGGCAGAATTGTTTTGAACATCCAAATACATGCACTGCAGTCTCAGTGTAGGAAAATCATCAGGATTTTGTTATACCACACAGACAAAATCAAGCATCACAAATACTACTCACTGATCCCTCACAATCATATGTGCTGGTGAAGCATCTGCTACTGGTGCTGTAGCAAGGAGTGAGGGATGCAGCAGTGCCCATGGCTCTAGGTCAACCCAAGCTGACCATTTACATGTCAGTGGCTGCATCTCCAGAGACCACCAGCTCCAAGGCCAAAAGCTTGAGCAGTCACCACCATCCAGCAGGGCACAGTGAGCCAATTCATCCTTCATGAAGGAGTAAGGTTAGAAGTTCTGCATTTAGTAATCATCTAGGAATATCTCCAGTTTGTGTGACCCATGTGCTTGAAAAGTTCTTTTGACCTAGCCCTAACCCATCACCATGTACTCCTGTGCTTTACCCTCTTCCCACAGCTCCCCTCCTAGATCAAGAAGCCCTCTGGGCTGGGAGCTGCCATAGGGCCATCCTGCAGGGGGTTTTGCAGAGAGGTGTTTGGGATGGGGACACGAGGAAGGGAGTGACTGCTGTCCACTTCAACTCCAAGTCCTACTCTGCAATGGGAACACAGTGTTCTGTTTGACTCCACAGGGTAAAGAAACACTTATTTTTTGATGAAACAGCAGCACTGTATGAAGGCAGTGGTCCTGTGTCCAGGAAAGACACAAGCAGAAGCTGCAGATGGAAAGGGAGAAGGGCAAGACAGGAGAGTGTCTCTCAGGGCTTTGTTAGGAGGACAGAAGGGCAAATATCTCATGATGAAATGGCTCATTGGCCAGCAGTGGTCTATGTGGTGCAAATGTGCTTAGCCAGACAGCCATCAATTTCAATTGCTAAGGGCTTAAAAAAAAGTGTGCAAAAGGCACTGAAGGCAAGTTGCAGGGAGCTGGGAATGGCCCTCTGCCCAGATCTGGGTTAAAGCCACAGCTTCAGATCACCTTTCAGTAAGCAAGGCACAAAGCTTCCAGGAAGCCTGATGTGAGGTAAAAGGAGGCTGAGTTACCACAATAACAAAACAACAGGACTCATTATCCTAGGAAATCAAGCATCAGCCAGACCCTGTGAACACATCCCAAGCACAAAGGTCACTGATACAGCTAAGACAACCTTACAGCATGCTTCTGCCAAAATGCAAAATTTACCCTCCTTGTCATGGGCTTGGCCACCTATTCCTGACTCTTCTCTCACTTGACCCCATGGTGAACTGGGTGAACTCACTGAGCAGGCACTGAGCCAAGCAGGGGGGCAGGTGAGATGTGAATGGGGTTACCAGGGCAGAACAAGTGATGGGACTGATGAACAGGTGAAAGAAAGAACAGACACTATCTTAGGCAACTGGTTAACTGGATTTGACACACAAAACAATGTTGAGCTGATCCCTGACATTTGGTGGTCTTGGAATCATGACAATAAGGTCAGTGAAACATTGGGTCAATAACCAGCAGTGGCTGAAGCCTTTTTATTAACTGGAACAAGCATTAGAAACTGCTAGGTAAAAACAAACAAACAAACAAACAAAAAAAAAACACATAAAAAACAGAAGAGGGCCTTGAGTGAAATCACAGAATCACTAAGGTTGGAAAAGACCTCCAAGATCATCCAAGCCAACCATCCATCTACCACCAATATTTCCCCACTAAACCATGTCTCTCAGTACAACATCTAAATGTTACTTGAACACCCCCAGTGTCGGTGACTCCTCCCTGAGCAGCTCATTCCAGTGCCTGACCACTCAACCTGAATCTCCCCTGATGCAACTTGAGGCCATTCCCTCTAGTCCTATGGCTAGTTATTTGGCAGAAGAGGCCATCTCCCACCTTATCACATCCTCCCTTCAGGCAGTTGTAGAGAGCAATAAGGTCTCCTTGAGCCTTCTCTTCTCCAGACTAAATAATCCTAGTTCCTTCAGCTGTTCCTCATAGGGCTTGTGCTCCAGACCCCTAAATAATCATTGAATAAATGTACAATACATAAAATACAGTCCATATCTCAAATCCTGCATGCACTTCTAGCTTTCCCATCCAAACAAGAAACAGCAGCTTCCACTCAGTGCTTGTCTGAGCCACAACCCCCTAGAAAGCAATAGAGGAAACTGCAGGGAGGTGACGTGGGACAGCACAGTGTAAGTGGCATGTGGATGAACTCCCCACTGTCTGTTCCAGCAAAAATAAATAAACCAGAAGATGCTAGGGTAAGCCAGTTTTAAAAGCAAACAAGAAAAGGGTGAAATCTCTGCAATTTCTTGTCTAAGGGCACTGAAGATGCTTAAAAATTACACGGGGACAAGGAAGAGAGGTCACGTACACAGAATGGAAATTTACTGAGGGACAGCAAACACACAAAACCCCATCTAGCCCTAAAAGTCCCTAAACTGATAGTATTACAGAGAATGTTAGGAGAAATAACACTTCTGCTGGTATTTTTTATTTTTCTCTTCCCTAGTCATCTACTTCTGGCCATTGTCTGAGACAAGGTAGAAGAGAACTTTGGGTCCAGCTGAGCCTACACAGATGGTTTTCCTGGCTTGTCTTACAAACTATACGAGAGAAAACCTGTGAAAGGTCAGGAGTGAGGCAGAGGCTGGAGCTGCCCAGCAGGCATTTTAAGGCAGCGAGGCACATACTGCACACACAAGGAGCAGCAACATGGTGCTCATCTTGCAAATCTGGCCTTGCCGCCATTAAGGAAAGATATGCAGCCTGCTCCTCAGAAGTGGTTGGGCACCACTGATTTTACACATAAAGGGAGAAGAAATGCTGCAGTTATTGAAAGCTGCTGTAATTATTAAACATAATGCCAAACTCATCTCAACATACACAAAAGGCAGAGATGAACCTTTGGGATCTCTTTAGAAAGTCTTTAGATGGAAATCAGAAATGAATCATAATACAGAGACAAGTAGAGTCACGTTGAGATAAAAATCAGACAGGGATCAAGTTCAAAAATGACTCAAAAAACAAGTTTCCAATAAATGTTTTAGAACTAAGAGGAAGAATTACCTATTAACAATAGATGATGCAAGCAAGCTCATAAAATTTCATGCTTTTTTTTGCTAACACCTTTGAAGTATCAGCTTCAACCAAACACTCAATAGTTAATTCAAGTAAAGTTTAGCCACAGAAACTATTGAAGATAACGAATATAATATTAATCGATTATGCTAGAAGCTACAAGTTGGCAGGTCCTAATGAAATTCACCTTAACATACCTACACAATAACCAAAACAATATCTAATTCATCATTACTCGAAGGAACTCACTAAGCAGAGAGTAGATGAAGTCTACAAAGGAAGGCTAACACTGTCACCAAGGTGAAAAAATTAGAACTAATAGAATTACAAGCTGCAATCCTACCCTCACTAACCAGAAATGAATTGTTGAGCAGCCACAATGTGCATACAGAAATGGCAATGAGGTAATAAAATCCAAACTGTACAGGAACTGTCAACAAACTGCATCTGATCTAAGATCTCCTTCAATAGGAGATCTTAGGAGATCTTTTGCCAATAGGCAAAATAAAAGAAGACTCTGTATCTTGATGTCAGTAAAGCTTTTGACACTCATGCGCAAACTAAAGTAATAATAAAATAGTAATGTGCCCAGGTGGCCAAGAAGGCCGATGGCATCCTGGCTTGTATCAGAAATAGCATTTCTAGCAAGAGCTAGGAAGTGATCATCCCTCTGTACTAGACACTGGTGAGGCTGCACTTCGTGTCCTGTTTCAGTCTGAGGTCCCTCACTACAAGAAAGACATCAAGGAGGCCCTGGAGCGTGTTTGGAGAAGGGTAACAAAGCTATGAGGGATCTGGAGAACAAGTCCTATGAGGAGCAGCTGAGGGAACTGGGATTGTTTAGTCTGGAGAAGAGGAGGCTCAGGGGAGACCTTATCAGGCTGTACAGCCACCCAAAGGGAGGTTTTGGCAAAATGGGGATCAGCCTCTTCTCACAGGTTGCTGGTGATACAGCTAGAGGGAATGGCCTTAAGATGTGCCAGGGGATATTCAGACTGGATGTTAGGAAAACTTTCTTCTCCAAAAGAGCAGTCAGGCTGCCCAGGGAAGTTGTGGAGTCACCATCCTTGGAGGTGTTCAAGAAACATTAAGATGTTGTACTGAGGGACATAGTTTAGTGGGGAAGTATTAGTGGTAGATCAACAGTTGGCCTGTATGATCTTGGAAGTCTTTTCTAATCTTGGTAATTCTGTGAATCTGTGAAAATTTATACAAGCAAGGTAGGCACATGTGTGGTTTAGAAAATCTATACAGAGTAGCTATTGGTGTTTGTTTATCAGGCTGTCTGGTCATTTCTAAATGGGTCCCATACACACTGCACCTATTCTAAGTATAGTTTTTTTCCAATAGTCACATTTGTGACCAAGGGAAAAGAGATTACACTTCTAAAATCTGTGCATGACACTGGAATTGGTAAGGATTCAAGTTCTTTAGAGAGAAACAGTATCCACAGTTCAAAGTAATTTCAAATTGCAGAAGTGGTCTATAGTAAAGAATATTCAGACAATAAAGTGCAACGTTCCATATTTAGATAGCGACAATCAGCTGTACAAATGCAAAAATAGGGATGAACTGATGAAGCAGCAGCACTGGAGAAAACCACTAGTTAGGCACAGTGAATCACAAATGAAATGCAAATAAATAAAATAAGG
The DNA here is from genome assembly GCF_987193195.1 of Phasianus colchicus. Taxonomy (NCBI): domain Eukaryota; kingdom Metazoa; phylum Chordata; class Aves; order Galliformes; family Phasianidae; genus Phasianus; species Phasianus colchicus. The sequence continues at coordinate 75,300,819 of NC_143437.1, forward strand.
CTGAGTAATAAAAGATAACTTTCAGGCTGGGACATGTTAGCAGGGAATAGAGAACAGCGGGTGTTAGTAGGCAAAGTAAGAATTAAATACAATAGCTCACTTCTGGGAACAAGATATGCCAGTATGACTTAGGCTGTGATTTAGAACCAACAATTAAACTGATGAAAAATGTAAAGTAATTCTACTGTAAAGTAGGCTACGTTTAATTCACTTAATATACCTTGATAAAGAAATCTTAGGCTACGTATTCAAGTTACTCATGTTCCTCCAGATCTCTCCACCGCAACCAGAGATAAAATGAAGTATGAATGCTGACGTATATTTTTAATTTTAATCACTTTGCATAGGAACACCAGACTGAATTAAATTATAGTAAATCTCATCCGTGTATTTCATCTCTAAGAGAAGTAGCTACTACATCATCCAATTTTTGCTAGAAAAAAAAAGAATTACTTTAAAAATACACATTAAAAGCTGAGCATTTGCAGCTGTTTTTCAAATCCCTTAAGCTGTCTGTAGAGAAGGTAGTAGAGAAGTATGGCAATTTACAACATGGGAACAGAGAACGATAACACAAATATAAAAATTTGTGTTGACAGCCTATCATGAAGAAGCAGTTTTCCTCCAGCACCTGCCCAAGCTGGCTCCACTGAAAGCTCAACAACTACACATAAAACACAGTTATAAAGGACACAGATATTAGTTTCACAAATACAATGCTGCAGCAGGACACAGCAGCTCACACCGTGATGCACCAAGCTGCACATTCAGATGCTGGGCTCCTTGGCCACTCAGCACCAGGACACAAGCAGCAGCTTTGACATCCTCCCCACAACTGACCAAACAAGCCTCTTTTTCATTCAATATACCTTTCCTACAACATATTGCTTGTAAAATACAGTCAGTGACACAAGGGAACTTTAAATAAAATGACAAGAAAAATTTGATTTCTAAATATAGTGCTGGACATAAATCAGAAATAATCCTGTAATCCCTGCTCTCCATGGGTAGCAACAGATCCATGCTCTGTAGTCTTCCTTAGTAAGTGTTCAGTCTAAAATCTGACTATATTAATATATTTATGTTATCAGAAAAAAAAGTGTTCTGCCTCTGCTATCAAGACGATGCCAAGCATCATGGAAAGCCAAATGAAGAGGCTTTTCTGTACGTACACATGTACCCCAAAGCAACCCCAAAGCACCCAGGCCTCTACCAGTACCAACAACCAGCAACCTATACCAATAGAATAGAGCTCAAATTAGGAAAAGAATGAGAACAAAAAACTAAAAATGTCAGTCAGAGAAACAAAGAAATAATTAGACATAGAGGTAACAGGGTCTGGTGATGTGACCAGAATAACTACATTCCATTCCCAGGCTTGATAGTGACTTTCTTTGTGCGGTTAATAAATTCAGTTAAATTCTCTATGCTTTTGCTTTACAAGCTATAAAGATTCCAGCTCCAGATTTACTGTGACATACAATGGTAATCCACTACCTTTTGCACTGAGCTATGGTTCTATAATGGATATAAAAGATGAAAGTATAGTCGGAGAAAGTAAGTTAAAGGACAAGACAGAAAAAGGACAAAATGTAGAAGAATAAAAGAAAAAGAAAAAAGAAAAAAAAAGAAGCCTGAAACAAACTGACTCTTTAACCCAAGTTTAAAAGAGTGAAAAAACATTAATGTTTCTGAGACACAAATTTCTATTTGGTAGATGTAATATTACAGCCTAGGGCAAAAGCTTTGACACCCAGGGCAAAGCAAGCCATCCTCTTTGTACAGACAGTAACAGAGATGTGTGAAAATAAGGAAATAGTCTGTATCAGTTATATTCTACAGGATTTTGTACTGAGTGAGCACAATGAATCATGTTCTAGGAAAATGGCATATTGAAAAAAAATTATAATTAAATAAACTAAGAGCAGTACAAAAATTGCTGATTTGCTTTTTGAAGATTTATTTAGGATACATTATCAAATTAGCCTTGTGGCAAAGCTCTCTCCTTGCTATTTGGCATCACAATCTTCCCCAGGCTTCAGACATATTTCCAGGAAGAAGGAACACGGTGTAAGTGTCCTGAAGATGGGCTTTATTGGCTCAGTCTACTACCTTCATAGGAGTAGAGGCTCATAAAGAAAATAATATCAGAAATGACTAATGCTAATCACAGTAACATATGCCTCTATTTTTACACTGTCCTCCCTTCTTCTGCCAGGTGCCCCTTTTTATTCTTTTCATCTCCTTAATGAAGCTCAGCTATTTAGATCTGCTGCTTTGATTTTAGAAAATGACATAAGACACTTTATAAAAATACATTATTATTATTAAGACTGACGGTCTCAAATGGAGAAGGAAAAAAAAACAAAACAACCAACCATTAACATCTAGTTTTCCTATTCAAAGACATATTCAGCATTGCCAGTATACCACAGCCTCCAGAGTCTGAAACCAGCTGCAAATCTCCAGCCATCAAACTGACTGTCTGAATAAAAACCAGTATAGAATACTTGTTCACTGCAGATATGCTCCTATGCATAGGATTGTACATGATGTTTTGTCCCCATCTGGGTGGGTTTTGTTGTTGTTGTTTGCATTGGCAAAAAAAATGATGGTGCGATATATATAACCAAATCATTCATCAGTCTATATCTGGGATCCCCCTGAGTCTAGCAAATCTGTCTGTTATTTTGCTCACTGTCAGTGAATCACCCTCTTAAGACACCACGAAATTTTTCATTTTGTTTTCATTCTTCCATCATGTGCAGTGAATTTATGTTGCTAACTTGCATGACCTCAACACGTACGCTTTTATACAACTGATTTTTAATTTGCCTTATGGTTGGATTCAGTGATCTTATAGGTCTTTTCCTACCTTGATGATTCTATAATTCCAACTGAAATAGAAGAAAGGAATTTAAAAAGTAAAAAGCAATATAAAGTCAGCATTTCAAACTCACATTTATCATTGCTTTCAAGGGTGATTTTCATCTGTCCTCAGGAATGGCTGGAAGTTCTCATTTGGCTATTTTCTGTCATAATGAGAAACATGGTGATAAAAGCAGAGCATGGCAGCCATCAAAAGTTGTCCAGCTTTGAGTGCAGAAGGCAAAGGCACGGAGCAGATGCAGCCTCCGTAAGGAAGCCTCTCAGCCCACCACCCCTCTCGGGAAGACACAATCATTGCTTCCAAGAGGGAAGAGGCAAGGCTTTTATAATTCACAGCTGCAGCTGCTTGGGATCCAGAGCCAGAAGCTGCCACTACCCCTATGGTGATGGGAAAAGGGAGTCTGAGGTGTCTTAAGAGGGTGATTCACTGACAATGAGCAAAATAACAGACAGATTTGCTAGACTCAGGGGGATCCCAGATATAGACTGATGAATGATTTGGTTATATATATCACACCATCATTTTTTTTGCCAATGCAAACAACAACAACAACAAAACCCACCTAGATGGGGACAAAACATCATGTACAATCCTATGAACAAAAGCATCTGAAGTGCCTCATAGCACGCAGCTGCTCAGGTCTGATGCAGCCTTCTAATGCAGCAGGCATCCCCAACCTGCCTAGGAAAAGTGGTCAGCAGTGGAGAAGAGCCATGAAGGTTAAGTTAACTTATTAAGGTTTCAGACCTATTCATTTCTGTTAGGCAGACAGGGTGCACTTCTATACCATATGGTACTATTCTGCACATACAGTGAAAGAATATTTTTCTCTACTAAGTGAGATAGGCTTTCATATTTCTGATCATGGCTGTTTTTACTGACAAGTAAGATTAAAAAGACTGGCTAAGTTTCTTGTGTACAGTAACGCAATTAAGAGAAAAGAGGTTCTGAGGGTAGCAGGGAGCAGAAGATCACACAATGCTTCAGGCAGTTTGCTCAGCATTAGTCTGTTTGCTTTACGTTTAACAAACCATGACCTAGCTAGGAACTCTGACTAACGGTCAATGCTTTTAGCACGTACATAAAACAGAAATAGCCCAAGGAAAAGGTTTGCTCCCAAGGTCAATCTAATGGGAGAAAATTCACATATGGGTTTGCATTGATCTAATTAAAGGGCAAACCCAGGGCCAAACGCTCTGCACAAATGATGCTTGTGCAAATGTGCCAAGAGGGGCAGCTAGCAGGTATATATAAAGACCAGTAAAGGAGAGCCTGCTATGGGGCCTGGAGAAGAGGTTTCCTAACACATGGTGACCTTCCTTCCTGCCCCACCTTGCACAGCTAGCGCAACAGCAGCAACAAGCATGAACAGAAAAAGTGCTGTGTAGGATACCATAACAAAAACAGTAGAAGAGAGTAATGCCCTTCTGATCCAATGGCTAAATATGGAAATTCAGCAGCTTGTTTTCAGAAGGAATCTTTTTTGGCATACCTTATGAATTTGTAATGCAGATAAAGGGTATTGCAAGAATCCCCTTAGCATGCTGGAATTTATCAGGGCTCTTTTTACCTTTTCACACAAGGCTAACAACAGTGGTTCCCAAACCATAATACATATATTGCTTTTGATTTGTATCTAACAGCACATAATCATAAGCGCTTGTCTTGAAGGACTATAAAAGAAGTCAGACTATTACAATATTTATTTCAGTTCTCATACGCTCAATGAGCTGATTGCAGTGGAACTGCAGCTCTCTTTTAACTTGTTGCATGATTCAAAGCATTTCTCTTCCGCTTGCAGTAGTTTGACGTGTTTTGCTGCTGTTTTTGTTTTTAGGGCAGGTGGAAAACCAGCCTTTTACTATAGAAACAGCTGGATCCAAATAAACTTGCCATACAGTAGGCAAAAAGTTGCACGGGTCCAGAGGTCAGGCTATAAAATCATTACTGAAGTAAAAACGAACAAAAAAACTGAACTAAATGTATAAATAATAGAAAACAACTCCCCTCCCAACATTAACCCCCCTCTGCCCTGGCTGCAGGGCTCACATGAGTTCAGGCACACAGATGAATGCATCTTTTGCGAACAGGATTGCACCTCATGCTAGTTCTGACCAAGCTAAGCGTGGTGAAATATTGCATTGAGCTCTTTGGCCCTGGAGAGAGGAAGGTAGAGGCAGGAACATGCACGGAAATGCAGCACCTATCAGCAGGAAAAGCCCGGTGCTCCAGCAGAAGGTGGTAAAGCCAGAGGCCAGGCAGGGCTGCGGCAGTTGTTGCGCGAGCCACAGGGAAACATACCCCAAATCCTGCATGGAGGGAGAGCAGGGAGCTTCCCCAGCCTGTTTGGGAGCAGGAACCCCCTCTCCTCACCCTTCTGGAAAGTCACAATTACATCACCCTTTTCTCTTAAAGAGCAAGTAAAGAGAATGGAAATCCTAAATTTATCCTCCTTCCAACTTGAGGGTATTGAAATGTTTCAGGATGCCACCATTAAAAACACATGAAATATAACATATGGGAAATGTCAAAAGTTCTTGTGTGAAAAACGTAGGTCTGGAGGTGGCTGACACTCACCTGGTCACCCTATTCCTATTGACAAATTTCTGTGATTGACTATCCCAACAGATTTTCTCCTTAAAAACATTAGGAAAAGAAATCTTTCCAACATAAGAATGGAAATTGGGAAAACTGACTCCACTCATGCTAAAACCCCAAGTACCCCCAGAAAAGTATTAGATGTGCTGTCATTCCAGTCTGGATAATTGTACTACTGGTCTGCATTTGCTACAGTGGTCTTATTTAGAGATGAGCTGTTGGTCTGGTATCTGATATACAGACCAAACCCACAGCTTTGCAAGGTCACCATAGGCCCTTACAAATCGTCAAGGGCTTATATTCCTAACAGTACGTCCATCAGAGATCTGATAGACAGTAAAGCAACCATCGTCAGACAGGAGTGAATATCTGCTGAGACCTGAGAACTACACACAGTTTCAGGCACAAGCAGGCCATAGATTTACCATGGGGAAAAGAGAAGCCATAGATATATCGTGGAGAAAAGAGAGACGAGCAGAATCATCAGGGTAGTCAAACTGCTGACTCAACATCTAGTAATAACAGAAAAGGTGGAGAAGAGGCGTCTTCCTGCGTCTAACTTGGCAGCAACTGGAATTGCTGACCACTTTTGAAAATAAAGATCAAGAGATGACTATTTACTAGCTTGAGATTTTGATCAGTGTGATCTAGCTTCATAATTTTACCAAATAGCTTCAGATCAAATCTTGCAATGCCTTTGTTATCTTGTCCAATTACTTCTGGAACAACTGACCTCTGACAAGATTTCATAGTTTCACCCACGAAGCTGAAAGCACAGCGTAAATGTTTTGATGCAAGCATCCTTAATGCCTCCTTCTGATTAGTTACATTATCATTGCTTCATCACCTTCCTCAGACACTCACTGCTCCAAAGCTCAATCAGAGGTGACAGACAAAGAAAGGACAAAGATGTAAGGGTAACTGAAATAATTACTAGACACAAAACAGCAGTGATGTGTTACTATTTGGAGATCAGCAATACACTTGAAAGCTTTTGAACCAAAAATGGTCTCACCTTCAATCAGAACAGCACAATGTATGAGGATTTAGATCCCAACAGAGCTGTTCTAATACTGAAAGCGTGCATATATTTGACAGACCTCCACTGGTCCCTTCCAAACTCAACGGTTTTGTGACGCAAATGAGGTTAGAGAATATTAATAAACATATGTATCATTAGATTATGAGAAAGTACTGTAACTTTAAAAATTAATTTGTCCTATGAATGTTGTGAGAATCCAGTTCCAAGACTGATGTTGCATTTATTCTTCTTGCTGGGAGAAACTCAAGAGCAATGAGCCTAAGGGTGGTTTCCACACAGGAATACAGCTAGATGCAGTGATGGTAGAATCCTTCTTCATCAGGGGAGTAGTATTTGGGATAAGCCTTTTAAAATATCTACATACCATTGAACAGAAAACAAAAGCAAAACAGATTTTTCTCAGAGAATGGTAGGCTGATACCGCTAAGTCATTTTGGAAAAGCGTTCCAAATCTTGACTCCCTTCGAGGCTTAACTATTCAAAGAAACCACTGGCACTGTCTTTTTTTAATCATATTTTTGAGATAAAAGCTCAAAAATGAAAACAATCTTTAAAAGATAGGAGAATAAAGCTGCTTTTCTATGTAGTCTATGTGTGTTCTCTGTGTTAGAGCGTTTCATTGTGTGTTCAAAATCTTTACTTCCAAAGAACATCATGAGTTTCATGAGGCACGTTTTCAAAAATGGAGAAAACATGTCCTGCTTATTGAGTTTGCCTGCAAAATGATGGATGTGTCTTCCAAAAAGCAGTTATGAAAAAGCAGTTATGAAACAACCATTAAATCAATCCTGCTTTATCTGCCCATCCACCGGAAAAGACAACACTGCAATCAGTTTGGGTTCACCTTGTATAAAACAGAAGGTGAAACAGAAAGAGCAGGAATATCTATACCATCAGATGACCCGACCAGCAATGTAAAAGCACATCCTATAGTGAAACCTTAGCTTCCTCCTTCCTAAAGGGGCAAAGGCAACATGATGACTTCATATGACAAGAGATCTGTTTATATCATTTTTCCTCATGAAAAAAATTGTCTAAAATAGGATTTTCTGGAGACTCTGAGACTTCATATCTATGTGGTTGGCCAAATCCACACATAAAACCCAGCTCCACATCAACCCATATCTGAGCAGCAGATGTTACTCCTCCCCAGGAAGTTATCAAGGACACAGCTCACACCACCACTCACATCCAAAGTCGTGGGAAGGTGTGAGGCTGCATAGATGGTGCCACACAATGAGGCATCCCTAACCTGCCTCTCCTTCCTGGAAAAGGACAGAAAAGAGAAGCCATTCTTACAGATCTCCTGTAAACAGGAAAGGACAAGCATCTTGTAACGACCACTCCATTAGCTTAGAATTATAGTGTTTTTTTTCCAATCTTAATGATTCTAAGATCATCTAGTCCAATCCCAACCTATCACCACCATGCCCACTAACCACATCCCTCAGTGCCACATCCACACAGCTCTTGAACACCTCCAGAGACGGTGACTCCACCACCTCCCTGGGCGGCCTGTGTCACTGCCTCACCACTTTCAGAGAAGAATTTTTTCCTAAATTCCAACCTGAATCTCCTCTTGCACATCTTGAGGCCATCACCTCTCATCCTATCACTGTTACCTGGGAGAAGAGGCCAACTCCCACCTGGCTACAACCTCCTTTCAGGTAGTTGTATTGATACAGGCTGGTTTAGCAATCGAGATCATTATATTAGTTTAAGGACTGATATATTACAGTAGAGAGAGAGTTCTCCCCAGGACCCCTCTTCTCTAAACAACCCCAGTTCCCTCAGCTACTCCCCATAGGACTTGTGCTCCTGATCCCTCACTAACTTCTCTGGACACACTCCACAGTCTTGATGTCTGTCCTGTAGTGAGGGGCTCAAAAACGAACACAGTACTCGAGGTGTGACCTCACCAGTGCTGAGTACAGTGGGATGGATCACCTCTCTGATCCTGCAGGCTCCACTATTTCTAATATCAACCAGGACACCAATGGCCTTCTTCGCCACCTGGCCAAGAAGGCTGAGCTGATCCTCTTCTGTAACGCTATCCCTGCACATCTTGAATATCATACAATAGAGAATCCTTAAGGAGGGAAGGGCAGCAGCCTGCATAAAACATGAGCAAGTCTGGACACTAGGTTCTGGAGATCTGCAGCAATAACACCAGGCAACAGTCCATTCCTTAAAAACATACATGCCTTCAGAAAATTCCTCCCCTCCTCACCATTCTGCAGGAAGTGCAGCTTTCAGCTGTGACTTTTCTTGGGCAGATATGCACTGTGATTTTCACAACATTCAGCATTTTCTGTCTTGAATGAATACTTTCTACAATTTCAAAACCAAACAGGGCAAGGTCTGAAAGGGAACAAAAACTGCCACCTCCTCCTATGTTACTAGGTCTCCACCTGAGATCTGAAGGGGTCTCAGCTACTGATATTATTCAGAAGGACAAAGGAGCAAACTCTAATGCATCCACCTGTCAAACAGAATTTGGACACAGTGTAGAAAGAAGCAGCCTAATTCTCAAATTTGACATTTTGTCCAATAAGTTTTAATACAAACTGTGGGTTAGGATCTTCTGAAAAACTCTCCCAGAGGAGAGTGACTGCCAAGCAAACACAGCAGCAGCCAGCACAGAAAGTAGGCAGCAGCATGAGGAGACATGGCAGTCCCTGAAGCCACGGACAGGCAGATCTGGCAGGACAGCCAAAAGGATGCTGCAGTGTCTGCTGTAATGGGACTGCACACTAACTTAACAGGAAGGAAACATCTCATCTGCATAATGCAGGAGCTCATATGTTTCTTGCAGGGCCAAGAAGTACTGAATTATTAAGAAAAGGGAACTTATATCTTGAGGTGTTCAAGTTAAACAACACAGGAGTTTCAATTAATGGATTAATAGATTTTTCAACTTTGCCAGCATTTTTCCCCAGAGATTTTCATGACAACAGGTTGTACATAATGGAAAACTAAGATAAAGACAAGTTTGGGTGAACCAGTTGTGCTAATGGCAAGCTTTCACAGAATCACAGAAACGCCAAGGTTGGAAAAGACCTACAAGAACATCCAGTCCAACCATCCACCTATCACCAAGAGTTCTCACAAAACCATGTCCCTTCACAAACATGGACTCCTAGCACAAGCAAACATTAGACAACTCCCTTATACAGGATACAGGTCCTTCAGTACATCAAGTTCCCCAGCATATTCTTAAGTGACAACTTCCATGTCTGTTTTTACTAATAAGTAATAATTAATACACAGTCAGCTGTTATTACGTTAGGTGCAGTGGATCATTTTCCCAAGCGTGTATTCTGAGACACAGCACAATTGCCCCAGTCCTGACCACACAGTCCATGTCACTGAGCTAGCTATGAACTAGCCAAGGGATAAAATGACTGTTAGAAGGTCTGACATAGCCTAAATAAAAGATAAATGCAATCCAAAATCACCCTGTAGGAAACACTAAGCTGTTGTATTAACAAAACGAATCTTAGAACAACAATGTTGGAAAACAGTTTACAGCTGAAAAAATGCTTAGTTTCCAGAAATTTATTCCATGGGACTGAGTCAACAGGATCTGAATGTCTATTAAAAAGAAAAGATGATTTTTAAATGGAAGGTTTTCTTTATCATCTTTCAGCTCAGATCAATATAGAACAAAATCAACTTTTCAATGTAAATTTAAATATCCCAAACCAGGTGGTTTTAAAGTGAAGTAATTACATTGATGCATCTTCAGATATAATAAATAGCATGAATTTCCTCTGCATTTTCCTCTCCCACCCCATAATTCAGGTAGGCTAGAGGCAAGTGTCATAGGACAACAATTAACATCTCCTCCTCTCCCTTCCAGTTCAAAAGAAAGCAACAAAAGACTCAGTAATGGAGACTCACTCTCTGAATGAAAAGGTCCAGTTTTACAAGATTCATTATAGTCTCTTATTCACCAGCAGCCTTGGCATTCTTATTCCTCTCCCTTGCACAGACATTTCTGGAATGTGTTTCAGGCTACTGAAAAGAAAAAAATAATTAAAAAAAAAAAAAAATTATAGTTCAGCAGAAAGCAGCAAAGGCTAAAGAAATGAGGAATCTGAAATCAATCCTGCTCCTGTCTTAAGGAACATAATTTCTGCCAGAACCATCAGACTGTACTCTTACAGTAAACAAAAAGGTTTTTTCTATTTTTTCTATTTTGATGCACACAGTAATATTGAGAAGCTACTTACAGAAAAGAAAGATGTTTGTGGTTTTATACCAAGACTTGCAGGTTTTATGAGGCATTTGTAATTTTGTAATAAACAGACACAGAAACCAAGACCTACAAATTAATATTTTCATCTTCTTAGGAAGAATTCTTCTTGCAGTGCTTCCTCCTTGCCTTAATGTATGTTGATTAAATAAATTTCAGAATGAGGATACACAGAAATTTGTGTCAAAAGTTTCAGGAGGTTTTACTGTCATTATAATGAGAAAGATATTGCTCCTGCTTGCTCTGATTGAAAGCTCACAAAAATCAATTATGAGATTGAAACAAAGTTTGCAGAGCAGGAGCAAGAAATTTCTTAATCAACTATTGGGCCTGGCATGTGAGCAATCCATGTAGCAGAGTGCCAGACTCCTCCTGAAGAATAACTTCTCTGCATTTTTTGAGGACAGTCTGGCTCAGTATCAGAGACAAGAGACAAAATCTGGTCAGTATTCTGCTTTTCAGATTTAGACTGAGGTGAACTGACTATCATTAGTCAACTGTCTAAACTCCAAATTAAAAACTGGTGAACTGACTGGGGTTGGCCTCTTCTCCCATGTAACTAGCAAGAGGACTTAGAGGAAATGGCCTCAGGTTGTGCCAGGGGAGGTTCAGGTTGGACATTAGGAAATACTTCTCTGAGAGAGAGGTCAGGCATGGAATGGGCTGCCCAGGGAGGTGGTGGAGTCACTGACCCTGGAGGTGCTCAAGAAACGCTTTGATGTCGTACTGAGGGACATGGTTTAGTGGGAAATATTGGTGATAGGTGGACAGTTGGACTGGATGACCTTGGAGGTCTTTTCAACCTTCGTGATTCTATGATTAGTGTTGCACAAAAAAAAAACAACGTGGTAATTATTAAAATGTGAAATAAATATAAGAAAATAAACAACACTTTTTTCCTAGATTTATGTGATGCCCCAGAATACAGTAAAAGAAATGGACATGCAGAAAATGATTCCGATCCAAGTTAATTTGTTGGTTTAAAATGTCAACAAAAAAACAAAAAAAAAAGTTTGTCCTGAAGGAGTTAACATAACACCGGAGTTGAATAGCAAATCATAGGCCAGGAACCACCAGGATTACTCAACCACTGTTTCTAAGGGTGCAAACTTGCTCTTGGGTTCCAGTTCACAGCTTCTGCACAAAAGCACATTCCTACCTCTCCAGAGCTCTGCCCACTTCATTTATCCTGTATGCCACACAAGGCAGGTCTCCCACCGAGCACCACATACATGATCCTGTCTTGAAGATTTGCATCACAGAATTCTTTTCCTAGTTTTGTATACTTAATTTACTCTTCAAATAAAAACCATAGGAAAAAAAAAATAACAACAACACACAAGTATCTAGCAGCTCTCCATGTCTCCACACTCTCTCCTGCTAATTGCCTATGCGAATGATCTGCAGGATTTGTATCAGGATATTTAAAACCACAGTACACACCTCCTCCACTACTTGAACTACAGCAGTAAGTGCTACTAGAAATAGGCATACAGGACAGTAGAAGTGGACTGGCCAGTGGTGAGTAGCAAGGCAAGTTTCTTGCCAAAGTATACAAACATTTGCAGGACATGAAAGGAATGTTGGAAATCTACCTTGTTTTTGGAGGAAGGGAGGAGAGAGGGAGGTGTTATTGAGCAGTGAGAAAAGATGTCTGCTGGCTGGTTCAGCATAAAGGAGAACAGGTTTGGCACTTTCTGAAAAGCAACACAGATGCAGATAAGACTGAGTCCTCAGCATGGGCTGAAGCAGTTTTCTATATCCATAAACTACAGAAAGATTGTATATGCCTTGTTTCTGTAGCTATAACATAAAGCCTTGCTCAAAAATAAACAAAAAAAAAACACCAAAAAAACAAAAAACAAATGCATGCATTAATATAGCTGAGTTGAGGAATGGGAACTGAAAGCAAATACATGTTACCTTGCTTTTCACACTTTCTAGAAGTTACCAAAAAAATTTCAGTTTTACTTCTCACAGAAGTAACAAAAGAAGAAACATCCAATGAGAAAGTCCTGAGTATTAATTTAATTTATTTCAAAATTTAGAACAAATGTCTTTACTTCTATACCTTTCCACTACTTGGAACTGTACTGCTTTTAAGCAAAGAAAGAGTTTACACTCTGATGCACAAAACAGGCAAGGATTTGACTCTTCACTTTGCATCTGCAAATGTTAAGTAGATATCACCATGAAGCAGAATGCAAACATTTTAATAGGTTAGAGAATACTCCCTTTGATTTTTTTCTTTTCTTCATAAATCAAGCCAGGAATTCTAAACCTATTCTCATTAATGCCCTTCAGGTTCTCTGAAGACACGTGCTGACATGACAGCAGGATTTTTATCACTGCAGATTTCGGGGAGAGAAAGGAGGGGTTACATTTGAGAAAGTTGTTGTCTGGGACAGAACACACGACAATGCCAGAAGCAGTTTTTTTGGTACAAGACTTCTGCTTCATCGAAACGTACTGAACTGAATATACCAGCAGGAAACATTTGCTGACTCAGATGTCACAACCTGTGAGTCCAGGAATAAGTTTAGTTTATGCAACAAACAATGCTTTCTGAAGACAGTCCCAATGCATGGGTAAACAATCTTGCTGACAGAAGCCTAAAGATCTATCTGCAAAAGGCTTCAGGCTGCACTGACCTGCCTCACACACACTCACTCTTGCTACACTTTCAAAACAGGATCAGCAAAGCTGGAATTGTTTGCCAAGATTTCAGTCCTTCCAAACTCTTTGGCACTTAAATACTTCAGATACCAAGCATTAAGTAACATCCTAAAACCCTCAAAAAACACACAGTATGCAATTGACTTCTTGAGGCAAGTCTCCTCCCACTCCCTCCAACCCCAAACTTTCACTTAAGAATCTCTTTTTTTTTCTCCAGTCAATCCATCTATATACCCATTATCTGCAGTTTTTACAGACTGTACAATGCCAAAATTGACATATGATCTTGCCTAATGGAACACAGTTTATCCCAAAACTTGCAGTAATTTTTCAACAATGAAAAAAAAAACAGTTAAAATGCCCTTCTTAAGCACTACAGAGCCTTAATACATTAATTCCTTATAAGATACTGTCTACTCAAATGCTTAGATGAGAAGACACTGAGAAGAAACTGAGTATCCTGGCCAAGAAGCTATAGGTAGCCCAGCTTGAGGCCACTGGGCAAGATGACCTGCAGAGGTCCCCTCCAAGATAAGCCATTCTGTGATGCATCTAAAATATATCCATCAATTTACACAATACAGATTTGTGATTTTTAGTTAACCACATAGAAGTAAATAAACCAGGTAGCTATGCAAGAAATCAGAAATGTATAGAAATGTATTCATTTATTCTCATGACAAAACAAAGGCACAATCACCAGATAAACAAGAACCAGTCCAAATTGTCCCACACAAGTAACATGAACCACTTTGTTCTCAATTGTTTCTGATTTAACTACTAAAGGAGAAACAGTACAAAAAGAGATGTAAACGTGCAGTTATTTTGTGTTAATCGTTTTATTTGGTTGAGTGAAAAGATAGTTAGCTAAGCAGTCATTGGAAGGCTTACTAATAGGCAAGCTATCCATACATGTATATTGGCATGTTTCCATGAGGAGGTCTTGTTGGGTCAGTATGCCTCTTATAGAGGAGAAAGATGTGAATATTGACAATATCTTCAAGTATCTCTCCCACACACATCTACACATACCCCACTTGACTCAACGTAAGGCAATCTCATTGCAGCAAACAATTATACCAGTAATTTCAGTGGCTCATTTTCCTTATAAACTGTGTTTAATCCAAGGATGCGGAGATCTGTCACACAATTTTTTGTCAATACAGACAAACACAGGGAATTTAGAACAGGGAAACTAGCCTCACACTCCATGATTCTGCTCTACTCATATATTCATTTAGTCATTGAGGTTTTCAATGCATCAGCCTAATGGACTTCTGAGTGAGCACCATGATCAAGTACAACTGGGGTTACACATGCCTTTGTAATTTCTGAAGGTTTTGTTATTGAAACAAGAAGATAATACAGGTAATACAAAGAAGCAGGAGACTGAAACAGGATTTATCCCTTAATATGCCACGGGAGAATACTAGCATGGAAATTATCCTATGCTCTGAAATAAACTTCCCAACAACCATCTGAAATATCAGTTCACTCAACTTTCTTTTTAAGTCAGTGGGTAACTTGCTCTGGTGAAGAAAAACACCTGTCAGGATAATTGTCATGAAACAGGAAAAATACACCTTTCAGAAAGTCTGTCAAAGCACATGGATGAGACTTGCAAATTATAGAGAGGGAATAACTATCTGTTCCTTATGTCCTGTATCGGTCTGAAGCTTTTATGAAGCCTTTCTCACTGAATGCTTCAAACAACAGAAAAGAACAGCTTATCTTTACCCTCAGGTAGTTACAGAACATCAGTGGAAGGCAGATGTCTGAAGTAATTAAAAAATAGGGTAGGATCAACAAGGTTGACAAGTCTGAGTACTTGTGGACTTGATCCCCTAGAGAAACAAGATTTCAGGGCTCGACATGCTCACCATTACCAATAAACCACAGATACTGACATGCTTCAAGGTTTTCCAGAAGGAAGACCACTATAAAGTACCTGCAGAAAGTAGTTTTAATCCCACTAAGAAGCTCTAATGCTATAAAAGAACTTATGCATAGCAAGCAGTAAAGCTCTTTTTTCTGGTCTTTTCTGATGGATAGTCAAGGCGCCCCCGATAGCAATACCTGTATAGGTGGGGTTTCTAAGTAATCTCCATACTGATCATGACAAACAGTACTTCTGAGCCCATCTGAGCCCATGGCAGACAGAATTGAATGAGCTCTTGGTGGATTGTGGACACACTCTCTCTTTTATGAGAAAATATTTGCAAAATTCTCAGTTTTTCAGAAGGCTGCTTACCACCCTACACCGGAGTCCAGTGGTAGGAATCACAGTCTGGTAACAAGAGCCCAACTTACAAACTCTGCCCCAGGGCTCTTTTGTTCCAACCCTGTAACTGGCCTAGCCTTCCTCGTTTGTTCTGGCAGAGTAAGGCCATGCAGAGTAACACTGTTACATTCCACTCAACATCTGAATTATTAGGAATGCCTCTACACCAAGTTCAAAATAAACAACATCATGCACGTTTCTATTCTACTTATCTTGCAAACTAGGATCTCCATTAAATAATTAATTTTAAACAGCTGTCAGTTGACACAAGGCACTTTCAGGCAAAGTAACTGAAATTAATATAACTTCTCTCAATGCAGGCTGCAGATGAGTTAAGCACAACTCACCTTAAATACCACATTGCTCTGCTGTGCATCTCTCAGCATTCTAGCCAGTTGGACAAGTATATAAACAACAGAAGAAAGTGGGTATCTCAAAAGCTTGGATCTTGCATCAGGTGACTATAATGAGCACTGCATAAGGGTGTACTTTAGGTGATGTTACAGAAGACCGAGGAAAACACCAGTGGTTTAGTGTGTATTCCCGCTATGCCTACTCCTACCAAAGGCCATTTGTCAGACACATGCCATCTGCTGCACTGAAATGTGATATCCAATCTGGTAAAACAAAAATCTCCCGTGGCAGCAGGCTTGTAGCACACAGAACAAGTACCAGCACTAACAGACAAGCCATTTCAGGTGATTAAAGAGACTCTTCGCTACAGAAATGGCTTCTTTAGGAAGCTCCTCCTCCTAGCACAACAGAATCACAGCTGCTGCTGAAGACTCTGCCCTACACAACTGACAAGTTCACAAAGCGAGTAGAAACTAGAAACATTTGTGTCAAGTACAGTGAGTTAACACTGCCGTGTTTACACAAGTATCCTCACTTCCCCCACTTTTCCCAGCACACACATGGGCCCCCTGGGGAACCCAAAGAACTAGAGCTCCCCTTGCCTGGGAAGTCATTTCAGGAAACAAAGGTTGGGTTTCAAGAGACTCAGTCTCCTAGAGCTTATGGAGGTTTCCCACAGCTTGGAAGAAAGTAAAATCTGGACAGGCTTCTACACGGGCCAGGCTACTGTGCTTCCATAAAGTCAGGGCACCTTCCAGCAAGCCTCTCTTTGGTCAGCCACTGGTAGGAGCTGTGGAGGTGGAGAACACCACTGCACACATGTCAATCTCCTTATGTTTCTAATTGTCCACAACCAAAACCAGATGCATTAGCCTTATTTCAAGAACTGAAAAGGATCATGTAGCTCAGTGTACCTGCTTTATAGTTAAGAAATATTTTGAAATTTCAGCATATCTGAGTCCCCTTTGTATTATTACAAGGATCCAGTTTATGCAAGCTTGCATTACCATGTGAAGAATATCCATATTGCCTGCTCACAAAGGCTGTTCAGATCCTGAAGGGACATGTAAAGTAAAAACTTAAAGAATAATGGAATAAGAGAGAAGGGAGTGTCCATGTTATAGAGGCTTCATATGTCTGAAACGTTCCCAGAACAAGGCAGGATTTTCCTTCCAGCCTTCTGCTTCCTGACCCTCATGAAGCTCAATACCCACATCTTTCATGTTCCATGAGAGACACTTTCCAGACATATCTCAATTTCATTCTTAGTACATATAGGGGGACCTGAACATACTGAGGCTGAAAGGCAGAAAAATCCTACTAAGTGAAAGCAAAAAAAAACAACCAAACAAAAAAAACCAACAGCCACTACCAGATTGCCAATTAAGAAGAGCAAAGCATAGAAAAGAGGGTATGGAAAAAAATACAACAGAGAGGGAGCTGGCTTTTAACAAGTCTCGGAGGATGTCCTACAACAGCCACTGTGAAGAACACCTGTAAAAGCATGAGAGAATCACAGAATGGCCAGGGTTGGAAGGGACCGCAAGGATCATGAATCTCCAACCCCCTGCCACACGCAGGGCCACCAACCTCCACATTTAATACTAAACCAGGCTGCCCAGGGCCTCATACAATCTGGCCTTGAACACTTCCAGGGATGGGGCATCCACAACCTCTCTGGGCAGCCTGTTCCAGCACCTCACCACTCTCTCTGTAAAGAATTTCCCCCTGACATCCAACCTAAATCTTCCCTTCCTCAACTTAAAACCATTTCCCCTCATCCTGCAGTTATCAACCCTTTCAAAGAGTTGATTCCCCTCCTGTTTGTAGGCTCCCTTTAGGTACTGAAAGGCTGCAATGAGGTCACCCCGCAGCCTTCTTTTCTCCAGGTTGAACATGCCCAGCTCCCACAGCCTGTCTTCACAGGGGAGGTGTTCCAGTCCCCTGATCATCTTCGTGGCCCTCCTCTGGACCCTCTCCAACAGCTGAAAGAACAGATCCTTCTCTGCTCTCTCACAAAACCTTTTGCAAATGTTTTTAAACTATCTTAGATTCTCTTCACGGCTCATCTGGGTTCAAAGTTATGACTAGGCGTTCAGTAACCACCGCAAGGAGCACAACTAGCAAAACGGGAGGAGATTTGTAAAGAAACAGATCAAAGAAGACCAGACAATTCTTAGATCAAGGATGAGGGAGTACATCTAAGACAAAAGAAAAAAAGAAAAAAAAAAGTGAAGAAAAATACAGAGAAACTCTTGAAAGTGGCAAAAGACAGAGGAATTTGGCATGGGAAAATGAGACAGCAATGCACCAGAGAAAAGGTTGAGGAGCATCTTCTTTACTTTAAAACCACAACCATGGCCTAATAGGGCTAAAACACACTTCAGTGTGAGCAGGAGCAAATCACATTCCTGAGATTTTCTTCATCGCATTAACTACTCCTGTGATAGTAACATGTTATAGAGAATTTACAAGTACTTTTCTACTGAACATATTCCATCAAGAAAGCATATCAGCTTCTTTTGTAACACATGTTATTTTAGTCAGGCTATCTGCACCTTAAAACACTCAGCCTATTGTTTCAACAGCAGAGCAGGCCTGCATGCTGAATTATATAAATTGCCCAATATCATATCATCTTGGCTACAGATTTCATTTCATGGGATATGAGACTTCAGTGAAAATCACTATACAATGAGACAGGGAAACTCAGGAAACTCAATCCGTGGTTTCTTTGTTTTTTTGTTGTTGGTTTTTTGTTTTGTGTGTGTTTGTATTACTATTGTTGTTTTTTATTTTAAGTGTAAGCCTACTACATTTCCTTCTGGGAAGATGTTTTTCACACAGAGACAAGTTCTTTGAGTATTATTCACATGGACATAATCACTGGATTAAGTGAGATTTGATTAAATCAGCTTTCGATCTGATACAGCAAAACTACAAATTACAGCACTAAATTAATTTTTAAAAGCCTTTGATAACATGCATACATCTTTAAAATATCTAATCGTGTAAAGTATAGTTGAAAGTTTTGTTTTTCTGGTCTCTTTCTGAGGGTTTATCAGTAAACTAAAACTGTGCTATACACAAGTTGTTGATAATGTCCTGTCTACAGGCAATACTACTATGCATGTATAAAACAATGGATTTTTGTTAAAAGAAGAGTAATTATTTTGGTGTCATTTGATCCTTAATTTTAAATTAGGCAAGGCCTGAATATTTCATTTACAGAGCATACGAGGCGTGGTGGGTTTTTTAAAATGCTACATGGTGAAATCTGATAATTTTTACATTGTAAACATTTTTGTGCTATCCTGTTTTTCTTGAATGACCATGTACGTTTGGAGAAGTAATAAGTTTAAGATACACAGACCAGAGAAACCGCTCTGTTGGCAAAGAGGAGTGAATATGCATGTATACGGCTTTAAAATATAAAGCATGGGAACTAATAAACTAAGGGATTGTTTGTTTGTTTCTTAAGTATAAAGCACAGACACGCTACAGTTACCTGCCTGCTCTATTTAAAATAAAAGAACTAAGTTATTGAAAACAATCAGACTGAGACACTACTCTAATGTGTTTCAAAATCTTAGTATTTTGGAGAAAATAGCACTAAATAGCTCCACAGAATTATATGAGAATCCATTATCTTAATATAAAACATTGCAGCACATAATGCAGCTGGGGCCAGCCTAGAGAAGAGAGGGCTCCAGGGGGACCTTATAGTGGCCCTCCAGTTCTTGAAGGAAAGCTGGGGAGGGGCTTTTTCTAAGGGCATGTAGTGACAGAGCAAGGGGAAATGGCTTTAAACTGGAAGAGGGCAGATTCAGATTAGATACTAGGAAGAAATTTTTTACTGTGAGAGTGGTGAGACACTGGAACAGGTTGCCTAGTGAAGTTGTGGATGCCCTCCCTTCTCTGGAAGCATTGAAGGCCAGGTTGGATGGGGCTTTGAGCAACCTGGTCTAGAGGGAGGTGTCCCTATCTATAGAGGAAAAGCTAGAACTACATGGTCTTGAAGATCTCTTTCCAACCCAAACCATTATATGATTCTATGAATGTAATTGTGTGCTGAGAAATCCCTCCATATTTCTATCAATCTACACTGCTAATCCCCCAGCTTAGTTTACAAGAAAAGCCAATTGCGAAGTTTTTTTCACCAAAGTAGAGCAAACACATCCTTTATGAGCACTATTGAGGCATGAAAGACACAGAAAGATTTTCATTTCAATGACACTACTAGTTCCATCTCAAAGAAACAGAAGTAGATCCCAGGATAAATGGGCTTTACCTTGCAACCTTATGATTCACTCAACACTTGGCTTCAGCTTAGTCAAGGGATGAGGTTCTTCATTTCAAGTCATGAGATGGAGGAAAAAAAAATGAACATTCCAATTGTTGTGGGTTGCTTTTGCTTTTGATTTTAGTGTGCCCAGTTCTACAGAAATACCACTACCTGTTTTCTTGATTTGTCTGGCAGCTGCCATAATGAGCTCATCCCATATAATTACACTCAGACACTTGTTGGATGTGCAAAACCACACAGAATAGGAAAGTAAATTCATCGTAATACAGTATTTCAAAAACAATTATACAGGCTGAATACATCCAAATTCTAGATGCTAGATTTTGAATAAAATATGCTTCTAGCTTCCACGCCAAGTACTCCACTTTGAGGATTAAAAACAAAAAGAAGAAAAACCTGACATAGCTCTAATAACTGAAGCTGCAGCATCCTCATTTGTATGTCTGCAGTTGCTAGACATTAAAGAATAGATTATCTGAAAGAGTAATGGAGTGCAGAAGCCAGAAATCTGATTTCAGACTTCTCAAGCACACATGTTGGTGGACAGATAAGAGGGAAATGGGAGAAGCTAGAAAAAAAAGTTGATTTAGGTTTTTTTGTTTGTTTTAAGTTACTCCTGTAAGCACGAAATGAATCTGGGAATTCTTTTTTTAAAATAGTTTCTTTTCAGTTAAAGAAATTCTCTCAAAGATTGTATACCTGAGATTGTAAATACCCATTCAGTGCCAATTTACTGGCACTGAATACTATATGCATGTATTCACACTAATTTTTTAATTTTGCCATCCACTTTTTTATGATAGGTCCCCATCTTACTTTCAAATTCTCCTTGAGAAAAGGACTGGATACCTTCTGAGCAAGCAGAGGCGGCCTGCACATGAAAATGGTCAACCTGATTTGAAAAGCAGGAAAAATAAGGGTTAGAGATGATTTACTCTAAAGAATTTGCATTTGAGATCTGTCAAGCAATTTCACCCAGGGAACTTGGGATGGAATTTGTGGGAATTTAATTTTGACTAAAATCGAACCCCAAAATAGCATACCCAAAGTAAGCTGGGATGTGTTTGCAATGTAGACTAGTTGAATGCTGATTGTTTGGACACAAAAAAAAGGTCCAAAGTTAATGGTTTGAAATGGTTTCAAACTGAAAGAGGAGAGCTGTAGATCAAATGTAAAAAAAAAAAAAAAAAAAAAAAAGTGGTTGGTTTGTTGGTTTGTTTGTTTCTTTTTTCACTATGAAGGTAGTGAGGTTGTTCAGAGAGGTGGTTGATGCTCCATCCCTGGTGACATCCAAGGTCAGGCTGAACTTGACTGTGAGCAGCCTGATCTGGCTGTGGGCGTCCCTGTTCACTGCAGGGGAGTTGACCCAGATGACTTTTACAGATCCCCTCCAACTCAAACTCCATGATAATTCACATTGGCAGTAAGTTTGCATCACTGATGTAACGCTGTCCTTAAGCCATGGTAAATTGTGTCTGGCCTCCAAATACATACAGTAAGAGCAGCCTCAATGGACATGCTACGTTTCAGGGTCAAGCAGTTTTCCTGCTGCACTTAGAGAAATTCACCTCCTCTCTGCCTTCACGTGGGGCTGGAAGCTCCACTGCAGCTTGTGAACATGAGCAGTTGGAACAATATCCATTTTACTATTTATTTAATTCTGTTTTTGAAATCTGTCCCCTCAAAGGCTTCAGATCAAAGGCTGCTTTAAAAAAATAAATCTCGGTATTACAGAAACTAAGCAGCTAAGGAATAACAGGGAAAGTCCTCATCTGCATAAAGAAACAACTAGAAGACACAAAATGAATGGTACAAAGAAAAAGTAGTCCGTCATCATAATGGAGGGACATTACTCATGCAGCCCCACAGCCATCTGCACTATGAATACATTGTGTTCAATATACTCCCTAATGAATCCCAGTGGGGTGACAGAGAAAAATTACAACAGTTTAGTGACAAATTTTACTGGTAATACTAAACTACTGAGGATAAAGGCAAGTGTTGATTGCTAAGAGATACAGAAGGACTTAATATCAACCAATAACTCGCCAGTAAAAATGTGGGTGAAATTCAATACAACTTAAATATAGACTGATATTCATGGCAAGAAGAAACACCTCGACTTCATACGCATAATGATGGGCTCTGAATGACTTGAAAATGAGATTTCAGTTTTTTAATAGCTCACTCTACAAAAGCACAGTCAACAAAGCAATGTAGCAATTATTACAGCAGAGAATGAAATCAAAATCATCTTTATTCAACAGTGTAAAATATTGAACTGCATCCTGAAAGTTGTAAACAACTCACACTCCCTCTTCTGAGAAAAGAGTAAGCAAAACTAGAAGTTATAAGGAAGTATAACACAGACAATAAAAGGCCAGACATAATTTCCATTTGAGGAATAATTAAGCAGAGGAAAATCAGCTTGGAGAATACATGAAGGCATCAGGTGAAACCAGCCGTTGTCAGGCTCAAAACAGAGCCACTTCTCATCTTTTTCCTCATACAGAACAACTTCTCCTAGCCTATTTCCTACTCCATCCTCACTGACACATGGACCTTAAATGAGGAAAAGGAGTTAAGGAAAAGACACATCATCCTTCCCTGTAATAAAATGCACCCACATAACACAGGCCACTGAGGTGTCCAGCTAAAACTCTGAGGCAGTTTTGCTGGACCTGCAGGCAGTTGACCCGCTGAGCTACTGGCCTCTGGACAAAAAGAACCAAAAGAAATCTCTGGAGATGGACAGTCCTGTCCTAATACCAAATGAAGGAGGCTGCACTCTCCCTACCTTCAGGGTGACTGAAATAACCTGATTTCTGAGAATGGCTACACAGAGAAACAGCCAGCATTTGCAGTCTGTTCTTCCAAGTTATGGCAAAAGCACTGTATCCT
The DNA here is from genome assembly GCF_987193195.1 of Phasianus colchicus. NCBI lineage: Eukaryota > Metazoa > Chordata > Aves > Galliformes > Phasianidae > Phasianus > Phasianus colchicus. Next base: position 75,324,125 of record NC_143437.1, read on the forward strand.
ACTTCAGTTTTTGGAGGCTGTTCTACTAGGAATAAAAAAGGACTGTCCTGCCTTGCCCCAGTCTTGCCTTGCCAAGCCTGACTGTCACTCACTGTCTGCACACACAGGCATCCTCATTTGCTATCAGGGCATCAGAAAGTGAAGCGGATTTCAACCTCAGCTAGTGCCTGCTAGGTGGGGATTTCTTACAGCCTTTCCAAGCTGATTAAGTGTAATCTTACAGTGAACAAAAGGATCCAACTTAGCAGCTGATTACTCACTAATAAAATACTGTACTTTGAATTCACAGCTCAGCTTATCCCATACTGAAATCTCCCATTTGTATCAATAGACTTGAACTGTAGTTGAACTGATGCAGGGCACTCAACCACAGAGCAGCTGCTCCTGGAAGAAACTTGCCTGCCTTTGAAAGAAATCAGTATGCATTACAGCTGGGGTACAAGCTCCTGTGTTGAAGGTTGAATCTATCTGTTCCAAGGGCCATGACACAATCCTCCACAACCTCTTTCCAAGAGGATTCCTGACACAACTCAGACAAGACCAAAAGCTAGAATTCAGCATGTCTTAGACTATCCAAACCCATGAAAGAAGTGGATATTGCAGGTAATGTAACACCAAGATAGGAGAAAATAAGCCTTTTAACTACTTCTTGCCAAAGAGCTTTTTCCACACCATCAATTTTTTGGGTCAGACACTCTCACATTTGCCTGTAGGGCACCATATGACAGCATATAGCAATGATAGGAAGCCACCTGTCTAAATGTAGCATTTATTATTATGTTTCCTAGCTACCTTCAGATGTTGAAACAAAAAAAAAACAAGCTGGTTGGCAGCGGCTGCTATGACATCTGCCTTCTGCTCAGTCATCAGGTAGCGTTCAATGAAAAAATGTGCCATTGAAACAGTACTTCAGTGGTACTGCTGCCAACATAAAATCTATCCAAACTTGAGCTTCCAAACATGCAAATTTTAGATCCTGGGACTAGACAAAGGTTGGACTGACAGTATTAATGAAAATGGAATAAAGTAAAGGTTTTAAACCAATACTAATTGAGGAAAAAAAACAAAAAGAGGCAGCGCAGGAAAAGAGCATCACCTGATTTTATACAGAAGCTGCGAAAAACTATGACAAAAAATATCCTTGCAAGGATTCTGAAGCTGCCATCAAGTCTGAAAAAGACAAAGAGATAAGAATGCACTGCTATTTCAACATCTGGATTTAAACCAGAACAATAATGTCAATGAAAGACTGCAGATGGCAGGTGGATAATTCCACAGCCGCTAACTGCCCCAAATCCTTTCTGAAGGCTTCAGCCAGACGTAGTCTAATAACAAAAGTGGTCAGAAAGAAAATGACAGAAAATTACTCATGTGAAGGAGACTGAGCAGGCTACAATTTCTGCAGATATAGTACACACATAGACAGCAAACTCTTAATAAAATATACCTGAAATTATTCACTGAGATCATTGTTAAAAAATTCACTCAAATCCTGAGATGACATGTGACTACCACACATGGTCACTTGTTTTTATAAGAAACAAACACAAAGATGGCACTATCTGAACACTATAGAAGCTGACCCATCTGAGACAACGTAAGGGATTTTGACTCAGAAGCAATCAGCACAATAGGATGATAGCTGTTAAGATGTCTCATTGCAGATGCCAATAAAATCAAAAGAAAATTTCTGCCATGAAATTCAGTAGTTCAAACAACTGCTTAGTTCTGTGATGGGACTCTGTAGATAAGTTGTTATAGGTGTAATGGGCTTGCATGATCCCACAGAAAAATACAGCTACCATGACTATAAAGCCACTTGCTTCGGCCAGCAGCTGCAACTCTGGCTTAAAGTAATCAGCATCTCAAACTGGGAAAGAATTATTATCCTGCTGCAGTGTACACACAGTGATGCACATCTTCACGGAATTAATTTCCATCAAACCCAGATGTATTTTCTAGAATGCAGATGAAAATGCTTTTGTCCATCTCTATTCATGGGAAAGTAAGGGAAAGTAAGAAGTATGCTCTTAGAAGAAGCTTGGCTTAAATCAGAGTTTAAACAAGATAAGACTTCATGATTTGAAGAGTACTTAAAATACACTTTTGATCACAGCACAATTTTAAAAGCCTCATCTTTTCTGACACTGGGCCAAATAATTACTTTTCTTTTTTTCCAGGGCTAAGGCAGACCCACACTCAGTGTGTCACACCACACTTACTCCAGAGCTGTGACTTCCTCCACCCTCAAACATCTACAACATCCACACTAACTGCTGCTCTCAGAATCCTCCTGTTGATTCCAAGGACTCTGAACTTGCCTGAAGCATCTCCAATATGAAGAAAGGCTGAGTAACCTGGGTCTGTTCAGCCTGGGGAAAAGACGACTGAAGAGGGATCTGATTAATGTCTATAAGTATTCAAAGGGAGGTGGGAAGTAAATGGATGAGGCTGGGCTCTTCTCGGTGGTGCATAGCAATAGGACAAGAAGTAATGGCCTAAAAATTGAACACAGGAAGTTGCATACAAACATGCAGAAGAACTCCTTTACAGTAAGGCTGATGCAGCACTGGAACAGGCTGCCTAGAGAGGTTGTGGAGTCTCCTCCTAAGGAGATATTAAGAACTGTCTTGATGCCTACCTGTGCGACCTTATTGTAGGGTACTTGCTTTGGCAGGGGGTGGGACTCAACACTCTTGTGAGGTCTCTTCCAACCCTTGCAACTCTGTGATTCTGTGAATTTCATGCAACACGCAATGGGATCACTGGCAAGGATCTATGGAACAAAGTGAAGTAGTGGAGGAACAACATAACCATCCACAATCTTGTACCATCACATGAGCTAGTGTACACTCATGCCCACAATAATGCATCAGAAGTATACTGCTGAGGGTAGCAGTGCACCCAAATAATGTAAGAATCCACGCTGCCATGCAGTATTAACTACACCACCCAATGTACACCCATCGAGCGCAAGAGCATTGCTTCTATAGGGCAGCTTCCTCTTTCAACACAAAGCTTAACTACTAGTAGTAATGTTCTGGGTTCCTTTCAATCAACAAAATAACATTAACATTTCATTTACTAAACACTAAAAAACCAAAACTAATAACAGGTCTTATGTGAAAACACCTGTATGGCCAGATCAGTACCAACATGACACAGACACACTGCTGTCATACACAACCACATCTTCTAGAGAAGCAGTACATTCAGAACAGCCAACATGTATGAATTTGAAAGCTATGCAATAGATAAGCCAGGAAATTCACATTTATTCCAACTCTTCCTAATTTTTGAGCACCTACCTTCACAGCCCAACACTCTTTTGGATGATAAAACAAATGTAGACAAGAGCAGAAGAAAAAAATTAGAAAGAACTCATAATATGTAATCCAGCATGGCTTCCTCTCATTACACACATGCTAATAAGAAAATTATCTGGACAACTGATTTTTTTTTTATTTACTATCAATTAAAGAATCAATCTTTACACTGAAATAATTACAAGCTATACTCACATAATTCATGGTTGTGTAAGCACTGATGACAACAGCAATTTTAATAACCCCTTTCCATCAATCTATCTCAAAAAAAATACAGATAAAATAGACAAACAATTTTAGTGCAAGAACTTAGAGTCAAAAACAGAGGTTCTACAGCATAATCAGAGCTTGAAGACCTCTGATTATAAAATAATGGATTAAAATCAATGAAATGTTACGAATTGCAATTTAAATCAAAATTAATCTCTGCTTGTATTGCTCCTAAATAATCACACCTTGTACCATAAAATACATTACTACCTACTACCTGTCAAGAACAGCTTTGTTTACAACATGTAGAAAATAAAGCTGTAATTGGAATTCATATATATTTTATAAATTTTAAGTTTTCGTATTTTATTTCATATATTTTAAGTTTTACTAATCAGCACTGTATAATACTTAAAATTTTAATTTTTGTAATAAATAAATTTGAACTTGAAACAGAAGTTTTTAAGAAATCATTTCATTACTGTAAGGCCTTTAGTAATTGGCTCATTAGAATAGTCAGAAATTAAAGTCTTTTTTCTGATTGAAGTGTTAGGATGAAAAGAGCCTTTGGTTCAATTTTAACAAAACATCCAGACTAAATTTTCAACAAGACACTAAAACCATAGTTACTTTAAAAATATTTATTTATCATTAAACTGGTGGCTGAATTTATTTCTCCAAAGTGGTACACTTCTGGCAAATAACCCATTACTGCAATCAGAACATAACATTCTATAATGTGCAGATGAGGGCTTTTCACCACTGGTAATTTTTGCCTCTGCCAGTCCTTAGAAACATTATGCCTTTGAGCTCCCAGGTAGTAAAAAGAAAAACTTCAGGAAGTATCCCTTCAATCTACTACCACTAACATCTGAGATGTTCTGGAGTTAACTGAGAGACCTGTAAGGGATTAAATACTAAGAGCAACCACAGCTGCCAGAGATACTCAAATTTTATTTCTGCTTTACCTCATGTAAATTACTCACCCAGATTATAATCTGAGTTTTGCTTAAAAGGTTTTCTATCTAACATGCAGCTCTGTTGAAGAATAATTTCTAAGGAAAATAATAGCAACAAGGAGCTAAAATGACTTATTTCCCACCTACCTCCTTTTTTTTTTTTTTTTTTGCCTGAAGCAATTACAATTCATTAATGTCTTGTACAAATATCTTCCTAGGTCTATCTTGCACGTGAAATATGGTACTTCATTTGTAGTTTTAAGTGAAGTACTTCCTCTGGTGACATGTTGGACCAATGCATCACTAAGAAAAGACATGACTGTGAGTTCTCTGTGTATTTATCATAAGTCCTGTCTGCTGAGGAAAAAGAGGAATTGCAAGTCTAATGGAGCTAATTAAAGCTAATGGAAGTAAATAAAACACTGCTATCAGATGATGTAAACAATTTAAGAACCTAAAAGTGTTTTACAAGTCTTCTTTGTTATATAACCTGTCCAAACAGATAAATATTGTTGGCCCTATTACACAAATTTAGAGAGTAAGGGGCAGGAAGGTTTCTTCTTACATGACAAGATGACTCACTGGCAAAGTCAAGCAAAGGTGAAGGTAAAGATAAATGGAGAAATACAACTCAGTGCTTAATCAGTGTTACCATACCCTACAAGTACCTGAGTAATTAAAATATCATTCATCTAATCAAGTGCAAGAGAATTATAAGATTGACAGTGTGAACTCCAGAACGTGCTACCTCGGACAGGGCATGATCCTAAGCCAGGAGCTGCAGGTTCACTACATCAGCATACACCAAATCAACGCTTCCACCATTTCTGTTCCCCAAAAAAAGCCCTACAAAAAGCTTACAGGAAAGATCCTGCATGATCAAGAGGTTAATCACTTGACTTCTACTGATCCTTTACTGATTGTTTTATTTCTAGTGCTCAAAGCCAGTCTCCAACTGAAAGCACAGCATGGGTGAATATCTAGAAGCAGAGGAAAGGAAAAACCATTCCCAACTGAGTACTATCATAAAGTTACTTTTGAATTTGATTGAAGTTTCTTTTCACACAAACTACTGGGAAAGAATTAAGGTGAGCACTGCTGTTACAGGATTCCCATCCACTCCTGCCAGGGGCAATGGGCCTCACTAGCAGAAGCAGGCATGCAGCACCTAGTATCTACGTGGGCTGCACTGACCTCAAGCTCCTACTGAAATCTAAAGGCAGGTGTTTAAAACATGATGTAGCTAGCCCTCAGTATATCTGCTACATTCAATGGATATACCTGGTATTTTCTACTCAGAAATTATTACTGAATTCTGAGTTACCATCACCGTGCCATGTCATTCCATCTGCATTGTAACTGTTGATTGGAAATGCAATCGTACATCTCCAGAAACAGTATGTTATCCAAGTAACCAGGGAATGATGATTACAAAACATTTTGGCAGGCTGGAGCTCCAATTAAGTTGTTATAAAAACTTCCTGCACACCTGGACGTATCACACCGAAAGCAAACAAGTTAGGTAAATAACATTCTCCTGTGAATGAGCCATGCACTCTACCTACCCTATCCTACTAAGGGATTCGGACCATGCCTAGCCAGTGCCTCAAAATCATTCAGTCTTGGATATGTTTTACATCTTTGAACAGAGAAGGATTTACTGATCTTCCCAGTGGGCTCCTGCTTTAACATGAGGAAGACATTTTAAGTCCATTCAATAACTACTGGGAGGAGGCGGGTGGAGAGGGGAGAATCCACCCCCCTACCTGCCTCTGGGGCATCTCTGATACCTCTCAGTGCTCTCCTTAAGCATGAAAGGCATTCAGCAGCCGACAACGTGCCCTTTGGGTCACGCACGCGCTAGAAACCCCAAACATAAACCTAAATAACTGTAAAAATAAAAGCGTAGAGAGCTGCCTACGTTCCCGCTGTAGCACGCACCTTACGGCAGGGCACGACGCACGCTGCACTTGATCGAGGTTTGCGATAGCGGGACCCGCAGCCGGCCCCAACTCACAGAGCAGCCCCAAGCTCGCAGCGCTCCCGTGGAGATCTCCGCCGAAGTTTTCAGGTGATGTCAACAACAGGAAGGACGACTTCGAGCCAGGTTTCCATTTCTCATCAGCCGCTGCCTTAGAAGTTGGGAGGAAAGCGCGTTTACACCAAACCCGACGCGGGCTCCGGCACCCCGCCCCTTCCCCCGAGCCGGGCTTCCCTTTCTCCCACCGGGGGGCCGCGGTACGAAACGCTTTCATCGCGCGGACATCGGCCCCCGTCCCGCGGTGCCCACGCCCCTACGAGCGCGCTTCCCACGGCCCCCTCACCTCCGCGCCGCCGGGCTGCGGCTCCCGGGCTCGGCTCCGCGCTGCAGTCCCCGCGGCGCTCCGTGCCCGGGACGAGCCCCACCGCCTCCGCCGCCAGCCCTCCCGCTCGCCCCGGAGGTGGTGCCGCCGAGCCGTGCCCGCTGCGACGGCGACACCCAGCGGCGGCGCCACGCCGGCCCGGCCCGGCCGACGAGAGGGGAGTCGCCGCGCGGAGCTGCCGGGCCGCTGCCGCCCCGGTGTCCGGCTCCCTCCTCCCGGTGCCCTCGCGGTGTGCCAGTGCGGAGACGGGGAGGGCGGCGAGTCGCTCGGCAGCCATACCTGGTGTGGGCTGGGCAGGTCGGAGAGAGAAGCGTGAGGCCGGGCTGGTACGGAGCCAGAGCCTGGACGCGGTCTTGAGGTGCTCTCCTGAACACAGGCTCTTCTGCAAAGGTTGTGTGGAGGTGAAGGAGCACAAGTCCTGCCAGAGCACCGAACTCAGATGGGCCAGCTGCTCTTCTCCCAGCCGGCAGGCTTCCAGGGCTGGGCTGCAGTCTGAGAGCCCATGGGAGAGCTTGCTGCACCAGAGCACCGCGTCACCCAGCCTTCTCTTCACTGCAGGGCCCTTTGGTGCACCTCAGCCATATGTCTGTGTGGGCATTTATGTGTGTAAATTCACAAACTGGCAGGAAGGTGAGGTAGACAGGAACATCTTTGAACAGAGCAGGAGAAAGGGGTTGGTGTGAGTAGTATAACAGTATAACAAAGCATAACAGAGGAGGGATCCAAAGAAAGAGAAAACAGAGCAACACAGTTCCTAATGCAGAGATACTGTGGGCATTTTGGTGCAAAGTCCTCTGCCAGAAGGCATTCTTGGGATGATGGCCTGAATGAAGCAAATATCGAAGTATCACAGGCACCAAAACTTGCAACGAATATATGCTTGTGAATGGTTTGTACCAATCCCAACATAATGCCCCCATCTAATACATTTGTCATGAAACAGTTATGATGGTATTCATATTTTGTGCCAGTACTCACACCAATTCTTGCTTCTCGATGTTCTACAGATTCACTGACTCTATAGTTTGGTCAGGATTACTGTGCTAGTCCGAAGTATGACAGTGTTACAGAAATCAGAATATAATTGCTGAAATGCACAAAAATAGGCTGTGATTGCTTACACTACAGCTTTGGTTCCTCATTCCCATATTCAGTATAGGCTTTCTCTGTGGGAACTTCATTGATGCTGTGTAAAATTCTGACATGAGAACAGAAGTATTGGTGCAAGTAACAGTTAAGCTGTGTGTTAAATACGTTCCACATATTCTTGCAGGAGAACTTGATGAGAACTCTGATTGAGAAAAAAGATGTTAACACATTGCAGACAAAAAGGTTTCCCTGGAATTGATCTACAAGCAACCTGATGGGAGTTTTTCCCCTTTAAAGAAGCAGGATGAGACGCTGGCATGACCCCAAAAAGTTTGATGTGGGTGGGCCCCCTGAATATAGGGATGTCAGCAAGCCCACACCTGTGCTTAGTTGTCGTTAACCTCTTTCATCCAGCTTTGTGTTCCCTTTTCTAGTTTTGTTTTCGATCAGGAAGAGAAAGTCATGAGGAATTCCCTCACTTGCCTGAAACAGAAAATATTTGTCATGTCTGTGAAATGGAACTCTCTCTGAAACAGTCCAATCACATTCAATATCTTACACAGTGTGTATTCAAAGACTTAGCCCCATGTCCACTTGCCCCTACCAGCAGTCTGTGAGTGCAGGCATGGCACTGATTCATTGTGTGCAGCAGGCTAGGGAGTTAAATGATCTGATGAAAGAAGAGATTTAAAAAGAAAGAGAAAAGGGGAAAAAGGAGAAAAAGAAAAAAAAGAAAGAATGAAATGTGGAGGGGACAGAGCAACGTGGTGGTAAAGGGACAGAGGACAAACAAGTACTGAAGTTCAAGCAGAGCCCAGGATGGATTATATTGCCAAGAGGTTGGCAGAAATGCTTCAAGCTCCACTCAAAAAAACCTATCTGAGTTTAGAGGGCTCTGAACCTGAAGCTGTAATCAAGCTAATGGTCACTGGCTTCAGCACTGTGGGAAGTGTGCTGTAATCAGTGCTGTCCTACCTGAGCTTCCACGCCTTCATTTGGTATTTCAGTATCTCCAAATTATTCTCTGTGACTGATGCTGTTTCACAGCTCTTTGTGTAAAAGAAACCTGATACAGTCAGCCAGGCCTGTGGGCAAGCCCTGCTTCCCCTGATCAGCTTTGAAACCAGCTGCCCTTCCTGTGCAGATGTGATCAGTGGCGTGCAAGACAGACGGGCCTTTATTACCAACGTGGAAACTTTCCTCCTCTTTCTATTAGGGGTTTTCAACAGATTCGTGTCTCCGAGGGCTGTCCCAAGACAGAAACAATATTGGTGTACGTTCCTGCCCTACATTTAAGTCTTGAATCCTTGTAATGGACTTAATGTTGAAATATTTCACATCACATTCTGGTAAGCTGTTAAGCTGTTCACAGGAAAAACTTCCAAGCAGGTGGATGAGTTGAGAATAAGAAAAGGCATTTATTGAAATCTGCATATTGGTAGATTTGCCACTACATGGGATATAAAGGATGGATTTCTCCTCTCTTTCCTCTCTGGAAAAAGCTGTTCCTCCATTATCTCAAGTGGATTAGAGCAGTCCGAGGGCCTCTTGGTAAGAGGAAGAAGCAGTCAGTGGACAGAAACAGACACAGCACGTATTGGTGGAGCCCAGCTACCAGAGGTGACTTTCTCTGGTCGGGCTGCACGGAACGATGGCCAGAAGGACAGAGCTCGAAGCAATGCGAGAAAGCAAAAGCAGCGCCGGGAGCCCTGGCAAAGAGCTTCCAAACCCTACAGGAAGCCTCACTGCAATAAAAAATGATCATTTTCGTCTGCGGCTGCCCGACGCCCCGCAGCCACCGCGGCCCCGCGCACCCAGCGGCCCTCCCTTGCCAGAAGCCGCGCCGTCCGCACGGACAGCCGCAGGCCCCCGCGCTGCGGCAGCCCTCAGACCGCGGCGCCGGGCCCGGGCTCAGCTCGGGGCCGGTATCGGCAGCGGCGGGGCCCGGCCTGCGCGTCAGGTGACGCGGGTCGCGGCGCCGCGCTCTCCGCCCAGCGGCGAGCGGGGGAAGGGAGCGGCGGCGGCGCGGAGCCGTGTGGCGGCGGCGCGGCACCTGGGCTCCCCCTGAGGCCGCCGGCAGGCAGAGGGGCCCTCGCAGCCCCTCGCAGCCCCGGCGGGGAGCGCGGCCGGCATGAGCCAGGTGCCGAGGAAGCTGCCCCAGGAGGAGGGGGACGAGGAGGAGGAAGAGGAGGAGGAGATCGTGGGCTTGGCGGGCTACGCCGACGGGGCCGAGTCCTTCTCGGACGGGGACGCGGAGAGCGGCGGCGATGAGGCGTGTGAGTGCCGCCCGCCGCGGCCGGTGCGGGCGTGGGGCGGGGGAGCAGGCCTCGGTGGGGCCGGGAGGAGCCGCGCCGGGAGCCGGGCGGGCGGCGGGTCGGCGGGAGCGGGGGGGGCTGCCGGGGGCTGAGGGGAGGCTGGCGGGCAGCGACCGGCTGCGGGGGGCGGGGGGGAGAAACGCAGACAAAGCGCTGCGGGGAGGGGGGATGGTCCCCTCGCACGCGTTTCCCCGTCTGGGCGAGATGCGAGCCGGCCGTGCCAGGGAGGGGTGCTGCCGGCTATAAAAGGCAGCGGCGGCCCCGCGCTGGCGGGCAGCTGCCGGTGTCAGTCGTCGGGTTTGCAGGCTCGGCCCGGGGCCCGCGGGTGCTGGCCGGCGGCGATGGGTGCGGGCGATGCGGGCGTCCCGAGAGGAGCGGCACCGCTCCGCAGGGAGAGGCGCGCCGGCTCAGAGCCTGTTGCTCTCATTCAGAGCGTGGGTTCGTTCTCTAGAGGTTGCTTCGTTCGGAGGGCTCTGGGGACGTCGATGTGAAATGAGAATTGCTTTCTAATAATTGCAGAACAAAAGGCCGCGTGCTGTAAGGCTACGTCCTGGTCAGCTTTTCTTCAGAAAGCCCGGTCCTGCGAGCTGCCGTGGGAGGGAGCTGACCGACTCCCACGGTTTGGGGGCAGTCGGAGCTCCAAGCTCGGGCGTGGGGCTGTGAGGACGCTGGGATGCCAGAGATGTAACTGAGGCTAATTGACGTCTTGTGTGAAGCTGCTGAGGAATCGCCTTCATTTTGATGCAGAGAGAATGTATTTCTGTGCATTTATTTAGTACTAAACCGACAGCACCTTCTGCAGAGAAGTAATCCATTTTCTGTTCTCAGAGGAATTTATTTGGAAATTTTTCAATGGGAGCTTTATTAAATTGCTAAAAAATGGCGATTGCTTCTTCACAGTAACGTGAGAATATTGTACCTAATGAAAACAAACCTTGACATCCTGAATAGCAGGCAAGTGAAGAGACCTCTCCACTCCAGGGTTAACACAAAGGCTTATTGTACCAGCCAGACCCCCTGCCTTTCTGCTTGGTTCTGAAGTCTCTGGAGAGAAAAGAGGGGGTTGGATCTGGGCTTTGTGTATGTGAAACTGGCCTCAGGGCAAGGGGCTTTCCTTTTCCCAGTTTCTATCCTATTTCTTCTGCTTTTGTACAGTAAGCAGTCTGAAGTACAGCATCCCAGCCTCCACGTGTGGCTGTTGAAAGTGAAGGGAGAAGCCAGGCTTCAAAGTAAAAGTATAATTTGTGCACGTAGGCACACAGGATATTTCAAAACTTTGTGTTGGTCATCTCTCACCCTCTGCTGTTTTCTTGACTCCAGCCTGAGCTGAAATGACTGCTGTTTGTCCTCCACTTCATCTTTTGATTCTAGGCATGGGGTCATACTCAAATACCTTGAAGCACTTGGTTTACATAAAGCCTATTCACTGTTTTGATACATGCATTTAAAAAGTATTTACAAGCAGGGAAACCTGCAGATGTCCGAGGAAGTAGCTTGAAGTTGGATCCTTGCAGAGTGCCACACTTGTGGTAGAATAGAGCCAGACCTTCTGGTTCTGAGTCTTTGGCCACAAGAATTTCCTTCCACCAGGCATTTCTGCAATGTTCATAAACCCACAGTAGCTGAACAGCACTCTTGATTGCACATAAGCTTTTTCTGTTAACTCTTCAGGCTCAGGCCACTTTCAACATTGAAGATGTGCAGTGTCTATATTTATAAGGCTATTGTCTTAAAGACTGCAAACATCACAGTCCCGGTAGTGCTGAAAATGCCATGAGTTGAATGGGCTTGTAGGTACTTAAATGGAAAGTATGGGACTGGTAGTTCTCCTCTATAGAAAAGGTAAAAGCTTAAGAAAAGAATGATGTAATTGCATTAGTAGGCCAAAAAAATAATCGTTCTCAGCTCTGTTAGTTAAAATAGATTGTTAATGTGTGCATAGTAGAATGAACAGAAATGTAACTTTTGGTTTGGCGTAGCTCAAGGAGATGAGCTGCTATGCTTTGTACATTTGAGAACTGTGGTCTTCTTACTGATGGAAACTAAACATACTCCTTCTAACGTGGCATTCCCTTCACATGTGGCTGATAGACCCAGGCTTCTGAAAAATAATTGTAGCTGATGTGGAATTTAGGATGGGTTTCAAAAACTGTTAATTGTCGACGAATATCTTAAATACTCTAGCCGTACATTATTCATACTGTTTGCATCCTGGTGAAACAGACCAGGGCTGCAGTTCCCAACTCGTCACAGCTGGGCTCTTCTTTGTGTTGCATTGCACACTAATAACACTCCACAAACACGTGCTACCTGCCGTTAAAGTTTTGCCAGGAATTGAGTACTTCTGTGTTGTGAAAGGGCTTTGGGGTTTGTTAAAATTAATTTGTGGATACTTCAAAGGCTTTAGCTTCTAACCAGAGTGTTCTTAGTGGCTGCTTAGTGGAGTTGAAATGTGAAGGAGAGCTGTTGGTATGTGCTAGAAACTGGCATTTTATGACTATGCAAAAGTGAATGAAGCAGGAAATATGTCTCATCTGATGACATGGAAAATTATCTTTCCCATTATGGAACAGAGAATAGTTTAATGTTGCTCATGCATAGTATAATCTTGCTTAGTAACCCAGTCTGGGAAGTTGCAAGGATAAATCTACTGGCATTGCTATGGTAAATTAAAGAAGGAGTTGTCATGTACTCTGGAAAGGAATGTGGGCAGGCAGTGTATCATCCAATTCCTTTACATATAAGGTAATCTCCTAACTCTCTCTCCAAGGAAAGTGCTTCAGCAGCTCTGCTATCTAGTCAGGTTTGGATGATATTAATTCACATTTCCCTCTTTGAATTGGCAGAATTTCAAGAGCTAAGTAGCACTCCTACTAGTAGAAGAGACAGCATTCACTCTACTTGCTAGTAACTGTTTGCACTTCCAACTCTGTTCTTTAATATGGTTTTAATATGAAGTGATTTCTTTCTAGTAACTATTACAGTCCATAAAAATGTGTCTACCTGGGAAAACATAATATAGCAACAATTTAAAACTCCAAGTTATTTTAAATACTTTTTTTTAGGTACCTGTGGATTTTTTGGCTTATTTCTTAAAGAAGTAGCTAGCCTGTCTTCTTGTTATCTCATAACTTGTCAGAACTTTGGGAACTACTGACCGCCTCCACCAGAATTTGAAGGAAAGAAGTCTCAAATATGATTGAGTTTGTGCAGGCTTGATGAAAGGTAACACTGAGAGGAGAGGCTCCAGTGAAAGTGTTCTCTCAGAGACAGGCAAGCAGATGGACGTGTGCTGCGGCAGCACTTGGCTGCCTGGTGCACGCCTGTGTGCTGTTGAGGCGTGTGGTCAGCTCCAGATCAGCCACAGCACGTCACATCAGTTTTTTGGAGGGTATGTCATAAGACATACAGGGAAGTTGGTGTTACTGTGGTGGGGAGAGGAAAGGGAAACAGTACAAAGCCACAGCAAACCAAACTTGGTAGGTTCTGTTATGAACAGAGCAAAGTAGAGTTTTTTTTAATAATTCTTTGGAACATGCAATAAAGGATCAACCCAAAGTCTGGTTTTTGTATGCATTTTGAAAATAATGTATTCAAACTAGTTCTTGTAAAGCTTTGACTAAATTAATTTCCCTTTAGGTGCTCAAGATGTAGATTGAACGATGTATGGATATATGAACATTAATAAAATGTTGTCTGTATTTTTGGCAGCTGTAGAGAGTTTGTGCATTAAGGAGAGTGGAGTGGAATATGCTGTTAAATCTTATTCCTTTGGTTTGCTTTGTTGACAAGACTGCGCCATGCAGAACGTAATGAATGCTGTCACGTTGTCTTAGAGCAGAGGCTTATTATTCCTCTCTCTCTCTTGGTTTGAAATATCTTAGGCACATATTTCATGCAGTCACAGAATGATGTTATTGCTCACGTTGACAGGAAGGGTAGAGCAGTGTGTCGACTGCAGTTAATTACTTTCTAAATACTGGTGCCTGTGGATCAGCTGCTGTTGTCCATTGTTGCATTAGGGGGATGAGCACCTTACAGTCCCCAGCAGCTTGCTGCTATTTTGCTTGAAGGATTTCATCTGCATGCTGCTCCAGGCTGGCAGTGTCCTGTAGGTGAGGCATGACAAAGCACAGTATGTGGAAATAGCTGCCAAGGCCTGTCAAAATGCACAGGATCTCAAAGATCAATGGTCTGTCAGTCACTGTGATACCAGGGGCTCACAGTGAGAGGCATAAGTACTGGTGAGCCAGCAGGCGGTGCAATTCCAAATTCACCTTAGGAGAAAATGAATAAGAAATGCAATTTCCCTCTGTCCTGAATTAGGTTGGACAGTCTGTTATGCAGTAGGTAGGAGAAGGCGTGCCTGACATCTCGTGTGCTTGGCCTGTTGTCTGACCTATGTTTTAAACCTGACTGCTGTGTGCTGAGTGCCTTATTCTGCAGATATAGCATTGGCAACTCAATATTTTGTGTTGCTTGTGTTTGGACCTGCAAACAGGATATCACAGGATTATTTTAAAACTTTTTTTCCACTATATTCAGCACTAGGTTCAGCTCAGCATCACAGGACATTTCAAAGTTACAGACCTACTACATTTTAGTAAGAATTTAGACTGACGTAGCCATCTTAATTAGACATTCCTGAAACTGAAATGGGTGTGATCTCTAGTGTGAAAGATATGTGAGTATGTATACTCATATCCATATGAATATATCAATATAGTTTATTCCTCTAAGTCCCTTTATGTTGATATAACTGCATCATCCCTGAAAAATGTTAATTTTTAGTTGCATGAGTTTCAAATTGCAGTAGGTAACACAGCTGAATAACAGTGTTTTCAGGCCTTTTTGCAGATAGGCAAAGGTTATCCTGTAATCTTATTATTGGATAACAACACAAATTATTTAACAGCAGATGAAATCATAATGATCTTAGAAATGGACTCCCATTGAGCTCAGTTCTGTGCTTTAAGTCCCAACAAGAGAAGGTGTGTGCCTGCTGAGTTGTCCTCTTCCTATGGCTCTTGGGATGTGTGATTCCTTTGCTTAGAGGAAGGAAGAAAGCCTTTGTGTAGCTTTACAATGTCACACAAATGTAACTAACACAAGCTCACTTCTTGCTTCCAGCAGCATGATCTAGCTGTTGGTTGACAGAGGTATTTGTTACTGGATACTCTTTTTTTAAAGTTGAGTTAGAATGTTTTATTGTGTTACAATAAAATGACATATTTTAGGATGGCCGTGGGATAAAATAATTTTCACGTACAAACTAAGCATGCTGTTTCCAGTTTCTGCCATAGGTGAAAAGTAGGTTTTCTTAGTCTGCTAAGGGGCAAAGAATCCAGGCTAAAATGTCTGTAGTCCCCTCAGTTTAAAAATCAGTAATGTTTGCATAAATCCAACTCAGAGTGTCATGAAAATAAATGTCAGATTCATGTTATCTGTCAGTTACTCATTAACTACATTGCTATAGTATGTTACTCTTCTTCTTGTATGATTTTATTCAGTTTTGGATTTCAATGATCCCTTCAGTACTGAAGTTAAGCCACGAATCCTGCTCATGGGTTTGAGAAGAAGTGGGAAGTCTTCCATTCAGAAAGTTGTCTTTCACAAAATGTCACCAAATGAGACCCTCTTCTTGGAGAGCACAAACAAAATCTGCAGAGAGGATGTATCCAACAGCTCCTTTGTCAACTTTCAGATATGGGATTTTCCTGGGCAGATTGACTTCTTTGACCCTACATTTGACTATGAGATGATATTCAGAGGCACTGGAGCACTAATATTTGTTATTGACTCTCAGGTAAAAAAAAAAAAAAGAAAAGAAAGGGAAAAAAAAAAGTGTGTATGGGTGTGCATTTAAGCTACCTTTGTCTTTTTTTAGCAACATAGAGATGGATTAGAAAACATAGATCCTTCAAAGTAAATAAATAACTTATGGTTACAAATGCACATTTACAGGAAGTCATTAAAACTTGAAGAGCTGCTTGGCTATTTTTAATCTCACTTTGCAAGATGTTTAAAACAGATAACTGCTTTAACATCTCATGGTTTTTGTTCAGTCTCCCAAGTGCTGACAGCCTAATGTCAGTGCACATGCTAGGTACAAGCTCAGTCTTCTGTTATAAGAAATAAAGAACCTAATATATTGTTAAGCTGTAACATTATTTAAAAGCAATTACTGTGATCTTTTAGATATTTTACACATCTTTCCTGCAGTTATTATTTTTCCTTCATTAGGATGATTATATGGAAGCATTAGCTCGGCTGCATCTTACTGTGACCAGAGCATATAAAGTGAATCCAGACATCAACTTTGAAATCTTTATCCATAAAGTAGATGGCTTATCTGATGATCACAAGATTGAAACACAAAGAGATATTCACCAGAGGGCAAATGATGACCTTGCAGATGCTGGATTGGAGAAGATTCATCTCAGGTGAGAAAAGCTGCTGTACAAAAAAATCTTATGTCAGAGAGGAGCTGTTTATTTAACAAGTTAATATTTTCTGTTCTCTTGAAGTAGCAAGCAGAAAGATTTTGACATATGAAGGAAAAAGTCACAGATAATTTGCTTGGCTCAAGTCAAACGCAGTATGTTATTTCTGAGTGCTGTCTTGAAGAGCAAGATAAGGAGTGGAAATGCTTAAAAACGGATGACAAATATGTCAGAGTCCTGCCAGTTTTTGCTGCAGTCTCTGTCTTGAAATTAGAAGTATGGGCAGTGGCAACCTGTAGAGTGCATATGCCATCTATGTCACTTTTGTCTTTGAAACTGCTCCTTGCCTCACAGTCATCTCCCAGTTAGTAGTTCTCATTATTGCAGAGAGCTCCTCAGAGCAACTTGGGAAGGCAAAGAGAGAGCACCTGTCTTGTATCTGATGATAAAGCAAATTATTGTAGCAAACAGTTAAAAACAGTGAACTTCTATAGACTAGAAACTAGGGGAACATCAAGTTTCCATATTATTTTTAGTGCTTATACCCAGGTACAGATGTATAGAAAGAGACACTTTAGAGCTTTTAAGAACTTGACTGCACTGTGCATTGTTATATGGGTCCAGCTTTCAAACAGTTAAGTCACAGAAGATATGTTCAGTAGTATTCCTCTTCTGCAATTTGAAAAATATTTTCTAAGATTACATCATAAAGGGGAATTACATCATGAAGTCCTACATCAAGTGCTCATTTGCACTGTCTAGGTGTTTTGTTGTCTGTTTTTTGTATGGAGGTATGCATTGCTGTAGCAAGTATAATAGAATTTAGTTTCTGTATGAAGGCCTGTGCTTCAATCATAACATGTGACTTTTGATCACAAGGGGTAATTGCATAATTGTAGGCATTTGCTGTTTGACAATATTTCATTTCACTCATTATTAGGAAAGGTGCATCGTGTTCACAGTATGTAACTAAAAGAAAAATCTGGTGACCTTTTTTTTCCAGCTTTTATCTGACAAGCATATATGATCATTCTATATTTGAAGCGTTTAGCAAAGTGGTACAGAAACTGATTCCACAGCTTCCAACACTGGAAAATCTGCTTAACATCTTTATTTCAGTAAGTACTTGTTACATATTTTGTCTGTAGATGAAGCTATGACCATCACGCATGTTGAAATATCCTATTTGCTGTCTTCTGAGAGATCGTGAGCAACGTGAACGTTCAGAGGAATTATCAAAATAATTGAAATGTACTCACATGAAACTAGGCCTCCCTTCCTTGTCTGACAGTATTGCTGAACTGCTGAGATACAATATTTTCTGAGTGAAAGTAGCACAGAAAGTGCATTAGCAGTCATAGAATCATCAGGTTGGAAAGGACCTACAACATCATTCAGTTAAACCATCCTCCCACTACCATTGCTACCACAAGCACTAAACCATATCTCATAGCTGCTCATCCAGACACCTCTTGAACACTGCCAGGGATGGTGACACCACCACCTCCCTGGGCAGCCATTCCAGTGCCTGACCACTCTCTGAGAGAAAAAGCCATTGCTTTCCTGCTTTTCAATTCTTTTGAGTATTACAAAAGTCTGTGCTGTATGCAGTTTTTTAAGTAGTACTTGAAATTTGTTGATAAATTCTTAAAGGAGCGTCATCTGATCTGACCTCTGACAGTCAGAGAACTGTCTATAGTACTTCGAGAATTTATTTTATTTTGCATTGAAATTTATCTCTCTTAGGAAAATGTAGTTTTAACATTTTTAGAGGTAGAGTCCAGTTATTTCCAAGGCCAGTTAGAGAATTTTGTATATCTAGCATTCTGCTGTTGCTGTGGAGATAATTGCTTGTTCTACTGCTCCTGGATGTGTGGTCTGTTCCCCTCCTTTATACTGGTTGTGACACTTGCCTTTTCCCTCATGGAGTCACTGACACATACTAATACAGCATACTCTCCAGTTCTTTTGCCTGTTTCATTTAGTCAAAAGCAGCTTATGAAGGAGACCAACATACTCTTTCTGTGGCCCAAAGTTAGAAATGGGAACATGTGACAATGAGGAATGTGAAACACAGTAAGTAGTTGTGAGAAAGGGTAGTTCCTCCCTTTTCTTGATGCATTAGTTCAGATTGTAGTGGCTCCTGGAACTGTGCCCTTTTTTGTACCTCACATTAGCAGTAGTCAAACTTTAGTTTCCAAGCAAGGCATTTTGGTTTGCCTTTTCGTGATTATGAAGTCATGAAATTATTTAATATCATTCAACAGCCTGTAGGATAAAATAAGACTTCACAGTTTCTCAGTGTGGGGTGTGAAAACTGGGAGAGAGGGAGGTTGGCTGTTTTGCTGAAAGGGAGAGCTAGGATTAAAGAAGTGTCTTTCCCAAATTTATTCTCTTATTATTAGGCAACCAATTCATAAGGAATGGTTTATGACAGAGACCTCTTTCCAAGAAAATGGCTGTACTGCATGCCAGTTATCATCCAGCCCTGCATTCTACTTAGGGTAGAAAGGTAATGATGAAAGGATGATGATTACAGTTCTGGAGCAATTAGGTATTATTTTGAATATGCTATATAGTATTAATGAGAAAGCTGGCTGAATGATAATCTTCATAATTCCAGAACTGCCCTAGTTACTCATATCATGAGTCTGATCTCTGTATAGGGTCTTCTCACTGTTTGGAGTTGCTGAAAAGTTTGTACCAAACCGCTACATGAATTGAGCATGAGCTGTTTCTCGAATGACAACAATTGCTTGTGCATCTGGGACACCCAGACTGAAGGCCCCAGAGTAATCTAGAGTATTAGATATGACCAGTAGGGTAGAACAGCTCATTCAGATGAATGGGAAATTTAGAGAAGTATTTCTGAGAGGTAAGCTATTTCCTCTGCCCATAGGGCCAAGAATCTCAACCTATTTCTTAGCTCCAAATAGAACATAACAATCAGTGGCATAGAACAAGATGTAGCTGCTTCACTGTGTGCTCAGAAAACTTGCTTTCTGCTTATAAGAGCATCTTTCATCTGTAGACGGGAGGCTCGGAATGACTCTTATTTGCAACCATAGGAAGACTAAACATCGTTCTCTGGTGTAGAATTAGTGGGCGCCTCTTTAGCAACTTAGTGACAACAAATCAGGTTAGGAATCTTGACATAGATTTTGTTCATACTTCAGGAAGCCAGTGTGTTGGTTATCAGAATGTGGGTGTGTTGGTGTTCTAGTTTGGGTTTGCAGCGATATTCATGAGGATGTGCTTTCATTTATGCCATGAAGACTTCCAACACAAAAGCTGGTGATTACAAAAATAGATCTGTGATCACCCTTGAGTTCACCTTAGGTTTTTAACCAATTTTTATAGTGCCACAGTGTGTTAGCTCATACAGCTCGTACATTTGATCATGATAATACTGCTTCTATGTTCTTTAGTCTAACTGCCTGTAAAACAAAATAACTAAAGAATGGTTTGGTGTTTAAAACTCATGTGAATTTTGGCTAACACCAGCTTCATATAGAGGGATGTCTGTTTTTCTTATTCCTATGGCCTTACCAGGTAGTCAAGTTGTGTGATGTGGGAATGTGTAAAAACTACTTTTTAGGGCCAGCTTCTGACTCCATACTTTCAAGAAGGAGAAAGATAAGACCATTTATCTAATCTAACAGTTGATTTCTCACTGTCATTTTTGCTATCTATGTGTTAATGATGTCTCTATTGAATAGTAATTTTTACTCCAAACGCCCTGACTTCTTATGGCTTCATAATTACTGTTTTTACTGGTATGTTTATCTTGATAAATATCCTCACAAACATTCTGGCAAATCCTTTGGTTTTGTAATTTAAGGCATACTAAAAACTCCAGCAAATAAAATCAGAGAGGTCATGCTGGTACAGTTTAGTGGTTACCACTATTGGCAGCCCACCCTATGCTTTTGTAGAGGTTTCTGTCACCATACAAAATCAAACAAAAGGAGTCTTGCCAGTTTCTCAGCAGATCCTACCATAGCGTATCAGTTTCAAGTTAATGCAACAATGGTTTAAGATGCCAAGTTTTACCCTACTACCATGTGTAATTGCTGGCATGGCAGCCATTTCAAGATGAAAACCTTTTAAACTGCCACTGCAAGTGTTGACAGGCTGCAGTTGCTAGAGTTCTGAGATGAGTACAACACTTCTCATTGTTAAATGTTACAATATTGTCACTGACATCCTAGTATTTTAAGGTACTTCTTATATATGCAACTGAATTTATCCTTACATAATATAAAATTTTATAATTGACTCCTCAAGAATGACACTTCAGGACTCAAGTTCCAATCTCTTTTTAAAAGTAGTTTTCTTTTTAAGAAATATATTCAGATGGTATTTACAGGTAAATTGTGATTAATCTTATTTGACAACACCTGTAGAAGTATGTGAAGTGCTGTCAGAATTTATGTATTGTTTAAATATTATAATTGCACAGCTATTAAATGTGGCCAGAATAACCAAAATAAATACACATACAGTTTTGTTCTTAATGCTCAAAAAATGTAGATTTGTAGAGCCAAATAAGCTGAGCAGGACCTTTAGAAGTCAGCTCCTGCTGAAAGCCAAGCTACTGTGTGCAGATTTGCATAGGGCTGGGTCCAGTTTGGCTTTATGTATCTCCAAGGATAGCAACTCCCAGTGCTTGACCACTCTTATGCTAAAAAAGGTTGTGTTTGTTGTTGTTTGTTTGGATTTTTCTTTTTTGTGCTTTACTTTTAATTTTTTTTATAAGATAGAATTTCAGTTTGTCTTTTGCCTCTTGTCCTTCAACACTTCTGAGAAGAGTTTGGACCTGTCTTCTGCACATCCTCCCAAAGGGGGCTGGTTTATAGACCACAATGTGCCGCCTTTTCCTCCGACTGTGTAATCCCAGTTCTCTGAGAGTCTCTTTGTACATCATGTGCTTCAGCTCATGTACGTAGGGTATCCAGAGAGTACACTTTCTCTTGAATATTTTTTTCTATTAATGACGTAAGGAAATGAGCCACTCATGAAGTCTTTTTCCATAATGAAATGCAAGAAATTCACCTCTGTTACCACTGTGAATGAATATTTCCAACCTTATTTGGATGCCCAGCAGTGGAAGAATACGTAAGGTTGAAATTTTTCTGCTTATTATGGGGAATTTGGAAAGTGTGAGGGTCACTTTAGTCTTTAATTATGTGTTATTCACTTGCAAAAGGAAGAACAAGAAGAAAACTTCTGTAACTACAAAACCTGAAACTATTAAAAGTTGGTATGGGTTGTCAGAGTCTTTGACAGTTAGAAAACAGTTATAGCAACAGTCCCAAATCCTACTAAAAGGGAGGCCCATATATACGGAAAAAATATGGTTTAAAGAGAGAAGATTGCTTCTGTTCTGTGTGTCTGGATTCTGAAGCATGTTTGTCAGCTTGATCTTTAGCTATACCGGGAAGTTGTCTTTTGTGTTCATGCTGGGATAACTGCCCAGGTGCAAAGTCTTGATATGACCACACAAAGCTACTGTTTTCAGTTTTCAGTACACGTGGTGTTTTTTTATTCCCACTCTAGGCAACAGAGGCTTATGGCAGTTTGCCTTATCTACACAAAGAGTATAAGCTGAGACTGAGCTAGCATTCTTGCCTACCATCTGAGAGTTGCAGATATAATACATGTTCAGTATGGAGAGAGTCTTGATTAGCTTGGCAGGATGACAGGAGCATAGATGCTGTCACATTAGCAAGCCTTAAACATGTCTTTAACCACAAATTCTATATGAAAACTGAAAAGGCACCATCAAAATACTGATCTTTTCCCTGTGATTCTGAATAAAAAATGTTCTAAGGAACTATGCAGTAGAACAGCTACTGATGAAACAATTTCTCAGTTTCCTCGGGGAATTAGTTCCTGATTCCTGCTGTCTTTGTCAATTTTTTTATCTTCTTTATTTTCACCATCCTACACGTCCAGTTAGAATAACTTTAAATTATTGTTTTCTTTTTATGTCCATTGCTACAATCGGAAACAGCACCCCAGAAGCTTGATCGTGGAATTTTTTTTAATCTTGTGTTTTACACTGAAAATAAGTGTAATTTATTCTAGAGAGGAAATTTGGGTACCTAACTTCTATCAAAGACAGAAGCGTACAGAAGGTCTGTAGCCATCACAGCTTGCTACAAATATGTAATTCCTCAAAATGAGCTTGATTGCAAATTAACTCCTACTTAACCTTACCTTTTTTTGTACAACAGGCAAGTAGGGAAACAGAAAATCTTGGTACTAATTCAAACACAGGGCTTACATTTCATTTTTCTTTCTTTCTTCAATAGAATTCTGGGATTGAAAAAGCATTTTTATTTGATGTAGTAAGTAAGATCTATATTGCAACGGACAGCACTCCAGTGGATATGCAAACTTATGAGCTCTGCTGTGATATGATAGATGTTGTGATTGACATTTCTTGTATATATGGGTAAGTAAATTGTTTTTTTGTTTTTTTTTTTCATGAAGCTATGTACCTGGAATCTGAATGACCTCAAAATAAGAATTATGTAGATGTAAAAATAATGATAATGAGTAAGGGAGAAGGAGGAAATTAAGGGCCTCTTAGGTGCAGATCACCTGCTAGCAACAGTGTTCCCTGTCCAGCTTCTCTTGCAAGCACCTTCCTCTTTCTATGTGAGTAATTTATTTTTTGTGGGAAGGAGTGGGAAGTAGCCATCCTAAAGTAAAAGGAAATATTAACTATCTTTTTGTTCCCTAGGGCCAAATTCAACAGAAGGATGTCTCTCATTTAAAATAAATAATTAAATGTGAGGCTGTATGGAGTTGTGTTTAATAGTTAGTCACCTCTGCTGGCCTTAAAGAGCTGCTTCACTCTTTCATCAGTTTTTTGCTTGTCCTCTTTTCCCTGCACAAAATTTGAATTTTTCAGCTTCCTATCCTTTAGTGATTGGAGAACTTTCACAGAATGGCTTAGGTTGGAGAAAACCTTAAAGATCATCGAGTTCCAACCCACCTGCCATGGGCAGAGTTGTCAGTCACTGGATCAGGCTGCCCAGGATTCCATCCAACCTGGCCTTGAATGCTTCCAGAGATGGGACATCCACAACCTCTCTGAGCAACCTATTCTACCACTTCACCATTTTTTTTTGAGTAAAAAAATTCTTCCTAGCACCAAACTCTCTTGCCTTCAACCTTTCTTAATAATAAGGGCTCTCTGGCCCTCTGGTCATCTTCATGGCCCTCCTCTGGACCCACTCCAGCAGCTCCACATCCTTCCTGTACTGGGGCCACAGAATAGATGGGGCCTCATAAGGGCAAAGTAGACGGAGTTAATCCCCTCCCTCGCCCTGCTGGCTACCCCTCATTTGATGCAGCCCAGGATACTATTGGCCTTCCAGGCTGCAGTAGCACTCTGCTGGCTCATGTACAGCTTTTTGTCCATCAGGACCCCCAAGTCCTTCTGCACAGGGCTGCTCTCAGTTTTTCTCCCAGTCTGTATTCCTATCTGGGATTTTCTTGACCCAAGTGCAGCACTTGTACTTGGCTTTGTTAAACCTCATTAGATTCTTATGTGCCCACTTACTGAGTATGTCCAGGTCCCTCTATCTGTTGTGTTAGCTGTACCACTCAGCCTGGTGCCATCAGCTTTCCTTGCAAGTTATGTTGGTGTTTCAAATGGCTTGGCCCAGTGCAGTGCTAGCTATTCTTGGGAAAGGCAGGGGTGCATTAAGTATTAGTACATTAAAGTGTATAGAATTGGAGGCTAACCCACAGTATCTGCTTCTGAAAATGTGATAGTCTTCAGTAGTCTGAAATTCTTACCTGTTTTTATAGATCTTTTGTACTCTTCAAGAAGTTATGGGGGAAAATCCTGGCGCAGGTGTGCAATAACTATTAGAACAGCAAAAGAACAACAGATTGTTGAATACTTCTGTAAAATTTATTTAGTTGTGTGTTCTGCTGTATCTTTTAGATTTTAGATTTGATCTCTTAACTGTACAAGAACTTGTGTTTTACAGAGGTTTACAATGAAGGATTCTGATTCTGTAGCCTCTTTTGTATGTGTGGAGAGAAAGATACAGTTCTGTGGTTCAAAAATATTATCTGTATAACACAACAGGGAGGCATTCTAGTCAGTTTCATTCTGCCACTGTCTCTTGTGTAATCATCTAGCATTTGTCATAGAAACCTGCCTGTCGAAGTTTTTAGCTGCAAACTAGAAGCATGATATTGGAATTCATTTATTGTCCTCTGTTCCTGGAACATCTGTGAAACCTGTTACCTTAAAATACTATTGATGCTAATTATTCTGGGAGAGTGATGGTAACTACCCATTTAAGATCTCTGTGTGCATTCAGGAATGAGAATAAAATGACAAGGTCCTAATCCAATACAGTGATTGTCGTGGTGTATCATCTGTGAAGGAGAAACATCTTCGTGATATGATATTACAAAAGCCATAGTCTCATGAGGAAGGTCTCATGATGGTGTAAACTATCAGTCAGCTGCCAGTGCTGAAGCAAGGTTTTGGATTTGGAATTATCAGTACAGACTTACTGGTTCACATGCTTTAGATCAGTTGGTAATATAGTGCAGTGATTAAAAGAAAACAGACAACTTTATGGTAAATGGTTTGAAGAAAGAAGGGCTCCATGTCAGATGCTTGGAAACCTAATGATCTGATTTCTAGGTGTATCTGAATAAACAGTTTAATCTCTATGTCCACTTAGTTTATGCATTGTGGTGCTTGAAGAATTTCCCTGAAAGATTAAAATGAAAATTTCATAAAGATTGGGATTATCTGGTGCAAGAACATATCTGGAAATACTTTTAACTCATCTGATGCCTTATCTTGTTTGTTTGTTTGAATATTGCATTTCAGGCTTAAAGATGATGGCACTGGAACTCCATATGACAAAGAATCAATGGCAATCATAAAACTGAACAATACAACTGTTCTTTATTTAAAAGAAGTAACAAAATTCCTTGCTCTTGTTTGCTTTGTGAGAGAAGAAAGCTTTGAGAGAAAAGGTATTTACCTCTTTCTAATATTGCAGTATTTTACCTTATCCAAACAAACTAATGAATAACTCTGATTGCCTTTAGCTGATACAGTCTCTAGCTGTATCACAAATATTGCAAGTACAGCTTGATAGAGCTTACATAACATGGTTAAAGGCATGAAGTATTGTGCTGACATTAAGATGAAATCATAAATACATTTGACTGCTTTCTGATAAGAAAGCATACAGTTTACATTCATTGCAATGAAGCTTCCATCTGCAACAGTAGAATGTGTCAATTTATCTTGGCTAGCGTTGCTTTGTACCCATTGGCACTAGCATATGCGTTTGGAACAGCTTGTGTGCCATAACCAAGGGATAAGTATTGAAACGAGCTGATAGAAATATGTTCTCGCTTTTCTTGTCTTTGAAAGTAGGCTCTTAAAAAGCTGCATATTTGGGATTAAGCAGCATTTACGTTTTGTAGTTAAAGCATCTAACATTTCCTATCCTGCTCTGATCCTAGTCAAGGTCAACACCGAAAGCTTAGTTAATTACCACATTGCTTACTTGGTGTGGTGTTTACTGAATTACTGGGCTTCAAATGTCCCAAGACTGGAAAGGAACAGTGGAAAAATGAGCCGTCGTTTTGGCTTGTGACCCATTTCTTGTGATACTAATTCACCAGTCAGTGTCATTGTGTTTGTGAATGCAGTACTCAAGCCATCTCTGCTGAACTGTTTGACAGGCTGTTTAGCTTTTATTTTATAGAACTTTACCTGGTCAAATTTCTCTCACATATCTGTACCACTATTACTACCTTTGAAAGTTAGCTGCTGCCCATGTTGGTTTTGCTGTAAGCATTAAAAAGTTTTACTGCAACACTAACAGGACTGTTTCAGAAAAGACACCATGTTGAGCAAATACTTGTTAGGCTTTGTGCACGCTTGTGTCAAACTGTTGTGTCTACATAATTTGGGACAGTTCGTATTGAAGTCAATACTCATGAGCAGTATAGTTTGGTATTATAATGCAGTTTTATTTTGGTGTCTTGAAACTTCAACTGAGTACTTTGTCTGAACTCAAGGGAGAAAGAAAGCAATTTCTGGAAAAAAAAAAAGTATAACACGTTGGGTATGAACTATTTCAAATTTCTGTTGTCTCCTGTTAAGGAAATTGAGTTTGAAAACACAACATTGTCAAAGCTTATTGCAATTAACCCTGTCTGAGGTCATCAGCTCAGTACCAAAATTTTAAAACTGTATGGCAGTATTAAACAATTTATAGCACCCAATAAGTCTTCTGATTGACTACCAGTATGGCTTTACAGCTTTTCTGTGGGATCACAGTCAGCCCACTCACATGGTAATTTTAACTGCCTGTTATGTATGTATGTAATCTGACAACATGACTGTTGTGCTAGTTTTCAGTTAAAGTGTAAAATGAAGTATAACTGACTGCTACTTGGTTATATATATATATATATATATAAAACTGACATGGTAATATAGCTGTAGAGTATCTGTTTCAAAACTTACATATTATTAAAAAATGATTTTTTTTTTTTACTACTAGATAATATGTATTTTTATCATGGCTCTTTTGTGAGGTAAAGTTGCAAAATGACACCATAATTTGGGAAACAATTTAATTTATATTGTAGTATCCTGAGTGCTTCTCCAAAGCTCTTTATTAAGTGAAAGCTTTCCTATGTGCCAAAGTACTTCTCTTTGTGTTCTCTTAAGACCAATATGTGCAGTTAATACAGGATATGATAAGAAACTGTGATGCTTACTGAATTACTTGTATTTATTAAATGTATTTCTGCTTAGCACAGAAAAAATTGCCTGGAGAATTCACTGATTATGACCTCTAGAAAGAATGCGGTACTTCAGTAAATGTAGAATATAAACAAATTTGTGATTAGTTCATTTGTGTAAATGTTTTAATTAATATGGAAAACATTTCTGTCTCTGTAGGATTAATAGACTACAATTTCCATTGTTTTCGAAAAGCCATACAAGAAGTATTTGAAGTAAGAATGAAAGTAGTAAGATCTCGAAAACATCAAAGTCATGTGCAAAAAAATAAGAGACCCACTCCTAATGGGACACCAAGAATGCCACTGTAACTGAGGTTTTCTGGCACTGTGGCGAGCTAAGATTTCATGAAGTTGATGTGACTTCTGCATCTCATTGCACTGAGTGAAGAGGAAAACCAATGGGACTGATGTATTATATGAATTTTCCCTGAACGTTCAGAAAGCACTGTTTAAATATTTTTATCCAATCAGTTTTTTTAACATAGTGAGCACTTTGAGCAAAATGTTGTATATATAAGCATTGAGGTGAACACTTGTAAGAATTTTCTTAATATATGCTGTAAACCTTTTTCATGCCATATTAAGAAAAAAAACAGCTGTGACAGAAATACTGGGTACATAATTTGCACTTTTTCATGTTTTCCTTGTGGAGTTGGACTTTGATAAACTTAGTTTTTATGGTGATTTTGATGCATGGCGTCAGGTAAAATGTATGCTGTATTTTATTTACCTGCTACAATCAAATTGGCTAGTAAACAATTAAGAAAACTTGGTACAATGCCTTTTAAAATTTGTTACAGCTAATACCTAACATTCATACTGATCTAATTTCATATATTTTTCAATTTGTAATCTGAAAAGTAATTTTGAAGTATTACAGCAATAAGAACCTTACCAGCAATCATAACTGGTAGGTAAATATTCATAACTGGTAGGTAAATATTAGCTTTTATAAAACAGGCTTTTGGCCAAATTTCATCTGGAGTTCTTCATAACACTGGTAATGCCCTCTGGGTCTACTTTTATCATTTACCTCAGCATATACCACTAAAATACCTTTCTATAAAGACAATTGTTTTGTAAAATGGCTCTATGTTGCACTGGTATTTTTATAAGGTTTTGGAGGAGGGTGGTTTATCCAAAAGGTTGAATTTATGCTGCTAAATTTGTTTTGCTAGCCTGCACAGTTGTGGTTGTTGCAGTGAAGAATCTGTGCGTTTCTACCCTGCCATTCAGGTGTACTGATGGAAGTCCTAAAGATGCGAGCACTAACTTTTGCTTCCTTCTTCTTATGGGTACATCTGCAATTGAAATCAAAATGAGTACTGGAGAAATCAACCTGTTACAGTAATCAGAATATCTTGCTGCTTTTAATATATAGAAATGAGCAATTTGTCAAAGGATCCGCCAGGCCATCCGAGTACTCTCAAACTTTAAAAATAAGTAAAACTTTCTGAATTCTGTATTTACTGGTTTTGTTTAGTTAATGATGCAAGTGTCGTTCCTAGTTGGAAGAACAACTCCTTTTTCTTTCCCCCCAATCCCACTGCAAACCAGTTGCATACACATTCCAAAGGTGTTGTCAGCAGCTGCTGGGAGTGGGAAGAGCTTGATTTGGAAGGCAGCTTACAGTACACCAGAATTGGGTAAGGGGAGCTGCACTTTACTCAGTCATAAACTTGTCTATCCCTACCTGAGATAGCTCTGGAGATAGGAAGGGAGATGGAATTTGAAAGTTTTCTTTTGGTTAAGGCAAGGAATAGTGCTGCGTGTCTGTTACTGAGTTAAGAGCTCCCAGTGTTTTCTGGCTTTTGTTGAAAAATAAGGAGTTTAACCTGTGAAACAATTCAGTGGTGGTTTGAATGCAAATGCAAAGTTTCTGTATGCTGTACACATCTTGAGGCTCTAATATTGCACTGAATACATGAACTGGGAGAGCCACTTGGCATTGAATGCAAAGGCTTTCCTCACAAGCGTCTGCCAAAAGAGAAATTAGTAGTTTCCAAGTCCCTTACTGCTGCTTAACACGCGTGACTTATTTATCTTTCTGGAACAAATTGGCCATTTTGGCATGAATGTACTGAATACATGGGAAGTTCTTAGAAATAGGTATTGGTTACTGGATGGATCTAGGCTCCAAGTCTCACTTGATCAGGAATGCAGTTCTAGAAAGGTGAAAAATGTTGAGAATAACCAAAAATGTTGGTCCTGGCAGCAATGTTAAGGATAATTACGGTAGCTGTAACGAAAGCAGAATGCTTCAGAAAGTGAAAGAGTTCAGTTTTGGTTCAGTTACCACCTGTTGCGTTAAGTGAGGGTGGCTTTTCAGACCAACCCTTCAGTTAAGGCAAAGCTCTCTTCAGAGTTCACCACAGAAATGGTGGGTAAGAGTTGCCCTTCCATAGCCATCCAAACTGGACTTTTATTGAAGGGCAGCCATAATTTTTGACTATTTTGTTGAGATCCATCATTGTGACTCAGCTCAGTCTTTTTTCGCTTCATTCTTGTCAGGTATATGTGATTATGTGAGATGAACAACACATACCAGCATGTGTTCGTTGTTGGACAAGACATTAAGAAAAGCATCTCATCACACTGGCTGTGGTATGAATACTATACTAAAGAATGTTGTTCCTTTATATTTGGCCTAAGGTCTGTATAGTCATGCGTACCCTTTTACTTAGAGAGACTACCAAGTTAATTAAGCTATTCATTTACCATGAAGTTCCCTCCTGAATTTGACATCAACTGTAATGAATAATTTAGTGAAGGTGACTTTGGCTAATAAAAATAATCAAATTGGATATTATCAGAGAGAGCATAATTTTCATCAGTTTTATTACGCTTCAAATATATTTTAACACTGAATGTTAAAATGCATTCATTAGACTCTTTAAATTTGATGTTTCTCAGTTTAGGCAATGACTTGCATATAGCATTTTTGGGTAATCACTTTCTATTTAGTATCTCAGGTTTTCATGTACTAGCTGAAGTGATTAAGCACTGAGGCATGCATGGGCTTGCTTTATATAAATAACTTTTTTTTCCCATTCTCTTGCATTTTCTTTTTAAATTTTGTTGAGGTTCTAGTTTTTATCTTAAAGGGAGGGAATACCCCATATGCTACAAGAACTAATTCTGAAAAAGCAATGTAGAGAGATTTAGAAAATAAAACACCAAAGAACACCTAGAATTCATGCAGTAAGCTCTGAGTAGTACAATACCTCCAAAATAGGTAGTCTGTTTGCCATTTTTATGTATCATCAGAGTTGTCTGAACATGGGAGGGGCTGTTGCAGATCTAGCAATCTTGAAAACAGTTTTAGAATAAACCCAAACCAATTCAGTATCCCACTGAACTTCTGAAGTTAGGAGCTGAATATCTTTAAAACATCAATTCCAAAAACTTACAGTTGAGGTCTGCACAGAAGAACTAAAATACATCCCTGAACATGCACTGGAAACTGGTTATTTAAAATTGCAGAACCACAGAATGGCTTGAGTTGAAAGAGACCTCAAAGATCATCTGGTTCCAATCTCCTACCATGGGTAGAGTTGCATCTGCTAGATTAAGCACTAAATCATGCTTCCCCTGAACCCCATCTAACCTGGACTTGAACACCTCTAGGGATAGGGCATTCACAACCTCTCTGGGCAGCCTGTGCCCGCACCTCACTGCTCTGTGGAAAAACTTTCCCCCAACATCTAATCAAAATCTCCTTTCCTTTAGTTTAAAACCATTCCCCCTTGTCCTATCACCCATATAAAAAGTTGATTCCACCTGTATTTATAATCGCCCCTTAAATACTGGAAGGCCACAATGAAGTCTCCCTGGAGCCCCCTCAAGACTGAATAAGCTGAGCTTTCTCAACCTGACTGTGTAGAAGAGGTGTTCCAGTCCTCTGATCATCCTCATGGCCCTTAAAATTATGTGATATTGGAGTGTCTTCTTAAAAGTATATGGCTACAAGTGTACTGTGCGTTAGCATGGAGATGTAAGCAACAGGAGAATACTTGGGTCAAGCACAATTGAAATGCATCATTTGAGACCTCGTTTTTTGTGATGGAACATTTTTTTCTCATTAAAAATTCTTTGTTTTCTTGCATGTAAAACTGCAGTACTGTGATGAAGTCTTAATTCATGTTGTCAAAGCACTGCAGTGATTTCATTCAAGAAATTTTTTGAATAGTATAATATTTCCAAAATCACTGACCTATAACCCTTCTCCAATTTTACACATCATCAGTTTAAGCTGAAGAATTAAAGCAAATAAGCCTAGAGGTAATGACACACAGCAGTGTTTGCTTAAATGACACATATATTGCCCCTTTCATTTGCAGTAAACATTGAGAATTTGTCTTAAATTGAATGTTCGAGTTTTTCTACTTTCCTGTTGAATGATATGCATAACATTCATAGTGATTTTTTGATGCTGCAGGTTTATCTGTGTCCTGTTCTATAGAGAAGTAGGTCATTGACACCAAAAATTTCCTATTTTGATTCAAAGTATTTGTTGACAGCTACATATGAATTTACCTAATTACAGAGAAACACATGGACTTTCCCCATTTCAACTGTGTGAGAAATGAAAAATAACCCAGCTTTAGCTGTGAAATCCTTTCAGGCTCCTCTGTTTTTATATGGTGGCTTCTGTTTGACACCCCATTTTGTTTCCAACTGCATTAATGTTTGCACATCAGTTCATATACTTACTCTCAAATGGCTTAATTTAAATACTTTTGTTTCTAGGTGTTTGGGTTTTGTTTTTTGGTGGGTTTTTTTGTTTTTTGTTTTTTTTTTTTTTTTGAATTGCGGGGAGAGGTGAAGATTCTTAATGGATTGTTTCTTTTCATTTGTTCTCTCCCTGATATTTTCTGCAGTATTTTTCTGATTGTGCTTTCTTTGTGTTGATGATTCATTGTAGAAAGGTCAGAAGCCAGTCCTTGCCTGCCTGTTCTCTTTGGCTTCTAGGCATTAAGATCTACACACTAGGTCTTGAGCAAAAAACTACTGAAAAAATATTGAGTAAAAAAAGAAATTTAATTTGTGTATCATCCATTAAGTAACATCCTTAAAATATGTTTATGTAATCTTGAAATATTTGCACACCATACAAGCATATGTTCATATTTATGTTATAGTTGATGCTGGCGGTCACATTTTAAGCATTTCTTAGTTGGCTCCAGAACATATTTTAAAAGAAAAGTTTTGTGTAGATAAAGGTATCTGGAAAAAAAAGTATGTCATTATGCAACAGTCTGTTACGTTGTCTCTTGGACAAAACTAACATATCTTTGATAAGGAAAGGGAATACTCTGCTAAACATATTTCTTAATAACATTGATAGGGGCTGCTACCACAGTATCATCTGTTTCAGAATTGCTGAATACCATAAGGCAAAGGAAAAAAAAGTCCCATATAGTACACATAGCAGTGCTACAGAACTATGTTACAGGGCAGTATCAGAGCTGCCTTAGTTATGGCAGTATTTATCTT
The DNA here is from genome assembly GCF_987193195.1 of Phasianus colchicus. Classification (NCBI taxonomy): domain Eukaryota; kingdom Metazoa; phylum Chordata; class Aves; order Galliformes; family Phasianidae; genus Phasianus; species Phasianus colchicus. The sequence goes on from NC_143437.1 coordinate 75,357,144, forward strand.
TTGTTTTTAATGAGAGAGTTTTACTCTCCACTCAGTGCAGTCTAAAATCCATTCTGGATTCTGCTGACCTAAAAGGTAGTGTTGATTCAAACATAAATCAGACATGAACACTTTGCAATTGGAATTCTATTTCCAAATCAACAGGGCTTTGATGTTCTGAAGCCCTCAACACAGGCGGAACAAGCAGCCTAGTTACTTCTAAGAGAAACTCAGCCTGTCAATGAAAGGGTTCTAAGTTGTGGAGATTGCATCAATTCCCTGAGAATGCAAACATCAGAGTGCTGCAGTCCCAACTTACTTCCTTAATTTTTCACCAGCACTCTTAAGGTTTCTTGATGCCTCACTATCAGCTTTGCACTGGTATCCCTCAGGAGTCCAGGAACCTGTGATACAATTCCTACTTGTTCTGGAGTTGAATTGGTTGTTATTTTGAATTTCCCAATGGTGCTCATGCCTACTTGCATCAGTTCTGGGGCTATTTTGATAATTACCAGAACCATCTGAATGCAGGAAACATCATCTGTTCCTTTTGTAAAACAGCATGTGGAGAGTACAAGAATGGGCTTTCAGTATAAAGGTTCCAATAGGAACAAATCAGAAGAATGTCACTCTGTCCTAGCAGCCAACATCTTCATCTCTTAATCCTGCACAGAGGGATTCAACCATACTCTGCTTTTCTGCAGTGTTTTTTTCAGTGATCAGGTTGTCCTCTGGTGAGCCAAATGGTCTGATCCACAAATTCCTTCTTTTCTAATACTCCCTTCACAGCTTCTTGAACTACTTTCAGTTACCAGTGTGACATTCATCCTTGGTCTCGCAGAGTAACTGCTGACTGCAAATTCTGTGGTAGGGGAATGCCAGCAGTTCAACCTCCCCAGTGTTGTTCCTTCAGTAATTTTATCTCATGTTTCAATTCCACATTTTTCTATCTGTAGAGCAGCAGGCAGCATTCCAAGTTCTGCAATTCTTCATAAAGTCCATAATACAAAAACTTGAGTGTTGGCTTTGAATTTACTGTTCTTTCGACAGCTGATAAATGCCTGTCCTGCTTTTCCCACTGCACTCCCCCTTCAGTCCCCCCCCAAACACTTCCTATTGCCATGGACTGAGTGAGTCTTTAAGGTGCTCTTGGCACTGTGTGTGGCCTTTAGCTACTGCCTCTTTCAGAACAGCACCAGTATCCTGTAAGTCTCCCGTAGCTTCCATTTCTGCTCCATATGGATGTCATGCATACCTTTAGGGTACCTCCTATGACATCAGGTGCATATGTGTATTTCTACTAATCACCTGAGAGACTCCTGGGTATCCCATAGAGCTACGTGCAGCTGGCAGAGATGGCTGATAACTAGATACATCTTAGTTAATGATATAGTAAGCTTTAATCATCCTTACACTGATTGTAAAACACCTTCTGAGGAGCATAAAATAAGAACCTGCTCTTAAATCCTTTACTGGCTCTGCTGAGTCAGCAGTAGCTGTGTACAAGCAGCTGTACAAGCAGGTGCAGGCAAGAAGTTCATGTTAGGATGAATGTTTCTGGAGGGGATGGGATATGAAGTCTGCTTGGTGGCAGTCTAAAAAGGCATAATCCTGACTACTTTGTAATCATAAAGACAGGTGTTGCATTCCCAGAAGGAAGCTTATGGGAGTAAGTTAAAGCAAAAGGGCATTTGGAGCAATTCACATAATGAAAAAGTGGGGAAAAAAAAAAAAAAAAAAAGTGATTCCCTAAAGAGGGAAGAGTGTGAAAAGCTGGTTGTGAGGTAGGGGTCAAGGGACATGCCTGGTATTTTATTCCTAAATAGTGGCATAGGAGCAAAATAATTTTAGATTGGAGCAGTTCATAAAACTACTCTCCAACTATCCAGCTCTCTGCAACTTTCAGGGCAAAGAAGATGCACCAGAAAAAATGTATTCCATTACTGTTGTCTGAAAAGCAGATTTGTTGCCTGGTTAGCAATAAGTCAATCATCACACACTCAGGAGAGATACTGCTTATTTATTTCAGGATTGCACAAGCCAGGGTGCTCAGTGGTTTCCTACAGGTCAAGCACACACACAAAACTATCTGCTTGGTATTTATATGTAAAAGTTACACAGTTATACAGTTAGTAACTTTCCAGTCTGTTCTCATGATGATGGGTTAGTAATTTTCATACAATTACAAGGATTCGTGGATCTTGTGTTTTCTTGCCAGGCTAGCAATGTCCTCCAGGTATCCAGATTAATTTTCCCTTCATGGGCTACTGGCTCTGGGAAGTCCCTGGTTAAGGAAATTAGGGATTTATTCTTCTTACACCTGATACAGTGGTAGCTCAGTTTGTTTAGAATTAACCTTCAACATTACATGTAGTTCTAAAGATATTGGAAGTAGATCAGTGAAGTCAGGAATTGTGAACAGCTGTCACTCAGCAGCTTTGGCTTCAACATACGCCTTCTCAGATTTATTCTGAACCAGGAGACCATGTGAACTACTGCAGCTACGGTGCCAGTGAGGAGTGAGCCACATGATTCTTCTCATTATTTGGGGAAACAAAAAGGTGAAGTCAGTTTGTCTTTATTCTGATGTCTTATAATGCAGGTTACTGCACGGTACTTCACAAACTCAGCACTGATGATCTCAATAAAGCATTTGCTTGCATGAGCGGTTATAGTGATCTGGTAGATGATTACTTTCTTCTCTTTGTTCCATTTCTGAAATAATGCTAATTAAAAATCAGCTGGCAAAACCACAAGTTTAATGAAGTAGTTGTTTTAGAACTAAATCTGATGAAAAGACAGTAATTGCTTTCCTTAGAAGTTCAGTGCATTGGTGCAATTATTACAGGGCATTTGGTTACACAATGCTATGCTTGTTCTGTCAGGAGGAGGAGGTGCACTTGTTTCCAGATTTAACAGGTCTGAATTCACATAAAAGATTTTTAAAACTGTATTAGTCATCAATGAACACAATAATGATTTCTCCCCCAAGTGAGTCATATTGGTTCTCACTGATAACACAGACATATTAATATTGTATTCTTTAATTCCATTAGAGTTTAATTTTACAGCCAACTGTCTGTACTGAAGGAGTAGCATTATAAATGAAGCAAATTGGTATAGATTTTGAGAACTTGAAAAACTGGAGTATGAATGATTTGTACAAAGAACTATTGCATTTTCCTCTACGGTCTTAAACTTTCTTTAAAAGAAACAATTTGTAGCTGAACTTAAGAGACAGCATACAAAGCAGAAAGGGATCTGGGGGTGCTGGTTGATGGCAAGTTGAATGTGAGTCAGCAGTGTACTCTGGTAGCCACGAGGGTTAACTGGACTCTGGGGGGCATCAGGCCCAGCACTGCCACTGGGTGAGGGAAGGGATTGACCCTTGCGCTGTGCTGTGCAGCCTCACCTTCAGCAATGCGTGTGGGTTGAGAATCACAATATAAAGACATAAAACTATCAGAGAGTGCCCAAAGGAGGGCTTTGAAGATGGTGAAGAGTCAGGAAGGGAAGGCATGTGAAGAGTAGCTGGATTTGTTCAGCCCTGAGAGGAGGCTGAGTGGAGGCCTGATGGTGGCTGCAGCTCATCACAGGGAGCAGAGGGGCAGCGCTGAGCTCTGCTCTCTGTGACAGCAACAGGGCCCGAGGGAACGGTGTGGAGCTGTGTCAGGGGAGGGGCAGCTGGGGGTTAGGGACAGGGTCTGCACCAGAGTGTGGTCAGGCCCCAAGCTACCAGACTTCAAGGAGTGTTTGGACAGCACTCTCAAACATAGGGCTTGAATTCTGGTGGTCCTGTGTGGAGCCAGGGGTTGGGTTCAGTGATCCTCGCAGGTCTCAGGATATTCTGTGATTCTATACAAAAAACACTCTGAACTGCCACATTATCTAACTTAATTCCAAGATCTACTAGAATATACTGTAATGCATCAAATCTAGGGGCAAAAGCTGAATTAGTCTTCAATGTTTATTTTTATTTTTACCTGTATCACGAATAACAAGCGTTATTAAAAAACAAACAAACAAACACACAGGCAGGGCAATCTATATCTGACATCTGTTTCAGGTCAGATAAAACTGTGCTATAGAAATTCCTGGCTCTCTCCATCAGCTATAGAGTGAACCTCTGGGAAATGCAGAAATATTTATCCATGGTCTGCAACTGTCCAGGGAAATTCTGCCTACGTGGCCACTCACTCTTTCACAGTAGGCATGGCTGCAATTCAAGGATTATGCATGTTATCAGATCTTATGATTGTCATTAATTTTGCAATTTTTTTTGCAATAGAAAGTCCTATTAGCTCCTTTGCTCTGAAGCATGGTGCCCATATCACAATTGCTGTTTTCATCCAAAAGAAAAAAAAAAAAAAAAAAAAGAATCAGTAGACCATGACTGCTGGAAAGTATTTAGAAACATGAGCAAAATCAGCTTCTCAGAAACCAGACATTAAAAAATATATATCTTAGATTATTTTTTTTAAAGTCAAACTGAAGGCACACACTTCACTGTAAGTGTTGAAAGTGATTATTATTGCTATTTTGCAACCAGTTTGGTGAAGTTGTACAAAGTCTGCAGGATTTAATATTGCATTTAGCACATTATTAAATAAGGAAATCTGTCTTGTAGCTGTGTTCTGGCAAAGTTTCAGTTTCTATATGCTTCAGCTGAGCATGTTTCATTTTCCACCAGGGTGGTAGATCATATGACAGGATACACAGCCAGAATGAAGTGCTGTTAATGTCTGGGATTTGACTGCAGCTTTGCTATTATATTTGGCATTTAAAAAAAAAAAAAAAAAAAAAAAAGTTCTAGAACAAAATGGCCCCTCTGTGCAAAAGTCTAAACAAAAGGGAGAATGAAAACACAAATAGGGTATTCGCGGTCACATGAAGGAAGGGGAGGGAAGCTGACTCTATTTTGGCAGCACTGACTATGCCCAAACTGTGCAATGCTTGCTCCTATCTGTCACATGCAGCCGGTAACAAGCAGCACTGTGAAAGTAAGCCCCAGATTTCTGTCCATGCACACATTGCAACACTGTCTCACAGGCATCAGTGGTTTCACAACTGAATCACCTGGCAGCGTTCATCGTCTGTAGCCTCGACTGTCAGTCAGGCAATGAGTCTGAAAATAAAAGCAGTCTCTTACTGCTAGTTCTGCACAATTTCTTGTGGTTATCCAGCACCAGTACAGACCATGAAGTAGTTTAATTAAATGAAGAAAACATGACATCCCTTCAGTGAATTTCTGTTATTCAACATTTATGTCTATTCAGTTTATTTTCAGTAGTGTTTAGCTGCTATGTAATTAATGTAATTTTTTTTTTTTTAGCTAAAAACCCCAGTTTCATGTTAGTTACAGGTGCTTCCTCCTTGAGTTGTGTAAAATTACACTGTAAATGCTGCCAGGTTCGAAAACAGAGCCCAGAAGAGAATGCTGAACTCTGTACTGCTCTAGTTCATAATAAATATCACTCTTCTCAATTCATGCCATTATTCCAATGATCATATGTTGTTTGAGATACCTTCTATCAAAGTAGATCCCAGATGGCTTTTTTTTTTTTTTTTTACATAGAATTTCACATTTCTGACTGCAAAATACTACTGTGCTGCTTCAGGGCAGGGCAAGATTCAGTCAGATCCCAGAGCCCTTCACCCACTGCATGGCAAGGTGGCTTGGGCAAGTAAAGAAAGCTGGGACACAGCTGCTAAGAATGGCTGTAATGGTTTGTGAATGTGGGACCCAGTGCCTGCAGCTTGCCACCTCAGTATAAAAGTAACCAAGGTAAAATCCAGGGGAATTAAAGAACTAGAAACAAGAGTGTCGAGCTTATGTTGTTGAAAACAAGCACGTAAAAGCTCACATTTCTTACATCTTCCAGTGAATTAATGGAAGACTGAAACTGCTGAGAACGTGACCACTTCAATTTGGTATTCATTTCCTTAGTTTTAAGTAGATGAAAGTGCTATCCCAAATGTACTGCAGCTGTTAGCAGGCAGCAGAGAAGCCAATATTGTAAACACAACCAAAAATTCCTCCAGCATTGTGAAATGAAAAAGGCATCTGATCTGCTCATCAAGTCAAGCTTCTGCTGGTAATTCATGCCTAAACTGATAGGGCCACACACCAATGACTATCTCAGCCTTGTGTGATCCTGAAAAGAAACAAGCATGATGCTACCGCATCTTACAGCTTTGTTAACTGTTTTGGATGAGTTGTCTGTTTGCAGCAGGGGTGGAAAGCCAATTGTTTTCAAAGCACCCCGCTCTGGCTGTGAGGTCCCCGAGTTCCTCGTGCAGCTTGAGATGGAGAGGCGTAATGGCCGCAGCAAGACCCAGCGGTTGGACTCCTTGCCTTGGCACCGCCCATTTCCACACCTCTCCCCTTTCCAGGCACGCGCAGGGTTGCTGCTCCGGAACACCTCCAACGTTTTGCAGGAAAGAAGAGGGAATGCTGCAAAGAGGGAACAGGGAGCAGTTCAGCCCCGGGCCCGGTAGCTTCAGTATGGCATTACTGCCATCCACGTACACTGGGAACGGCGGTCCTGCCCTGGCCCTGCGTTCCACCTGCCGGGACTGAAGCGAGCACGTTCCGCCCAGCCCAGGAGCAGCACGGGCGGCACTCCGTTCCGAAGGCAGCCAAGCCCGTGGCTGTGTGAGCCGGCGTCCACGCGCTCAGCCCGAGGCTGCATCGACCTCTTCCTTCTTTCCCGAGGGAATCACGCCCGCGGGCCGCTGCCGCAGCGCCGTCGGGCACAGGCCGCCCGCAGCCAACAGCCGCGCAGCCTGGCCCCGCTCGCGGGGCGGCCCCGGGGGCGGCGCCGGTACGGCAGGTGCCTCCTCCGCCACGTCAGGGGAGTTTCCCGAGGCGAGGCGGGCCGAGCCGCGTCTTCTTCCTCCTCGGTTTCCCCCGGCCCCCGCTACCGGAGACGCCGCAGAGCGGAGGGAAGGCGTGCCGGCTGTCATGGAGGCCCGCTACAACCTCAAGAGCCCGGGTAGGCCGCGGCTCGGCGGGAGGGAGCGGGGCCGGGCTGGGGCGGCCGAGCGCTCGCCCAACAAAGGGCAGAACTGCGGCTCGGCCTCAGCGCCACTGGGGCGGCGAGGGCCGGCAGGGAGGCGAGAGGCAGCACGGCCCGGACCCGCCCTGCCTCTCGCCGCCCCAGAGGCCGAGCCGGTGCTTGGGGACGCTGGAGCTCTCCGTGAGGGGAGCGCGGAGTATCTCGGGTCGCTGCCGTGTGTGTGTGTGTGTCTGTGCGTCCACGCCTTTTTATTGTTTTTCGTGGCTGGTGGACGCGTAGGTTGGAACTGCTGCCTGCTGGTGTGCGAACGCGGCTGTGCTGCCAGGTGTTTGCTGGCTCCTCGGGCCTGCGGTGGGGAGGGACAGGCGCTGATGTTGGCCGAGTCTGTGCAGTGAGGCGTTTTCATAAGCTGTCGTGTGCTGTTTTCGTGTGCCACACCTACACGTGTGTGTATACGTGTTTTCAAGGACTTCTGCAGTAAAATTCTAGTGTTGCCAGCACTAGGCAGTATTCTGAGTCCTTAAATGAGGGTTTTCCTCAGGTGAGTCAAGGCCAGGCTGGATGTGGCTCTGGGCAGCCTGGTCTAGTGGTTGGCGACCCTGCACATAGATGATTATTGTGCTCCTTTTCAACCCAGGGCATTCTATGATTCTATGGAGATACGTCCTGAGAAACAGCACAGGAAGGGCGGGGAGGGATTCCTTTCCCACCAAGTGCCTCAAGTCCAGATGGACTCCCTCCTGCAGAGCTATACTGGGGCAGCGACCTGTCTGTGGCTGTGTGCCTCTGTGGCTTCCCAAGCAGAGCTTCTGGGACTGTGAGGGCTGGTTGCCTTTCTGGATCAGTTGTTCCCTGCCTCTGTTGCTCCAGCCCACCTTTGGGCAGCAGATGTTATCAATTTCACATTACTGTGATGTTACTGTCCTGTTACCAACATGGAGGCGGGGAGAAACTTATAGCATTGAGATGACTTGTGCTTTGCAAATGCAAATGACAGGCTTGTTCATAAAACATGCCTTGTGTCTATTGCTAAATTATGTTTTCTTTTCTCTCTTTGCTCCTGACACCCAACTTACCTAACTGAGGAATGAAGAGCACAAAGCAAGTGATGTGCTTGTTCTATTTTAAAATACCAGGAAGGCAGATTTATTTCTTTTATTTCCTTTTTTTTTTTTTTTTTTAAGTCTCTGATATGCTGCACTTGTGTCCTTCAAGGGCAGGCAAACATACTTGTTCAGGTTTGCCACGTCAGTGAAAGTAGTGGAGATGGTGTACCTTTGGGATCACGGCAAATATTTGTGAAGCATTTTTCCACTCTCTTGTTTTCAAGTGAAAATTCTCTTTACTGACTTGATTTTCACCACCTGTGCTGTTCTATTGCAAAACAAACCTCTTTCAGGAAAAATAAATGACTCATACAGCGGGTCGATATTGTTTCCCCAGATCAAACGTGTTCTATAGCATATGGCTGGTGAAAACCTGTTAAAGATTTGCTTTAAATCACTCGTTTCAGAAGCCAGTAATACACTAAATCTTCCTATAAAAATGTGAGCAGAAGATATTAAATACTGAAAAGAAATTTCAAATAAATACTGCTTCTTCAACTGTTATTACCCATTAACATGAGTTGATTATTTTTACACAAAGCACTTAGTCTAGCACTTTTTTCTGCTAAGCAAGTAGATGGGCACATTTGGTTATTTAATATTCCTGTATGTTATACAAATTTCTTTTGTTGTGTTTAAATGTGCAGTAAACACGGTGTAGTTTTTTTTTTTTTACAATTGCCATTCAACTGAAGACTGAAGTGCACAATGCTCTAATTTTAAGGTGGCTTTAATTAATGTAAGTGTGCTGAAATAGTTGATAACAAATCCACTATGTTTCCCATTTCCAGTAATGGGAAATATGGGTCGGTGCTGCGACCTGTCCTTTTCAGTGTCTTTATCGATAACTTGGATGAGGACGTTGAGTGCACCTCAGTAAGTTTGCAGATGACACCAGGCTGGCAGGGAGCGTTGATCTGCTTGGGTGAAGGAAAGCCCTTACAGAGGGATCTGAACAGGCTGGATAGCTGGACTGAGGCCTGTAGGATGAGGTTCAGCGAGACCAAGATCTGGGTCCTGTGCTTTGACCTCAACAACCCCAGGCAGTGCTGCAGGCTTGGGGCAGAGTGGCTGGAAGACTGTGTAGAGAAAACAGACCTGGGAGTGTTGGTCGATGCTCAGCTGAACATGAGCCACCAGCGTGCCCAGGTGGCCAAGAAAGCCAATGGCATCCTGGCTTGTATCAGAAACAGTTTTGCTAGCAAGAGCAGGGAAGTGATCATGCCTCTGTACTCAGTCCCGATGAGGCCGCACCTCGAGTACTCCGTTTGGTTTTTGACCCTTCCCAACAAAGAAAGACATCAGGGCCCTAAACCTTGTTTGGAGAAGGGCAACAAAGCTGTGAGGGCTCTGGAGCACAAGTCTTACGGGGAGCGGCTGAGGGAACTGGGATTGTTTCCTCTGAAGGAGGCTCAGGGGAGACCTTATTGCTCTCTAAAACTACCTAAAGGGAGGTTGTGGCAAAGTGGGCGTCAGCCTCTTCTCCTATGTACCTAGTGATGGCACAAGAGGGAATGGCCTCAAGATGCACCAGGGAGGATTCACATTGAATATTAGAAAAATGTTCTTCTCTGAAAGAGCAATCAGATGCTGCCCAGAGAGGCGGTGGAGTCAACGTCCCTGGAGGTATTCAAGAAACATTTAGAGGTGTCCTTAGGGACATGGTTTAGTGGGAAGTGTTGGTGACAGGTGGACTGGATATCTTGGAAGTCTTTTCCATCTTTGGTGATTCTGTGATTCTTATAACTGTTTTGTACCACCACGAGAGGCTTTGCCTATTGAAATCTGCTTCTGGACTTGAGCAAACCCTGGTTCCAGGTGCTGATTTCTGTCTGCTCAATAGTTATAAAGAGGGCAAATGCTACTTACAGAGATTAGGAAAAGTTTATTTAAAAGTGATAGCAGACTTTTTCAAAAATTGTTTGCAATTAGAGATGAACACATTTTAAATAAGAAAATTTGATTAAAAGAAACCTGTTCTTTTGTTGCTCTTAAGCCAAATTCTGCTGTAAAGCTGTGATATGAGCTGAAGTTCTTCAGTGATGCTACATGGGCACTATTTCTTTGAGTAGATGCATTGCACTGGACTCGTGATGAGGATCAGCTGGTCTTTCTGGTGCCTTCTTTTTTTTTTTTTGTGCTTTCATATACTCAAACTAAGAGTGCTATTGCTGCACACCTTTGTCCTGATGCCGAACAGGGCAATGCCACAGGTGCTTCAGCAAAGTGGTGCCTTAGAAGTGCTGTGGGTCTGGGCTTGGCTGATGTGTGAAGCTGCTGCTGGCCCTTGTCACCTGTCCTCTGTAGGGGTGAGGAGCTGTGGAGCAGCTACCTGAAGCTGTCCCTTACATAATCAATGAATGGGATTTTTTTTTTTTTTCCCCTAAAGGATCATTAATGTATGAAAGAAAAAATTTCCCACTCTGTGCTTCACACTTCTTTGTATTGCCTCAATAAGGCAAAGCCTTTTAAGCTTTTGCTTCATATTTTTATTTCTGTTCTTGGCACTTCTAAAAGGACAAGCTGCTTTCTGTCTAGAAATTTCAAAATGGATTAGGCAGTGTATATCAGCCTGCTACCATATGGCTGATAAACCGCTCCTGTTAGTAGTAAAGCTCAGCGCACTGAAATACAGACCTCATCCTCTTTGTGCTTAGAGAACATCTCTATTTCTGAAATTTATGACAGCTACTTGCAATAAGCCCTTTACCATTTTTTTAATCTTTATTTTTGCTTTTTTCCCTAAATGTTGTGACCCTCAGCCTGCTGCAAGGTCAGACGTCAAACCTTGCAGCCACTCTCCTGCAGTGAAGGATTCCTTGGCCTCCTGTTTCTCATGGGACATTACCAGTCTTAGGAGCAGGTATTAGCACAGACACATACACAGAACAGTGAACACCCGCTTAGTGACTCACATGGAACCTGCAAACAACAATGGTGATTTTATTAGAGTTGTTTCCTTTTAGCAAGGCTTCTTATGTAGAAATGTACTGGTGTGGGCCTGAGGGGCTGCGGACAGCAATGGAGTGAGGCATGGAGCACATGTCCTGCATTTGCTGTTGTTGGTGCCTCTAGATTCTGATGCATGGGAAGCATAATATGCCTAGGTGGTGATCCTCTTAGCTGTCATCTTTAATTTACTGCAGGGTGAAGAAACGCTTTCCTGCCAACTATACTCTTCTCTCCACTCTGTACTTTTATGCAAGTAAGGAAGCATTTCATGCCACCATGTGTGTGTTAGTTCTTTGTTACTAAAAAACAGTCAGTAGGAAGTAAAGGAAACAAGTTGAATGGATGTTAAAAACTTGAGGCAGGCTGAAGATGTTGTTTGGTCTTAGTGTATCCAACAAGCACCTTACCCTTGATAAGCTTTATCCTACTATGTGTTGACTGAGCAGTTCTTTTGAAATGTAGTTCCCTGTTCTGAGGGCAACAGAGAGTGAAGGTGTGTTGCTCCCAAGGGTGAGAAGAAAGGAGAGTAGGCTCAATAAAAGCCTTTCTGTTTTTTGTTTTTTTTCCTCTCAGTTCTCAATACTCTGTATGAGTGCAGGACTCGTGTGGGTCTTGGGAGAGGATGGCAGTGAGGTCCCAAAGATGGAAAGCAACTGTGAAACTGAATTTTAACATAAAAGCAATTTTGGAACCTGTGGCTGCCACAGGCATTAGCATTCTGCAATTGCATGTTTCAGTTCTGTAAATTTTTTGTTATTATATCAAAAGATGCCCATAAGATGGGAACTTCTCTAGTAGAGAATGTAGCAGAAGCAGCACTTGGTGAGTGACATCCTTGTGTCTGTTTGCTTTTATTTAGACAGAGAAGTGTGATTTCTCTAATATAGTATTAGTGAAACTGTTTTGCATACATTAAGGAGTTTGAAGTGGTACAGAAACTGAATTAGATCTTGGTTAGAGATGACTTTTAAAATGTTTACTTGAGACCAGCTTTTTAATTTCCTATTCACTTTGCCCATTCCCCTAGTGCTGGAGGTGGTAGGTTTGGTTAGGTGGTCACCAGTGTATGAGTTAGTGCTATGAGTTGCTTCTACTATTGTCTTTCTGAATATCTGGACATCTTTGCATGTTATTGAGCTTTGGTCTGATGCAAGTATGCTGGGTTTTTTTTTATACGTGCTTCTGTTGCTGAATTTTCAGAGTAAAGGGTTTTTAGTCCCGTCACAAATAGAAGCAGTAGGGAATGCTTTGGTAAAGAGCATTAAAGAAACAGACTGTGGAGCATATTAGCATGTTTTCCACATTGGTGGCTTAAAGACTAGGGCGACTGCAACCTTCATCTGTCTTTTCAACATACGATTTTTGGGTGTATATGACTGGGATGTGAGCTTTTCTTGCAAAAAAAAAAAAAAAAAAAAAAGTATCTCAGTCCTCAAAGGAAATTTTGAATGTGGTCTCAGTTCAGAATTGAGTGACTTGAAACAGCTGTGTAAATCTTACGAAAATATGGTCTTTATGGTCCTTTTTTTTTTTTGGTGAAAAGATGTACAAAAATATAAAGGAATTTAAAGTCCGGTTGAAGGCATATTTTAACTCAGTGATAATAGAAGTGAGGTTAAAAATGAATAGACAGGAAGAATGCAGAAGTGGAGAACAAAAGCTTTAGCTGTGTGATGCTTACCTGTAAGTTTGGTGTGGTCTTATTTCTAGAGTAGTTACCACAAGGTACCCTGTTTCTAGAGCAGAAGATGCTGTTCTGCAGAGGGATTATAGCTTTTATTTCATGTTACTTTCTTGACCTCTCTCCACCCTGTGTATTGTTTTGATTACTGTGATTGCATGTAATTGACAGATTTTAAGCTGTCCAGGAAAATCACATCTGCAGTGGAGCGACCCACAGTTACCTGGTGACATTGCAGGTCACACTCACTGTTATGTGTTAGGCTCCCAGTGCATAGTTCTAATTAACTAGCCTCGAGGAGTATGATATGACCTGAAAAAGTACAATTCTCCATGTAACAGAGCTGTAATGAAAGTATTTGGTAACTCAACTTGAAAGATGAGGGTGCAGTGCTGTGGGTTTTACACCATGATGGCCTTGCCATGGAGCTCTGCGCTGCTACTTTGTGTGGATGTGTGGACAGGCCTTTAGGAAGCTTGTAGTGATGTATGAGGCTTTTGTTTTCTGAGTGTTAGAGTCTAGGCTTCCAGTGAGCGAAAGTGTCTCCTTCCTTATGCTGAAATCAGTCTCTTTGCTCTGTTATGGGTTATTTGCATTAATATAATGCTCTTGGTCAGCTCATTGGATTGCACTGCATAGTGTTCATTGGTTATGCAAAAATGAACTTGAAATCCCTCCTTGTTAAGTACAGAAGGCTCGTATCAAAACAAGGCTCTGTCAGGCTAAATACAATTGTTTTATTTTAAGGCTATCTTTATTTTCATGATAGACCTTATTTTTAGAAACCTGTTAATATTTTACTAAGACAAATACCACAGATGTTCAAATTCCATCACGAGCAATAATATTTACATTTAGGAAGTTGATCATTTACATTTTCTTTGTATAGAGTGTTTTCCTGAGCTCCCAGGTGCAGTTTTTTCTAAATTGGGCACAGTAGCAGGAGGACATGAATAGGACTTAAGGCATGGTCCAAAACAAACAGCAGGATGAGTTATTCATAATAAGAAGTAGGATTTAACTAGAATACTTTTTGGATAGAAATAAACCTACTGGTCATGCATGTGTACATCACATAGATTTTGCTTGCTAACGGTGGTATTTCTCCCCCACAAGAGTTAGCGATACTTCTTGACTTATTAAGTTTGGAGTTCTTTGTATTGAATGAATCCAAATTGTTCCCGTTTTTCAGAATTGCCATTGCCAGGCACTCACTCAGATGACTCAGTGTGATTTTTCCTTTTTTTGAGTGGGTTGAAATGCCATGTTTCACATCAAGATTCTTTTAAAGCAAGTTTGGATGAGTGTCATGCACTTGTTGCTAGCAGACTGCAGAAATTACTTTCATTTTTTCCATTGTAGTTTCCTGTAGCTAAAGGAGGGACTGTGTTTTTGCATTCTGCAGCTGTACTTAATGAAGTCAGGGCTTCTGAAAAATACTAAATCCTATGCTGTCAGGATGAACCCTGTCAGTCAAGCCTGATCTCCTCTACCTGTCAGGTGTACCTGTCACACGTGGAAGTACATATGCTACTTTTTCTGAAGACATGCTACCTTGTTTAATATCAAAAACTTCTTACAAGCAATTTATCTCTGATATAAAAAAGCTAAGCAGTATATTTTGGTGTGTTTCATGTGCCAAGAGTGGAATAGGATTTTATATTCTTTCAGTATGTGTTTTGCAGGCTTATATCTATAGTCTGACTTATGTTTGAAAAAAATATCTTAAACTTCTTATGTTGAAATTCTGCCTAACAGGAGCCTAGCTGCTTGTTCTCCACGCCTGGCAGCTGGCTCGATTCATTCCTGGTGCAAATCCCTGTGTTCCTGTGCTGCAGGCATGCAGGCTGCTCCTGGTGGGACAGGCCCAAAGTGCTGCTGTGTGTGTGTTCAGAGCCCTCCTTTTAGGCTAGGTACAAACTAACTTTGTTTGTTCAAGGTAGGCTTTGTTATGTTCATTTTTCAGATTTTTCACAATTTTGCTCGGTAGGATTTGTTCTACTGTGGAGTGGATGACCTCAGGAGCTCTGTGGGGAGTTGCCAATACTTCCTGATGCAGCAGAGAGCACCTGTGGAGTACGTTTGCTTTCTGGAGTGAATTAATTTTGTCCTGTTTATAATTATCAGGAAGTATAAAGAAGGAAAAGAACTTCTCACTGTAAATTGAAATTACAGTAGTGGGGAGGTAGCTTCCCTCATAGTGTTGTGGAAGCAAGTCAAGTCACAGAGTTGGGTGGTGTAAATCCAGGAACTGTGCTTTGTTCACAGTGTTTTCAAAAGCTATGGTAAAAGGGAACTTGGGCAGTATTTTTCTTTCTGTGGATATAATTACATGAGTGGGAGAGAGAGACATCCATGGCTTGAACTGGCCGTGACTGATGGAGTAGGGCATCCTGTTGCCATTATATCCTAAAGGGGTAACTGGAATTATTAGGTTGTTGGGTTTTTTGTTTTTTTTTTTTTTGAGTAATAGGAGGTAGTAATGACTCCCTTTTTAACCTTGCACATGAGGTGACATCCTTCAGTTTCTTGTCTGTCATTCTTGTGTTCAGTCTGCTTTTTGGATTGGCTGGGCCTATTGGGAGTTACTGTGTGATGCTCATGAGAGCACCTGGCTGGACAAGTACTGAAAACAAAAATTACTGAAGGGGAGGGAAGAAGATGATGGAGCAAATAGAGATGGTGCTGGTTGTTCTGAAACAGAAGGATAGGGAGAGTAACTGTGAAGGCTGTGCTGAACTTAGAAGAATACCACTGTGTCCATGTTTGTTAGTAAGTTTAGATTACAGAGAACTGGGCCAATTTTTTTGACTGGGTGAATGTGTTTTCTAATTTGGTATAAACACAGATCTCCTTGTGCTGATGGTGTGCTGGCTTCTCTCAAGTCTTACTGTGATCTCCTTTGGATTGATTAAGGAACTAATCACGTAATAATCACAAGAGGTGTCAGGTTAAAGATTTCCAGCAGTTGTTCAAAGATGAATATATACCTCTAATGGTAAAATGCTAGGATTGGTAGTCTCTTAGATCTTGTCTTTAAAAGCTGAGACTCAGTTAATGATACTTGTTCTTCCTCTTAGTCTTTGGTGAAGTTAATAATACAACGCTACTTTAATCCTGCTGCTATGGCTTTCTTTTGAGAAACTTTGTGACCATGCAACGTTTTTCATAACTCTGTGCTTGAATGAGTCATTTAAAAAATTTATTCAGCGTGAGTAATCTTGAGTTATTAACTTAGTGAAAAAGCTGTGATGTGTTAAAAGTATTAGTTAGCTGAAAGGAGCTCTTTCCAAAGTGTTTACATATGTTTGTGTGCAGTATGTTAATTTCATCTTTATTTTCATGTTTCATGCTTTCTTTCAGCTGTCAAACGTTTGATGAAAGAAGCTGCGGAACTGAAGGATCCTACAGATCATTATCATGCACAGCCTTTGGAGGTTTGTTTCCCCATGTGCTTGCAGGAGCATGTAATGAAGCTCTGTAGTATATGCTATAAGTCCTCTATATACAATTAAATGTGCATATTTAAATAGCAGAAAACTATTTTAAAGTAAATTCAGTTCTTCAGATGTTTTGGAAAGCAAGAGCAGAATTCTATATTTAATAGCACTGTAGACTGAGATTTTTAGTGAAAGTAAATAATAGTGTATTCACAGTCTGTGTAGTTCTGTCACATGAGTACAATATGTTTATTCCCCCTTCTCCTCCCTGAGACTATTAAGTTTAATTAAGCTTTTTTACAGTAATCAAAAATTAGCATTACCACCAGTATTTTCATCCCAAATCCAGAACATGGCATCACGTGAGGGTTTTGAGTTGATAGGATGGTGAAATTCTGGTGCTTAGAAGCATTAAAAAGAAATGTGTTCTGATTTTTCTGGAATAATCACAAAAATAAAAGTTAATGTTATGCTCAGTTTGAGGAATTGATTTAACTGCTTACAGAAACGTGTAGCATGTTAAACATGCTTGTAGCTGGTAGCATGTTTATGTTTTACTACTGACTAGCCTTGGTCTGTACCTCGTTTTCTTCTTTCGGAGGTGAAATGTAAGGTTTAGCTCGTGCCATTACTTGTAATTGAAATGAAAACTGTATTTTGCAGTTTGAATAGTGACTCATCGGGAAGGGAACAGTGATATGTGAGAAGAAATGCTGGAAATGTTGACAGCTCCCTTCCTTGGGAAAAGTGTAGCAAGATGAGCAGTCACAGGCATGTCATACCTGTGTTCAGCATTAGTTAGGAGACCTTATTCACCAAAAGCAAGCTTCATTGGACTACAGTGTTAATAGTAGGACTTCTCTTGTTTTTGTCCAAGGAATCATGAGCTTCAGGATATCTAAAGCACAAAGCCAAACTCAGAGTGTCCCAAAATAATGCTTAAGAAGAAGTTATTTCCTTGTCCAATGAAAATATTCTGGAATTCAAAGTCTGTGTATTGCAGTAAGGCAGGATAGTGGTGGGTCTTTGTGGAAGAAAAATGAGGATGGGAATTCTCAGGAACTTGCATCAGATCCCTGCATTGCCCTGGCACAGAAGAGATCTTGACATAGAAGTCTGTTCTTACTTGAAGTGAGCCTCCCAGTTCTGTATAAACTATTATTCAGTGGGGCAAGGACTGAGTTTTCCCATATTTGACTCTTATATTCCACAAGTCAGGAAATAAAACTGTTCTAATAATAGGCACAGCTAGAGGTGAAGACCTTGAATGATACATTTGAATTTTCCAACTAAGTCATATGGTAAGAAAATTACCAGGAAGCTACTTCATTTATTCTTTTCAGTGAAGTCTTAGTATACTGTTGGCTATCTTAATCTCTATCTGATTTTTTTTTTCATCTTTTAAAACTCACCATTCATTGTTTCCTTAGAACTGAGGCTAAAGAAATGATGATTAGATGTCAACTTCTTGACACTTTTTTCTTTTTCCTTTGCTGTGGGCATTTTAGGATAATCTTTTCGAATGGCACTTTACTGTGAGAGGACCTCCAGATTCAGATTTTGATGGAGGAATTTATCACGGACGAATAGTACTTCCACCTGAATATCCCATGAAACCACCAAGCATTATTTTGCTGACGGTAAGAACATGTACTAGTTTTTCATTTTTTACATGTTCAGTTTTACCTTGGGTATCTGAGAGAAAGATTCCTGGCACCTAAGGTAACATTATCTTTTATAAGACAGGGGCATGGTACAATTAATGCTGCCAAGCTAGTGACAGAAGAGAGTAATTATGATTGGAAATGACCACTAAAATCACCTTGTCAATTTGTCAGCCTGCCACCCCTGTGCACAAGGTTAGGCTGGATGGGGCTTTGAGCAACCTGGCCTAATGGGAGATGTCCCTGCCTATAGCAGGGGTTTGGAGCTACGTGAACTTACATGATCTACATGGTCTCTGTTAGCGTGTGTAAAGCAGGCTTATGGTATGGGTAAAGGCCTGTATTTCTGTGTAATTTCATAGAGCTGTAGATTTTCAGACTCTCCACACTTGTGTGGGTTACAGGAGCAACAGGCAAGCCATCATGTCACACTGGGATGCATCAGGTGGGGGTCTCTGTGCATGAATGAAGGTATTTGGCAGACTTCTTTGTTCAGAAGGCTGAATGCCATATTTGTGAGGTTGGTAGTAATACAGTTATCAAGTGTTGTTTGCATATGGATTTATGATAATTTTGATAACTTGTTTTCTTTGTAAAAATAACTTCACGTTTTGTTATATCCTCCTTTCTTTAAAGGCTAATGGCAGGTTTGAAGTGGGGAAGAAAATTTGCCTAAGCATCTCAGGGCATCATCCTGAAACATGGCAGCCTTCATGGAGTAGTAAGTAACAAATTATTTGAAAATCATCTTTACACTGTAAAATCTTACAAAGAATACTATAATACTACCTCATTAATATCTTTCTTGATACTTGGACTAATTCTTACTATGTGTGCCAGAACTTCTCTCATGTGCTTCCCTGAATTCTAAGAAACTCTGGAATTGCTGTATGTCTGGTCTTCACTGAGGAGTGAGCAGGAAAAAAAAAAACAAACCTCTTTTCATGGTTTTGCTTGCATTAATTTATTTGCATTAGTTTGTTTGACAAAACCTGACTGAATTACAAAGCAGTTCTGCTGCTGTCAAGATTTATTTATTTCTTATTATGATATTAGGAAAATAAATGGAAATTGCATCGACACTGCAAATATGAAGCAGAACAGAAAGATTACCTTCCTAGCTCTGAGTAAGAATATGAGATGCAATTTCTGGTGCTTGTGTTCTATCCCATGCAAGCACACCCATGTTTTTAAATGTACTTTATTTTTGTTAGGAGCAGCATGTGTGGGAAAATGAATAGACTTCATAGTGGAAGGGGAGGCAGATTTTTGAGGGAACAAAAGAATGGGAGAATTGTAGAAATGTAAAGTTGTGCAAGAGGGACGCGGGAAGATTTGGAAACTATGGTCCATAAACACAAGCTGATTGAAAAACTGAGAAGTGTTGATAAGCTGTTAATGCTTGTGCATCCAAATAAAAATTCTCGGACTTGTTAAGATATTCTTAGCTTTTAAAAATCATTCTTACATGAATATTTTGAATTCCATTATTTCACTTTTTTTTTTTTTCCCCTTGGTCTTATCACTAAAATCAGTCTGAGTGTTCATTGAGAGGAGAGTGGTCAACTTTCATTCTAATGCTTTACCTCTGAGCACTCCAGAGGGGAGACGTGATCTAAGCTGAGAATAACTGAATATTTTCTATGCTTTTTTTAAAGAAGTTTTATTATCTGAAGAGTTTCAGAGTTGGCACAATTGATCCAAGGTGATGTTTCTGTGTATGTATGTCTTGCTGAGTACAGGATATCTTTGGATACAGTTATTTCTTTGGATATCAGTTGCATTTTTTAAATAATGTTGATAAGATCTTAGGAATTCAAGTACTGTGAAATCTTTTACTTTTTTTAAAGAGCACAAAATAGTCTTTGGAATAGGAATGCATATGCATCCTGTATTTATTTTGTGATGCTTTTTCATATTTATTTACCAAATCTTCTGGCAAACTGCTTTGAATTCTTAAATCTCACGGATGTATCTAAAGCAAAATTGGAGGATAAGTATTCCCAAAAAAGAGATATTTTAAGCAACACTTCTGTTATGAGTTATCCGTATTTAAGTTAGTTCCTTACCCAACATGAAGACATAAAGGGAACAAATTCTGCAATGCACTTCATAAAAGAAAATCACTGAGCTTCTGTGCCCTAAATTGCAGAATGTGTGTCTGATAGGAAGTATGCACAAAAAGAAGGATGCCTTATGAATCTGCATCTTTCTTCCTTCTCATTTATATATCCATTTTTATTTGGAGCATAATAGTAAAGTTTGGAACTCTATACTGATGTAGTATTTTTGTGATACCGTAGCTTTCCTTCTCTGTGTTGGCTGATGGTAAAATAAGACTTTGACTTGCATTATAATGTGAAGCTCAAAAAATGGGAAGTCATGTTTTGTATTTAGAAACAAACAGCGCTGCTTGTATGGAACTCAGACTGCTCTTTTGGACAAAACACAAGTTTTATGGGCAATACTATAACCCTTCTTACTCATTGCAGAGTAAGATGAAGTAGCCATTATTTCTGCAACTTTATATCTCTGTTTTCCTATTTTAGTAAGAACAGCTTTACTAGCAATTATTGGATTTATGCCAACCAAAGGTGAAGGAGCAATAGGATCTCTGGATTATACACCAGAAGAAAGAAGAGCTCTCGCGAAGAAGTATGTATTAACTTTGTTACTGTGAGTAAATACACATATACTGTCTTTTTTGAGTAAGACATTGGGCAGTAAGTAGTGTAAGTCAGAAGACTGTTCTCCTGTATTTATTTTACATTTAAATAACAAAACAAACTGGCAAAACCAAAACAGTGGAATATTCTGTGCCTTACATGTTTTTCTTTTCCTGAATGTTGTGCAAGCTGAGGCCTTATGGGTGAACAAATTACTTGGGGAGGGCTGTGTTCCTGCCAACATTGTGTG
Source organism: Phasianus colchicus (assembly GCF_987193195.1). Lineage (NCBI taxonomy): Eukaryota > Metazoa > Chordata > Aves > Galliformes > Phasianidae > Phasianus > Phasianus colchicus. The sequence goes on from NC_143437.1 coordinate 75,377,901, forward strand.
GTCAAATTAGAAGTTCATCTGTAATTTGTTTGGTAGAGATGTGAGTAACATTGTGATATAGTGGTAATCGTACTGTGTAAGGAAAATTAATGTGATGGAGTAAGAGTGAGTGATAGAGAAAACAAACAACAAAGCCTCTTTTCCCTCAGGAACATAATAAAACAGCAACAACAAAATGTGAAGTAATGGCTTCTGAATAATTTTAGGAAATTAACATAATTATATTTGGAATTTTAATGAAATTATTAGCTTGGTAGGCAGGGGAAGAGCATTGAATGTTGTTTATCTCTACTTTAGCATGGCTTTTAGTACTGTCTTCCTTTCAGCATCCTCAAAGAGAAAAATTGTGAAACATAGCCAAAATAAGTACATAGTGAGTTGGGTTGAAGCTGGCTGAGCAGCCTGGCTCAAATGACTGGTCAGGGGTATTGTCCAGCTGGAGGCCAGTCATTTGCTACTGGTGTACCCAAGGGGTTGATGGTGGGACCAGAGATATTCAGCATCATTAATGACCTGTATGGTGGGACACAGTGTGTTCTTGGCAAGTTTGCAGGTTATTAAGAACTGGGAAGAGCCTCTGAAATGCCGAAGGGTTGTGCTGCCATCCAGAGGGACCTGGACAGGCTGACGAAATGGGCTAAGAGAAATCTCAAGAAGTTCAGCAAACAGAAATACAAAGTAAAGCTCTTGAAGAGGAATAATGCCAGTATCAGCTGGGACCAACTAGCAGGAATGTAGCTTGGCAGGAAAAGAAATGGGAGTCATGGTGACTCTAAGTTAGCTGTGAGACAGCAGTGCACTTTTGCATCAAAGACCAGCAGCTTCCAGGGCCGTTAGGAATGGCATTACTAGCATGTGGAGAAAAAGGTGATCATTCCTCTCTACTCAGTGTTAGTGAGCCACATCTGCAGTCTTGGATCTGGGCTGGGGCTGTGTCTAATTCAAGATACAATGTAGATAGGAATTACTGAAGGGAGTCTAGTTGAACTAAATGATCACCAGAGGCCAAATGCCCTTGTTTTTTTAACAGACAGATGTGAGTTTACTGTGCCTGTACTCTGAGCTAATCAGAAGCCTGCAGCACGGCACTGTGTTAAAGCTAATAAATCCTGCTGAGAGGTAGGGTTTATTGAGTTGATCTAGACAGTGTGTTAGCAAGGCTGTTTGGTCTCCGGTCAACTTGAAGAACTGCCTTCAGTATGCCCTATAGACAAATTCTGTGTGCAAGAGTAAAGGCAATGCTTTAGCAGAAACTTTTGGATTTGAGGTACAAACTCCTAAGACCCATTTAATTTTTGTAATAATAGTCAACAGTTTACAATTTACACTTTTTATTTGCTTTGGACGTTAAACTAGTTTAATCTAGAAGATATAGATAATAGCTATGTATAGGTAAGCTAATATTTTCCTAAATGATAAAGAGAATATGTATTTGTAGTATAGATTATTCAACGTTTTTCAAGGTAATGCAGTTTGTGGGGGATGAAGGATGGTAAAGATGCTTTTAAAGCTATTGGTCTTGAAACTGCGTCATTATATGGACTGCTTTGCAAATACTTTGCTTAACCAAGCATACAAGAATGTTATGAGAACGTGTCATTCTGAGCTCTGTCATTTTGTGGCCAGGTCACAAGACTTCTGTTGTGAAATGTGTGGCACATCTATGAAGACAGCCCTCTTACCACTAACGTCAGGAAGTGGATCAAGCCAGGCAGACAAGGAGGCTAAAGAACTTGCCAGACAAATTAGCTTCAAGGTATAGTAACTGTTCGAACATTTTTTTTTTTGTTTGCTGCATAGAACTTGGAGGGGAAAAAAAGAAGTAAATTGTGGAAAAAAAATATTTCATAAACCTTTATAGATTACTACATGGAAACTTGTGTTTTTTAGGACAAACTGAAGGAGAAAAATGGGAATGGATCTCTAGAAATGTGACAGTTAATAAACTGCATCTCAAGTACTGATTAATTAGTAATAATTTCAGTGATAGCTACTCTGGTAAAAAAAAAAAACAAAAAAAAAACTGCATATATTCCTTTCAGCTCTATGTTTTCACTAATGTGATTAAATTCTCCAGACTTTGTCAGAAATGTGTTAGGAAAACTTGGGCAAAGCTAACCTAAATTGTTTTTCTGTGTGATATTTTTTTTTCTTTTGGCTTATGGAAGGAATAAAACATTCTTATTGAAAAATGGTTGCAAATGCTTTTGAACTACTCTGCAGCTGAAGATGCTGAAAGTTGAACTTTGGTGTGAAAATTGCTCTTACCCCAAAATATGTTCTCTAGCTTGTGTTTTGGTGAAAGTAAGGTTTTTAGTGACATCTGTGCCTTAGGAAATTGCATGTCTTGCATGTACAGTATTTTTTTTCATTGGGTTTTGCACTAAACTTTGTATTTTTCCACTGAGGAAGGGTGCTGTGCGTGAATGCAGGGATCAACAGTGAAATATAATGTGACAATGTGGCAGTGGTGTAGAATGCATCCTCACTCAGGGAAGGAATGCTAGTATATCCTCTTATATCACCCCCTTTTTTTTTCCTACACTGTCCTAAAGACTGTGGGTTTTATTTTATGTACTGTGAGAGTGAAGATTGCTGCATCACTGCCACTTTTGCAAGATAGGTGCATTCCTTTGTTACCTCACACCTACACATGTTAATATAGGAGTCTGCATATAATGCTTATGGTTAAAAGCTCATCCAGATATTTTTGAGGATGAGGAAGCACAGACAGAATTCTAAAGCTGAGCTACCCAGAAAAGTAAATTAGATTCACTGCCATCTTCTTTACAGCATATAAGATTTAAAAAGTGTGAGTTTAGTTTTTTAAGCACTGCTAGTCTTTATTGCAGAAATATCTCAGTACAATTTGTTTTTTCAAGAACCCATCTCTCATACTTGTTTCATTTTTTTTTTAAATGAAAGATTTCAGGATGTCAGTCTCTAAAGACCATCGATGCATTCCATGTATCCATGTATTCAACTCAATTTCTGAAGGGAACAAACACTAAAGGAATAAGTGAACATGATTCAGGTTTTAACATTCTCTTTCCAGTCCTTCAGTCTGTTTTGTTTTAATGCAAGGTAAATTAGCCCTCTTTTGTAGGTCCTCTTCAACTCCCTTTCTCAAATTGCTTTTTTTTTTTTTTTAAGTTTCCTACACCTCTGTTGTGCTTGGCTTTGTTATCATTCATGTCTTGTTAGACTGAGACACACAGTTTGTGTGTTTGTAGCAAAATAGTATGAATTACTAGCAGAGAAATACAGAAGCTTTTAATAATGTGAGCATATTTCATGTCAACTTATGGGATAGGATTTCTCATTAAATAGCCAATTGGATGTGTAATTTGGATAAGCCTCTCTGCTAGTAAAAAATATAAGCAATATCTGTGTTATCTTCATCCTTGTAGAAGAGATTCCCTAACTTTTTCTATATCCTAGGATTATAAGGAATTCTTTCATACCAGCCTTAAGCAAAATGATAAATTTTTGAAATACTCATGTTTGGTCTTGAGAAAAGAGTATGAAATTCAAGAGAAAAAGTTGTTCCCTTAATTTTCCTGCTTCTTTGAACTTACATGTTTGATAGAGAACAACAATTCTTGTCATAATAACATTGACTTGCAAATCTTGTGCATTTTAGATGTTATATACCATAAATTCCATTCCACTTTAAAGATATGACTAGTATATGCATTATATGCATTTATTCTATAAAACAATGTTATATCCACATGTTGCCATTGTAAGGCATGTTATACAGTAAAATTAGTTTTTCATTCACTTTCATTATTATGTTTAAATTTGTTCAACTTTCTGTGAGGTCTCTAGATTTTCCAGGAGCAAAGGTAAGTCCTGCAGAAAAGAGACTAGGCTGGAAAAAGAAGCTAATTTGGTAAAATTCGGAGTACTTATTATTTTTTTTTTTTAATTAATGTGACTTCAGTCTAGTATACTAGCCTTAGTACTTTAATAAACTAAAGTAAATCAGATGCATGCTAAAGAAGTAGAAAAACAGCGGTCACAAGTTTGAGGAAAGGAAGTACCAATGTGAGGGAAGAAAAAAAATCATGAAGGCTGTTAAACACCAGAGCACAATTCTCAGACAAACTGTAGCATCTCCAGCTTCAGAGAGGCTCGAAACTTGAGTGGACATGACCCTACTTTGAGGAGAGAGTTGGATCCAGTGATGTCTAGAAGTCCCTTCCAGCCTAAATTATTCCATGATTCTTTGTTGATTTGTTTCTGATCCACATTTGAGTCATAAATTGTGCTATCCTAACTATCCTAATATTAGAGTCCATAGTAGTCAAGTGTAAAAAGAAGTCAGTATTATCACTGTCAGATTGTAAGTATTTTTAAATCTTAAAATCATCTTCAGATCATTTCAGTGGCAATACTATGCCAGGAAAATCAGAAAATTAAGTGTCAAGAAACAGAGAATTTAATTTCCCCACACAGAATAGCAATGTGGAAGAATATTATTATTTTGTGATCTTCTTAGCTTGTTACCTACATGACTGGTTGGTTTCTAACATTTGTATTTCCTGCTACTTTTATTTATATTTCCATTTGAAGTCAGGTACCAAACCCTAAATTTGGAACTGTAATCTCTGGAATAAGTTGAGATCCTGATACAGTTTTGGGAGACGTAATGTTACACTCTTCAGGGAGAGAGACTTGCTTAAGGGGGATGGAGGGAGGGGGGGGTGGGGAAGATGATCTGGTCCCAACCTTTTGATTTTTTAATTTTTTTTAAATTTGGATACATATATGCAGTAAAGTGTTTTGATTCAGGAGTATGGTGATATGTCCTTTTCTATCCCTAATGGGTTATTGCAAACATACTGTTTTAGGAGGAAGCTCATTAACAATCCTCTATATGTTCCTACAGGTCTATTAGTATCTCAAATTCCCAAAAGTGTGAAACGTTAATTCTGAAAAACTATGCTTATTAGACATTTTATACGTGTATATAATACAGTATTATAAAGGTATGTACATCTATTTTAGTTCTTGCACTGAGACTTAATGAAAACTTACGGCCTGATGCAGGGTAGTGCCCTGCACACGCATGCTTTCTGGCTGTGAGGCAATCCTAGTACTCAAACCACTACAGCAAACTCAAGGTAGCACTTATTGAGGCTAATTAGCTTTGAGAAACAGGCTGTGTTAGTTCCTGTGTGACAATACAGTCAGCACTTACTTAAGCATCATGAGAAAGAAAAGTTTTATGAAGGTGGTGTTATTTCTGGCATAATGATCTTTTGGAGAATTTTCTTCTTTGTTCTGATCACGTTGTTTTTTTAATGTTATACCTATTATTATGCACAAACAAATAGAACTAAGAAAATCCAAAATAAAACTGAGATACTGTCTAAGCTGGTGCTTATTATCTTTAGTCTTATTTCATAAGAGTTAGATTTTCATAAACCTGTTGATGTATTGAAATACAGTTGGCATTATTCTTGGAATGAATATTCTAGGAAAATATAAATCTTCTTTTAACTTTGATCTCATCTCAGAAGCATGTGTATGTATTCCTTGCAGGCAGAAGTCAATTCATCCAGGAAGTCAGAAGCAGAACCTTCAAACTCAGCAGGACTGAACTGCTCTGCTAATTCACCTGAGCCCCAGCAGGATGGTGCAACTCGAGCATTCCGGGATCCAGCGAGTGCAGCGGTATGGTCCATGTCTGAGTTTTATCAGTGCATAGTCTGAATGTGAAATCTGCACTACTGAACTGATAGGAGGCTTTGTTAGCAGTATGCAATCCATGTGTTTCTTGTAGAATTTCTACATTTCTATGTAAACTTCAGCAAACATTATGCAGGATGACTTCTGAAAACCGAGATCTTGTGTTTTCAGTTTCTTCTCTTAAAACCAAACCATAAGACTATTTAAATAGTCGTCTTGCAGTTACTATTTACCATCTTCAGAATTAGAGAATCATAGAATGGTTTGGGTTGGGAGGGACCTTTAAGATTATCTAGTTCCAACCTCCCTGCTACGGGCTACACTTCCCACTAGACCAGGTTGCTCAAAGCCCCATGCAGCCTGGCCTTGAATGCTCCCAGGGAATGGGCACCCACAGCCTTGCTGGGAAACCTGTTCCAGTGTCTCACCATTCTCACAGTAAATAATTTCTTCCTAACATCTAGTCTAAACCTACGCGCTCTCAGTTTAAAACTGTTACCCCTTGTCCTGTTGTCATTACATGCCCTTGTAAAAAGTCCCTCTCCTGCCTACCTGCAGACCCCCTTCAGGTACAGGGAGGCTGCTATAAGGCTCCCCCCTGGAGCCCTCTCTACTCCAGGTTGAAGAGCCCCAGCTCCCTCAGCCTGTCCCCATAGGGGAGGTTCTCCAACCCTCTGATCTTCTTTGTGGACCTCCTCTGCACCCACTCCAACAGCTTGATCTATAATAGATTTTTTTTTCAATTGTGTTCTTAGTGAAAGGCAAAAAATGTTGCAGTGGTAATTTGTAGCTTTTAAATTTGACTAAAATATTCTTACATTTGAAGTAAACTACATGACATTTACATCTTCATACTGCTAGGTATAGAGCTTACATAATAAGTTTCAGAAGTGACCGAGGCCTGGTAGTGGGCCAAGGCAGCTGCTGTTATGACTCTGGCAAATGCAATCTAAAGTCACTGATAAATTGCAGACAAATCCCAGCTAAGCTGTGTTTTTTAGAGAGGATGGGGCTGCAGATTGGTTAAAAAAACTATAACACGTCAAAGAACGTCAGACCATCTGTTGCATGTTTGCAACATATTTTCATGCTATGTAGAAATATAAACATGCTAATAACATATGTTTTTTCCACAAGAAGGATTTTTCCAGACCGTTCAGGATTTAATAAACCATTTTGTTTTATTCTTATTAGTACAAATCCTGGCTTATATAGTAGAACTGGCCAAAATACCAAGGCACCGGTAGCATTTTCTTGAGGGGAGTGGGGATGGGGAAGGAAACTTCAGACAAAATTGAAAAATTGATCTTTTTTTTTCCAATTATTCCTGTTTCTGAGAACTCAGCCAGTTATGCTGTCCTTATTGTCATTTACTAACTTAATTTACAGCAGAATAGTCCCATGTGCAATGAGTGTTTTAAACATAATAAGAATGTATTTTAATAATGTTTATATGTCGTAGACAGTAAACAAAGAAAAAGTGAATTCATGTGTTAAGGGATCAGAACATCACTGTCTAATGGGTATTAATTTGATTTTGAAGAAATACCTGTATTTGTGAGCTGCTAATTCTTGGACATTAGGAATTTTCTGGAGCCATTTTCATAGAATCTTAGAATGGCCTGGGTTGAAAAGGACCACAGTGATCATCTAGTTTCAACCCCCTGCTGTCTGCAGCGTTGCCATTTTTCATGCTAAACCTAATAGAAATCTTCTCAAAGCATGCAAGAGGGGGCTGGAGAGACCACCTCCTGTAGCAGTGGTCACCTAAATGTTGGTACCTGTGCTCTCATCGTATCATCGTAGTATGTGGGACTTGTTCATGGAGGCTGGAGAGCCATGGAGACTGGTAGGGCACATGCCCTTCTATCCCTCTGGTTGTTCTGGCTAGTCCTATGGACTATTATAGGAGTATGAAGTTCAATCCATGTTAATACACACACCTAAATGTAGGTGGACAGAGCTGTGGTAGGTATCCCACCTTGGTGCATACAGTTAATGAATAAAATTGATAAGAATTATAAAGTGTCAGGCTAAAAACTGGCTATTGCATTTTTTTTATAAATTAGGAGGATATTAAACCTCACTTGTTACTAAGCAGTGGTAGTGTCTAGTACTAAAATACTGACTGGATGAAGAGTAAGAGTGATGAAATAATGCAGCTGAAGTCAACTAATATTCAACTACTGAGAGAGCAGCTTCTGTGGGATAATGAAGCTACGTGTTGATATGTGAGACTTACAGAAGTACATATTTTCCTTTTGCTTCTGTGTGATCTTTTTTCTTTGAATTAGACTACTCCTTATTTGTCATCCCACAGTGTTGGGTTTTTTGGTTGTTTTGTTTTTGTTTTTTAACATATTTTCTCCTCCTGTCTTTCCGAGAAGGAAAGAGAAAGAGAACAGCATGGTAGAGCTGAACTGCTTACCAGTGTTAAACCACCAACCTGCTTGTGTTGTTCTTGGCTGTCTCTGCTGATTAAAAACCCCAGGTGGAAATACATCTATTTTAAAAGATTTTTCTTTGGAGCGTCTCAGGCTGCATGCTTGCTTGTAAACAGGCAAGCTGTCAAATGTGTCAAGTGGTTGCACTGGACTGAAAACATCTATTTCAGACCTACCTTTTTGTTTTAATGCTTAAATATTTTGAAAGGCTCAGTCTTAAATTCCAGTGTCTCTGTCACTGTTCTTCATAATGTAACACTGCAAGTTTTATCCTTTCAACACTAGAAGCAGGATTGGGACAGAGGAATGTCAAATTCCCTGGCTTTGGACCTACAAAGTAAGAATGGATTGGGTTTAGGATGATGCTTTCCTGAGTGGAGCAACAGCTGCCATAGCTTGTTTTTCACTGCATGTAGCGGCAGCCAAACCTGTGACCAGCAGAGGGCAATAGTTGTGTGTGTGCATAGGTGCAGGAATCAGCTGGGCACTTGGTTTCCAGGGATTTTTTGTCTTTTGCTTTCCCGGTGATGTTTACGATGATGAGAGAAGAATTTTGGACCCAGGTGACCACGGAAAGCAGTGCAGAGGTGCTTAATCTCAGCCCTTTGTACTTTTCTTCTTTCCTTGCTTTTCCTAAGTTGTTTCCCCATCAGTATAGGTGACTTAAAGATTCGAAGACTTAACTGCCTGATTGATCACTAAAGATTTCTTGAACTGCAAGGAGTTGAGCAAATCAGAGGCAAAGGTGTTTGAAGTATCTTGATTTGAAACTAGGCTAGATCTCAAATATTATTTGACAGACTTTCTTCAGACACTTCATGTCCTTAGAACTGCTTGAAATAGATTTCTCAAGGTGGTTTGAAAACAAACTGGCTGTACATAACAATGTAATAAGTACCAGTAACGTTTTTATCAGTATTAAGAATTATCCGAAGAGGCCGTTCTGGTTCTACAGATTGTCTTTGTTACCAGCTTTGCGTACTGCCTTGCCTGACAGCTCTTCATGTTTCTCTTTCAGTCAGAAGCTCAGCCCAGCAGCACAGCAGCTGGTCAGGAGCGTGCTCCGTCTGTGCCCACAAACACATCCCTGAGTCCCCGGCAGCGTCGTGCCCAGCAGCACAGCCAGAGATGGACGCCGGCTTCCACTGACTTTAATCGGGTGCAGCAGCCCAGGGCCAACCCCAACCACACCGGATCCACCGTCCTGATCGTCCTTCTGACCTTTGCGCTTGCGGCTCTGATATTTCGGAGAATGTGCTTGGCTAACGAGTACATATTTGAGTTATAAGGTTGTTTCTATTGTAAGAGCAGTGATTTGGATGCTCTACTGAACATTCTGTATTGCGTTTGACATGAGAACTGTTTACAAAGATTACTTTTGTATGTACGCTTACGTCCTTACGAATGTTAATGTAGCTGCAGATACATTACTTGTAAGAGAAGCCAAGCTGGACGTCTGACTGCAAGAAGTGTTAACTCAGTGCCCAACAGTTTGTTGGAGAGAGCGTGGTGAAATAGTAAGACTAAGGGATGTGTGAGGGGAGTGGTACAGTAATTTATTAATTAGAAAAAGGCAATTTTAAAAAGTGGCTGATTCACTTTTTTTAATGAAATGTAAATGCCATTAACGACCCCATGTAAGTTAGCATAAAATCTAGCATTGGAGACAAAATTACAAAATGAATCAGTACAATGTGTTGGGGTCCAGTGAGCTCTTAATTTAGAGGTGATATGGCTTTGTAACAACTTTTATTTACTGTGACACGTTTCTAGAGAGCAGAACACATGCAAATTGGTTGAGATTCTGCTCTGTGTGTGTGAAAGGGGGGAAAGGAGTGGGGCAGGAAAGAAGGGGCCAGAAAACTATTTGCATTATTTTGTGTTTTTTATTTGTTTGTAGGAAAGATTATCCAATCTTCTGCAAGATTTGAAAGTCCTCTTCTAATACTCTCAACTGTATATCTTGCTCTTTTAAAATTGGAAGGTTAATGTAAAACATGTCTATTCTTGCAATAGTTATAAATATGTAATATAATTATTTACCCAGATTTATTGTCTTTTAATTATACCAGAAGTATACATAGTGCATTAAGCCAAATGTTTCACTTGTGGTTTTATTTCCTAAAGAAAACATAAACCTTATTATACTTAAGCTCTCATATATATGAACATGCTTAAGGGAACTATTTATTAAAACTTGGTGGTAACAAACTGTTTCAAGCCAGTCTTCAGTTATGTTTTAAGTATTTCAGAGTTTTTTATTTGTTTTGTTTTGGTGGTTTGTAGCCTGAAATCAATGTTGGACCCAGAGACTTTCTGTATTATTATTTTATTAAAAATAAATAACTGGTAAGATACTCATGAATGCTGTGAAATCATATATTTGGGCAACAGACCAAAACTGTTAAGGTTTGAGAGGTTTTGTCTGCGGAATCTTCTTGGGCATTGCAGTGAAATAAAAGAAAGCAATTGGTGGGATAATTTTCCACCCATGTTATTGTAACTAATCTTGGTTTTGTTGTCAAATAGCACAGATTTCAGTTAGATTTTCATCCTGCTTCTAGGCAACTATTAAACTACCTACAGCTCTCCTAAATTTTGTGAAGTACAGTATGTGGCAATGGTTTGAAACATTAATGTAACTATAACAACCTCTAAAATAAATAAAGCCCGTTCTATGTCTAAAGGGGCTATTGACATCTGGTTTTTTTTATTTATTTTTTTAGACAACAAATCTTTTTATAGCATTGTTGATGCTCTTGCTTGCGGAGCAGAGATGGAAGAAAACTACATGCTTTATTGAACAGATCACATTCCACTGCAGAACAGTTTAGTGTCCTCTATGAAGTGATGTGTTTTTCCTCTTTGTAAATTTATTTTGTTAGAAAAGTTTACAATAATTCGCAGGTCCCATAGTCTCTAAAATTGGTATTCTTGGTTGGTGTGGTGTTTGGATACCTGCTCTGTATTGCAGACTGTACTCACAGGAGAGCTGTGTGAGAAGTCTGACCCAAGGAGTGTAGTGCTGGTTTTTGGCCTTTCTGTTCCTCTGGAAGCTTTGCTCTGAGTGTACATTTCTGTTTCTAGAGCCATGCTGCTGTGCCAGCACACTTGTTGTTGTTTAGAGAAATAAACATGAATGTTTATTCACTGACACATAAATCAACTGGCTGTTGATTTATGTGCAGAGTCTGCTATGCATGTAGGTAATTGGGAGGGGAGAGGGGGAAGGCTGTTTTAATTTTTATCTGAAATTTAACAGTAAATAAAACAATTTTCTGTGAAAATAGCTTATCTTTTCTCTTCAACAGCATGAAGAGCCAGAACCTGGGGGGATAAAATCAGCTGCTAAAGTACGTGCACTGTTGTGGAATGTCCTTAGCACAATGTGGTGGCAGAAGCAATGTCCGGTTGGAAAAGACACCTTGTGAATACACAGAAAATCTGAGAGGCTGATGAGAAGGGACAGCCCAGTTTTACACAGCCTGGCAGGAGGACAGCACTGCCCTGAGATTAGGGGATTGAGCAAAAAGCTGGCGTGCCGAACTGCCGTTTTTATATAATGGCTTTAGCAAACATCCTCTAGGACCCAGTGGAAACGCTCGCTGAGGCAAACTTGGGGATTAATGGCCAATCATTGAGCGTGGTGAGGGAACGGCTCGCAGGGAGAAGCCTCTGAGAGCCTGTCTGCAACAGGGCAGCGGGAGATCCTGCCGCTATCGTGCAGCGCTGGCATTGGGGCGCTCCGATGCTCGGAGCTGGGGGCTGCTGTGCCGTGGGAGGATACGGCCGTGCAGTGTGTCCAGCTGGGCCCAGCAGGATGCCTCACTTTGCAAAACTGCTTCTGTTAATCTTCTGCTTGGTGCTGCTTGTGGAAAGCAGGAAGCACAGGAGGAGGAGGTGGACAAGCCAGCTGGAGCTGCAGAGGGCTGGGTAAGAGTGACAAGAATGTGCATGTTCCTTAAAGCCTGCCCTGTGTGTCCGTGCGTGTTGTGAGAACACCTTTACAAATGACATTTTACAAATAATCTTTGTGTTCATTTCTAACTGTGTATGGACAGGTCGGTGAGGAAAGGTTTGCAGCCAGTTTGACAACTTCTGCACGCTCCGTGGCAAAGCTGTCCATAGGGTGCACTTGAACAGCTGAACTGCAGGGAGATTTCAGATACCCAGCAATAAGCCACGGTGTCCAAACCTGTGTGTTCTGACAGTGTCAGCAGAGGAATTTCAGCAGTGGGCTGCGTGCCATCTGTTGTTGTGCCCCTGCCGCTTTGTTCCCTCAGTGTGTGGTGGTGGCGGTGGCTAACAGCCAGAGGAGTTGGCTTACATGCATGGCATCGATAGCACGTAGTTACCCAGTGATGGGGAAATTAGAGATCTGTTCTGAAGAATGATGTGGGAACACTTTAAAAATACTTCATTGTCAAGCAAATGCATGCAAAGGGGTTAGAGGTCTTAGTAAACTTTATTAGGTTTGCTGTTAGTGAGATTTGAGCAGGGCTTTACACTAGAAAAGATAATCTTCCAAACCTGCTGCGCAGCCTGAGGGATGTTATCCTTTTTGTAGTTATGTTATCCAGGGGCAATTATATCTGACAAGATTGTTCATTGTTCCGAGGGCTCAAAGACAAAATGGGGTTAATCCATCCTACTAAATGGCTTCTCTTGGGCTGTAAACCCTTATCTTTTGGTTTTCTTTTTTATTTTTTGGTACAGTACTCAAGTTGTCATTTTGGAGGGTGTTGTTAAACATGTGTTTCTGCAAGACATGTTGTGATACAATTGAAAGCAGATTGTCCCTGATGTGTTCATAGTTACATACAGCTTCCTGAACAACGCAGCGTTCTGTGCTTATAGCGACATATAATGTTGAACATCAAATGTGAATGATGATTTAAAGACAGAGAATTCTGCAATATTAAAAAAAAAAAAAAGTAGATGGAGCAATGACACTTATACCTTAAATGTCAAGTCATGTTGAAAGAAAAAAAAATGAAGTTGTCTCTAAACCAGCAAAGAGCTGTGCTATTTTTTGAACTGTGTAAGAGAAATGAGACCAGCATCCTTTTCTAGTAGCTGCATTGTGTCTTCTGTTTATTATTTCTCAGGAATAAAGCTGATTTATTTCACAGGTAATGACTTAGCCAAAAAGAAAACCTGATTCCCATGTTAAGGAACCTATATTAGAAGTTTGACATTCCGTGCCTTGACATGTCAACTTGATCTGCAGCTCTTTTGTATTAATATCAAGAAGCTTGGTTGGGTTGTGCCTATGCAGAATTCCTCTTTGTCACATGAAGACTTTACAGAGGTTCAAGGCTGAAGACCAAGGGAGTCTGTGCTGCTCCAGACTCTGGGACAGCGTCTGATGAGTGCTTGCAAAGATGAACATGTCCCTTCATGGGGAAGGCTAGGCTATGAGCAAGGCTAGGCTGAAAAACCTGCAACCCCAATTAAGAACTGCCAGTTTAAGGGCTGCACTTAATGTCAAGCAAAGGAAGTAATTAAATGCTCTAAGGCATTATTTTTTCTATGTGAGTGCTCTCTGTGGGTCTGTTAACTCTTTGAAAGGGTAGATGACAGCAGGACAAGGGGAAATGGTTTTAAGTTGAGGGAGGGAAGATTTAGGTTGGATGTCAGGGGGAAGTTCTTTACCACAAGAGTGGTGAGGTGCTGGAACAGGCTGCCCAGAGAGGTTGTGGATGCCCCGTCCCTGGAGGTGTTCAAGGATGGGGTTGGATGGGATCCTGGGCAGCCTGGTCTAGTATTAAATGGGGAGGTAGGTGGCCCTGCCTGTGGGGCTCCCAAACAGGCAAAAGGATCTTCACCTTTTGTATACAGTTTTCTAACAATTGTTTTTACTTTCCATAAGCAGCTGACAAGTGGCTCATTGCATCAGTGTTTACTTCTCTGCCAGATCTGATGCCCAGAGCAAAGGTTCAGGGCCTCTTTCCTGCTCTGCTGAGGTCCAACCATGGGTGCTGAGCAGGGCTTTCTTCTGAGGGTGAATTTTGTGGGCATGGTGGTGATGAGCTGTTGGCTGGGCAAGATGATCTTAGTGATCTTTCCAACCTTAGTGATTCGATGCTTTCATCTTTCTGTTCTTCAGTTATCCACTTCTGCCATTTAAGTGACTTCTCGCTCTTCCATCAGGGCCTTGTTTTCACCCTTGTCCTACTGTTCTCCTATAGTCTCTGATCTTCAAATAAGAAGTGTGTTATTTTATGCCTCCTCCCACCAGAGGTATTCAGAGAAGTGAAGGACTGCAGATCTTGCTGACTTTATGTAAAATTGTGTTCTGCAATTGTGGAGGGAAATGGCTGAATTTGTCCCTGTCTAAAGCCATAAAACACAGCCCTGTGCCCACACACGCAGCTGGTACTCAGCTGATACTTACAGGTCACACCACCTTGGTATAATATGACGTTTCATGGCCGCCATCCAAAAGACAGCTGTCTCATGGTAATGCCCTTGTGCCTGGCCAAGGCACAACGAGGTGATGCATGGGGCAGAGCTGGCTTTTGTTTGTTGCCTGCGTGGGGCCATTGCTTGCACGGAGGTGTGCCTCCTTGCTGCTCTGTGTCCTGGCTCCTTGCAAGGTGCCATGCTCAGCCCTGTGGCATATCAGCTGGAAGCTGGGCTGAGTGCAACCTGGCCAGCGCTGGGTGAGGCTCTGAGCCTGCCATGCTGTGATGCTGCTGGTTGCTGTGCTTCCTTCCCTCGTGGCAAAGCTTCACCTTATGCCATAGGTATGAGCAGAGATTGTGAGACCGGACAGCTGGAAATCAGCTATTGTTGTCTTTTGCAGTCACATCTACAAGAAGAACCATGATGTGACCAAGACTCGGAAGGGAAAGACAGAGCAGCTTCTCAGAGTCGATGACCATGACTTCACCATGCGGCCAGCTTTTGGAGGTGAGGAACAAGTGGTTCTGTTAACTTCATACTCCTATTGTGTTGCTGTTATTTTTTTAAATGGTTTTCCATTCCACCAATGAATGGAAAGAATGGAGTGGTTTCAGGAAAGACTTCCAGATAGCTACTCTTCACTCCTCCCTCTGCTAATGCCAGCTCCTTCTGCTGGAGTTCCCCAGAGCACGGACTGAGTTTCCCAATGCACATGCATCTCTGAATACCAGGCATGCCTTGGCATGCTACAAGCTCAGAGGGTTCCACTTAGTACCCTTGTAGATCCCTTGCCCTTTTCCCTTTCCCAAGGTGTTAAAAGAGAGAAATGTGGAGTGTTCCTCTGACTGCTTCTGAAGCAGTAACTATTTCTTGTCTTGGATGGTTGGGCCCTGGAAAAGGCTGCCCAGACCAGTGGGCACAGCCCCAAACTGCCGGAGTTCAAGGAGCATTTGAACAGTGCTCTCAGACAGAGGGTTTAAGTTTCGGGTGGTGCTGTGCAGAGCTGGGAATTGGATCTCTGTGGGTCCCTTCCAACTCAGAATATTCTGTGAGTCTTGATTATTCTCATCCTACATTGAAACAAGAACTTCTACAATATAATCTGGCTACAAACGTTTTTCTCTGACCACCTTCACTGTTTGATACAAGGCTAGTGTGTGTACCAGAATGGTTCCTTTTCCCTCATGGTATTTGTGGTGCCTTGCTCACCACCACCATGTGCTTGTCCCAGTAGGGCTCTTGGGGCAAAGTGCAGAGGCAGACTCAGATCTGAAAGCACATAGGAATCCAGCCTTGTAGGTCTGAGGACAGCTCCAGTATGCATTGTGCATGGTTGGTAGTGCTGAGAAGACAGGACTGTGTACAACTGGTAAATATGCAGCAAGAAGTGGGAAGAAGGAGAATCCCAAATTTTTGCTTTGCTAGCTCAGGAGACAAGTCATTGCTAAACTGATCCATGATTCTGTGGTCTTCTCAAGGGTGGCCACCCACGTCATATTTCATCTGCATCTATGAGGGGAATAGAGCAAGCAGAGAAATACGGTCAGCTCAGAGGGAGGGTGCAGCTCTGGGACCTTTAAATGACTTGCTGGCTCCAGGCTGAGTAACTGGTTTTAACAGCAAATGGGTTTCCCAGCTCTCACCAAAGAAAAAATACTTTTAAGTGACTTTTTAAAAAGCTGAATGGTGTTTCCATAATTTTGTCTCAAAACCTTCTCACTTTGCAGAACTGCTTGGAACAGAGTATTGCCAAAATTGCTCTGAAGTTGCACATAATAAGGAATAAAACATGACAACAACTTAGCCAAGACTCCAGCCTTGGAAAACATGACCCATGCACAAGGAGATGGCTTGGGTGCTGCAGGTTCTTGCACAGATAAACAGAGCGATGCAGAGTGCTTTTAGTGACAGATCATACATTTGATGTAGAAATATAAAGGAAAGAAAACAAAAGCCTGATAAGAGGTGATCCTTGTGTTTTCTTCTGAAATGTTATCAGGAAGCCGCAGTGATTTGCTATGCACTATGAGTTCCTTCAGATTTTTTGCAGGAGTAATGCCAGTCAAATTCATGTAGTCTGACCTGCATGTGATAACAGAGGCTTTCGTACTGCAGAAGCAGAGCAGAAGAGTCTATGGGACACATGTGACTGCAACTGGTCACTGCTCCCAGACACTTTCTGCTCTCCAAAAGTAGCTCAGGGACCATCACCCAATGGAGAGTGCAGCCCTGTGGCATTGCACTGTGACATGATGTTCCAAGTGGGAAAAAGCACCTCATCTCTCTGAAAAGCAAACCAAATAATACTATAAGCAAAGTGTGATGTTGGACTTCAAATAATAAAATTCTTTAAAAATCCAGTACTGTGAATGTGATGTTCCCAGGCTTAGTGGAATGACAGATAGTTGTTAATCTTCAGAGTTTGTGGTGGCCAGCAGACAGCTTCATCTTTCATTGAGCATTAAAAAGGTGACAGAACCTGTACCTGCTGTGCTGTGCTTATGATTATTTGCTGGTCCCAGCAGACAGCCAGCAAGATGCTGCCCAGCACAGCTGTGAGCACTCCTCAGAGCAGGCTGGGGCTGTGCCAGAGGAAACAGCAGCTAAACATTAGAGGAAGGTGAAAGGATTTTCTAGTAAGAGTATCTTTTGTGAAGAGCAAGTGAGCAGGCGGGTGTTGTATAAGTCGTGTTGCTAACAGCCCAGTGAGCACAGCTGTCTTGCCTGCTCTCAGCCCATTAGAGAGCCCCTGGGCACAGTGGTAATGACAAAGGTTTTTGCTTTGCTAGTGTTCAAAGTAGCCTCCGTAGCCTAAAATAGACTGAGTTCGGTGTGACCCTTGGGGAGTTATCTCCATGTCAGTGACCTTGTTCCGGCTAGCAGATGTTCAGGTATTATTTACAAATATTAATATTTAAAGATTATGTAAATGTTTGTTTTGCTGCCTTCTTTCAATGTCCATTTTAAACATTTCATCTATGACATGTCGTATTTTACAGGAAGCCTGTGAATAAGCAGCTTTAGTTGATACTTAAAATAGCTGTATCTTTTCTGCCTCGGAACAGCCTCACGCTGTACTTTTATCATATTCCTTCATAGCCTAATAGCCTCCATCAGCTGTCCCCGCTGCCCTTTCTGGGCAGTATTTCCATCGGGATGGGTGAATGAAGCTTTGTCACTGTATGGAATAAGACTCACTCATCCCTTGATGACACACAGTCAGCAAAATGTGAGGGCTCTGCTGCTGTGTGGCAGCTGCTGAGCATACAGAGGACCTGGAGATGCCCGTATACATATGTGTTATGTATGCATGTTTGTACATATGTTTACACACAGAAACACTGAAAATTGTTTTACAGCTTGTGGACATAGAAACTCTCATAGAAACAGAGTCTTATTTGCAAGACTCTGGGTATGCACAAACTATATGACATCAAAAAAAAAAGTCTCAAACCTGCTTGTTTCATGTGCAGATATTTTTGACTTGGAGACTAAATCTGCCTGAGCCCTTCAAGGATAGGAGAAGGGGCAGAGAGAGACTGTCTCAGAGAAAATAACGAGCCTTTGAAATCACTGCCAAAGAGAAAAAAAAAACAGGAGCTCTCATAAAGCTTTAGTCTCAGAGCGGGAGTGGAAAGCTGACTTCAAGCATTTTCGCGGTGGCACGTTTTCCTCTATCTTCAAACCTACTGCAGTGTTAAAAATAAACATCATGTTTGAAGCCTCTGCCTCCTGCTGCTCTGTGGGCAGCTGACCAGCCTGGTTCAGTTTCTGTGCTGCACTGGGATATGACAGGCTTTGGTGTTCGGCATCTTCTGATGTTGTCCCTCAACTGAATCTGTGGAAGCTTCTGTGCTCCCCAGAGAAGTCAGCCCTAAACTGGATGTTCCACACAACCTGGGACAGAATTGGTGTAGAAAAGGGAATTTTTGCAAGGTGAAGCCACCAAGTCTTCTCAGTGTCAGACACCACCCTACATGGAAGCTTGTCTGAGCTTTCGGTTGATCTGTTATTGTCTGACCACTGAATGTAGAAGCAAAATGAGCCTTCTGTAAAGGTCTTCTGTCCCAGATCTTTTCACCTTCATTTCTCTTCCCTCTGCAGTAGAGTGCTGAGTTTTGTGAGCTATTCTTCAGCAAAAGCCATTCAACATTCAAAAGAACGTGGTGGAAGCAGCTTTGGAAGGTGATACAGTGAATGGGTGTAATGTTACTCTTATCATAGAATCACCAGGTTTGGAAAAGACCTTCAAGATCATCTGGTCCAACTGTCCATCTACCACCGATATCTCCCTATTAAACCATGTCCCTCAGTACAACATCTGAATGTTTCTGAACACCTGCAGGGACGGTGACTCCATCACCTCTCTGGGCAGCCCGTTCCAGCACCTGACTATCCTTTTAAATATGACATTTTTCCTAATATCCAACCTGAGCCTTCCCTGGCACAACTTGAGGCTCATCCGATCGCTAGTTACTCAAGAGAAGAAGCATAAAATGAAAAGTGCTTCCATCAGCCTCAGGTTGTGCTGCCAGTCACTTAAACTCACTCTCAACTGTGTCAGAGATGTGAGATGGATATATGAGTTATAGATGGATAGATGAGTTCGTTTCTGTATTGTATGTAGAAGTCTGACTTTTACAAAGTTGTGGAGTTTTTTTTGTTTGTTGGTTGGCTGGTTGTTTCTGGCATAATAAGGATTTGTGTTATGCAAGATGTTGCTGTGGACAGCGTTGGCTGTGACTGATGCTGATGTGTTTGCTGTTTCTGGAGGAAACATGAAGGCTATACAATTTATCTCTAGACCCTGAGCTTCAAATACTTGAGCTCATGTTTGAACAACCCCATGGATTGGAGTGGTGCTTCTCAGAGACCCGAAAGTATGATCTGCAAAGCTTTGCTGGGCAGCAGGCTTTGGACAAAAGATCCACTGGGGATCTGTTTGGCCTCCCATCACACCTTTCTCATTCTCTGCTCCCCCCCAGTAAGGACATTTTGTCTATCTACTCATCACTGGTGGCATTTGATAAGGAATTTGGGGAAGCATGTGAGGCCCCAGTGTTCAAACACTTCAGTTTGTGGAGAGACAGGATTGACAGATCCCGACTGGCTCTGAGGATTAGCGAGACCAAAAATCTCTTGGCTTCTTTCTGTGTCTGATAAACAGCTGTTTAATTCAGTGATATGGTCTGTAGCCAGGCTGTGACCCTTAAGGGAAACTCAGATTTGTTTACGAGGCTTAAGGAGGGCACTTCTTTCCAGGGCTTCTGCTCAGCTTCAAACACTGCGTGCAGTTCCGATGTTGCTCACACCAAGTGTGTCTGCAAGATTGCATCTAGGTAGGAGTTTTGGAAGGGTGATGGGCTAAGTGAATATGCAGAATGTTTGCTCTCTGATTCACATAGCACGGTGTTTACTTGGTCTTAGAAGCTTCATATGCACAATTTGAAATTTTGGCATACAAATCATTGTAAAATAGTGGTTAAAACTGGAGTCTCACATTGCATCAGCTTCCAGATGGGTACCTGGTCTCTCCTTGCAATGAGGCTTTTTATCTGGGATCCAAGCTGAGTGTTTGGTGGAGGAGCATGGAATAAAAGAAGTGTCTTTTCTGAACACTGGCATGGTATTTTATCTCTGAGAGCAGCTAGGGAAGGAATGAAGAGGAGGGCAGTGTTCTTCTGTTGTTATTTGTTTTTAAATCTGTGATTAGTGCTCAGTCAAGCGTGGAAATTGCAGCAATAAATAGATTTTGGATGGCTGGCGATTTCCTGAATGGAGCCTATATTAAGCATTCATGCACAGAGGGCATCTCTCTCCATCTGGAAGCTGGAGGGTACAGCCCGTCAGCACCCAGTGGTACGTATGTGGCTGATGGCTGCCTTCCTTGTTGAGCCAACAGGATGGTGCTGCAAGGCTTTTCTGGCAGAACCTGCCTCTTCTCTGTGAGCACTGTGTCTGCTGTTGGTGTGACTGCTTGGAGATGCAGCCAGTGAGCACCACTGCAATTCCAACTACTTTTGTAACAGCAAATGACAAATTATTGGTGCTTTCTAGAGAGAGGCGCTAATGGCAGCCTTGTGCCTGTTCTGGTATGGACTGCCTTGGGTTCTGGGTTCTGGAGCTTTTCTGATCCAAATGGAGATGAGCAGCATTGGGTGAGAGTCCATGCTCCAGCTTCACATAAAGAGCACAATGTCACAGCGAGTTTTGGAGCGTTTCTGTTTGTTCATTTGCATTTTATTTTTTTGGAAGTTTTGGAAGCGAAACAAGCTTAAGAAACAATCAATCATAGGAACATAAAATATGCTGATCCTTCTGAGATTTAATTGAAAGCCTTTGTGCTAGTGTGCAGATTGAACTCTTATGAGACTGGGACTTCAATGGTTTTAATAGCCTGTAATCATCCTTCTGTTCGTCATCTGATGTGATCACATCACTGGATTTGCTACAAATCAGGTCTAAACTCCATCATGCTGTGCTTTTTGAAGGGAGGAAGAGACCAATGCCAAGGAGCAAAACAAACAGACAAGCATCTTACTCTTGAGTGCTGAGGATTTCTGTTACAGCAGCAAGTTACACATCAAAAATATGGTTACACTAAAGAGCTATTGGCTAACTAAAGGCAACAGGGAGATATACAAGTAGTGAATTGTTGCCCATGCTCTCCTTCACCACTGCGTATGACTTCACTAGGTATCTGAGCAAAGAAAGGTTAACTGCCTATCTATATGGCACCACCCATCAGCAGCCTTGTGCTCTTTCCACGTTGATTACCCTGCACATCAAAGAAGCTGTTATCACCACAGATACACTGCTTCTTGAAGCACTACTCAACTGAAGAGGACAAAACCGCTGCCACAGTATTTTCATTTAATGAAGCTGCTGTTGTCTCTGGTCACACCAGGAGTGTTTGTGAGGTGACAGAATGGCCATGTGTTGGTCCTTTCCTGCTGGATGCTGGACTGCACATTGGGAAGGTGCAAGGGGTCTAAGAAATTTCTCATCCCATGATGGGCAAAGAACAAAACAGAAAAAGGGTTTATGGCAAGGGAATCAAGGAAATCATATTTGTGGTTCTGCCATGGATGTGCATTTCTCTAATGAGTTATGGTGGTATGAGAAAGAACCCGATGATGATGAACCGTCATGTCCTGCATCCAAATTTTAGGAGCTGGGCACATTTTCTGGTGTATCAGATGTGGAGTGGCTCACAGGGAGCTGAGCTGTTGCTTCCAAAGATAGAAGGCTTGCTGACTCTCATTCTCCTCCATGCCCGTCTCTTCTGGTACCAGTGGCCAAATTGGGCACCTGGCAGGACTTTCCCAGAGCTAATTCACTTCACTGATTTGGAATAAAATAGTCTATTTGCTGCTGCTTTGGTTTTGGCTGGTTTGCTTTTCCATGGGTTAGTGAGATCAAGTCTGAGAAAAGGGCCCATGGCTTATCTGTGCAATATCACCCTCTGCTGAAAGATCTTTCCAGAGTAATTTGGGAAAGGAGCTGAGGAATGTTCTCACCTGTTAAATGAGCACACCTAGGCTGTGAAGCCTTGTGTACAAGGGGAAAAGCCATCAGCCTTTCTCAGCCTTGCTGTTGAAAGGAGTTGTCACAGCATGTCTGCATTTCAGCAGCTGCTGCAGAAGGGGGATCTGTGGGTTTTCCTGGTTCCAGGGAATAAATAGGAGGAAGAGAACTAAATACTAAAAAGGAGATAATTTCCTTGGCCTCCAGTGATGCCTTATGGTATATAATCAACAATACTGGAACCAAGAAAGGAAGCAAGAGTGGCTCATCTTGTTGGACTGAAAAAACACCATGTGAAAAGTCTTGAAAGTCCTGCAAGCCTTGATGAGGGCTACTACAATCTTCTGATGCCTCATTTCTTCTGGGCAAGTCACATGTCTGCAGAGCTACTGGTTTGGTCTGTCAGTCTGTCCCAGTGAGGCTGCAAGGTTGGAGGCATGCTCCAGATGCCTATTAGTGCAAGAGCTACCAGTCCCACTGCTCCAAGCTGAGAGCTGAAGTTAGCACTGGATTCATACAGGCTGCTCCTCAGCAATTCCTTGGTGTGCTTGGTGTGCAAGTCTCTGCATGCACTTAATTCCTCAGCACAGTGGAGAGATGGGATACCAGGAGATATCTCCAGAACATATGCAGAATCAATGTATGTTGCAACAACAAACTGTGGTACGCAGCTTTGTCAACCCTCCTCACTCCTCTGACTAAGAAGCAAAGTAAGCAGATAAAAACAGCATTCTTCAGGCACAGTGCAGAACAATTTTGGAGGAAATAACAGCATGTTTTTTATTCAGAATTCAATCTCCTCAAGTTCAGATGCAGAGTAGAGAAAAAGAAAAGGGAGAAAAGTTGTCCACAGTGGAAAATGGAATAAGTTGTGAGAAGATACACTACAGGGAACTTGAGCAGCTCTTGGCTGTTAATGAGCAGCAATATGCAGAGAAACCTGGATATATGGGTCTTCTAGTAATAGAGGATTTTGCATTTATCATAGCGTGTTTTCTTCTTATTTATTCTTTGTGAATTCTCTGGTTGCTAATTTTAACACTGCTTTGAGAAGCTATTAACGTCATCAGTGAGTCATACTAATGAATATGGTGCTGGGCTCTTGAGAGATTAATGTAGCTGTCTTGATGAGAAATGAGAAACCCACAAGGAAGACCACGTTGCTTACAGCTTCTTCCTTTCAGTCTCTGGTTCTCAGAGCTAAATTTCCTTTTATAAAGATGTAAAATGTATAATGAGATGGCTCAGCTTCTAAAAACATATGCAGCTGTTTCATCGTAGCTCACCAAAGTGTCAATGCTGCAGGGCATACTATGGAGAAGGAGATGTTTCACAGGGGGTCTCACATGATTATTCACTGACTTTTCTCTCTGCCCTCTCTGCTTCAAGATTCGTGGTTAGGAAAGAAACCACGAGCTCAGAAATGTATTGCATGCTACCTCATGATGTTAATCAACTGCAGATGATATAGAGTAGTAGTTATTTACATACCTAAATCTCATTCTTTTACAGGCCCTGCAATTCCTGTTGGGGTGGATGTACAAGTTGAAAGCTTGGACAGTATTTCTGAGGTTGACATGGTATGTAATCCTCTTGATCTTCTTTTATGGCTAGGCTCAACTATTCCTAGCGAGAGAACGTCCCTCCCTCCTGAAACAACTGGGTTTCAAATTGTTAGCCAGGTGAAAGTACTGGCAGTAACTGGCAAGTTCACAGAGACTTGACAAAACCAGGTGAATGTCATAGACTGATCTCTGTATCTTCAGATGAGAACTACAGAAGATAAAGAGAATTTAACTGGTGCTATGAAGGATCTATCACAGCAAAAAAAAATGTAAATAGCTGTGTGGAATGTTTGAAGGTATGTGATGAAGGTCACATAAGCCATGATATTTGCAAGAGTTTTCTTTGTTAGGGAACCACTGAGTCTATCTCTTAAAATGTATGATTTGGGGAGGTGCATTAGAAAAAAGAGTAGGCAACACAAGTGAGAATGAGTAGTTCCTACTTCTTTGTCAATAGGAGTAACCTTACTGGGGCCTATGATGGGGAACTGTCAGCATGAGCTTGAGCCACCTCTACCAACGTAGAACTTGGTGTGTGGGAGTAATTATTTAGTCACTGAAGCTGTTCAAGAAATTTGTATTAAATTCAATTATGTTTTGATATCTTTGTTTTTTGTTACTTAAAAAAAAAGGAAGAATTTTCAACACATTTCAAGATATTTTCACTGAAAGGAGTATTTGTAAGCACTTTCCTGGTTTGGTGTTTTTTGTTTGTTTCTGGCTTTAGGTAATGGAATTAAGAGTGGAAAGAGAAGTGGGAAGGGGAATGTAGAGGAGAAGAGGAAGCCTTTTGATTCCTTCCTCCTTCTGCCTTCTCCTTCTTGTTCTTGGGCATCATCCATAGTGGTATCCAAGCAAAACACGAAGGCTTACTGGAATAGATTTAGGCTGACTGCATTTTACTGCAATGCAATTACATATTCATCACAAGAGTGGGGCTTGCCTGCCTGGATATTGAAAGAGAGGGTTTGGGAGATGCACACAATGAACTGTGTGGAAAGCATCTGTAAGCATGGGAAAGGGCTGTAACGAGAAGCTCTGGAGCTCTAATAGATCAAGATAATGTCACAGTAGTGAGGAGAACTAATTAGTACAAGTAAATTTCTTTCAGTGCTTTCTCTTCAAAACATCTGATTTCAACAGAAGTCTCACCTATCAGAAAGCTGTGAAGTCAGCTCTCTTTCCCTTTGCTATAGATAGATCTGCAGTCCCAGTTTCCCACCACAGGACAAGTACTTCCCCAAGCAGCTGCTAATTTGCATTCATGGTAGGAAGACAGTCTGTCAGATCAGCCTAGGCTACGTTAGTTTGTTTTTCCAGCAGGCTGTCCCAGTAGGATGAGTGGTGCCTGTGGAAATCCTCCAGCCCCTGCAAACATGTCCCAATTTGGGCGCTGGAAGCTTCTTTGACATATTCCTGAAAAACCCGAAGGCAATATGAGCTTGTTGCCAGAAGAGCCCTTTGAAATGGAAAGTCAGGTTAATCGATGGCTTGGCGTCAGCAGAATGAGAGGAGGAGGTGGTAGCAATTTTAAAAAGCAATTGCTGAGTGGTTAGGAAGGGATCTGAGCCTGGGTTGTTGATTGCCCAGTCTTGGCAGCTTCAGCTGCTGTAACCACTTTCTTAATAGGGAACATAAAGAAAACAGCGTGTTTGATCTCTCAGCATGAAGGAGTAGATGCAGCTCCGAAAGCAACAGCTGCCAGGTTGGAATCAACAGACGTTTTCCTTTGTGTGAGTGAAGCTCCTGACCCCTCAATGAGATTAAAAGAGAGGTTTATTTATATGCTTCTGTGATAGGAAAAGCAGTTCTCACTTGGGTGCTGTTTGCCAATTTAGTTCCCTTAGAGATAAATTACTTCTGTTTAGCTTGACCATTTATCTTATTTTTGAAAGGTTTTCCTCTTTATCATGCTTTTGATGGCATAGTCTTTCAAGATGATTTTGCCAGGACTGAAGAATGCTTTCTGCAGGGCAGTGCTTCTCTTGGCACATGTTTATATCACCTTTAGGACTGTATGTTATTGGGTACTGTAATACACTGATTGTGGATTTATGTTTTGTTTTGGCTGAAATGATTTTGTCAGGAATATCTATTTAGAACAAGCATTGGTCCAGAAAAGGAATAAAAGTCTAGAAGGGATGTATTTCATCTACCAGGCAGGAGTGAGTTTTCTTTCTGGTGTTTTTGAGATGTGAAAAGCAGCACTGAAAATCCTCTTTCTGCTTATCTTCTTTTTTTGTGAAGGATTTCACCATGACTCTGTACTTGAGGCACTACTGGAAGGATGAACGTCTCTCGTTTCCCAGCACCACCAACAACAGCATGACCTTTGATGGCAGGCTGGTGAAGAAGATCTGGGTCCCAGATGTCTTTTTCGTGCACTCCAAAAGGTCCTTCATTCATGACACAACCACAGACAACATCATGCTGCGAGTGTTCCCTGATGGTCACGTCCTCTACAGCATGAGGTAAAGGTCCCACACCCTGGGTCTTTACTGTCCATTTTGCCCTGATGTGGCTTTGGTGACCTCCAGGACTTCTGTTGCCAACACTGTTACTCTTGCAGCTAATGCAGATCTTTATGTCCATCGGCTCCTGTACCAGACGCTTCACAGAAAGCTGAGAGAAACCATGTTGTGGGCAATAACAGGATAATCTCCCCCAGGGAAGCATTTCCCTAAGTCTTTTTGGTCAAAGGAGGGCTTAGTCAAGCAGGGATGTTCCTCCCGGGGTCAGTGTGTGATTAAACTGGAAGCTGCTGATGTACCAGATGGTGACCTCTATAATTATCCTATTTTGCTTCCTGTTTGTCTGGAAATACTTCTTCATTTTTTTGTTTGAAGTTTGCATGTTGATACAAAGTAAGTTTACTGAAGCTGAAACAGCAGTATTAAAGACACCTCAAAGTCCCTGATTCTTTAGCACATGTTGACTGGAAGAATCTTGAGACACATCCCAGCTGACTGTATTTCCTTCAGGTGAATACAAAAAGAGAGGCAGGGAAATATACACTGCCATAGGAGAAAAACTCAAGAGCCTGGGCAGAGGGACATTTCCCCAGGACAGGAAACTTGCTGTCAATTACAGTGACCTTCAAATGTTCCATAGCACAAGGATTTATTTTCTAGAACCTGGATCTTATTCATTTCACATATGGCAAAATAATGCTCAAAATCCAGAAGATGTGTTTCCTCCTTCCCTGCCTTCTCTTCCCCCCTCCCCACACCCCCCTCCCAAAAAAAAAAAAAAAAAAAAAAAAATTGATTCAGGAGGCTATTTCTCTTCAAAGAATAAGCATAATGAGCAATATTTTCCCAAATAAGGCAATATCCAAACAAACCAGGGGGCTCTGAAGTTTGCTGGTTCCACATTCCAACTGCAATTATAATGAATTTATTTGAAAACAAGTTATGGACAAATTATTAAAACCACAAAGGAACTTATGTGGTGGAAAAAAAAAAAAAGAGAGATGCACTGTACAGTTACTTAATTTTGTCTTACCTTACTGAGATATAAAATCCCACCTTGTTCAAGCATCCCAGAACCTGCCCTCTGTTCTGAACCCATTTGTTGCATATTACCTCAAATAAGCTCAAGATGCTGCCCATTTTATTAGATCTAGATGAGGATAAAAATACCATATAGAATGAGAGACAAGAGAGCAGAACAAAATGAAGAGGGATGTTTGATGTAAACTTGAGTCAGTTCTGACAGGAGAAGAGCAGAAGTAGGAGGGCACAGGTCTTTTTGACTGATGTTTCAGTATAGCTGAGTATCCGTTGCGTTGCTCTTGGCCTGCAGTTGTCATGCAGAGACGCCAGCGACACTCCTCCTGTTAGCAGTGTTCAACTACCAAAATGAAGAATGAGTATGTTTAATAGCAACGTTGGCTCTATTCAGTTCTTCTCATTTGCTCTCTTGCAGAGCATTTAATTTCAAAGTGTTCTGAGCCATCGAAGGGGTGATGTGAATTTGTAATGTCACGAGAGAGAAGAGTGTGAGCAACTGACTGCGCAAGAGTTAAATTGATAATTAATTAATAAAACCCAAGGATAATGAGAATCTGCATGGTATTTGGGTCTGACAGTGTTTATGACTCTCAGAACAAGATGCAGTTGCCCAAGCATGAGCATTCAGTGCTGCAGGATATGCCGTCAGATATCTGAGATACCTACATGAGGTTGGTACAGAGCTGAGGGGCATTTCAGTCCCTTTTGGGATCTTGTGCTTTCAGAGCCACCTGAACACTGCACTCTGATTGAGGAATATCTTACTGATGAGTTGAGTTTTTGTGTTGTCCCTAACAAACTGTTAATGACCACAGCCTGTGCTACAATTTAAGTGACCTGGAGGGAAGAAAATAGCACATTGTAATGAGTTGAAGTTACATAATGTGTTTAATTGTTCCACACAATTATGGGAAGTCAACAATATATTTATGGAGTGAAAAGCTTCTCTAAGTTCACTTCATGTGGCTTGCAATAAGCCACGTGATAATATCATGTTTCCTTAGAACATGATATGCCTTATTGCAAGCCACATGAAGTGAACTTAGAGGAGCTTTTAGGTGGTTTAGGTGGTTCTTAGAGTGACCATGGGGGAAACTGGGCAAAGGGAAAGTGAGAAAACCTTAAGCAAACTGGGCAAGACGGGATCTTGATATGTACATGGTGAAGTATTTTGTTGTTGTTGTTACCTTGTAGGGAAATAGTTGGAAATGAATGACAAAGAAGAGTCTGTATTGGCAGTATGACTGCAGTGTAAGAAATAGCACTTTAATTCTTTGATAGGTACTGAGATAACAGCCACCACGAGAGTGCAAGAAGTGCTAAGCATTTTCTTTCAGATTTTTGCTGTCTTTAAAGATGCCAAATTGTTTAAATGTGTTAACATTCTTCCTTCATTAATCCTCATAGAAAACGACCTTTCTCATTTTTGACTTCCAGGATCACAGTGACAGCCATGTGCAACATGGACTTCAGCCGTTTCCCCTTGGACTCTCAGACATGTTCTCTGGAACTGGAAAGCTGTATGTTGTATCTGTGTTTCTAGTTAGGCATGCTCCACAGTTGCTGCACTCACAAACTCTGGACTGTTTTAAAGCCTAAAACAATTTCACCAAAGTCACTGAGAGTTTTTCTATTAACTTACTGGACTGCATACCTGGACCTTACACTGCAAGACAGGGGAATTTGCAAGGAAAAACTCTTGTATGAGTTTTGGTGAATGGCACTTTCAAAAAAACAACATAATCAACAACAGAAAAAACAACCCCCAAGCTCCCTTCAACAAGGGTCTTCAACGTATACTGGATCTCAGCAGCTTGCTGATGAGAAATTTTGGGGAGAAGTTGTATTCTGTTTGTTGTTTCTGATTGGGAAGGGATGCTTTCAGATGCCACAGTAAAAAGCTGAGTATAATGATCATTGATTTTTCTATATTTCAACACCAATATGGTTAATGTATGATAATCATGATCTTGCAAACACTGGCTTGTGTTCAACTTCTTTGAAAGGAGTTATTCTATGGAGAAGGTGATTTGAACAGTATGATTTTCATGGCTGTACTGTAAACCCTCTCCACATTGTTACAGGCTAATGTTTAACTGTTTTCAAGTCTTCCCGGTTATTGAACTGAAATCCTCCTTTAGAAACAACAGAATCCCAAAATGATGGGGTGATTTATACTGGGGGAAGAGTTTTAGGTTGGTCCTGAGGTCAACTGGCCCAATGCGTTGCTCAAAGCAGGAGAACTTTAGAGAGGCTTTCTCAAGGCTGTGTCCCATTGAGTTTTATATCTGCAACGTAATGGAGGCTCCACAACTTCTCTTTGCTACATATTCAAATGTTTGACAGTTCTCATTCCGAAAAAATTGCTTTAGAAAAGAATCCCTTGCTGCAGCTTGTATTCTTTTTGCTTTGTCCTTTCAGTCTGCATGTTTTAGTACTGTGGTTTCACTAACCTGGAGTAAAGAGAATGTATTTCCTGAATTAGGATGCCCTGTTTTGTTGTTGCCACAGTATATCACGTGTTAAGATCTTTTTCATTCAATGCTATTAGCAAACTTTTGTGGCTATTGCATGCTAAAGGTCCCTTTGTTAATTTTCTCTGAATCCATAAACCATTTTATTTCCATCTAAACTAAATCCACACTACGCTGTGTTTCTTCTTTCCTTAAGATGCTTACACTGATGAAGATCTGATGCTGTATTGGAAAAATGGGAATGAATCTCTGAAAACGGATGAGAAAATTTCTTTGTCTCAATTCTTGATACAAAAATTCCACACTACATCAAGACTGGCTTTCTACAGTAGTACAGGTATTGGTCTTTCCTGATTTAAGGCTTTTCTTGAAGTTAATGCTGTACTTACAAGAGAGTTCTGAATCCTCCCATGCTTGTTTTGAAAGATCAGTTTCTTTTTCCCCTGCCTTTCAGAAACAAAAGATTTTGCTTCTCTTTGGCTACCATTCATTCTGTTCTCACCAATTTTGCCTTTCCTTCTTTCTCAAAGGTTGGTACAATCGTCTCTACATAAGCTTCACTTTACGCCGACACATCTTCTTCTTCCTGCTCCAAACCTACTTCCCTGCCACTCTGATGGTCATGTTGTCCTGGGTGTCTTTCTGGATCGATCGCAGGGCAGTTCCTGCCAGAGTCTCTTTGGGTGAGAGCAATCACAACGAGCCACAGCTGTGTGAAATTCTTCGAATGTGAAAATTTTGGCAGGAAAGGGAACTGTTCTTTTTTATGGTCAAAGTTTCTGGGGAAACAACTGTCTTTTATCTAATAATTAATGCAAAACTTGCAGTTTGCCTTTAAGTCCTTCATTGCTAAGCAGTCTTAGCAATTAGTCCTGATCTATAGTTAGCTCAGGGCAGAGCTGTGGTTTCAAAAATGAAGGTGGGCGGAGAGGAGAGATTTCATTATTTATAAGCCAGTGAATCCTCATGCTCCTGGTTTATCCTCATTGTCCAAGCCTGCAGCACTGAGACTCTTGTACCCATGAGTAAGAGTTGTGTTTTAAAGTTTAGGCACCTGAACTGAGATAAAGACTTATGTTATAACTTTCATCCAGAGCAGGATCCTGGCAAGGTACGTGTCTTCTCACCCAAGGGTGCCTTGCATTAATAGTCCAGACATTCTGGAGTGGGGAGGAATGGGAAGGAGAGAAGGAGCTGCTTGAAAATCCTGCATGCACCACTCTGCAACTTGGGATGTCTAAAGACAGGAGAAGCTTTTTCTGTGTCAGAGCTGGAGGAAATTCTTTTATCTGAGCATAAAAAGAGCTGATTTGTTTATCACTGTATGCAAAGATTAGAAAAAGCAGAAAAAAATCTATGAATGTTGATATGTAAGGCTTCCAATGCTAAAAGCATAAAACAGTATTTTAGCTCAGCACCTTAACCTGTTTGGAAAGCTATGCACTGTGCAGCAAACCTGTGAGAAGAGGCAGCCAAGAATCTACTCCATCAAAAGAAATATGTTGACTGGATATTTAAAAAAAAAATTAGAACCAAGAACCTCTTGAAAAAATGAGCAATAGTAGCTGTGTTTGTAGCAGTCACTATTTTGAAAAGGCTAAATAAGCTATGAATGCATTTTGGCTCTGTTTTCTCTATTTCAGTAGCTTTGACAGCTTGCAAGTACTTTTATCTCCCAACTATCCAAACCAAATATACTATTTCTCATGATTTTATATCTATCTAAATATATGAACACAAACAAAACACCCCTATACACATACATATTGCATATACAACTATACATAGATATGTATGTATAAATACTTACGCATGCTAACATCTATCTATCTATCCATATATATATATATATAGTATATTGGTCACTTTCAAAATGTTTTGATTCCTATCACTCCTCAAAACCGAGCCCTTCTAGTGAACAGAAATGCAGGCAGCAGAACAGTTCTGCATCAGTGAGAGATACTTAATACCAAACACTTCACATTTAATTTCTGATAGAGCATTTTGTAGAGCAAAGTTCTATTTTTCTGGAGGCTAAAGGCTGTGTAGAATTCATCAGCTAAAACCATTTATTTCTGTTGTTTCTTCTCAGGGATCACCACCGTGCTGACCATGTCTACGATCATCACTGGGGTGAATGCCTCCATGCCCCGCGTTTCCTACATCAAAGCAGTGGATATTTACCTGTGGGTCAGCTTTGTGTTTGTCTTCCTCTCGGTGCTGGAATATGCAGCAGTGAATTACCTGACCACAGTGCAAGAGAGAAAGGAGAGGAAACTCCGGGAAAAGGTATGATAGCCATTCATTCCTTCCCTTCCCTTCCCCCTGTTTGTTTTGTTTTTTTTTTTTTAATCTGATATTTGTATTGGATTCAATTAATGTAATATTAGAGTTGTTCCCTGACATCAAATGTCACAGTTAGCCAAGGTTATGCCTGTAATTTTTGATGTTTCCATGCTAATGTCCAAACCATACATAGAAATTTTTCAGTGCTAGTTGGTCTGGACAAAATAGAGGCCTGAAACCTTTCAGACACTTCAGTAATGTTGTCAGTAAAGTTCCCATGCCCAGGGACACTCTCTGGCAATATTTAATTTATTAATGTCAACATAGACTAAAATTATGTGGAATATTTCTACATGTCCATTGGTGATTTAAGACAGAGTGAAGGCGAGGTTCTAATATGTTAGGCTCCCATGTCCATGAGGATGACCATCAGCACATTAAGGCAAAGGAACTGCGACTTGACCTGGGTGCTAAAAGTACATCTGCACAATTTCTTTCTCTGTTGGGTTCAGCAGTGATAAACTTGCTGCCTTTACCTGCTGTCCCTTCTACCCTCCAGCTCCCAGATGTGTCACCAGTTGATGATGACAAAGTATTTGATGTGACTTTTTTTTTTTTTTTGAGAGTGAGAGGAGGAAGACATAAGGGATATAACTTTATCTCTCTTCCAAGTTAAGTTTCTCTTCATACAAAAAAAAAAAAAAAACCAACAAAAAAACCCTCGAGTTTCAGGTACATCTGCTTCGTAATAACATATGTCTTAAAACCCAACCATTCAACTGTACCCATGGACTGCTCAGAAAAAGTCCTGGATCTAATGAGTGGAGCAAACAGGCTATAAACTTGTCATGGCTTTTTTTTCTTCACACCATCTGCTGTCAAAGCATTTGGTTATGACTAGAACACAGAAAACAGGTCATACACTGTTTTTCAAGCTTTCAGTGAGCAGTGTGAGCTGTTGGTTAAAAAACTTGAAGAGCAAGCCTTGAATGTGGAGTTTTTCAGTAGCATCCTGAATGTACTGTATTTCCAAGTATATATACTTTGTTATTTTAGCTGAACACTGTCCTTTTAAAAAGTCCTTGGATAATGCAAGCGTCAAAATTGCCTGAAGAAGGAACACAGGGCAAAGTGTTATTGGGTGAGGAAAGCAGACAAAGCAGACTGTGGGGAATCAGAGTCAGGAACTCCTTGCAGAAAGAAGACTGTTTTTTATTGCATACAAACATATTATCTGTATTGCTAGGACAGAAAACATAGATTTTCACTGTAAGAAGACTGTATTTCCTATTTAAAATTCTTCCCACATTCACTGTGGGATGCATTTTGGCACTGCTGAAATCAATGTGAGTTTTGAAATGGACTTCAAAAGAGTTAGGGTTTTATCCCCTTCTTGTAACTGTTTCTTGTCTTATAAAAACAGCAACAACAACACATATTTACATATAAAATACTGTGTATATCTGTGAAACCACAACTTGGCACCTTTTCCCATAGTGTGTACTGAATAAAACATTGCTACAGAACACTGTATCTTGTCCTTGGGTGATGATAAGCACAATGAATGCATAACAAGGAGCCTCGAGACAGTGAAGTTAAACAGTGAAGCTAAGATCTTTCACTTAATTTTTCTACCTGCAAAATTACTTTCTCTAATCTCTTCTGAAGCTGCTTGCCAAGTATAGCTAAACCACAACTCTTCCTTTTGGAAAAGAGGAAAAAGAGTGATTTTTTGTTCCCAAAGTTATTTTGCATTATGACACTTCAAACTCACACTGTATTTCTTGCTTATGTTCCAGTTTCCTTGCACGTGTGGGATACCTCATTCAAAAACTATGATGCTGGATGGAAACTACAGTGAATCAGATGCCAACAGCCTGGCAGGTTTCACAAGAAGCCAGATGGTCCCAGAAGAAGAAAAACAAGAAAAGATGGTTGTGCACTTAGCCATGAGCAATGCTTCTAATTCATCAAGGAAGAGAGGCCTGAAAGGCCATGTGGGCTTGCGCATCATCCAGAACACTCATGCAATTGATAAATACTCCAGATTAATATTTCCAGGCACTTACATATTTTTTAATTTGATATACTGGTCTGTGTTTAGCTAAGCATGCTGGCACAGCAGTGACTGAAGCAAAAGACGGTTACAAAACTTTGTTAGTACTTCTTAAAGTACAGTTTGGGTGCAAATGCAGAAGACTGATAATTTTACTAGAAAACTGATCATTTTACTGCTGCATTGGAGGATAAAGAGAAGGACACTTCCAACCATGGGCAGCTCCATGCACAGGCATCACGGAGGAGCTTATTCTACTCATTGCTTTTTAACCCACACTCCAGCTTTCGTTGGCTTTGTGGTACATGCTGTTTCTCATACTTGAAAATTTGTGCTCTCTGTTTGCCCAAAAGTTGCTGTATGTGTATTTGAGGCTTGCAACAGTGGGGGTGAAATGGACTACCACAAAGATAGACTGTCCTGGGGGGGATTAGACATATGCAACTTAGAATCTCATGAAAGGGTCAGCATTGTATTTCTTTCCATTGAATTATGAACAAGACATCCTTTTAGGGTCCACAATGCCTTCTCTCTGGACAGGGCCTATATTAATACCAGAAGGAACATTGGCTGACCAAAGTGCTGGTGGTATGTTTGAGTGGGTGGTCTTTTTATTTTGAAATGTGAAGTAAGGAACAATGATAAAGCAGAGCAAAGAAGCCCACAGACTCACAGAAGATGTCTCCCAGGGTACATGGGTAATTAAAACACTTGTGTGTAGCATGCACAGTCACCATATGGTAATTGGCAGCATCTCTGGGACCCATCACTTTCTCCAAAAGCAGAAAACTGTCAAGGGCAGTGCTAGTAGTGTTCAAAGATTTTTCTCATCCCTGTGAGGAAAGCACAGCTCACAGAGAGACTGCTTCTCCAAACCAACACATTGCCCTTTTGTTTAGAGTTTTCAGATTGAGGGGGAGAGATGCCTGCCAGAAAGTCCTTCTGCAGAAATACAGGCATGCCAGAGATTGAAGCAGCCAAGAATAATACTGTGGGATTCAATGAAGCCCTCTCTGGCCTCTGGCTCCAAGGTCATTGTAAGCTCTTTGAAGCAGCTGGAGAGCATTGTAACAAGCCTTGGTACTTCGCTTTTCATTTTTCATCCTGTTATGTCAGCTGAAAATGCCGAGAATAAAACCCAAGTCTTTCTACCTGATAGAAACTAGACAATGTTGGCCAGGTTTGCACACCTTTTGTTTCTGAAAAACATCACGGCTTTCTGGCTGTGGAGGAGAGTATACTCATCAAAATGTTTGCTGTTAAGCCGAATGGCAGAGACTGAAGCATAAAGATCAAGGACTGAAGCTTAACACTGATTCAATGATAAGATTCAATTATACATGTGATGGGTTGGGACATGAAAATTCAACTAAATCACATTAATGTAGGAAAAACAAACAAACAAAAAACACTAGTAAAACTATAACTGTTTACTGGTGTGATTTTTTTTTTTTGTTTTGTTTTAAACTTAACACAGCAGTAAATCCTGCATCTATATCCCTTGAGATTTCAGAAGTGGGCTGGGAATTGAAACCTCCAGACTATCAGCAACACCCAGAATTTTCTTTGTGCCTCAGATATTGCTGCCTAAGTCACACCAATGGTCACGCTTACTGGAAACAGACAGGAAACTGAAATGAGGAACTATATTTTCCCTTTCATCAGCCACAGTAAAAACTGGACTTAGCGGAGATCTGTGTGGATATAGAAGTAGGAAAGTACAGCTCTGAAATCACTGGAGGGAAGGGGAACTATGGGAGGGCAGCATCTGAGAGGAAGGCTCATCCTGCATCCCAGCCTGACATTTCTATCCTGAGCCATTGGATTCATACATTTACCACTCACCACCCTTGAAGCTGAAACCTGGATAGTTTTTGCATCAACAGATGAAGATTGCTACATTGAAGAGATAAAAATCTCTAAAGAAAAAGCCCTCACAACTTTTGAGAAGTTAAAGCCTGAATGAAACAGGATAGACCTCTTCAGTATTAGCAGCTTTGAGCATGAGACAGTGAGCAGCACGGTGCTGAGGCAATCGAGTGGAGCTGGCAGAAACCTTTGCTCTGGATGAATGCTGCAGGAGCCAGTAGGGCTGCACTGCTGGGAACTGTGACTGGTGCTGCTATCTTCCTAACAACCCATGCACATGGATTCAGCCTCCTAGTGCCTCTGCTTCTCCATCAGGAAAATGGGGAGCAATGACATCTACCTACCTCAGGAGGTGATGAGGGGTTTAACTGACTTAAGGAGTGCATGTACAGACAATTATGATTTTTGGATAGGACTACCTTACTGTTATTGTATATGCTGGTGTACATGACTGCTAGAGTGGTGTGTACTGGAGCATTCACACCTGTTTCTACAGCATCATCAAGGAGGCTATATTTTCACTAAAGAAAAACAAAATCTCTCTCTTGAGCACCACTTACAACTACAACTCATTAAGCAATAGATGAAAAATGTAGATGTGAATAAAACCAAGACATCCACCTCTGCCAGGTTATGAATTTTGCTTTTTTGATTATTAAGAGGAGCCTGGCTAGACATGAAGCTAGAGTAAATATTAAAGTATGATACCGAGAAATAATTTCAACTCTCATTTCTCCTGAGTTATAAGAGACTTCATGAGCACTAACTTGCAGCCACAAGATCCAAACAGTGTTTTGGAAAATAGTGCCTGAAGAAGCTGGGCTCTGACAACTGTGTGATGGATGCAGCCCAGTTCTGTAAAGCACTGAGCATCTGGACAATTAACCTACCAAAGGACAGGTTTTTCAGAAGTGCATAAAGGATTTGGGGAAATAAAGCCTACTAATGAGTACACCATCTCTGCATAGCCCAATCCAACTGCGAGGAGACAGAATGTCAGTCCTACTCCTATGTCTGCTTGCAGCATATTCTTACTTCTGTGTTACCAAATCATGTATTTAAGAAAAGCAAAACAACCCACAACATATACACACACACAGATATATATAATGTACATACAGGTAGCAAATAAAAGAAAACACTGGAATATATACCCATGTCAAATAGAGTACATATGTGAAATTGCAACATATTGAATGTAAATTACACCATGCCTGAGAAAAACTTATAGAACATGTTGATCTGGAGAAAGGCTCTTATTGCCAGCCACAGGCCAAAAAAAAAAAAAAAAAAAAAGAAGCACTGGCCAATTATTCCATAAACAATAATTTATGTGTGCTCTCATGTTTTTCTTCAGAAAAAAAAGGATGCATTGAAAAGATTTCAAGATGGCTGATGTTAATCTGGCTGTACAATGGGTACAAACCACTGTGCTGATAACTGTAATCAAACCTCGTAATTAAATAGCAAGTGGAAAGGGTGGAAATGAGTCCACTTCGTGGTGTGAATTTTAAAGTGTGTTTCAAATTCTGTTTCCAAACATCTGCTACATGCAAGTTAATGACCAGTGGTAAAATATTTGAATAAACATATTACTTGTAACTGGATTTTAAATAAAAAATGTCTCAGAAGGTGGAATAATCTCAGTAGAAGCATGCAAGTTCTTAAAGCTCCTTGGAAAACCAAAGTCATTAATTACTGCTATAAGCTACAGAGATCTTTTGTGGTAACTACAGCTCACAACTGAAGAAATTTTAATAATTAAAATTTCAGGGCACACTTTCAAAAGTCTGAATGACAGGTAGATTTCTCAGTCCCATTTGACTATGAATGAAATCTTGTCATGTAATTCCTCCTTTGTGCTTTGAAAAGATTCTCTCCGTACATACTAATGGAAGATAAAACTGCCCATAGGCCCCAGCTGCCCAGTCTTCACTATTATCCCTCATGCAGACAATACAACTGGAAAACAACACATACAGGCTAGACTGATACCAGAACCACTGAATAATGGCTCTTGTCTGTCAAGTTTCCCCAGCCAAAAGATTAGAGCAAGGCACAGTCCAACTGGGATGCTACCCTGCTGAAGTTAAAGAACTGAAAAATGCATTTAAAAAACAGCAAGACTTAGAAGACTTAGCACTATTAAAATTAAAATGTAATCCAGCCTCTCACTAAGCTGATTAATTCCCTCACAAAAATGACATTTGAAATAATGCACCAGGGTCATTACTCTCCCAGTTAGAGGAATTACCATTTCAGATGAAGTGAGAACAGTGGGGAGAAACAGCAGTCACAGTCAGGGCAGGTGCTGCTCTTTGTGTCCAGTTATTGCAGCCATGCAGGGCACCCACAGGAGAGGAGAAGACCCAGCTTTCCTGGGGCAGCTGGTGCCTGACCATCACACATCACCATGTGGTACTCTATTTCATGTAAGAAACTGTCCTGTGCTATACAGAACAAGTCCTTCTTCTGGCTCCTTTAGCTCAGGTTCTGCTCTGGAAATGAACAAGGCCCCAGACTGACATCCCACGTAGCGCTGCCTCCAGGAGCTTCACAAGGCCCTTGGCAGGAAAGGCTTCTAGCTCTTGGTTTGCAAAAGGTGCTCAGGCTCCTTTGTTCTCCAGATGAATTGTGCCTTGTGCCACTAGCTTTTGTTGCTAGTTTTCATCATGCCAGTGAAAGAATACTTCATCTGCCAGGATCACAGCTAGTGAGCAGAAAACTAGGGCTTGGAAGTCAGCCTTAGCATGTCACACTATGATAGCTGGTGGGCATAGGACATATTGGGGGCCCAGCCATAGACTTATCTCCAGACTGATGTGATGATCTTACTATTCTCACACATCCTGTGTTCAGCTGTGTAACACTATAATGTGATGGAAAGCACAGCAATGACAGCAGGGTACCAGAGTCCCAAGATGCAGCAAATGAGGATAAGCCCAAGCGTATCAATGATGGATACAGAAACAAAGGAAAAAAGCTGCTTACCTTTGGAAGACCCCAGGTAGGCAGAGATCTCACACAGAATCACAGTATTGCCAGGGTTGGAAGAGACCTCAAGGATCATGAATCTCCAACCCCCCTGCCACAGGCAGGGCTACCAATCATCCCACCTAATGCTAGACCAGGCTGCCCAGGGCCCCATCCAATCTGGCCTTGAACACCTCCAGGGATGGGGCATCCACAACCTCTCTGGGCAGCCTGTTCTCCAGCAAGACACGCTTACCTCTACTGCCAACCCTTAAAAGAGGTCTGGAACATGGTCAATCCTGGCTCCACCCCTTCTGGTCACTCAGGTGCATGGCCTGCCTTCCCACCAGGTGCTCAATCACTGGTTCAGGCCATGACTTAGCATTTCTGCTACAAGCTGGCAGCCCCAGGGCTCAGCTCTGAAGAGATGGGATTCCCCCAAGCCTTGAGGCAGTGGTACAGGGTGGTAGCACACAGTGATGTTGTTGTTGTTCTGACAGAAGGTTTGGGTTACAGTTCTGACTGCATGTTGTTACCTGATCCTTAGCCAGCTGTTCATGGGGCAGCCACATAATATTGGGGTGTCTTGAAGGGCATCCCCCATCCCTGTTTTCACTAGAGACTCCCTAACTAGAACAACCGTGTGTTGTCTGCTCCCCAGAGCAACTAGAAAGTCCTTAGAAAATGATAAGAAGACTCCTGCCTCCAAGAAAACACATAAGGCTCATTTTGGCTAGTTGATCAAACGGAGTTTCTCCCACGAGTCTTTTTAGGGTGCTGTGAGTGTTGATATGTGCCCTCACAAACATAGAAATCAGCTTAGGAAACATGCCTGGAAACCCAACCCGTGTAAAATGCATATAAATGATGAAGGGAAAAAAAAAATCTTCTCTACTTGTCAGAGAGATTTATAGACAAAAATTGTGTGTTTAGCTTAGAGGGAATTCAGAGAAGAAAATGAAAGGAAAAGTTAATGGTAATGACAGTTTGAATTACTTGAACAAATACATTCTAAGAAACGCAACAGAATGCTGGAGTTGTGAAAGTCTCTAGCCTCATGGATCTTTCCATTTTATTTGGATTTTTGTTATGATATCAATTCATTTCAATCATGAAATTTTAAATCTTTACTATTAAGGTGCATAATGACCACATTTTATAGGTAAAGTTGTGAGGAGACTCACATGTGCCTCATACTGACTGTAACTGCAATTGCCTCCAAATAAAAGTACCTATATTTTGCCAGCCTGTTTCAGGACAGAAAATGGGAAAGGTGGAACTATTCAACAACTAGGTGGGGAGACACGACACTCTTTAAAGAGCTAGACAAGTGAAAGGCCATGTAATTGCAGGAGGCAGAGGTCTTGGTTAGCACACCTTGCTGGGTTGCTAGATGCTTGGTGCAGTGCTCAAGCAGACTTTGTAAGACTGCATGAGAAGGTCTGATTGGGTCAGATCTGGAGATCATAACCAGCTTGGACAGTCCCCCCAGTTGTGACCATGATATGGATCCAAACCACTACCTTGGAGAAGGTAGATAACAAGGACATTTCCTCAACTCATGGTCCCACACACTATGTTCCCGTGGGCATCCTTTCTTTGTGGGGTCAGTGCTGCCAGATATCTGTGCTCTTCCTCAAAGTCAGTGTGTGGAAAGAAAGGCTTCTTTTTCCCAGGGGCAGGGATTGCCATGGAAGAGCTCAGTGCCTCGGTGTGATGGCTGTTTGCAGGACATTGCTGCCAGATCCCTGTCACATCAGACCTGCCATGCCTACCTGTGAAAGCCCAGGGGAAGAGGAGGAGCCCTTGCTTCATAGGGTTGGCCAGTTTGAAGAGCAGATGGTATATAGCACAGAGAGCAAGAACAGGATTGAAATGGGAGGACTTGCTGATGACATGCAGCCAACTGGCCTGCCTCAGGCTCTCAGGCGCTCTGTGCCCTACATGATCAAAGAAGTGAAAACCATGTAACTCAATTTTGAATGGAGCTATTAGATGGAAATTGCACTTTGCTGAGCTGCCCAAAGCTCTCTCTGGCATTTGTACAGAGCTGGGCTTGAGCATGAGCTCAGTGCGTCATGTGTTACCTCGGCAATGCAGTAAGGCCTGGCATTGAGGCGATGTGGCCCAGGGGTGATGTTGCCCCTGGCCTCTCTTCCCCAAACTCAGCCCTCCCACAGGAGGGTTCACAGAATCACAGAATTGCCAGGGTTGGTAGGGACCTCAAGGATCATGAATCTCCAATCCCCCTGCCACAGGCAGGGCCATCTGTCCTCACCATCCTCAGGCTGAGCTTAGGAGGACACAGCTTCCATAAAAAAAAACAAAGAAAAAAGGAGAAGAGAAAGAGGCAAGACATGGAAACAACTCCCCCCCTCCCAAATGAAAGTGTTACTGTGACCATGCCAAAAGCAGGGCTTTGCCAAGCCATTAGCTGTTCCTTACTTCTCTATTTTTTCTTTAATCATGGCTGTAACACTTGTGCTTTCTCTCCCTTAGTCCTCTCAGAGCTGATGTAAGAATTACAGCGTGTCAATATTCTACCCACGTCACAGCTGGTGACAAATGGCATGAAAATGTGTGACTAATGGCTCCAGTGCTCTGCCAAAGGGAGAGATCACTAGGGCTGTTTTGCAGTACAAACCTCATCTGCAGGGCCTTTTCCTTATCATGTCAATCCAATCAGCCAATTAATTTAACCAGGTTAATTGGCAGGAGGTGAAACGACTTGATACAAATAGAAAAAATATTCTGCACAGCTTTACTTGCCCTCTCTTGATGTTTTGGAGGACAAATTCACGCTTGCATACACTGGTTATTCAGCAGTTCAGTGGCTGAACTGCCTTTGGTGCCAGCTCCCATCTTCATCCCTCAGTGTGGACTTGCCTGAACACTGTGAACACTTTGCTATGTCTCAGGCATAGCAAAGCATTGCCTCCCAACTCTCTGTTTTCATTTCGTACCACAGATAACAAATGCAGAGGGGAGAACTTCATGCTCCTTGGCTGCCAACCCCCTCCAGCTATCTGCTGGTGTCTGCCATCAGTTTCTGCCCCTGGTAAAGTGAGTAGGCACTGAACAGAGACAGGTGAGTGGCAGCCAGATGAAGAAGGAAGGGGAAAGAGGCTGCAGGGATTTTCAAGGTGTGGGAAGACGGGGCTGGGTGGTCACTGAAATCAGTCATTGGGTGTTTCAGGAGAGCTTGGAGCCAAGAGCTGTTGGGCACCAGAGCTCTGGCACAGCACACCAAAGATTCCCCAGCTTGTATAAAGGAAATCCCAACAAAAACCCTGTTGTTGCAGCCCTGCCAGCCTGCACTGTTCCCTCCTGCAGGAGCAGCAGCAGGACAGGATCTCAATGGATGGATATCCAACTGCAGACCTTTCCTAGATTGGCCTAACAAAGCTTCTTAGAATCATAGAATCACCAAGGTTGGAAAAGACCTCAAAGGTCATCCAGCCCAATTGTCCACCTACCAACAGTATTTCCCTACTAAACCACGTACCTTAGCACAGCATATTAATGTTTCTTAAATGTGTTTCTTGCATGCCTTATATCCACCTGCTTTTCTGCTGAGTGATGGCCCCCCTGCATGCTCTGTGTCCATAACTCATGGTAGCTGGCACAGGTGTCTCTGCCATCATGTTTCTCTGGGCCCACGGGTAGCATTTCCCAGCATAGGTAGGGACATTGCTCAGGGAACAGTATTCAAAGAAGGAGGAGCTGTGCAACTTTGGCACTGGATTTCAATGCCTGCTGAGGACAAGCACAGTCCCTCCCAGCCAAGCCAAGACAGTCAGGTGGCAGAGCCCTGCCCTCACTCCTCTGCAGTGCTGCTGGTGTAGGCAGCCCGAGAGCTGGGCTCCTGCATCTGGGATATGGATAAGTGCATTTTCATACTGCATCTAATGTCATAAGTCAGATGAACACTCCTAGCCTGGGGCAGGCAGCATGTTAATAACCCCTCGTTACTAACAGCTGACAGTTGGTTAGCACAGATTAATCCCTAATGAAGAGAAAACCTCTTTATGTAATGTAACGCTTCTGGCCTTGGACCAGAGGTTGCAATCATCCACTCACAGCAGACCTCCAAATCCGGCTTTGTTCCACTGCAGGAAGTATAGACAAAATGTATATATGGAGACAGAGGTTGCACCTCAGCCAACATCAATTAGATCCTAATTCCAGGAGACCTGCACTTGTGTCCTCAAGAGCACAGTGCACTTCACCACAGGGTGCTGATGCTGAGTGTGGAGGAGGTGTGGAGGCAGGAGATTCCCTGGCCACAGCGCCATGTGTAGAAGCAGCACGTGGGAGCAGGAGGTGGCACCAGTGAGGCTCTGCCACCAGAAATGAAGGGTTGAGATGTTCCCCAAAGCTGGGAGATGAAAAGCAAAATCAGTGTGAATGCCAGATCCACTGAAACGTCATTGAGTAATGTCAGTAATAAATCTAGTCACAAAGAAATGTTGCTGTGGTTATCCCGTGACAAGGATGCCAATACAACAGATGTGATTCACACAATGGGAAGGGAAAGAGAACTATGCATATGAGTGCTGGCTTCTACTGCCATCTCATCTTACCTATCGTCAGACAGCTTCCTACTGATTTACTGATAATCTCACAGGAAATAACCAGAATTAAATTCAGAACTGTAGTTAAAAGAGATAATTGCTCCATTTTATTTCAGCATTTAATATTTCACAGTATCTTGACATAAACAAAATAAATGTTCCTACAGTATGACCCCTCTCACCCAAGATATGCCATGTAAACAGGCAAGGACAGATTAGACTAATCAGCAGGTGAAATGGGAAGAGACAGAAAGGGATGGGGTGTCTGAGATGTTTGAGTTTTCTTTCTTCTTTTCCTTTATCCTCACTTTCCTGCAGTGATGCCAGGCCTGCAAGGAGCAGATAAACTTGAAGGAAGAATAGAACAAAGCCAGCCCTGCACAAACAGGGGTGTCAAGCAGCAGGAAGGGATGGCAGGGAGAAGTTTCACAGCAGAGCCTTCCAAAGAGGTGCATCAGGTGATTAATGCTGTAACTAATTGCTGAGGCCAGAAAAGCTGAACACTTCATTTTCCTGTTTGAGATATTAATTCAAGTTCTTGCCATTTGTGTGAGGTACAGGAAGGGGACCTGGCTGAGCAGAGAAGCCCAGGAGCAGCTCTGGGCTTCTTAGCACAAAGCAAAATCCACCTCCTTTCTGCCCATGTCCAAGCCTGCATGTGATGTAATGGAAATTACATGGCATATCCATAAACATCTGAATAGGTTGTGACACTAACACAAAGTGAGCAGTGACGTGAGTAGCTTTCAGTTATTGACATCAGAGAAAAAACAGCCCTGCTAGGTCACCTTAATCATCTCTCAAGCATGCTGAATGTCTTCTAACTCTTTGTTTGGCCCACAAAAGGAGTTGCTGCCATCCTGGAGGCTGTAAGTGGCTTTTGGGTCTAGCACACTGTCCGTCTTTAAGGGAGAGATGAGTTTTCTGAATAGCTGCAGAAGCCATATGCAAAAAGCATGCACAAATTAACGACATGTATATATATAGTTAATTTACTCCATCATAGAGAAAGGCAAAAAAGATCAGACAACAGTTTGCAGGAACACTGAAGCGTTTTTGCCTTTGGGATTTTAGAAGAATCAGGTGTATGAGATCACATCCCAAGCCCCTCAGTAACACTCAGAAAGTGTCTGCTTGTAAAGAATATACAGTTCCATTTTCTACAGTGTTTCCAGGTGTATAATGCAGGGAAGAGAGTAATCATGTCGTATTTCCACTTTTGATCATGGGAAAGCAACTTTCTCTTGTTGTTAAAATCAAAGATGAAACTAGATCTTAGAATATTCACTCTTTTGATAATGACACTTTGTTTTCCAGACGTTATTCATCATATATTCAGCACAAA
Source organism: Phasianus colchicus (assembly GCF_987193195.1). NCBI lineage: Eukaryota > Metazoa > Chordata > Aves > Galliformes > Phasianidae > Phasianus > Phasianus colchicus. Next base: position 75,422,631 of record NC_143437.1, read on the forward strand.
ACTCAGCCATCACATTCCTACATACCAAGGGCTGAATTCCCTGGAGATATTTCTGCTGCTTCTGGAGAATTTCTGGGCTCACATCAGCAGATCTCTCAGCACACAGTCCACTTTTTGGGTCCTCACCCAGAGCATCCCAAAACAATGTCTCCCTTTCTATTAATTAGGTTCACTCTGGATTTCTCTCTGAAAAAAAACACAACACCTTTTGCCTTTAAAGATAAAGCATTCAAATGCCATTAGTATTAAGTCTCTGATAACAAATTCCCCTCTTGACCTAAGAAATCAAGCTTGTTTTCAAGAGTCTGACAGTTCAGTGAAACTCCTGGTTGTACACAAGCCAGATGCAAGACCCCTATTGCTGGGCAGCTTTCCCTAATTGGTGTGATGTCTTTGGGAGAGGGATAGAGGAAAAAGGTTTTTCTTTTGTTTTTGATATCTCTTCGTCAGTTTTTCTATCCCTGGAAGCTGCTTGGTTTGTTCTTTCCTTCCAGATACAAACACTCATCTAGTTGCAATCTCTTTTCCATGCTGCGGTAGCTTCTTTTGATACACCCAAACATCCATCACATCCTAGACTGGGGGTTGGGGCCTGGAGGTGCTTACCAGCTCTTTGCATAATAGGAACAGCCTTGCTGGGCATCCGGGAGAAGTGGTTGCAGAGCTGCCTGTCTCCAGCAGGTGGGAGCCTGCCTGCACCACTGCCCACTTTCCTGCCTGCTCTGCTGCCTGCTCACTCACAGACTCATCCCCAGAACTGCAGGGAGCTGGCAAAGCAAAAAAGTACCAAGGCAGTGTTCCAGATTAAAAACACAAGAAGAAATAGAGTGAATGATCAGAGAGGGTAAAGAGAGGATAAATGTAGGAAGAGTACAGATATGCATCAAGAAACAACAATGTGAGAACACACAAACCCTGTATTTATTATGTTAGGGTGTTAGCTGAGGCTTTCTTCTTTTATGAGTGTACCTGTGCTTGTAGGGATGCATGCATCCAGTTCATTTTGTCTGAAAACAGAGGATCGTGAGTGAGATCACCATCCTTCATCTTGTTTCCCCTCAATGGCCACTGGGACCTTTCTGGCAGAACTTCTGTGCCCCAGTTCCCTGGCACTGCTCTCACACACATCAGTGGCTCTTTGCAGTGTTCTCAACATGTGACCTCTGTAGTGCATGGGGGATGTGCATGGATTCATATAACTGGCATTGACCTGGTTTGGAAGGGACAATAAGAAACAATGGTGAAACCACGTGGGTAAGCGGAAAAAAAATCAAATACTAGCTTTTCTTGTAATACAGCTCATCTACCACATTACAATCCCGACACTATAGCCCCTTCTTTTTCAACATCTGGTGCTCTATTTTTCCTGGTCAGCTTCTGCTTGTTGCAGGTCAAGTCCTTCCTGCCCTTGCTGAGCTGGCTGTCCTCTGCTGAATCACTGCTGCCTGCTCAGTGCAGAACATGTTGCTTCCTCCAGTAATGGCAGCTGCAAGATACAGGGAAAAAGCTGCTCATGAAGGCTGCAGAATTGTCACTTAGAGGAATCCAGAATTCAACTGTACAGGGCCCTGAGAAGCCTTGTCTGAATTAGATCTCCCAGGAGTAAGAGTAGAAAGTACCCTCAGGACTTTATTAGTAGATCATAGAGGAAGTCAAGCCTCTGCCTTGCTGTCTACTGAGTAGAGAGGAAATGCAAACATCAGGATTTTCTCCTAAGGCTCAGTTCATACTTGTATAAAGATTCCGATGTTTTTGCAGACCAAAGAGAGAAAGTAAAATCATGACAGGCAGTAAACACATCATCTCTAGGCCAGCTGTGGTTGTGCCCATGAAATGTATGGCTCCCAAATCACATCTGGGAACGGAAAGAAACCAGATACCAGATTCCACTAATTAAAAAATGTAGATAGTGTGATTGGGTGAGAGAAAGGGCAGGTGGCCTATTGTTTTGTCTTTGGTGCAGCAGGGATCAGCAACAGAAGGAGGCAGGGCACTGGGTGCTGATATCTCCCATTCAGATCCTTCTGTGAAAATGTTATGTGTTTGCTTGATATGTTTTCTTGCATGTTCCCAGAATTAAGTTGGTCACCAGTTTTATACTTCAAAGGAAGTTTGTTTCTTGGGTCACACAGGCAAAACAACAAACTGGCTCCTCTGGATGCCTTTTCTGTCTTTGTGCCCCATAAGCTTCTTCCAAGAGTGGTCTGTGGTTACACCTGAGGAGCCCCTGCAGAGGGACAAGTAGGATCTGGCACTCAGGAAGATCTACAGGTACACCAAACTGGCTCAGCTGCCAGTGACAGTGATTTCTGTGCTACATACTTCTCTGCTGACTCTTTCACGCTTACAGTCTCTTGACACAAGACAAGACCTCTTATTAACATTTTATTTCAATTAAGTATTCCAAGCAGACTAATGTTTTCCTAATTACAGTCTTCTATCTTCCCATGTTATGCCATACGTTATCTGCAGACAAAGAGCCATAGGAGCAGAGGTGAAGTTATAGCTGGCATAAAAATTTTTGACAGGAAATTAATTGGTTGTGAAAATGGTCTAAAATAAATCCAGTTTTCCTACATAAATCTAGAGAACAAAGCAGTGGCACTGCAATGGAGTTACACTTCCTGGCAATGGGCTAAAGGGAGACAGGGTGGGGAATGCGTACTGGGACATTCCTGTTTTGTTGTGGTTCTGAAGGCCAGGAGAAACTGCATGTAGAGTGAGAGCAGGAGGCAGTAACCATCACCAGCTGTGGCAGTGAAGCTGTGTCAGATGAGTCTATCTATCTGTGCAATTTGATAGTCATCTTTTATAACCCATCTGGCAGCTTTTAGAATGTTTCCATAGACATCACAATGGCATATTATAGATTGGTGGTCCCAGTTCACTGTTACCTTCCTATTTATGCAGGGCTGGTGTGTTTCTGTGCAGTTAATGATATCAGGTTTTGTTTCTGTGTACTTACGTAGTTTTGTTGCTTGGTTTGTTTGTTTTTATTTGTTTGTTTTTTTTTGTTGAGGCATCAGTGCTATGGTGATGAAGATGGATTGCAGAGAAGAAGGAGCCAAGTGGTAATTTTCCAAATGATTGTATAATTCACAGAGCTTCAGTACATCTAAGCAACAGAAGAATGACATTTCAGCAGAGAAATTCAAGTAATATTAAAATTAGAACTGCCCAGATATGCGGTCATATTCTAATGTTAGTGCAAAACCATGAAATATCTCAGAACTGGCTGGTTGATGGGTCTGTCAGATGGCCACCCGTGGAAGTGAGTAATTCCAAAAGATGGGGATCTCAAGGCAAGTCCTCTTGGGACTGAATGTATAGATAGAAACTTTACAGTAACTGAGGAAAAGACTTGCAAAGATCTTAGGAAAAAGAAGCCTTGTTGAAGTAGCCAGGAATGTATGAGGGACAGGGTTAGTGGACATGGTAGTGATAGGTTGATGGTTTGGACTAGATGATCCTAGTGGCATTTTCCAACCCCAGTGATTCTATAATTCTATATGAAAAGGTTGTGGCTTTGATAAAAACAGAGCTGAGAGCTGGTTTACAAAGTCAGGATTCCTGGGCACAGGCAGAACTGAATGCATTACCTCAAAAATACCAAACAGGAATCCCTCAAGGAGAAAGACTGTACAGGTAGTGTGTCCTACTGAAGCCATCTTCAAGTCATACAAGTGTATTCTTGATGGAGCATTTGCAGAGAATTTACCTAGTTCTGTTCTGCATAAAACAATGGAAAAATACATTTTTGGCTTTTGGCTGAGTGTCTGTGCAGTAGGGTGTAAAAAAAAGACACCATTATTTACTGGACCTTTTCTTGTGTAATTCCATGTACCCTTTGTTTGTGATCTTCCAGTTTTTCTGAGCTGCTTTCTGTTACTGCAGGCTTAATCAGAAATCCATTTGCATTGTATTCATTGGTAAGAACAGAACAGGATAAAGAACCAGTCTCTTTGGGGAGATACTTTCTTCTCCCGATGAAGGTTTTCCACTTGCAGCCACATTCAACACACATTTTTAATCCAGTTCTTAAATGTTTTCATTATTTTGTGAATAATGTAATATTGATACTGTATTCTTCTTGTTCTTTAATCAAAATGCCATATGGTGCAACATCAAATGCCTTACAGGATCACATTGCATAGCTTCATTTTCCCCAGCAAACACATTTGAAATTAATTGAAAAAAGGACTAGCTTGGAATGATCTATTTTCTTTTAAGCCATGCTAATTGACGTTAATTAAATTGCCCTCTAACTCTTTATTGAGCATGATATCAGCCTTTCTAATATTTTGCCTGGGATCAGTGTCATGCTGAGGGCTGTAATTACTCTGGTTGTTCATTTAATCCCCTCTGAATACTGGCAGAACAATTCTCCTATTAAGCATTTCTCTGAACTGCTGATGATGGTTCTGTCACTGTTACTCACACCTCCATTAGGATTAGCCTTGAGATGGCCCTGTTAGGGCTCCATGTATGCGTTATAAGGATTTCTGACTCTTCACCCTTCTTATTTCTTCCGTTTTGTTTCTGTCTTTTTGAAGGCACTTTGAATTATTTCTTCAGGGACACTGAGTTTATTACTGATGAAAATTCTGATGGGAGTAATGCAGCTGGGCTCTGGAAAGAGCAGAGGAACCTGAGAAATCCTTCCTATCTAGGAACATATCTATTACAAAAGAAAAATGAATGATGTGGGCTGGATAATGAGAACTGGGGACCACAGTTAGACAAAATCAATCCCTATCCAGGGGATGAGGATGTATGGGGAATACCAGGGGAATCCTCAACACCCATAGCATCTCCTCTCTGCCTTCTACTAGTATATCTGCTAGCAGCAGACATATTTTTCAACAGTTTTTGTTAAGCAATAGAATGCATATTTCGATTTTTCAACTCAGTGCCTTTCAACTGCTAAGGGTAAAGTATCTTTAAAAAAAAAAAAAAACATATTTTTATCTTTTGTGTATCTTTCTCTTTTTAAAGCCTCTTTCCCCAGTTCTAGCAGCAGAATCTCCGTGCGAAAGCCCCGGTGCCACTGCCGAGCGCTCACAAAGCCGCTAATCCAGCTAGCGCAGCTCTGGGAAATTGCAGGACTGGCTGAAACAAAAGGGCACGGCTCAGCACGCAACGCACATAATCTCTCAGACAGAGCGTAGGACCACATAAAGACGCTTGTGAACCCTCAGAGGTCTCCCTGGGCAAAATATCGCGTCGTGCAGGGAGAAAAGAAGTGCTGGGTGGACAAAAATAGCCCCGAGCAAAGAGTTCTAGTGAAAGTAGAGCGGTATGAAGGGTTGCCTCGTTGCGGTGCTGTAGCATCGTTGTTTATTCCAGCAGTGAGGGACAACAGCCAAAGGCATTAGTCTCAAAGCACTGCAATTCACTCAAGCACATTGTTTGCTGTGGCCTTTCAGGTTTCTGCCCAGTGCAAGCTTGGCTCATTTCCCCTTCTTTTTATACAGCGCACAATCCATTTAGGGATTTATAAGGGCTTAGAGGCACATGTACAGTGCCTTACCTCTATCTGATTTTCGTTCTGTGATAAGAATGCTCAGGTTCATGGGTTTGTTGGCACTCCTCTCCTCCCTGCCATTCGTGTTGCATTGAAATCTAATTATTCATTAATGTTTATGATTTCTTGTGGTTCATCAGCGTCCTCCTCACCATCTGCAGAAATCTCACTGTTGGCTGCGAGGAATGTGTGAGCCCAGCAAGGGGTGCAAGAGGGGCCAGAGGCAGGGGCATAAAGACAAACATGATAATAAAGTGCCAAAGATATTTATGGTGAAATCTTTGGCCTCTACAGGACAGTGGCAAGATGCTGAATCATCTTGAACTCTGGGTCATTCACTGATCTTTAACAGTGAATCTTCCAGACTGTCCTTTATGTAACAAATATGAAGGATCCAGCTGACATATTTCAGTGAGTGCATTTCTTCTGTAAGCAATCTGAAGAATAGGAGTATACTTGTTGAAGCGGGCACAAGTAATGGCTTCAAAAATGCCACTAACTTCATATTTAGCCTAATTTTTAGTCTCTGACAACATCCATAACTGAATCTGCTAAACATTACTGTGGCAGCGTGCCCTGGAGACAGAGTGCCATTTCTGAAAGAACCAGAGCTGCATAGGGTAAACAACTTCCAAGAAGTCAAACAGCATCACATCAATTGTGCAGGTGCCTTTGTGCTCCTCCAGCTACTACAAACATGAATCACAGCAGAGATGCATTGACACATTCATCCATATTTGCATTAAAAGCTTTTGGACGAAGGCAAGGACCCATTAGGAAGGGGATAGAAAATGTAAACGCTATGGAGTATTTTATGTGTGACTGTTGCAGGCTGATCCAGGGATATTTTGCATTCTGTATACTGTATATTAGTGTGCCATTTTAAGCTTTATGTAACTAACTGAAGAAGAGAAGGTCGAGTTCATGATTTGTGTAGAGTTGTCGTTGTGTCAGACACGTACTTTGCACTTCTGCTTTCCTGTGATGGCTGGTGGCTTGCATGGCTGCTCTTGAGAGTAGATTTCTACTCCTGGCAAGGCCAGGATCTTAGTATACAGATGAGTCAGTGTCTTTGCTATTGTTTTGAGAATAGTTTGGTTATAAACAGAATCAAGCAAATAGTTGACTTTCCTTTGGTCAAATGGAAAAAAAATACTTTTTTTTCCCCTCAAAATGTGTTTATTTTACAAACTGTTTGACTCAAACTAGAATAATGTGGTTGGGTCAAGCAGAATGAAATATTTACTTCTTGGATGTTTCTCATCATCATTTGTGAGTGAAAAAGTCAAGAAATATAGGATTCAACTCCTGAGTAAACATGTGTAACTAAGTCAAAGTGCAAGGTCCCATTGAACTCCTCTGAAGATCAAAGAGACAAAGCTCCTGAGCAGAGGCAGCAGTGTCAGCCAGGTGGTATCCACCTGGTCTTCAAGCTCAGCAGGAGCTGGGGGCTGCATCCCAACTGAGGCCATGCCTCTATGCATGGGGTGAATGCAGGGGGCTGCCCTTCCCCTGGCCCAAGACTGGACTCACAAGGCAGCACAGGGAACTGTTCTGGAGGCAGTGAGAAGAATAGAAATGGTACATTTTCTGCTGTGTTTTTCCTCTGGCCTGGCTCCATGTTCAGACCCTTTGGCAGAAGTGTGAGTGCAGGGAAAAGGAAGCAGTGTATAGCCATATGAGCACCCATTGATGCCAGCAGACATGGAACTGGACTTTAGGACAACCCTGGGCTGGAGTGAATGGAAATCAACACTGGGAATTCAGGTATTCATTTCTGCTTCAGCAAGTGTTCTACATTTTTTTTTTACCTTCCCTGTACAGTTTCATTTCATTCAGTTGCCTGAGATTTACTTTTTTTTTCATTGTAGATTAGCATTTGCATTCAGCTCCTACTCTAACCCAGATAAATCTGGTCTCCGACTTCAAGCACACAAGCATTCCAGGAAAGATGCCATTAAAAGGAAATAAATCATCTTTCTTATTATGAAGCTCAACATCACTCACTTGTCTTCATCTCAACAGTCCATTCTTACTTCTTCATTTGCTCCTGGATGCAGCTATAGACTGAATGTCTACAAAGGATTTGGCATAAACATTTCACATTCTCCCCTGCCTGTAGAACTGGTACTGTAGTAATCAAAGGCAAAGGTATTGCAACTTTCAACTGACATTCTAAAATTTGCTTTGAGATTTTCCAGTGAATATTGTCAGATACAGGTAAAAAGTTAGAACATACGGTGCTACTTCGGAATCTAGAATGAAGGGGTATGTTTAATTTTATATTTGTGAACAGTCACTTGATGGGTGAACCGGAGTAAGTTCTGTGGGTTTATCAAACCAAGTGAAATTAAACAGTGGCTCACATTTACAGTGTTTCACTTTGAATTCCTAGGAAACACTTCCCATCCCAAACATATTAATTGGAAAACTTAAATAATAAATTCACTTGAGGAAACTACAGTCATCTCATAGTTAGTCTACAAGCTGCAAAAACAGGCTGATTTGTTGAAAATGCTGTTCATTGCAAACTATTCCTTCTTTTCTTGTTCAGTATCCACAGACTTTCTATGTACTAAATGAAAATATTGCTGAATTTTTAGTCTTCTGTTATTCTCACAGAGAAAGCATGTAAAGTTAACTCTCCATCTCCTCATGCTCGAGGCTGAGCAAAATTTAAGGATAATATTTAGAAAATATTTTGTTTGAACACAATTTTGGGCCTTCACGATATCGTCTAGAAAATTCCCTTGGTTCATCAGAGGATACTTCTCTTATGTGTATCAAGCAACCTCAGCTTTTCCTGGGAAGTTGAGTGGATTCATGGTTGTTCAATGCATGTGAATCCTCAGTGCTCCCAGAAAGCTTTCTTGTGTATTAGAAAAGGAATAGCGCTTTAATAAAATCATACAATCAGAGAATCATAGAATCATAGAATGGGTTGGGTTGGAAGGGACTTTAAAGATCATCTAGTTCCAACACCCTGCTATAGGCAGGGACACCTCCCTCTAGACTAGGTTGCTCAAATCCCCATCCAGCCTGGCCTTAAATTCCTCCACGCTGGGGGCATCCACAACCTTGCTAGGCAACTTGATCCAGTGCATTAAGAAGTTACAAAAATTTATTCCAAAGATAAGAGAAAGTTTATACAATTTATTGCAAAGACTGAGAAGTGATTTGATTAGAGCATACGTAATATCATTAGGTAAAAAGAGCAGCCATTAAGTACCTTTTATCCCCACTGAGAAGGATATATGAACCAGTGGAAACTGAAAACAGATCATTTTTGAAGATAAGATGGGTACGAGTTTGAACAGCACCAGCGATTAACCTTTTAAGCAAACTAGTGGTGACTGATTCCTCATCTCTTGAACCCTGGGTGACTTTGTGAAGACACAACTTTAGCCCAGCAAATCATTAAACTGAATCCTGGTTGATGGAATGAAATTCCAGAGGTTTTCGATGTGTTGTGGATCCCATGGCAATGTAAGTGCTCACTCAAGATAATAAAGCTATGGCAGCTTAGGCAAAGCAGAGTTCTGCTCCCAAGGGTTTTTGGAAAGGACTTCCTTTAAAAGAGATGAATGACTTGACAAGTTGCTCTAAAATAGAAAGTCATGGGTAACAGGTAAGCAAAGAGCTGGATGGGACAAAGCCGCTCTTCCTCACCATGTGACAGGAGTAATCGCCATGAACATTCTGACAAGGTGATTGTGAAGCCTTGTGGGTAGACCACAGAATCACAGAATCACAGAATCACCAAGGTTGGAAAAGACCTTCAAGATCATCCAGTCCAACCATCCACCTATCACCAATGGTTCTCTCTAAACCATATCCCTCAACACAAAATCCAAACGTCCCTTGAACACCACCAGGGTCGGTGACTCCACCACCTCCCTCGGCAGCCCATTCCAGTGCCTGACCACTCTTTCAGAGAAGTAGTAATTCCTAATGTCCAGCCTGAATCTTCCCTGGCACAGCTTGAAGCCATTCCCTCTAGTTCTATCACCAATTACATGAGAGAAGAGGCCAACCCCCATCTCATCATAACCTCCCTTCAGGTAGTTATAGAGAGCAATAAGGTCTCCCCTGAGCCTCCTCCTCTCCAGACTGAACAATCCCAGCTCCTTCAGCCACTCCTCATAAGGCCTGTGCTCCAGACCCCTCACCAGTTTTGTCGCCCTTCTTTGAACCCACTCCAGGGCCTCAATGTCTTTCTCGCAGTGAGGGGCCCAAAACTGGATGCAGTACTCGAGGTGCGGCCTCACCAGTGCTGAGTACAGGGGGACAATCACTTCCCTGCTCCTGCTGGCAACACTGTTCCTGATGCAAGCCAGGATGCCATTGGCCTTCTTGGCCACCTGGGCACACAGCTGGCTCATGTTCAGCCAAGCATCAATCAATACCCCCAGGTCCATTTCCTCTACACAGTCTTCCAGCCATTCTGCCCCAAGCCTGTAGCATTGCCTGGGGTTGTTGTGGCCAAAGTACAGGGCCTAGTATTTGGTCTTGTTGAACCTCATCCCACTGGCTTCAGCCCAGCTATCCAGCCTTCCAGATCCCTCTGCAGGGCCTCACTGCCCCCAGGCAGATCGACACTTCCAGCCAACTTGGTGTCATCTGCAAATTTGCTGAGGGTGCACTCAGTGCCCTCATCCAGGTCATCAATAAAGATACTGAAGAGGACAGGCCCCAGCACCAACCCCTGGAGAACATCACTCATGACCGGTCGCCAGTTGGACTTAATTCCAATTCACTACCACTCTCTGGGCCTGGCCTTCCAGCCAGTTCCTTATCCAGCCAAGAGCATACCTGTCCAAGCCACAGGCTTCCAGCTTCTGCAGGAGAATACTGTGGGAGACAGTATTGAGTAGATGCAGAGTAGAAGGACATAAACATGAAACCGTGAACAATATAGCAAGAGAGGGAGCTCCAAATAAGTGAGCAATGTGGCTGGCTCAACCATGTGTTTCTGCCCATTATATTTTTGGTGGCAAGAATAGGAATTTTGTTAGCCCCAAGAGACCCAGCACAGCAGTCCTCTGAGCTCTTCCATGGCTCTGGCATAATGCTGCTCTTCTTTGATAGGATCTTTCCAAACAGCTCTGTGTTCACACTGTCCTTTTGTCCTTTTGTCCCACTGTCCCATTCTGTCTCCACTGGTATGCTTCCCAGAGACTCTGCTCAACCATGAGGTATGTGACCCACACCTTGACTGCACTGACCTCTCCAGTCAGACCACCACTGATTGTTAAAGTATTTAGAAAAACACAGCGGATCAAAACACTATATGGCAGATCAAAGTGGAAATGAAGACTTTTTGCTGCAAACTGATATGTTTATTAGCACTTTTTAACCTATTGAAATGCCTTGACAAATGTCACTAATATACAGGTAAGTTCGGTGATTAAAAATGACTTATGACACCTGTCTGCACTACTTTGGTTAACCAGACAGAAATACACACGTGCCATTTATGATAGATACTAAAAAAGGGTTCAATTTAAACCAATTAATAAAATAGCTTGTTTGGATAAAAAATAATTGTTCTCTGAGAATACATGAACACTGCTAGAAAATCCCTGCCATCTGACGTAGAGGGATTTATAGGTTTAGTGGAAATTGCTTTCCCCACTGTCCAGATTAAATACTGCAGGATGATTTTTTGTATGAGTAAACATCCTTCCAATAACGATCAGACCGATAATGTCTTAAAAGGAGAAACAGGATCTACATTTTGGCTTTCTCCTTCTTGTATGGACTATTTCTGGACACAGAACCTTCAGGTAACATGTTGACTGTCCATAAAATGCATTTTAGCATCTTCCTGCTGTTCTGGGGATGGGTTTTATCCACTGAATGCAGAGTCCACCGACAAGGAAAAGAAATACACGAGGTATACAAAAAAGGCAGGTGAGTTTCAATTTTTTTACATTCAAATAGCTACTGTTTGGACAAATACAATGTTAATGATCAAAATATAGTGTCTATCAATTGCTTTGAATTTGCAGATTGTGATTTATCAGTCAAAATATTCTCTTCTGCAGTTTTTGACAATCAGTAAGTCCTAATGCATTTTCTATATTGAAAATCATTGTTTCCCCCCCAAAAAAAGAGGGGTTTTGAGGTATCTCAAAGTTTGGAAAGGTGCAGAAAAGAAGCATTTGATTGTATTTATCAGGGTTAAAATGTTGTATTTATATGATACTGGAAAGGAAACTTAGGTGCTTGAGGATTGTTGTATTTACTGAAGATTAAATTGACTGGAGATGTGAATTGAAAAGATTCAGAATTTACTTTCTTCTTCCCATGCTATTTGTGAATAAAGCTTTTGAGAAAAAAAAATGCAAACCTCAAGAGTATAGTCAGTTATCAAAGGAAACAGAAAGAGCATTCACAGTATTGAGTGAAGATATGCAAAATGAATGAAGATATTCAGTTTACTCTTCCCTCCCTCTCTATTTCAAAAAGGATATGCATATGATGTGTTTCTCCCACTGTCTTTTAGTCTTTTAGGAAGTTTTGAGTTGAGGAAGCATTTGTTTGTTTTTAGCTTGTAACTTTGTTTTGATTATTTGCATTCTGTCCGGGAAGTATTTGAAATTTTATGAGGATTTTCATACTCAGACATATTACAAGGTATCTCTGGAGGAAAGAAAAACTTTTTTCTTTTTTCTTTTTTTTTTGTAGATATAACTGACGTATTTAGATCACTGTTGAAATGTTGTAAGCTTCTGCTTGTGAAAGGCTGAACCTAGGCAATCTCTGCTTTGCTCTGGTCACTGTTTCTGTTCTTTAATGACTCCAATCTTGCCATCACTACTGTACGGTGCAAGGGGATAGAAATGCAGGAATGCCACATTCCTGAGGAAATCAATCAATTCCTGTTAGTTTTCAGGAAAAAAAATAATTGAAAAGTGGAAGGGAGGAAAGCGTAGTGTGTTTTTATTTTCCAGCGTTCCTTTCTGTCACTGCTTAGGGAAACAAGGCAGAGCAATTGCAGTGTCATGGTGGTACATGAGGGTCCCTGAGCCATCTTATACACAGGAAATGGCTTTAAGCATTGATGACACCTTCGTGGAGGTACAACTGGCAAAATGGGTGCTCTGCTCATAGTCAGCCCCCAGGGATGCATTGCTAGAATCACTATCTGTGGGGAAATCTCAAAACCTCTGTTCTCCTTGAGGGTTCATGGCAGTGACAGTGGAGGTGGTATGCTGACTGTGGCAAAAGGAAGGCATGAGAAGCAAGGTGCTTCAGTTTTAACTGAGAAGCAGTCAGCAGGGAGGAGTGTGTATACCCAGCCATGCTCTTGTCCAGCATCTTCAGCACCAGCTCCCACAGCACCAAGCACAATAGCAGTGGTGTGATTAAGTAGCAGTGTACCAGATCACTGCAGAAGAATTAATATTGCATGAAAATGGAAAATAAATACCTATTCAGTTCACATGGGAGTGGCCCTTTTACCCACTCTGGGAGCACATGGTATAATTGTGCTAGCACAAGCCTCTCAGGCTGCCCTGAGGTGTTGCAGATCCCAAGTCAGGCCCACCGCCCTCACAGCACTCCCACACTGGCCCAGGAGCCATTTCTGGCCTACTTCTGCCTCAGCAGAGCAGTGCTGATGCTGAGGAGGGCTGGAGGGGACAGGAGAGCAGCACTGGCTCACTGTCCATCAGCAACCCGTACAGTGTTTGCCTTCCCAGTATGGGATAGGCCATGCAAGATCAATGGTCTGACAGCCTAATCATTTATAAGAATAAAAAGATGGCTCTGGCCATCCATTGGTTTTCCTTCTAACTACAAGCAATGAAGCCTTCTGCCATATGAATTATTCTCTGTGAACTCCTAATTTTTGATAATTACCTTCAGTGCCAGATAAACAGAAAATAGTAATAATAGTACGTATTTTTTAACCTCAGCATTCATCTGTTTTCTCCTATTCTTTGCTACCTGGTCTCTCTTCCATCCCAGTATGTGTAGGTGTATCAAACCCATTCTTCATTTCCTCTTGGATATATTCATATCAAGCTTCTTAAATTTCTCAGCATAGGATGTTTCCCACTCCTTGGCTCTGTCCCCTCACACCTTTTCAGGGAGACAGACCCAGCAGGACTGGGTGCAGTATTTGTATGTAGATGCTGTTACTCCTGTTGACCTCTTGGCACTGTGTTCATAGTCTCAGTTGCAGTTCTGCAGTGGAGATCATGAACACTCGACATGACTGGGCACCCAGGTGTAGCAGGACACAAGCCCTTGTCTAGAGGTACATCCAGTTCTGTTTGCTGTCACGTGCAGGATCCAATATGTTGAAAAGCTGATCATATGAGACTGTTCTGAAGTAGCCATTTTTCCTTTGCATTTCAAAATAAGTGCCTTTTCCCATCACAGAAATAGAGCCTGGGAGAAAATCAGAGTGTAGAAGGATTCTGTATAAGATCAGAAGAAACTTGTAATGAAGATTGCTCTTGACCATTTATATGGTTCAGATTTGGTCAGTGACTCTGCTCCCCTTTCCCTCAAGAATCAGCCCTGAAGCTGTTTCAGCAATTTACTTCATTGCTTCTTTTCAAACACTGTTATTTCTTGCTCCACAAGGCTTGAGGCACCAGGATGGAAATATACTGCAGCTTTTGCCTTCTGAAGAGACTCACTGGAGTCCGATGGAGCAAATCAATCTGAAGAGGAAAAGGGAGGCTCCACATGACCACAGAGCACTGAGGCTGGCTTAGTTTGCACCCACACCCTTTCTCCCTTCCATAAATCATTTGGAGAAACAAAGTCTTCCACTTGCCCACCTGCAGAACTTAGCATTAGTCACCAGTGCTGGCAGGCAGACTGGGCACCTGCTGTAGATACCTGCCACCTGGAGTGTGCTGCCAGTTTCCTGCTGTCCTTGAGAGACATGTCCAACTCCACTCCTGATTCACAGGTGATGGAGGAAATGTGCACTTTTGGTTTGTCTCTTTGGATGGTGATGTTCTGCAGGTGTTAACTTCCTCCAAAGAGACTCTATTGCTCTAAACTCTAATTTCAAATAAAACCTCACAATTTTATCAACAGTTGTTAGCCTCAAGGCTTGTCCTTTCATCTGCTCAAATCCGTCTGATCGTCTTTGCTCTTCTGCTGATAGGGTGAATGGTGTGAATTTGGGCTGCAGTGTTAGACACCATTTTTGTCACAATTTTTGTCACTGCACGTATCCCAAAGCAGCCATTCTAGCATGAGGCTGGACAGCCTTGAAGAAGGATGAGCCATGGTCCTTTGGAGGAATTTTTCAGAAGGTTCCTAACAATTCCTGAGATAAAGTTGATGATTCTTTGAGACACAAGACCAAGTATGACAATTAAGTAACAAATAAGCATAGGTTGAAGTATATACACACACTGAAAGAAGCAGTCTAGAGAGTGTTATTGTATGAGACTTTCTACAGAGGCTCTCAACATAGTAATACATAGTCAAAATATCCATATGCAAGTCAAAGACTCAACCACTGATTTCTATTTATCTCCAGGACAAATCACCTCAAAGGAATTTCTCTTTAAAGGGTAGCAAAATAAAAATAAATCCTTTCACATCTTGCAGACCTGCTCACAGTTTGCAGTCAACCATGTGCAAATCCTGTAGAGTTTGCAAAGCTAAATTCATTCCTGCAACATTCACAGTGCCAAAACTCCTACAGATCCAAGCTGCGACCCTGAATGCCAGCACAGGGGCTGTTTACTGTGTTCCCAACTGCTCAGGCTCTTGCAGAGCCACCAGGTTGTATGGGGTCACCGGAACAATTGTCTAAAGGCAACAAAATCATTATGCCAACAAAATGGCCAAAGCCTGCATTGCTAATTAGACTTGCAGAATCTGCTAGAGAGGATGAGCAAAAGGAAAAGAACTGGCCTGGAGCTGAGCCCAGGTTGCTCTGCTAGAGCTAACTGCTGGGGGAAAAAAATCTCTTTTAACACTAAAATCTCCCTGGAAAGCATTGTAGCCACCTTTTAGACAAGAAACTCTCAGCAAAAGAAATTTCACTGTACAAGATTTACAGCTTATGTTTGTTTAATCTTAGCTGAGAGATTTGTTTCATGTTTTCAGTCTTGCCCCTACCTTTCCTTGTCTATGTTATAATCATTCTGGCTCACTGCAATCTCTAAATAGTAACTCTCTTTCTGCTCCTCTCAATCTCTCAATCTTCCTGTCCATATCTGCCAGTAAAGGCTATCTTTTACAGCAGTAGGTTGATACTCTCTACAACACGCTCTCTCAGGTTCACCCTCATGGCCCGGGATTTTTCTCCCTATGGCACTTTCAAATGTTACTACCATTAGTGACACTCCTCTTATGTGATGGGAGCCATCCTGCATCATTATGGCTGCGGTTCCTTCCCAGTCCTTTCTGAAAGGCTCAGCATCCTTCTGAACATTTGCTAAATTACATTGCCTTTTTTTTTTTTTTTTTTGGAACAGGGCTTCTATGTTACCAGCTCCTGCCTTCATGGCCTCCACAGGTTTGATTGTTTGATTTGGACTCATAAATTCACCCACAAGCCCCTAACACAATTTCTTCCTTTACTTCCCAGCAGTCCTTAAGCTGTTCTCTTGTCCTAGAGTTTTGCTGTTGTATCTTATCTTCAGGATTGATTCTGAAAGCATTTATTTGCATGAACAAATCTTACTAATGCAAGCTGTATTCAGATTGGATCTTTGGAGTGCACAATAAGCCTATGAAATGCCTATGAAAGCAATGTCTATGTGAGCACATTACCAGGAGAAATCCAGATCCAGTGGGGTGCTGAGCACCCACAGCTCCCAAAGCACTGTGTGTTCAGTTCAGCAGTCCGTGCTGTGCCTGGCACCAAAGGCACTGCAGTGCCTTGAGAGCAGCAAGAGAGCCAGAACAGGCTCCAGGCCAGTGCAATGGAAGTTTCTCCATCTCTCCTGCTCCTGCCTTTCTCTTTCCTCTCTGTAGCTTCAACTCCTTAAATCTCCATGCATGTTTCCTCCTCTTTTCCATCCTGCTCTTTCTGCTTTATTATCCCTGACTTCTTCAGCCTCTTCTTCACCTACCTCACCTATTTACCCCAAGACATATCAATTTTCCCTGTAACACAGCTCTGTCAAGTTTTTTTTCTGCTGCTTTTATCCATTATTATTCTGTAATTTCCTTCTCTCTTTTGCGGCTGCTGCCTGTTTTTCCTTTTCTTCCACTTGCCAGAAACCCCTTTCCTCTGTCCAACAGCACTCATTTTCTTTATTATATGTTTTCTTTTTCTTCTTTTTTCTTTGCTATTTCTCTAATTTTTCCTTTCCACCCTTGTTGCACTTTCAAGTAACTTCAATCCCGCAAGGCATTTTTTCTTGGAAATTTTGTGTGTTTTTCTCAAAACCCAGCTGCAGGAGCCCTCTCTCTGTTTCTCATTGAAAATGATACTTCTCTGAAAACGGAAAATTTTCTACTCTTATCTTTATCACCCACCTCCTTTCATCCTTTCTAGAGCTTATTTTGGGTCTACACTCCACATAGCGCTCTATCTTTTCCAGTGATTTCTGTTAGAAAATTGTCTCTACTGATATTTCTGTAGCTACATTCATAGACATGTACTGTGCCACTTTACTAAGCCACTGATGACAAAATCTCCAGTCAGTGTTACCACTGCATTGTTTGCACAGGATCAGCAGCTCTGTTCTGTCCTCTAGCCCACTATTATCCCTATGTGTTTTTTAAGCTAGTGTGAGGAGACATAGCAGACACTAAAGACATTTGCAGCCAAGCATAAGGCAAAACCAAACCACCAAACCAACCCAGAGATGCTGGGCAGTTTCCTCCCCCTTGACTACATATGAATTGTTCAATTTTCTGATTCAAGGGTTGGATTCACACCTGAAACGATCCTTCTGGTCCTGTTTCTATAAATGCTCAGCCACCTTTCAAACTCATTTGTATTTTTTGCACCTTCAGCTTTCGGTGAGAGTGAATTTCACAGTGACGTGCTGTGTTTCTGCACTTCCTTTCATATTTCCTCTTGTTATGTGTTGTGTAAAGCTTTGAGCAACAAACTTTTGTTCATCTTCACTGTGTCACCCCTGATGCTATAAACCTTAATTGTCTGTTACATCCCCTCCCTATTTGGAGGCTGCCTGGAAGCCCTCCCCACCAATTTATTCAATTTATTGAATTTTATTCGATTTATTGAGTAACACAGATTTGACTGTAGATTCCCAGGAGACTGTAATGACCACCTTTCTTCCTAGTAAAAACTTTCCATTATTCCTTTTGGGTTTTTTTTTCTGTTGTAGCCATTCACATGTCATTTACACGCCAGTCTCTGGAAAAAGATCTCCAAGTGGAATCTGAGAAGTTACAGATTTCTCCACTGGAAATATCACCTACAAATATAATAAAAATCAGCAGTAATTGACAGCAGGTAAATAGCATAAATTACAAAGAGTGAGGGACAATTTACTTTTCTTGAAGGATATTACACTCTATAAATATATTAGAGTTCTCAAAAAGTTAATGAACTTGCAGATAAAAGTGATTGAGATGACACTGTACACCTGAGTTTCCAGGAGCCCATTGGCAGGTCCTTCCCAAAGGCTGGCTCCACTTGGAGATCTTTTTCCAAAGAAGAATAAAGTTGTGAAATTATATCCTATGGTATCAAGGATAATTTTAACACCGGTTCAGCATATTCTTACTTACTTTCTTTTGGGTGAGAGCCTGTAGTCTTCCTACTGTCCTGTCCACAAGATCTGTCTCTGATTCTGTGCAAATATAAATATTTCTTAGCATTAACCCAACAGTGGAATTATTAAAATCTTGAATTTTTTTGTAGTGCAAACAAATCCTTTAACTGTTGATGTTTTATTGACCTGTTTTATTGCCCTTCTAATTCTTGTAAATAAGGAATTAAGACAAGAGTAGTAGTGCTGATTAGTTAGTTATTCCTTGATCTGCATTTGTACAATTGTTTTTCTGTATTTCACAGCTCTTTATATTCTCTTTAACTGGCATTCATCTTAGAAATACTGGTTCATACCTGCAGTGTGCTGGGGCTGCTTTGAATTCTGATCCTAAATCCCAAAGTGTCTGTATTCCTTTCTATCATGCTGTCATGCACAAGATTTACAGTTCTGTCATCTGCATTATTATTGGAAACATTGACTAGTGCTTCCCTGGATGAAATACATGAGATGTCATTTAAAATGCCTCTGCAGCTTGACAGCAAAGTAATGGCAGTTGCCCAAACAACTGCCTTTCAACTATGCTCAGTCACACTCTCATCTAAACCTTATTCTCTAGATTAGTAATGAAATTTTTAAAACCTCACTCAAATCTACTTTTCCTCTTACTCACACTAAGGCATCCAGTTACACCATCAGGACATCAGACCATTTGACATCAATTATTGTAAAGATTCACATTGAGTGATCTTTATAGTGTCGTTATCCCCAGAGGGATGTACAAACAGATAATGAATTTGTCCCAGTTTGTTTCCAAACGTGAAAACTTCAACATCCTTATTTTCCTCCCTGCTTAAAACTGGGTTTGGTGTTTCCCTTCCCCCTCTCTCAGAGGAAACTGTGAGGAGTCCTTGGTGGTATCTGCTAATGGCTTGGAGAGTGGCTGATACTCAGGGTACTTCTGAGGATGTGCCATCAGCCTCAGTTGATTTAAATACCTCTAGCTTACCTACATGTTCTTTAACATGCCATTCCCTGGCCTACACTGTCCCGCCAGATGTTCACAAATCAGTGTTTCTTCAAAAACCCAACAAATGCACATCCACTAGGTGCAGTTTTTGCCACACAAGGGAAACGTTATTTTTGCCACTTCAGGCACAGTGCCAAGACCTCAGGTGATGTGGCATTTTTCTGACAAATCAGGAAGTTTCTTTGTTATTTTTTACTTTTGCAAGCATTCATGACCAGCCAAAGAACAAAGGAAGCTCAGAACTTAAAGGGTGCTTCTGCATCTTCTGCCTTACGATATTTTGAATTCTACAGTTTATCTGTATTCTAGTAATACTGGATTAAAATGTCATTCACACTGAATTTTCTATATCATTCAAAAATAAGATGGCTTTGAATCCCACTGTTTCTCAGACTTTGTGATGTGAATACAAAAAACATCTCTGCTAATTTCTTTTCAGACGTAGCCCCATACAATAGCAAGAGGTGACATTTCTACAACATCTTTAAACCCACTAACCAGGACACATGACCGAACATAATTACAAGCAAACAAGAGCTGCCACATGACAAGATAAAATACATTTTGTGATTAATTTCCCTCAGTTTTTAGTTGCTTTTCTATGGTTCACAACTGGTCATTCTCCCAGTTTAAGCACAAATTAGTGTTCTTCCATTCACATTATCCCTGGAAATTGGTATTTTATACAGTGTATCCCATCTCTTGCCATGTATGCCACTGGATTCTTATTCAGTCTATATTTCATGCATCTGTCTCCTGCTGCAAGTTTGCCTTTTCCTGCTCAAAGTTACTGGTTGTGCTTTCTCCTGGTTTAGCTGCACCACTTTTCTTCCTTTCCCAGAGCACTTCTCTGGGCTTTGAACTGCCTCCCAGCCTTCCCCCCAGGCCTGCTGTACCATCTGCCCACCAACAGCTCCAGCCTGCTCTAAAGGTTTGAATTCGTTTTCAAGTCAAAAGCATATACAGGAGAACTGTTCTTCCTCCTAAACCACTTTCATTCCTTCTGGGACACACCAAGGAGATTAACCAAGTCAGATAGGACCATGCTGGGCAGCGCATCTCCAGGGCCAGGCAGCACCTCCACCCAGCACTGCTCTGTGGTGAGGGGACACCCCTATTCACATAGGAAGGAGTAAATGGCGCAGTAAACCAAATGCTACAGCCCCTTGTCAGCTCCTATGATTATTCAAGGCACAGGGAGATTTGCAAGCTTTCTCTTGGTTCTGTAACAGAAGTGGAAATTGCTCCCACACCTTGGACGAGCAGCCAAGTCACTGGCAGCCTTCCTCTCTGCATGTCCATAATATTTTTCGTCAATTTACCTTCACTTTTTCCTTGTTTTTTTCCTGAAGTAAAGCTGTGTTTTGATTTAATTCCTCAAGGAAGAAATATTCTCAGATCCCAATAAGATTATCCTAAGAGTGCAAAATTGATCACTGTCTGCTAGAGGTATATTGCCTCCTATAGAGAAAATATAGTATGATTTAAAGATAGGAAATCTGTCCCGCATAAGTAATTACAAACCAAGATGCAAGGATATGTAATGACTTCTCTCAAACTTGTTGCCTTCAAAAGCTCTCATTTAAATGATGAAGAATATTGAGGGTAGTATGGTACACAGTGTGAACCTGGCACTCCTCTGGCACACATGCTTTGAAGCTGCTGTGTTTGGACCATCTCTTCTGAAAACAGACATGGCTGTCCCTAACTCTGCAGCTCTCTTTGCTCTGTTGGAGGGAATAGAAGTGCCATAGTAAGTCTCAGGCTTTTTTTTCCTTTTGAGTAGTAACTTTGTTTTGCCTTGTGTTTATGAAAAAATGTACAGCTCTTTTGCTGAATGTTTTCTTCTCTTGGAGTCCTAAGGTTTACTCACCTACTGGGGGTACCTGGGACAATAATGACTTTGGAGGGGCTGCATCACCCAGGTGCCACCAAGGGCCTGAGAGCTGCTCATGCAATGCAATGCAAAAAAAACAAAAAAACAAAACCAAACAGGGAGAACAGTGAATAAAACTAGTCTGATCCAGTGATGAGTATTGTTTTTTCATAAAGTGATTTTCAAGAGAACCATAAAATTCCTTTTGACACGATAGCTGTTAGGAGTTAAATATCAGCACAGAAATAATAAAAAATGTTTGTTCATTATTCTGATAGAACAAGGGGGAAGAAATGTAAACAAAAAGAGAGTAGATTTAGGTTAGGTGTTATGAAAAATATTTTGCTCAGAGAGTGGCAAGGTGCTAGCACAGGCTGCCCAGAGAAGCTATGGATGCTCCAGCCCCGGAGGCACCAAAGGCCAGGTTGGATGGGGTCATCAGCAGCCTGATCCAGTGTTGGCAACCCTGCCTATGGTAGGGGAATTGGAACTAGATGATCTTAAAGTTCTCCTCCAACCTAAGCCATTCTATGATTTTATGATTATTCAGTATATTTTACCTCTACAGCTATCAATTAGTTTTAAAGACAACCTGTAATCCAAATGAAGGCAAGAGCACTATGGTCAATTCGTGTAGCCATATTGGCAAAGAGTTGCACCAAGTAGTCTGTATGCAATGACTGGACCAAAACTCCTGACTGCAGTTATGTGCTGCAAAAATGCAGGGACAGTGAATGCTCCGGGGAGTGCATTGCACCTTTCAACAGATTCACAGCCCAAGCAGGCAGGCTAATTGGGTTCCATAATGTAGCTGCTGATGATCACTAAGTCAGCAGAACATTCCCAGAAAGCAAAACAGAAATGCTATGCATTGAGAAGAAAAAGATAGGGCTTCAAATCACAGTAACTGGGAAATGGCTGGCAATAGGTACACACGCTTTTCTGCTGAAGTAGGGGGCAGAAAAGTGAGGCAAGCTTGTTAACATCAGAGCTGTTAAGAAGTTAAGGAACTGAACCAAAGCACAAATGAACACAGTGTTTGGAGCATGTGAGATTTTTTCGCTGGTTTGTAGTACAGAAATAAAGTTTAGTATATAGGGTCAGTGGAGAATTACTTGGAAGAGAAATTACATGAGTTTGCCAGGTGCAGAGGATAGATAGGATTTGGCCACAAATTCTTGATGGCCACTCTTTGAGGGCCCCCTCAGAAGTCAGGATAGGATCAGAGCCAATAAGAAGCCTTAGATCAGCTCCGCAACAAGGAATGAAGAAAAAGGAAGAGGATGAATTACTTAATCCCTGTTTGAATATCAACATTACAACCAACAAGCAAAGACTTTACTAGGGCATCTTAAAGTCATGTAGGTAGGTCAGCTCTTCATCAGAATCTGCTTATGCCCAAAACAAGTGATATTATTTTCTTATGGCTGTCAAACAAGAAGTGTGCAGCAGTAAGACACATCAGCAGCAGCCCAAGGGCATATCAAGAAGGTAGAAGTCTCCAAAAAAGTGCATTTTGCATTTTCAAGTGCATTTTGCTGCATTATGTCTGGGTCCAAGCACCAAAGAAGCTGCTTCTTACACAAGCAATGGTGCCAAATGGCTCAAAGCTCCCGACAGGAGAATCTGCATGTGGATTTATTTTCATCCCTCTTCTACAAAACACAACAGATTACGTCAAGAAATCAATCTCATCTGGCAAATGCTTCATTTCAGGGTGATTCAGGGTCCTGTGCCCACCACCAGCCTGGGCAATATGGAGATTGTCTACAACGCAGCAACATGAATTTTCCTACAACGTCATTAGCGCCAGAGAGCTCCCATCCTAAGATAAAATCAGCCCACAAAGCCTGATGTTTGGCCTCCATTCACCCCAGGGATGATGGCACTTGGTTGGTGACAGTGATTGCAAATGAAGTTTTTCCTCTGCCAGTCTCAAGATTGGGATCTGAAATGTATGTTAATGGGCAAAAAGTCTCATTAGCAGAGTTGAGCAGAGCTAGTGTTTATTTTAGAGATAAGCTAATTTTTTAAACTTTTAATTAAAAATCAGCTGAAAGAATTAAATGTTTAAAATGCTATTTTTACTCAAACAAGCATTTATATTGCTGACACATTATTTGCTCTAATGATAAAATACAACATTGTCCCAACACTAGAAAGGAACAGAGACTCTCACAAGAGCCAGCTGCAAGAGAATACGAAAACAGGAACACAAAATTCTAAAATTTATTTATTTTTTTCCCCTGGAATACTTGACAGAGGTTGTCTTCTCATGAAAATATTCAATTGCTTTAGTTGAATGATGCAATGTGTAAAAAGAATTACTTAAACCCAAGTTTTCCTATTCTTTTGTGGCTTTGATTACGTTGTATTTCTTTCTTTCTTTTTTTTTTTTTTTTGCCAGTGTGTACACCTATAAAAGTCTTTCCCTACATAAGATAAAACGAAGACTTGCAAATGAGTCTGTTAACACGATGCCCTGTTTTGTTAGCTGACAAGCCAGGGTTTGAATCTTTAAAGGGCTTATTGTTGTTTTGTCCCATCAGGACCACTAACATAGCAGGTCCCCACGCAGTGGATGCCATTAGGTAACCTGCATGGGGTGTGACATGGAGGGATAGAACCAGGGCCTCCACAGCTCCCTGAGTAGAACAAAACCCTTTCTGCTTATTTTGCTGCATTATGTCTGTGTCCAAGCACCGAAGAAGCTGCCCAAAGTATTTTCTTTCTAAAACCACCCCTGTCTCTGCCCTCTGGTCACAGGCATGGGTTGACGGTTGAACTGGATGACCCTATTGGTCTTGCTAACCATAACAATTCTATGATTCCTCAGATAGCAAAAGGGCTGTGAGAAGAGCAGGCCTTTTTACCAACCTTTGATGAAAAGGTAAAAGCATTCTCCAGAACTACAAAATGGAACGCTGCTGAATTTTTGTTTTTCCCTCCCAAGCACGTTTTCCTCCCAGCATTGTTAAACAGTGTGATGGTAGCTGTGTCTCCTTATAACAGGCTGTTTCAGCTCTCCCTTTTCTTCTTGTCTCCCTGCAGCCGGCTCCAGCGGCAGAGACGAGAAGCCCACGGCGAGGCACACAAGCAGGGCAGGTAGGTGAAGGCCCAGCCACCACGTCAGCAGAGCAGGGGGAGCAAAACTGTCCAAAGCCTTTAACAACAATCTAGCACAAACATTCTAAACAGGATTCACACCACTGACAGAGCTGAGTGAGGCTTGAAGGAAGCCAAATTCCCCTTGAAGAGCCATGCTTAGATTTTGCATGGCCTCCTGGCTTCACACAGCAGTGCTGCGTGATTTGTGTCAGGTGCGAGGCAGTATTTAGGTCAGGTATAATCCCTTCCACTCAGGGTCACTACTGTGGCCACTGGCACCTGCCCAGCATGGCATGGAGCACAGCCATAGTCAGACACCTGAATTTGGAGCAGCTCAGCCAGGCCCAGTTGGTGCAGAATTGCAGCGTGCCCTGAAAATCTCCTGCACCCAGAGCTGCAGAGCCCAGACCCCAGGAGACTTCCACTCTTGCCTCTGGGGGAGGTAACTTTTCACTTTTTTAGAAGTGAAAAAATCGTAAAGTGCATCACTCCATACAAAAAAAGTCCTCCAACTTTCCCCCATCTTAGTTTTAAACTGATCTAGCGGAATGACAACAAATCCAACTGTTTTACTTGAAGGATATTTTGACTTTCTGTATTTTTCCGTACTTTAGTAAAGAGTATAAAAACAACAACCAAAAATAATTAAGTTGGAATAATAATAATCTACATTTTATAGCTTTCATCTCCCAGGGGGAAATGTCTTTAAATTTAAACATGCTTTCTGCATGCTTTCTGGTGGAATAGAAGTGTTTTCACCTTTCTATTCTGATTGTATACCCGTCCCTCTTCACCAAGTTGAAAATAGAAAATTTGAAGGGAAAAAAGAAATTGAAGGGAAAAAAACCCATAACAATAACCAATAAAATTAAATCCTCATTCTTTCATCTAAAATAGAATAAAAACTATTGGTTTCACAAGTTTATCCAAAATAAATAACACCACTCATATCTTCTCACATTTTTACAAAAGAAAAATCACAACTCAATCCAAAAATATTTTTTCCACTTCATACTCCATACTTTTCTGACTTCATACTTATATTGGAGTTTTCAAGCTTTTAAAATGAGCCACTGTAATAAGGACATAGCCAAAAAATTAAGATGAGCAAAAGTGATTCCCAATATCATAGGCATAGTTCTAAAGTGAGAAGTTGAGTTCAGTGGCAGGAAAAATAAAAACCCCTATAGCCATAAAAAATGGGTATAAAAATTGAAAATGCTAAAAGCCCCCCCGTAATGCCATTCCTGCAAATACTTTAAAAATTACTGCAAAACTTTAAAAATAAAAGCTCTATTATACATATATTAATACATTTCTATTAAGTTTAGAAATGTAATTCTAAAAAATATCCTCCTTATATTTCAAATGAAACTGTTATGGGAAGCTGGCAAATGTGACAAAGGCCAGAATGGCCATATGATGGAGTCAGGCAGCCATGAAGTATTTGATATATATTCAGGAGATACATCTAAACCTTAGCACTAGACAGTAGTATCATGCAAACAAATTATAAATGCATTATAAATAGATTAAAAACTGTGGCGCTGGTTTCTCAGAATCTCATTTTATATGGAAGACTATCTCCAAGCAAGCTGTTTAAAACAGAAATGCAAAGAAATCTATTATCAACTGCTGTTATTCAGAATTTTGAGTAACAGGATGATAAAACCCATGAAAGAATTGCTAGTGAAGCTTACAAAGAATATAAAGCTTAGTGGGGAGGCAAGTAATTGTAGGATTGGTCAATCATCCCAAACAATATTGGCCAATAGCCTACTTGGGCAACATGCCAAATGCAGTTGAGTAAAGGCATGGTCCCAAAGGTTGCGGTCCCAAAGGGTGAGGGATGCACTTTGGAATGAGTAACCCCATGAAATGTATGATGTATAAGTGTACTCAAAAGCAGGGAGCAAGGAAATGTGCTTACCACCCTGTGTGAAATGGGAGGACCAATGTGCAGTCTCTAAAAGCCTAGGAAGAAGAGAGACTTTCCAGTGACCAGATCTCATCCCTAGTAACTACAAGGACCGTCTCCCTGCCACAAATGAAAGAAACGTACTCTTCAGTCCCATCTTAAGGAAAGCAGAGCCTTCCTGCTCTGTTGGTTAGAGACATTAATTTTGCCCCTAATTTAATCCTAACATTTGTTCTTAGCTGATGCTGCAGTTTTGTTTGGCCCTCTGCTGACACAGAGCCCTGCACCTTCCCTTCCCTTGGAGCCTATCTCCTGGCTCTCCATCACACTGCTCACCATTCCCTCTGCTTACATCGGGGAGAAAGTGCTGTTCTGAGCATCAGCAATCAAGACCGCTCGCAAATACCTGAGGCTTTGCTAGTGACTTGGTAATAACATTCCCTTGTCTCAGTTGGGTATAAACTTTCCCCAGTGAATGTTTGCAATCTCATGGGTCTTTCCATAGCTCAGAATTATGCCCTCTGTCCACTATCCAAATAATTCCCTTTCTCCTATGCCACTGCCTGACAACTGAGGTTCCTAGGCAAACCTTTTGATACTAAACACTTCTGTTTATTTTCTTGTTCCTTTACTCCTTACTTTACTCCTTTTGTTCACCTGCTTCTTTCTGGATGCTGACAAATAGGAAGAGCTACAGGAACAATTCAATACTTGGGAAATGAGCTTTTCATCAAGACAGTAAAAATACGCTATAATCACTGTTAGCAGAGAGATTAGAAATTATTTTGGTTAGTAGGCTTCACATTTGTGCAGACACTTTTATTATAGGGGCAGAGTGCCATGGGAAGAGGTTGAATTAAACAGATTCAAAGCAGAAGAAAGAACCACATTTTAAAGTGTCCTTTGTGATAAGTAACAACTTGAAGAGTTCACCAATGCATGTAGGCTCGTCACCCCTATAAATTATTAAATTGAGACTGAGCATCTTTGAAAGATACTCTGTAGTCCAGTCTCTGTTAGGAGATTGTTATGTTGATATCTTGTGGTTCCACTGCCTGTGGGCCTCTGAGAAGTACAGCACGGTTAAGCAATCTCATTTAGGAAGAGTTTTATCACAGGAAAATATTCCCTGTCGAGTTTCTTTGTTGTCCTGTGTCTCTTTGATCTATTGCAGACTCGTCTTCCACACAGTCAGATAAACGTCTCTTGGAGCGTATCATCTTTTTTCAGATGAAGAAACAGCAAAATCTTTCCTCGTGTTTTTGAGCTCTCCTGCTGCCCTAGCAGCTGTCACGTGGCTGCTCAGCGTGCAGCAATGCTTCACAGGCATGGCGTAGCTGAGAAGAGCTGCTGCAGCTCCCATCCTGGCCAAGGTGCTGGGGAGTCAAATAGTGCTTTTCACTCTCAGAGGTGGATTTGAAAGAGGAGCAGAGCATCCTCTGCTTAGTGCTCAGTGCACCTCCAACAGCTTTTGCAAGGACCATCCCTGACTCTCTTGTCTTTAATGCTCCTTTTTATCTTTGTTAGAAAACTGGAGCAGGAGCTAATCAGTTTATCCCCAGTTAGGGGATGGCCTGCCTCCTGGCCTGGTTCCCAGCCTGTCTCCATTTTGTTCCTGGGCAACAGCCAGTAGCTTATTTTATATATTGTTTCCCTAATTCCTGGCCTCACATCCTGTCAGAAATCAATGTCAGAAATCTTGTCTCTTATTTCCATTTCCTCACTTACCCACACACGTAATTTCTCTAGGACATATATTTGAATGATTATATTCAAACTGTGTTATAACCACAGGTAATTTTACAAAGACAAAAACTCACAAAACAAATGTTTTCTCAGTGTGTCAGAACTATCACAGATGTCTAAGTGCTCCGTATTGAGCATGGGGGTCATTTTGTAATGCCATGCTGCCAAGCACTGCAAACATTCACAAGGCTATGGCTTAATGGGAACATGAACACGAGCTGGTTCTCATTTTTGGACTGGAGTGAAGTGGGTCAGTATCTCTCCCATGAACTGTGCAGGGCTCATAGCTGTGTTTCTCTCTTCCTAGTAGTCCAATCCTAAAGCGAAGCCCTGACATCACCAAATCTCCACTGACAAAGTCAGAACAGCTGCTGCGAATAGATGACCATGACTTCAGCATGAGACCAGGTTTTGGAGGTACACAATCTACACATTTGTTACTGTTTCTATTTTGCACTATCACTTCATTATACTGTAGCTTTCAGTCGGGCCAACAAGCAGAGGGACTGGCAGAGCCTTTTCTTTCTCTAATTTGTGTCTTCGCTGTAAATTCATAGCATGCGTGGGGGGATAGTGGTGCAATGAAATGACCTTCTTCCTTGGAAAAACAAACAACTGAAGTCATGGAGATATGATTAGAGGCAATGTAATATTCCTGATACTCAATGACACTTTCTTTTGATAAAACCTCCAAACACACTTTGCATGTATTCCTAAATGATGGGGAAATTCTACAGATGTGGCTTCCTATGGCAATTTGTGTGCATAATCAAATCACGTACCATGTTTGCTGATCTGGCTGTTTCATTTTAACACCAAAGAAAATATTTCGACTGCTGTGTGCTAATGCTTGCTCACAGTTTTGTGGCTGTGCTGTACAGCAACCAGAGCTTTAAGGGAACAGGATGAAGGGGAACATGCTTTCTTTCAGCCTGTGGATTAGAGAATGATGAAATTTATCTACCCTTTCTGGCTGACAGATGGTCATTCAAATCCAGGATACCATTATATACTCTCATGAAAGTAAGTTTTTTTGCTAAAAGCTCAATATACCAAATACCAGCATGTTCAATTAATTTAAAAAGGTTTCAGTTTCACAGCAACCCACTAATGTGAGCATTATTTATCTCGTCAGTTCTCCCGCACTGTAATTGCCAGAGGTATGTGAGGGGCTAGTCAAAGTCCGGAGGAAAGAAAAAAAAAAAGAAAATCCCAATTATGGGATGTGACCTCAGCTCCATGGCACACACCTGCGTCCTGTACTATAGTCTTACCCAGCACCTTCCCCTTTCCACAGCCAAGCAGTGAGTGGTCTGAAAGCCAAATATGCAGAGCAGTTTTCAGGGTGGTATTAGCCTGAGAGGTGAGCAGAGAAAGTGATGAAAATTTGGAGTAAATCTCTCACATGCCCTTAGCTGTACCATCTCTGCTCTCTATGCACATAGGAGCTCTGTGGGCATCTGTACGACAAGCAATAACCTCGAGCACTGGAGACTTTACTTTTACATTTTGAAGTGATGTAGACTGTAAGAATAAAAGGAGAAAGTTAGTAATAGGTCATTCTCACTGCTGAATTTTATTGTTATTAGGAGGTTTTTGTTATGAATTCCAATTGCTTATTCTAGACTGAATATTTGTTTTCTAAGATGCAAAAACTTTATCCCATCAGGCTTATACTTCCTCAACTTTTGCATGTTGTTTTGTTTTTTTTTCCTACAAGGTCCTGCAATTCCTGTAGGGGTGGATGTCCAAGTTGAAAGTCTGGACAGCATTTCTGAGGTGGATATGGTAAGTGTCATACAAGGGCTGAGGCTGGACTGGACTGCTGGAAACCATCTAGTCCTAAACCTGCTGAGAGCAGGGTGAGATAAAGCAGATTGCTTGGGGCTGGCTTTTGGATTTGAATTCCTCCTTGGATGGAGACTCCAGTCTCCTGGGCACTTTGTTTGAAGTGAATCTGCTGGCAATTACTTCTACTGACCTCATCTTTTCATCCCTCTAAATGTTTTGAAGCAAAAGGAATGAAAGTTAATCTGACATTTTCTCTAAGAAAGACAAAGTGATAGAACACTGCCAAAACTGCCTCAAAGGATTTGAGTTTTTATTTTTTCTTGAGAAGTGATAGCACATAAAAGCTCCAAGGAGACCAATTACTGTGTTAGGCTTAAGGTGCTCTGATATATTGCCAATAAGATTTCACTTTGGCCATGCTCTGAAGAGGTCAGGGGAGAGTTTGGTCCCAGCCAGAATCTGTCCTGAGAACTACCCTGGTGAGAGCATACTTGTCATGTGGCAGCAACACCATGAGAACAGAAATACCCACAGAATGAGAATGGGAATGAGAAGGGCCCTGTAACCCTTGCCCTGACTTGCCCTGTTAAAGCATTTCCAGGGTCTCTAAGCAGCTATGCTTTAGCTTTGGAACAAAAAATCACACCCCATTTATAAAATATTTTCAGAACTGTTCTGCTGCTCCAGCAGATGCACTGAACAGCTCTGAAGCTTTCACAGAAAGCTCAGACATCTCTGTACTCTTAAGAGCACCCACCTCACCTCCTCCTTGTTTCAATGAGGGGCACAGTTGTATGGCAGCACAATTTCTGCTGGGCAGCTGCTTCGTGTGCATGTCAGCTGTTCCAGTGCCTAACTACCCTCCTGGTAAATAACCTCTTCCTAATATTTAATCTAAATCCACTCCCTTAGTTTAAAGCCTTTACCCCTTGTCCTATGCCATGCTCACTGATATCTACCTGGACATCAGGTTGTTGACCATAACACTTTGAGTGTCTTCATCAGCCAGTTCTTTACCCATTGAAGTTGTCCATCTGTCAAATCCATGTCTCTTCAGTGTACAGATAAGGTTCTTGTGTGGGACAGTGTCAAATGCCTTGCACAAGTACAGGTGTTAGACAAACTTCCCTTAGATTAGGGCTAATGTATTATGTTACACTCTAAGATACCATGCTTATAAAAACTTGTGCATGCATTTTTCATCAGATACATGATCAATTTATTTGAAAAAAAGAGAAACCCAAGCAGATGCCCTACTGGGATCAGACTCAAAATACAATATAGTGAACAAGGAGTATGATCATGCCTTAGATCTTGAATGCGCAGTATGTGGGCAGAATCGAAGAATCATAGAATAGCTTAGGTTGGAAAAGACCTTAAAGATCATCAAGTCCAACCACAACCTAACCATACTACCCTAACTCTAACAACCCTCTGCTCATGTCCCTGAGCACAACATCCAGACTGTTTTTAAACACATCCAGTGAGGATGGTGACTGAGCCACCTCCGTGGGCAGCCTAAGAACAAAATAAAACATTGCAGCCAAATACTGAGTCAGAAACATTTCATTTGCTATGCTGGAGGAAGAACTCTCTCTGCTGTGCTTCTCTAGCTGTCCAGAATAAGAAAATTGCTATAGCAGCTGCTGGAGCAGTTGTTCTAAACTCCAGAAATGCAGCATCATAGGGATGGAGGGTTAAATTGTTGGTAGTGCTCATTGCTGACAGCTGCCTCTGTGTATCTGCCTTTTGGTCCCTGGAGAAACTCACAGACACCAAAATGAAAATGTTTGAATTTCAGAGGTAAATTTGCCTCTGGATGAATGGTGGCTGATTTCTGAACATTTCTTAACTCATGTTCCCTGTATCTTAGAGAGTGGATGTGCTCTCATGAACAGGTTTGTCAGGTGCAGTTTGGCTGATAAGACATAAGTTGTGACACAATATTTTTTGTTGCAGGACTTTACCATGACACTTTATCTGAGGCATTACTGGAAAGATGAGAGATTGTCCTTCCCCAGCACCAACAACCAAAGCATGACATTTGACGGCAGGCTGGTGAAGAAGATCTGGGTCCCTGACATGTTCTTTGTCCACTCCAAGCGTTCCTTCATCCATGACACCACCACTGACAATGTCATGCTGCGGGTCC
Source organism: Phasianus colchicus (assembly GCF_987193195.1). NCBI lineage: Eukaryota > Metazoa > Chordata > Aves > Galliformes > Phasianidae > Phasianus > Phasianus colchicus. The sequence continues at coordinate 75,454,453 of NC_143437.1, forward strand.
AGCCAGATGGGAAGGTACTTTATAGCCTCAGGTAAAAGTGCATTTGGTCAGTGTGAGCCATTAGTGGTATGAGAGAGAAACCGGTTTAATTGATTCCTGTATTTCATTTCCACATGACTTCACATTAAAAAAAAATTAAAAATGTGAATGCACTGACTAGCCATTGACATCATGAGGAAGAGGCTCTTCCTTTATCATAAGAAAAATGCTCATATGTCCAGGGAGAACAGCTGGGGGGCTATTGGGAAAGTGGAGTGAGAAGTAGGACTGAAGCTTAATTCCTAGGAAGTTTGTGTCCCTTCCCTTCCCCTTCCCTTTTTTCCATAGCAGTGATCTCATGTTTCAAACATAAATCAGGTGCCTCACCATGCTGACCATAAGACTGAAGATTATTAAAGCAGGATTTTTCTTCTTCCTAACTGCTGCTTTCATGTGTGGAGATGCTAATTCAGGAGCATCTGTCACTCTCCAAAAGAAACTAAAATCAGTGCTGCTTCTTCATGCCTGCAGTTCCATTCAGTTACAAAACAAGTGTTGCCAAATGACCCATAAAAACCTATGAGAGAGGAAATTGCTGTACAATATTCTGATGCAAGAATGTCAACATCAGCTCCATAGCAATGAAATAGCAAAACATGCGATAAATAAGCCAAACAGGAGATAGATAGTGTATTCTAAAGGACAAAAAGAAGAAAAATTTGACTGTAGGAGGTCAGTAGCACCAAGAAGCATAGATTTAACTTTGACTAATGATAAGGCTGCAGAACATGTTGCTTGGGATGATTGTGGAGGTCTTTGAGAGCACATTAATAACCTCCAGGAGTGGCGGAGGTAGGGCTGAGCTCTACTCCTCAGCCTGACAAAGTATTTTTCCTTTTACAGAAGGAAACAGTCCAAAAAATGTAAGGCACAAAGTCTTTTGTGGTATCTGTTTGACAGGAATTTTCTTGTTTCTCTGATATTTTTATACTATTTGTTGGGATTCACAGCCTGGATAGTGCTAATCTTATCATTACTCAAGTTTTTTTGTTTCTTCCAGTTTATTAAACAAGGTTCAGGTGTTCTTCATGTCTTTGGAAAGTTTGCTCAGATCCTTAGCACAATAACAAAATGACAATAAAATGACATAAAACTCAACTACAGCTACATGCTGCACGTCATCTACACAGCAAGTGTTTTGGCAATTTAACAATGATGGGAAAAGAATATCAAACTACACAGTGCTGCCATATACAGGTTTATGTTTAACAGGCTACTTTCAACTGGCCTGCATGAAATGGTAGTGAATATCTTGAATAGCGGGGTGACAGTGCTTCATTATTTTATTTATTGGTGACTGCGGGCTGAAGTACTTTATGGTTGGAAGAGAAATATGAATACTTAAAAACAAAGATGTCTTTGCTAACTGAGAGCCTTTTCTGAATGCCTTTGCCTGCATATATTTTTTTTTTTTTCCTTGGTGTCTGCCTTTTTAAAGCTCTTACCAGACATCTTCTCTTTTCTTGGAAAGCACTGTAGACCTCACTGGCACCTAAGCAGTAAATCTGAGCCAAAAGCAGCTTCACTCTAAGATAAAATCCAGATAGGGAAGCAACATGAACTCAGACATGCGTAAGGAGTACTAACATAAGAGACTGCATCTTGATTTTATCATTATCTGACAGTTGCCTGTTGAGCTTTAATCCTGTTAAAATTCATTAACTCTTTCCACATTGCAATTTATGTTTTTATGTTCATTTACTTCCCTAGAGTTCAAGCCAGTGGAGTAAAGACTTACAGATCCTTCCAGTGCAAACACAGATTTGTGCTATTAAAAATGACATAATCAGACTACAGTAAGGCCGGGGTTTTTGATATATGAGGTGGAGCATTTCAGTGGTCTTGGATGTGCACCAGCTTCAGCCCTGGCTGGAGGCACTGCCTGAGCCCTCTGCTGGCTGACACCCATGGGCCATCACTGGGCTTTCACTGAGCAAATGGAAGTCATGGTGCATGGAGAAAACTGCCTGCATCCTGCGTGGCACTGGGCTTTGACAAACCCAAATTATTCTATTGTGCAAAGCAGCTGTTGGAAGCACAGATCTCTGCAGAGATTTGACACCAAAAGGGAAAAAGTGTCCTCTCTCTGTCCTTCCCCATTTTCTTCTCCATTATTTGTGTTGTTTGGTAGCAATTTATTATGACCAAACTCTAGCCACCTTTTTTAACACTGGTTTGCTGTGAAGAAAAAATAGCTCTAACTTCACTGGAATGTCTTTAGCTAAACGAAAGGTGTTTATTGCCAGTGACCAAGTAGTCACTCAAAAACATCTTGCAGCTTTACTATTTTTCAGTCACACACAAAGCTGAGTTTTTAATGAGGTGGTTTTTATTGTTCCTAGAGTTACAGTAACAGCAATGTGCAACATGGATTTCAGTCGCTTTCCCCTGGACACACAGACGTGCTCCCTGGAGATTGAAAGCTGTAAGTAAGCAGAGCCATAGGGAAGCTGAGTGCTGCATCCTGTGGGGACCTGAATGGTGTTTAATTATATCCACCAGCAACTGCTACATTCATGAGGGCTCCAACTATAGTCAGAGAACTTCAACACGGAGAAAAATTCTGTGCCTGTAATTTTTCTCTAGAATTAGATGGTTTTTGCAACAAGGCAGTGTTTATAATTGCCAGCTGTGAGTGCCGTTTTGCCAGTGTCCCCAGAATCCAGCTGGGCTGCTCTGCTGCAATCCCATCCCCAGAGGGCACTGGGTTACTCGCCTGCAGTCTGCAGGTGTGGGGCAGCACCCACTTCCCCAAGTACCTTCCTGCACCACAGCTCTTAACACAGAATCAAATAGCTCTGAGCCCTTCCATGCACATCTGCTCATCTGTGGTTTAGGAACCACGATGGAGCTGCCAAACCAATCACCTTCCCTTGGTGTTTCCTACATCCGTGAGTGACAAACCCAGCTTATACATAGCTGCTTTGTCCCAGGTATGGTTTACATGCAATTGTCCTGCATTTTGTACAACTATATTTCAAACTTCTAGCTTTTTAAGAGTTGTTTCTTCTCCTTCTTAAATCTGAAATACACAATTGTAATCTTAGTTATATTTGAATAAAGTTATTACAGAATTTTTTTTTCCTCTCAGTCTGGGAAGGGCTATTATTAAAGCCCATCTGAAAGGATCAATATTACTATATTTCCATATGCATTAAAAAACCAAGACCTGTAATGCTCATATCTGCATTACAGACAGAAGGTTTACTCAAGATTCTGTCCTCCTGCATGCCTCAGACCACTGATAATAGCTGTTCCTCCTGTTATCCTCTTTTCTCTCCTTTCCTTCGCTTCTGATTTTAGAATGGGACAATTTCTGATGTGGTGGGTAACCTGATATGCCAATTATATGTGTGAAATCATGGTAAGAGAAACAAAAATGTTTACAAAATGCATCAGTACTGAGCACTGTGATGATAAACCTGTCCATTCTTTGCTGCAGCCATACCCACCAATGCTGCAGATTCCAGTCAAATGGTGGCACTGTCCCTTTTAGCTGGAAACTCATAGGTAGCCTTGAAAGAGAGTGTGAGCACAACTTAGCTGGCTCACTGCACTGCACTGAGGCTTTCTCTGCTTCCCTAGATGCCTACACAGAAGATGACCTCATGCTCTACTGGAAAAATGGAAACGATTCCCTAAAAACGGATGAGAGGATATCGCTGTCCCAGTTCCTGATACAGGAGTTCCACACTACCACAAAACTTGCCTTTTATAGCAGCACAGGTGGGTACTAGAATCCCTAGCAGAGGCCAGGGGAAAGGGCTGCAGACTTGTATCCTTGGCCACTCCACCTTTAGACTTCCATCATTAGATTAGATAGTCTGGAAAGATAATACCTCTTCGAGAGCACACCAAACTTTAATGTGAATTACAATCCCTGAATGTACAGCTTGTATTTTCTCTGGAAGATGTGATCCTGAGAGGTGTTGTATGACAGTTGGTTCAGTAAGGAGTCTCTTCTGTAAACTGCAACGATCTGTGATTATTAATTCTTTTCCTAAAAGCAAATATGGTGCTGTTCCACTGATATAACACCTTATCTGAAAGTAGTTTGGTGGTGGTGTGACATCCCTTTTTCCTTCTCCCCATTCCACAGGATGGTACAATCGTCTCTACATCAACTTCACCTTGCGTCGACACATCTTCTTCTTCTTGCTCCAAACCTACTTCCCCGCCACTCTCATGGTTATGCTGTCCTGGGTGTCCTTCTGGATTGACCGTCGAGCAGTTCCTGCCAGAGTCCCCTTAGGTAAAAACAATCTTGTAGTCAGCACACTTGAGGGCCAGTTGTATGCAATGATGGCTTTGACCACCAAGACAAAATCACCTCTGCTATGCACTGCCTCTGTGTTGTCCCTATGTTGCCTGGTGGCACAGAAATCAGCACATTCCCCTGTGCTGAGGTCTGACCATCATACCTCTCTCCAGTTAACCCTGCAGTGCCAAGTGAATTGCCCTTCCCGTTCTGATGAATGCTAGTTGTATATGGTGCAAATCAGGGAGCAAATGTCAAGCTCCGCTTCTATTGCTGCTAACAGATACACTGGACATAGAGAAATGAAGTGCCAGTATCCTTCAAAGTTCAGTGAGTAAGAAGGTGAAAAACATTACATAACAGCTGTGACAACATTTCATTTTATTGAGCTTTTCTAGAAGAGAGAGTGTGGAGGTAAAACAGTAAGCCAAGCTTACTCGTTCAACTTGTTAAATTAGATTACAGAGTAGTGTGAGGGATACAGCATCCCCTTCTGAAACATGTTTCAGACAGATGAAACCATATGCCAGAGAAATCACCATGGGAGCACATTATGTTGTTGACATAAATATTCTGAAGAAGATTATTTGCCCTTTGCAAAATGCCATTTGTATATTTGCAGACTTGAAGCCCAAGTTTGCTTCCATTTGTTCCAGGGAACACATCTCAGAGTTTTATTTATTGTTAAAATTATGCTCATCATTGGAGAGGAAATATTAATAACAGATATGGCAACGGGCCACATGTCTGCTTAGAATCACCATCCGTTGCCATGAATCATAATTCAGAGGGAACTAAAAGTTTTGTGCTGTGGCTTTTTGAGACAAAGGCACTGAGTTTAGGAGAACTTTTCTGTATGCTGCTGTGAATTCAGTGCTTTATGGTTATTCATCATATAAACATATAAACATAAAATTATGGAATCATATAATCATAGAATGGCTTGGATTGGAAGGGGTCTTAAATATAATATAGCTCCACTCCTTCACCTTTCTGAGGAGGGCTACCACCTACCAGATCAGTCTGCCCAGGGTCCCATTCAACCTGACCTTGAACCCTTCCCGGATGATGCATCCATAGCTTCTCTGGACAATTTGTTCTTGTGCTTCATTTCCCCAGAGAGGAATTCTTACACCCTAAGAGTTTCATTCTAATATTTAATCTTAATGTACCCTCTTTCAGTTTAAAACTGTTCCCTTTTGCTCTATCACTATCAGGCCATGAAAAAAGCCATCCCAATCTTTCCTGTAGACCACCTCTAGATATTGGAAGGCCACTTTAAGGTCTCCTTGGAGCTCCCTCTTCTCCAGGCTGAACAATCCCAACTCTCTCAGCTTCTCTTCACAAGAGAGGAGCTTCTGTCTTCTGATCATCCTTGTGGCCTTTCTCTGGACTCACTCAAACAGCTCCATGTGCTTCCAATGCTGAGGGCTCCAAAGCTGAACACATTACTCCAGATGGAGTCTCACAAGAGTGTAGTAGAGAGAACCCCTTGATGTGCTTGCTGCAATTCTTTTGATGCAGCCCAGTATACCATTGGCTTTCTGGATTGCAGACACACTGTAATGAATAGATTTTTGTGTAGGTTTGATTTATTAGCAATTTAGGATTTATGAATATTTTTATATAAATCACAAGTTAGATTGTATGATCCTTGACATCACTTTATCCATACTTTATCATAGCCAGTTTAAAACCATCATTCAACAGAAATTGCCACAATTGAAAGTGTGACTTGGTTAAAGATTCAAGAATAGCATGGGTGATGTGAGGCTCACTGCAGGGTAGTGGGGGGTTCTAAACTCAGTTGCACACCCAAAGACTTCCCCCTTGGAGAACTACTCACCCTTCTTCCTCACTGGTGTTTGCCAGTGAATGAGCTTCGATCCTGGAGGGGTCTGTCCTAAGAGGTATCCCAGCTCAGAGGGACATTAGGGATCACAGCCCACCATGATCCTGGAGAGCTCAAGGGGCTCTTTGCTTAGGACTTCTGTTTATAGGTTTACAAGGTGACTGTCTTCATTCAGTGACATTCCATTCTGGACACAAGGCAGCTGAGGTAATTCTGGAACATTCCACCAGCCCAACAATTCCAATCCTTCCCACACCATCCAGATCTGTACCTTATAGACTGGACTACCAGGCAGCAGGTATTGCGGGTGGCTGATCATTCCATCTCCCTGCTCTTGTAACGAAGACAGGAGCATGGTGCTGCCTTATCCTGAGATCACAGGGTGGCAGGGGGCTGCACCAACACGATCCACCCCATGGCTGAAGTCAATCATTCTCTCCTGAGAGTGGTGGTGTGGTCACCTCTTTATGCTAATCACCTGCCATAGGACATGCTCGGGAATGGTGAACAAGTTGGTTTGATTGTAGAGATATTAACATGCAGCAGTGGTTCAGCTCGTTTAAGAGACAACAATCCATTGTGGTCACTTACAGTCTAAGTTCAGAAGTTTGCTGAGATAGAATTTTCTTATCCTTTACAGTGGAAGCAGATGTTGTTGTACTAAACTTAGTAATGCACATTTTTAACGGAAATGATAACTTCCCACTATGGTGAGTTCAGAGGCAAGCTGCAAAAAAAAAAAAAAAAAAAAAAAGAAAAAAAAAAAGAGTTGAAGTTTGATTTAGACTTCACTCCCATATTCCCATTGTACTCGACACAGGCATGGCTTCATAGGCACTCCCAGGCTGTCTGACCACAGATGAGGAAAAGTGACATTACTAATGTCTGGAACAACATGAACACCATGAACACCACAGTTTTGTCATCTTGAGGAGTGCTGGAAGAGAAAATAAAGACTTGTTCTGGTGGGGAGATTCCAAAATGGTTACCTACCCCATTAAAAAGTAATAAAATCTATTGTGCACTACTTGTATGTTGTGCGCCACTATCAGTAACTTCTCAGTCCTGGCTGCAACAGTGTTGATTTTCTTGACTTATTTGATCGACTACCCAAATGAAAGGTAAAAGGACTTTTGTCTATACAGAGTATCACTGCTCTCTCTTTAAAAGCTGTTAAACTGTTTGCACCACTGCTGCTGCTATCCTCACCCTTGTTGGGGCTGTTCCTCCAGTTACTGTGTAATATTATGCTGGTGCAGTTTCACATCTTTTGAGGGTGAAACTGTTCAAAATTCAGCATGTACAGCACACATGGTTGTGAGGGAAAGAGATAGTTTGCTATTTTTCCAAATCTAATGATTTAAAAAATTCCACCCTGTGTCACTACAGAAATTGCTGAAGTATGCTAATAATTCTGAATTAGAGAGTACAGGGGCTGTGAGAAACACATGCACTGTAACCTCCCTGTTCTTACCAGAGATTGATGTTTGAGCTGAAGGACTTGGTGCCAAAGTTGGCTGTTTAAAACATTGAAATCAGAAATATTTTTCATGGCAGTTTAAAATTGCAAGCAAATAGTCAACATGTGCTTCTTGTCTGGGAGCAATACATTGGCAAATAACATGCACTCCATTCAAACCACTAATTTTAACTCTTTGCCATCCAGATCTCATGCTCAGCTTCTTTGCATCTGGTTGTTTTGCTGTTAACATTTGTTCTGCTGTATTTATTAAAAAGACTTCACCGATTTTTCTTGAGGAACAGTTGGAATTAATATATATGCATGCACCCATACCCATACATATACAGATACATGTGGAAATAGACTATCATTACTTATGGATAAGCTTTTGCTCCAGCAGGGAGGCCCTACACAATCTGTGCACCAACTGTTCTTACTTCTGCCCTTGCAATTCCTCCCTAAGTGGGGTGAAGGAGTTTGCTCCTTTCTGGGCCTGGCACCAGAAGAGTTAAAATATACTCCTTTCCTTCACTGCTACCTCATTTTTGGAATTCCTCAGACTCAAAATAATGCTAGTAAGTAGACGGTGCATCACTGCTCTGGGAATGCCTAGGGTTAATGCTGTTTTCCATAACTCATTTCTCTGTTCTTGAAATTTTGTTTGCAGACCTTTAGATTTATTTCCCTTTAACTTAGTTTCTATTCCATGTTTCATGGGTCTCAGTTTATAGCCTGCTCTCCAGGGCTTCAGGGCTGACATGTCATCCCAGCTCATTTCACAGCTGTACTTATCAATACTGTATATTAATTCTGCTCATGCAGAAAATTGACTGAGAGCACTATGAGCATTACTGTCTTGTTTTTTGTTACATTTGTGTCGCTTCTGATTTTATTCTGATTTGCAATTAGGTAGAATATTAGAATTCCTGGGACTCCTCTCATCTATCATTTTAACGTTGTGAAATTTACTGTAGCAAACAATATCCTCACAGTACTCAGTAGAGTGGAGTAAATCATCTTGAGAGTGAGATCACACGACATGTTCAGGACAACCAGGGGATCAGACTCAACCAGCACAGGTTCCTGAAGGGCAGGTCCTACTCGACCAATACCATCTCCTACAACCAGGTGATCCACCTGGTGGATGAGGGAAAGGCTGTGGATGTAACCTACCTGGACTTTAGCAAAGCCTTTGACTTTGTCTCCCACAGCATTCTCCTACAGAAGTTGGCAGCCTGTGGCTTGGACAGGTAAACTCTTTGCTGGGTAAGGAACTGGCTGGAAGGCCTGGCCCAGAGAGTGGTGGTAAATGGAGTTAAATCCAGCTGGTGATCAGACATGAGTGGTGATCTCAGGGGGTTGGTAGCAGGGCCTGTCCTGTTTAATATCTTTATCCCTGTATGAGGGCACTAAGTGCACCCTCAGTAAGTTTTCAGGTGACACCAAGTTGGGAGGAAGCATCAATCTGCCTGAGAGAAGGAAGGCTTTTCAGAGGGCTCTGGATAGGCTGGGCTGAGGCCAATTGTATGAGCTTTAACAAGACCAAGTGCTGGGTCCTGCACTTTCATCACAGCAACCCCATGCATCGACATAGAGCAGAATGGCTGGAAAGTTGTGTGGAAGAAAAGAATCTGGGCGTATTAGTTTACATTTGGCTGAACAGGAACCACCAGTGTGCCCAGGTGGCCAAGAAAGCCAACAGCACCTTGGCAATGTATCAGAAATAGTGCAGCCAGCAGGAGCAGGGTGATTGTCCTTCTGTACTTGGCATTGCTGGGGCACCATCTTGAGTATTGTGTTCAGTTTTGGGCCCCGCACTACAAGAAAGACATTGAGATATAGGACAATTAGCAGATGTTTCCTAGTTGCTTCCTAAAGCATCTGTGTTCCCTGGCTCTTCTTTGTCAGACAGAAAGAAGTACATCTGAAATATGTCATCTCAACTTTCAAGTGAATCATTAACATGCCATAATTAGCCCCTGTGAAAGGAGGAGCCTGGATAACACTAAAGGGCTCACGCCCTTCCTAGTATGTTCATAGCACTTACCTGCAGGGTAATGCATGGCAGCATTGCCCTGTGGGCCACATTAATCCCTGAGAAGAAGACGCACACCAAGCATGGGAGCTGACTGTTGACTTCTGATGAAGCAGGACTTTCTGGGGCAGATGGAACACACAAGCTTTGGGGAACCTGGTGGAAGCAGCAGGTGGAGGAGCTGAACTACAAGCTGTGATATTTGTGCTTTCCACAGGACTGTCCTCCACCTGGTAATAGGGTACAAGTAGTGCAGGCTCAAAGCTCTGCTGCCTGCCATAGGATGGAGGCAGTGGTGTGGTGGAGAATCAGAATTAGAGCTGTTCTCATGAAAGTACCAGAAACCCAAGTAAGAAAGACCTTCCTTAGACAGTGAAACCCACCACGCCAATGTGAAAAGGTCAGCTTGGATGTCAGGAAATGGTAACTTTATTTGTGAGGAAGAGTTTAGGTTGAACAAACCTTACAGGATCGCTCTGCTGCTGTGTTCCCAGGGATCACCACCGTGCTGACCATGTCTACGATCATCACTGGGGTGAATGCCTCCATGCCCCGTGTTTCCTACATCAAAGCAGTGGACATTTACCTGTGGGTCAGTTTTGTCTTTGTCTTCCTCTCAGTGCTGGAATATGCAGCAGTGAATTACCTGACCACAGTGCAAGAGAGAAAGGAGAGGAAACTCCGGGATAAGGTGAGTTTTGCAATCTCTGATACAGTTTTATGCCACTGAGAAAAAGTGGGGCAAATGTCTGGAAATGTGCAGAAGTTTAAACCTGCAGTGTGTTGCTCTCGGATGCCCTGAGAAAATACAGTGGGTGCAAGAAGACACCTGCAGTGAAGCATTCCTGGTTATAAAGATTTGCTACAGATACCCAGCATCTCAGTTAACCGTTTGTTCTTCAGGATTTGAGGGCATTATGTCCCTTCACACATAGCCCTAGACTTATACACAGTGGTCTAATTTCCCCTTTTGCTTTCATTACCTTAAATTGTAACTGCCCAAAATTTCAGCATAGGCTCTTCTCTTCAAACGGGGCAAACCTGATACACTTCTCCTTGGAGTTTCCCTCTGCCACCTTCTTTGAATTTCTCAGCTTCTATGTACAGGTCCCACCTTTATTATGCCCTGGTACTCGTGCTTAAACCAAAGGAACTTTCCCACAGATAGCCTCGCTGTCTCTGTGATTATGTTGTGTCCAGCAGATGTGAAATAACAGAAGCCATAAGCAGCTGCCCACTCCACTGCCTCATTGTCCTTTCTATACCCCCACCATCTCACTTCCCCAGGCTCGTCTCCCCTCTGCTTTCATAGGGAGTAAAGGGCTGTCCTTGCATATCTGAACATAACTCCAAAATGTTCTTCCCTTGCCTGTGCCCACAGCTCCCCTGTGCGTGCAGCCTTCCTCAGCCCCGGCCCATGATGATGGACGGCAGCTACAACGACGGTGACGTGAACGAGTTGGGGCACTACGTGTCCGAGAACGGAGACAAGCAGGACAGAATGATGGTGCAGCTGGCGCTGGGGTCTGAGAGGGGCTCAGGCAGGAGGAAAAACCAGAGATATGTCAGCATGCGGATCGACACCCACGCCATTGACAAGTACTCCAGGATAATATTCCCTGGCGCATACATTCTATTTAACTTGATATACTGGTCCATTTTTTCATAAACATACGTAACTTCTGTAGTCACAGTGTATTGCGGCAGGATATCAGAGTACTGTCTCATAGGCTAACAAAATGAACATAGAGAATTAATTTGAAGATTGATTTTTTTCAGGATTTCAATTTATTTATTTTTTACTAGGTGCAACTCATCCGTGGCATAAATAACTGCAAATTTCACGTTTCAAATAAATATAGGATATACAATCTAAAACTTCATGCATATTTAAAGCTGTGCTACGCTCCTTCTTGTGCCTCACAGGCCACTGTAATCTACTTCAATGAGTGACACTAATTGCCAGCTGCTTATATATGGCGCAACTTCCATTTCGTGACCCCAAATCCCAGTTCTCTCAGTGTTTGAGCCCATGCATACATCTCTGAACTCAGCAGACAGACAGCATTTAGCACCGATAAGTACAAAAGATATGCAAACACTTGCGTGCTTGCAGGATGAGGTCAGAAGCAGCTTTTGCAAAAACAGAATGTCCAAGAGTGGGAAACACTTCAGCAAGACTATTAATGGCCAAAGGCGGCTTTCATTGCTCCATGCACACTGTGCTGGCAGTGCTGCACTGACAGAGCCAAGCAGCAATACCTTTCACATTTGCGCTGTCTCGACTGTACTTAAAAACAATGAAGTATTTCCAAGCTGTATTGATTAACCTTTTAAAATATAACTTGCAGTGTACATTTACCGAGGAATCCATCAGTCTGAACAAAAGTTGGACTTTCCATGATGCCAAATCCTCTGGGAAACACAGGACCTCTCCTTGGAGCTGCTTATTTGGGTCATTGGGAGTTTTGCTTGAGTTTCCTAGGAGAGGGAAAAGATTTCTCTACAGAGTGATGCGGTGAAGACAAGTGGGTGTCTACAAAAAAGAATACAACCACTGTAGGAGAAGCCACTTCTTGCTGAGACAGCCTCGGTGCTACTGGTTGGTACAGGAGGGCTCTCTGCAGCCTGAATGCCAAGACCTGCTGCAGCTGGTAAAGTCCTGCCCCTGCCAAAGTCTTTGGTGAGGGCAGGCAGTTCCAGAAGAAGCCAGGTCCATCCATTTTTAACAAAAGACCAGCAGAAAAGTGCTCAGCAGGTGACAAAGCAGATGCAGTGACTGCTAATGTAACCACGTTACTTTGTAAAATTACCATGCTGAAAGCTTTGGAATGAAGTGGAGAGGAGCTCCCACTCTGAGAGAGACCCAGGTCCAATTGAACAACTCTGCTTCTCCCTGGCACCTCGCAGCCCTCCAGGCCCTCAGAGCAGGCACAGAACCATCCAGGGCAGGACAAGAAGACAAGGCTGGCATGGGGGCATTCAGCACTCACCTCAGTCCCTACTTGACATCACAGCTTCAGAAGAGCAGCCAGTCAGCGTAAATTCTGCATCTGTTCAATGCAAAATCTGTAGCGTAGAAGTAGTAAAATATTTCAGGAAATTAGATCAGAATGAGTCAAATATATTCAGAGGCCTTTGAGGTAATAGTAGCACTGAAGCTGTCTCAGAAAATCGGTCACTGAGTTGGTCTGCTGCCACGTCACCCACATGCACAGATAACTGAAGCGTGGCACTAACAGGACTTTAAGCACATGCACGCTTTGCACACTACCAGGGAATTCTACAAGCATGCATTTCAGGTGATGTACTGAACAACACTATTCCTCACGCAGTGGATGCTGTTGTCTTTCACAGGCATAACTGTTCTGAAAATAAGGCTAAAACCGTGGTGTTTCCAGAAGGAACGTGAAGCTTCCTACATGAAACCTGCCCTGGACTACAAGCATTATACTTGCAGCACAGACATTACAGTTGTTTGAACATTGCTGGCTGCTGCTTCAATTTCATGTGTAAATAAATATCACGTACACGTACTCAGCACTTCTTATAACTGCTGGAATCGTGAAATGCAAAACGTACCTACACTGCCTCTACGTGCCACTGAAGCCACAAGAGCTACAATTACTGAAAGACAAACTCGGCCACTATGAGATAACTTTGTTACGGAGACTTTTCTTCACATACATAGGACATCTTAGCTTCTTCTTACCATACCATATTTCTATCCACTGAGGTTGTCTTGTTTGTTTTTTTTTCCCCAAAAGATTAAAAATATGTATTAAAATGTAACATCTTAATTGGATGAAAGTAGAAAGATCTCTGTAATAGAAGCACCAGGACTGCCTGCTCTCCTTTATTCTGAAGACATCTTTCCTCACAGAGGGCTCCAAGACTTCCTGGGAACTGCTCACACAGGGACACATTTAGGTCCTCGCTATTGTTAAGAACCCATTTTCTCCCGCAATTCTAAGAACAGCACAGACAGGAGCAGCAGACACTGCAGTAAGCTATCCAGCTTTGTAAGCCTACACAGTGTAATTTGTTTCAGTACTAGACACCTTATAGGACCATTAACCAGAAAATTAAGGAAATTTTGGAGATACAAATGGGAGTTGGACTTCCAGATTCCTTGGCTTTCAGGGGAAGACTGGTTTCTAACTTCACATGAGATTCTGAAAGCTTCCCTTCCCATGGTGTCCTAAACAGATTCTGCAACCTCTGCATCTGGATTCACATTGTGAAATGACTTGTGTTTTATTTTGGAAACTCTAGTGCCTTTTCAGTCTGTAAATGTGTATATAGATGCATTGTATAAGGACAGGATATGTCACATACGGACAGTGTTTGCTATTAAGGACTGCAATCATTAAACATACTTCATATACAGTAACTGCTTTTCACCTTCCAGTGTATTGGTTTGTATCCAAACATTAATGCTCTGCTCCTTCTCATTTCCACAATAAATCAGAGTGGTTTGTTTTGGTTCTAGAAATGCTCATCATCAAAACCAAAACTCCATACTGAGATCTCCATGAGTCTATACATGCACAAAAGACCTTTTTGCTCCGGATCTGATCAAGTCAAATACCAAATGACTTTAAACCCTACAGCACGAGAGAGCCCCAGGATTTCACAGACACAGCTCTGATGAGGAGCAAGCCTGCAATCTCAGAATCAGAGAAGACAGCATTCAGATTCCCCTCCCACCCTGAGACAGTTTGGGTTTAACAGCTCTCACTCATCCTGCCTAGGGCATTACTTGGTGATGCGATTAAGACCATTTCTCAGAGGTCAACCCAAAGCACCTCTGGGATGGTGCTGTTTTTAGAGGCTGAAGTCTACTGCTGGTCTGGATGGGTTCTGGTTAGACAAATTCTGCATGGGAGTGTGTCCAGGTTAAAAGCTTTGAAGACTGAAGCCTTTAATAGTCTTTAAGGATGTTGCTAAGTACTGAAAAGGTGGAGGAGCAAAAAGGAAAATTTCAGACAGAAACAGCTAGAAAAACAAAAAGGCATGAAGAAAAACAAGTTCTCTTTTCTAGTAAAAGGATATTCTCAGAACAATCGAATAACTAGATTTTAGTTTTCTATCTTCTCATGCCCGGCCAAACAATTCTCAATACAGAACAGAACCCAACTCCCTGCAATCCCTGCAGGATAAGGAGAGAGCTCCGGGAGCACCTTATAACAGGCTTCAGAAACTGCTTACAATACTTCATCTATATTGATCTATTATTTCTTGAAGCAGATATCCCTCAGCAAAGGTAATTTTCAAGCGAGCTTTACCTCCCCCATCTTCTCTCAAACCCAAAGCCTTGGTTTACATAAACACTACTTGCTGTTAAATGTATGTAGCACCACTCTAAGTCACAAAACAACCACATACCAAAACCAATCAGTCATATATAGAGCCCACACAAAGAGTAACTTTCAGAACTGTTTGTTAGCAATAGCTTAGCATAAAATCTAGACAGTCACACAACTACTTGCCTTCAATTAGAAGGATTTGCAATACTTGATTCTTGTAAGAACAGTGCCTCCTTCAAACTAGTTTTATGAGCTTTGAAATATTTTTGCTGAAAACAAAACATACATATCAGCATAATAGTAAATTTCTTACCTTAAATCTCAAACTACTTTGGTTTTGAACCTTTAGAACAAATGTTTGGAGATAAATGAGGATTAATTTGCCTGAGGAAACTTCCAGGATGCAGATGAAGCCAAACTTACTTGACCCAGCAGTGATGATTGCCCCCACTTCAAGCTGATGGCTGGTCAGGGACTGCCTGAGTTCCTTCTGGAGAACCCTGCCAATTCTACAAATTCTAACAAGTTTTAATAGTTGAAGCAGCCTGAGGATGATAAAAACTACCATTAAATATTGCATTTGAAAAGCACTATGCCCCTCAAAAGAACTGTTTGTTGGCAGACCAAAATGGAAACGGAGAGCTCAAAACCCCCTTGCTCTTGCATAATTATATCAAACTAGGGAAAAAAAGCACAGTATACAAATGAACTCACACAGCATTCCAATATAAATCAGTAGACAAAAAATTCAGTCACAATTGTGATTGATATAAATTCATCTTTAATCAGTACTTTATTCTTCACTTCAGTGATGATTACAACAAAATTAAGATGTGCTTTTATTACTGAGATGTAAAAATGATCTTGGACATGATGCAATGAACAGCCAGCTAGTTGGACAAAGTACTGAGAAGGCAATAATTCACATCAGCTTGCACAACAATGTAGCACATATTCCTTTCATTGGGATTCTGCCACTCCCTCTCAAAAACAGCAACGAAAAACAAATGCAGAGGGAGTGAAAAATTTAACCAATTAATGTGTGCTTTTTAAAATTATTTTGGTTTTCTTTTAAATTAGAAAATATAATTTGGAAATTAATACAATAAAATTTTGGTTAGCCTTCTACAATTTACCATTTAAAGACTCATGTTGTTAAAAGCAATGTTTCCAAAATTGTTCTGGGTATACAGACTTCCTGATTTCTCAGAAGCTTACTACTATGCTTAGGAAAACATTAGCTAATAAGCTGCTTTTTGCTCAGTCTGTCCAACAGCTCAGTAAATTGCATCTGACAAAAAAAATTAGTTCCTCTCCTACGTATTCACATGATAGTTTAAGGAATCAATTAAAAAAACAGTGGGTTTTCACACAGATTATCCCTCAAATAAAATCTATCACATAAAAGTTTGCAAGAAGTCAAATAAGGATTAAAGAAACTAAACATGCTACACAGAAAGGACAACAAGATTTAACAGATCTGATGCTTGGGATATAGGACAAAACAGCTTTGAAAAGTCAGTTCCTTCACAAGAAATCTTCAGAGCAAGCTTCTCAGAACTTACTATCAGAGTCTGCACAAAGCAAGTTTAAAGTTACCTTCAGTTGATGTTCCACAGTATCACACTTGCATTCTCATAAAAGACAATTCCACTGCTTTTGCTGTACACATTCATTAGATCAGTCTAATGCAATTGTTTCATAAACATTTGTTTTGTCTGGAGTAGAACTTTAACAATACAAACTATGCTAGACAGAAACACTCAGCTGCTTACTGTTGATATTTTTTTTTTTTGGAGGACTAAACAACACCTCTAAAATTTATCAGAAGGATGGTCAATACATTTCAGGACAGTCAAACTTAACAGACCTTGTCACTATAGAAACAGTTCTCTTCCACTGCTAGAAGCTACTACCATCAAAAACAGGCCTGCTTCCAAATATATTATCCTTCCCTCCAGTGAAATCATCTCAGGTTTTAAGTTTGCCTTGCTCCAAGACAAGGTAACTGGCCTTGTAGGTCAGAATCAGCCTGTGATCAGAGTGAATAATGCTTATTTCAGACGTTCCCATGTAAGTGCTGTATGTTCCATAAGGGATATTTCAATAGCAAAAGAGAATCACTTAAGAGATCTAAATGCTACTATTTAACTCTGTAACTGGCAGACAACATATCTGAGGTCTCTCTGAAATTCACTACCATACTGATTACAGCAAACATTACAGCTACAGGAAAGTGTGCATTTTTAAAAGCAATGTTATTATTTGATTCTCCTCAAGTCATTGTTTCTTCAGCTGTCTACCCCAGGCCTGACTGACATTCAAAGTGTCCCCATTGAATCAACCCTATTAAGAGAGGTGTAATAAGGTTTAGCGTGAGGCACACGCTCCTACACCAGCACCTGGCTTTCTGTCAGTTTCTGCTTGATTTAGTTGTCCCTCTTCTTTTAGCTTCATTTGTCTGAAGTCTTCTCTAACTTGTTCTAGTAGATCTGGATTAAAAATGACATCCAATGCTGTCATAGCCAAAGCTTTTGCTGTGCGCAAAGCATAGAACTGGGCATTTTGTGACCCTATGGAAAAAAGGTAAGAAAAATTTCCTGTTAGATAACTAATATTAGATTTCATCTACTAGATCATCATGTAAAACATTTTATAAAGGAAGACCCTAGAGTTTCAAAGTACAGAAACTTTCCCAAAAATCTAACCATGTGAAGCACAACTGATGCCACAAAACAATTTTTGATATGGAAGTGTTTAACTTTCTACTTCTTACATAAAGAAGAAGATGGAAAGTAGGAAAACAAATGTTCACACTTCCATTTTTAGAAAAGGCAGAGCATTACAATGTCACCTCTATTTGCAGAACACTGTGCTTTGGGAATAAAAATTACTACTTTCATCTCTTGACTCATACTTAGAAACTCTTAGAACATGCCACCAGTGCTAGCTAACTCTTCTAACTTCTTAGTAGACAGTATTCTGAAGAGAAGTCCAGTTTTTACTATAAGGAATGGGTCATCTTTCCATATATATTTAATTTTAAATACGAAAATAGAAATGCTAGACATTTTCAGCTTTTTCTCTGTAGCTCTGCAATTAAATTGTTTCAAGATCCATATTCAGCTCATACCTCATCATGCTTGAAGAAAGCAACTCCATTTCTACACAGTCAATCACATGCAGTCTCTTTTAGATCCAGTACTTGTACTTCAGTACATCTACACATTTACTATACAGTAGCTCTGAACACTACAGAAGCACAAAAAAGCTTTAATCTTGTGCAATTCAAAATATTTAGCTCCTTAATTGTACCGTAGTGAAGAGTTGGCAACCACACCATACAGTACTTCAGGTTCTAGATGTAAGCTTCTGACCATTTCCACCTTCACTCACCTGCAGCTTCTGTGTATTGCTCAGTATGATTCAAAGCATCAGAGCCAATATAAAAATAAGGATGAAGCCCAGGGACTACAAAGGTAACATTTCCAAAATCTGTAGAACCTAGAAATAGCATGAGAATTCTCAGTCAGTGTGTTGAAGAGTTGTAAATGACGTAGGAAAATCTATGACAGATACCACCTCCATCCCACATTTGGATATCCTTTGTCCCAAATACTAATATGTAAGCATTTCCAATGAGTCATTATCTACACAAAAATCTCCCATCAGAGAACCAAGTTCTTCTTAACTAACCATCTTCAGATGCTCTGCAGCATGCTTCTGTCACTAATTTGTTACTGGACTGCAAGAAAGATACATCAACCTGTTCCTATCCCATTTACTGAGACTCTCATCAAGCATCTCCTGAGTAAGCTGTTAATTCAGAAAAGAGGAAAGCTCCAAGCTTCTGAATTTGGCACAGCCCAGATATTGCAAATCTTGCTCCAGCACCTATCAGCAGCTCCAACAGTTCTCTTCTCACCACTATGCAAGTGTTTCACAAGAAGTACAAACTCTGAAGTACAAGCTATTTTTAAACAAAAACAGACTGAGGACAAATATGTTTTCTGGCACTTTTTCATCATTCCAAGTTACAGAAACATTAACTACACAAACACTCCTGAAAAAAAAAAAACAAGACCCAAACTGAACTCCACACAGAATGCTACTGCTTTGTAGATATAAAGAATTCTTGATAGCCATACCTGACTAGCTAGCACCACTGGCTTATGAGCAACAGCAACCATCTTGAGGACTGCATCATCTATTTAAAAATACCATCCCAAAGTGGTAGATTCTTAATAATGAATCATCTAAGAGTTCATAACTATGTCCTGAGATGTTTTTTTTAAATTATTATTAGTAAAGGCAAATAGGCAATCCACTCAGTTCTTCCATTATTTGTTAAAGAGATGTTTAGAAGCCACAAAAAGGAACGCACCAGTTACTGTGAAATTCAGGTAGCAGGGAAAGCATAAAACGACCTTGTTTCAGAGTGGGGGTGGGTAAAGAGGGATGACCAACTAAGGGATTCTCGTCAGCTTTTTTCAGGTCAAAATTGCAGGAGTTTCTTCAGAGGTAGCTTTTGAAGGGACTTATCCAACTATTTAAACTCTTTCTAACACATCAGGTAGACTCCACATCATTACATTGTTGGTGAGAATATATCAGCAATGCTTTGAGACTTGGTAGTGAACTGATTGAAGAACATAGATTTTTATGTTGAAACATAAAAGTGAGTCCACAGAAACTACATTCTGTGATAAAAGACTAGTTTGGTATCTTCTGTGCTTGCACATAAACCAAATGAGAAAGACTTTTCAAAAAAAAAGTATTGTTTTCCATAAACACAGCTTGAATTTGAAGAGAATTCAACTCTTGGCACAGCACTAAGTTCTTTTCATTTTCAGGACTCTGTACTCTTTGTAAATCTGGAAAGACAAACCAGGAGTCTAAAAGGTCTGCCTCCTCCTGACTAAACAAGAGTCCTAAACTTGCCCTAATACACAATCAGCTGAAAAGACTGTGCTGGCTTTTTTCTTGCTTTCAATCAGCAAAAGAATCAAATTTCCAGCCTCAATTCATCCCAAATTTGAGTGTTCCTTACTTGAAATATTTTCAGAAATATTACCATAAAGCACTTAACTGCTTTCAATGTGTGTCAGGAAAATTTCTCTGCTTCTACAGCAAAAAAGCACAGGCAAGAGGTATGACCCTTTTACATTGTTTCAGTTTTCTAATCTGACCTTTTCTTCTGATCAAACTGTTTTGTTTCACCTACCTCTGCCTCATCCTTTTACACACTTAAGACTCGTCATAACAAGAGAAATAGATCAAGTTACCTGACAAACCATTCAGAATGCAGTCTTCTGATATAAATTCTATTCCAAGCTTCTTTCCATTCTCCTTGTAAATCTTCTGCAGGCTTTTATTTGGAAGCACATTGTAGTAATCA
Organism: Phasianus colchicus; assembly: GCF_987193195.1. Classification (NCBI taxonomy): domain Eukaryota; kingdom Metazoa; phylum Chordata; class Aves; order Galliformes; family Phasianidae; genus Phasianus; species Phasianus colchicus. The sequence goes on from NC_143437.1 coordinate 75,474,806, forward strand.
TTTTTACCCCCTTTTATTTCCACCTAGTCAAGAGAAACAAGATGTTAGACACCCTTCTCCAACCTAAGGCAGTTTAATGTATATAAAGACTGAAAAAGTACATATCCATACTTCAGAACCACATCAAAGCAGACAAAAGCACAAAGTTTTTTTCAGAAATATAACATTCAGCCAAACATTAGCTTTATTTTCTGTCAAGCTTCCAAGAGCCAGTCAAATACCATAAGGATTTCACAGACATCTCTAAAAAAAGCAGGAAAATCTTCCTGTAATAGCTTCTAATGATTTTCACTGCAGGTACTATCAACCTACATCAAAATCAATCTAAGTCTTCCACAAAATTCTGTTTCACTATTTTTATTTAGAGCAGTTCCAATAATTACAGCCTCAGTAATGTTTACAGAAAGAATTCACACAATAAATGTTTGAAAACAAGTGTAAAAAAATATCTACCAACATCAAGTTCTAAAAGAGATTTCAGCTTTTATTCAGAATAAAGCAGAGTTCCTGAAACCCTTCTCTAGTTGCAGTGGAGAAGCCAAAATAGGCAAACAGCACCTAAAAGGCTCCTCACAATTCACTGGTTCACAACTATATACACAATGCCTCTTTGTTCTGATGAGCTGCATTAGCACCACGTACCAAGAGCAACCAGAACCTCCGATCTTATAAATACATTGCAAGGCAGTCTTACTGTTTGAACCAGCCACAAGAGAGAAGAATGGGAGCATCCAGGGTGCTCAGTGAGAAAGGAACACCACTGCAAATCATGAGCTATCACTTTTTAAATGTCACTGAAGTAGAGGGATGTTCCAAGTGACTGAAAAAATGCTGTCATATTTATCTCGAAGGGTCAGGAGGACCTTGGAATTTACTATCCTATCCTCAAGCTCCTAGGAAGATTATGGAGTTAATTCTCCCTAAAACCAACGTCCAGGTAGAAGAGTCATAAGGTGAGAGTGAATATCCAGCACAGATTTACTGAAGACTAGATGGTACATGACCCAGCTCAGCTTTTCATGACGACATCTAGTTCAGTGGACATGAATGACATTCAGCCTCAAAGGATTATGAACAGTGACACAAAAATCCATGTTGCTGCATGTTACTTTTAGCATCCCTCTGGAGTCAATATGGGTGTCATTCTTGTTTTGGTATCTTTATTACTGTTACAGACAACAGGAGCACATACAAGTTTGCCAACTATACCTAATTGGTGTGGAGCAGGCAATAATGTGAAGGTATGTATAGGGAGCAGCTGTTAAGCTGAAGGCTGAGCTATATACTATTCAGAAGTATGTCAACATGACAAGAATAGAAACAGGCTGGCAGGAACCTCATGAACTTCAACAAATCCAATGTCCTACATCTAAGAGGGAAGTATCCCATGCAGCAGTGCTGTCTGGAAGCCAAATAGTGAGGAAAGCAACTGAACAGGATTCAGTAAGGTGTCCTTGAGGTAATGGGACCAGATGTAAACTGAGCTGTATTAGTAACTAGCAGGATAAGGAAAAAGATTCTTTCCCTCTTCAAGATCCTATTTGGTGTGCTGTGTTTAATTCCATGCTCCTCAACTCAAGATCAAAACACAGGGCTATGAGAATATATTCATACTTTGCATCCTGTGGCCAGTGCTGCGGCTTTGAAGCAGTCCTCAACCTTCTCTGTCAGAACAGAAAGATCTTTCATTGAAGGGGCACGCAAGTAAAACTCCAGTTCAGTGTAAGAAGGAATGATATTAGGTTTCACACCACCATTTTTTATAACACCTGTAGAAAGAGGAAAGTCAAGTTAAACTATCAGTGTTAAATCCTACTGCTTTATCTTCACCCTTGTCGTGAAACTCTTCACTCAAGAACTAAATACAGACAAAAACAAAGCATCAGTTGAGTATGAAATACAAAATGCCAAAAAACATTGTGCATAAGCAAAATTTCTTTATCACATCAGATCAGATTAAGTGGAATGTACATGCTTTCCAGCATGATTTCACCTTATTCTTTGGTTAGACATCTGTTATAAGCCTAAAGACAAACCAAGCTAGCATTTGTAATTAATCCCCTGGAATTCAATGCATTATAGTTGCAAAGTAATCTGGTTGTCAATGACAAAGAAAACAGCCTGTAATAACGGCTACCTTCACTTCCAGCTTTTGAAGGTTTCCTCACCTAGGATGTTTCCAACTTCTTCTACCAGCTTGGAGAAAAAATGTAATGACTACATCACAACGTCACTGTGCAACACTGATATGATGTGTGTGCTACATGGGACAGATAGTTTATTAGATTTCTCATCCTAATTCTTCAGAAATCTTACAGCATATACTATATATACACAGTTTTACTGGAGTTAAATTTGAATTTCAAGAATTCCTTCAAGGAACACATGACAGCTACGTCCTTTCTGCTTATGGCATCAGAGGCATTATCATAAAAAAACACAATATTTAGCAACTTCAACAATAAAATACTGTAGTCATCAATACTACATGACAGCTAGCTGCTTCCAACAGGCTGCCTTTGTTCCAAGCCTCCTGCTCTCATTTTATATATGCGAAATATGATTTGCTTTCCATTGAATCTGAGAACCACCTTATCTACTTTAAATGGAAATAGTGCACAAAAGGACTGATATGTGTAACTGAAGCCTGAAAAGGCTGTGCTGTCAGAATGGAAAAGGGCAACAAATCTTTATCTTTGATGCAGAAAGCCTATAAATACTAGGAACTCCAAAGTCAACATTTTTAATCCGGAATACAGTCAAAGCAAAGTGCTGAATCAAGCAACAATCAGCACTAGCCTACCATAAAGGGAATAGCTCAGATGAGACATAGACCTCATAAATACAGAACTAGAAAGTCAGCAAGCAATCATGCAGATTTGCATGACATATCAAAACATGTCTGCTCAAAACAAGTAGCTTAATGAGCAAACAGCTCTCCCTTTTCTTCAATGCAGCACTTTGTAAGCATAACTGGATAGAGCCTAAGAGTACGCATTTAAATAGGTATATATAATAATAAATGGAGAGCAGATCTTAAAAGCAGTCTGCTCTGCAGACAGAACCCTGCTTCTACATAGAACTTCACTTCAACACACTGTTTAATATAACTTGTTGAACAGAAAGAAAAAAGAATCTACTGTTTTTCAAGTAGCAACATTTGCTCTTAAGTGAAAAGGAAGATAAACCCAACAAATACTAGATCAACTTAATATAGCATGTTCAATTACATAAAACACTGCTCAGAGATTCTAGACTTAAAACAATGGAAAAGTATTTCAGTGCTTGTTAGTGGGTTAAGTCTAAGATTTACAGGATCACTTAGGGCAGTTAGTTAATGCAAGCCTGCAACACAAAACATCTAATACACAGATGTAAGCAAAGCATTCCTAGAATAAAATCTCATTCTGGTTGCTTACACCTTCCCAACAGGCATTTTAAATTTTTTTCAGCTTGACAACCAAGTTTATGACAGTAAATTTATCAACACAAATTTAAGTTTTACTGTGGTTGTGGGGGAGTATTACCTCAACAAGGTTTGTTTAGGTCTTTTTTTTTTTTTTTTTTTGCTAATGAGGCTTGCAGAAACCAAGAGAAAAACAGAAGAGTTAGCCACCTCCAAGTCCCTTCTTAAACCTGCAACATGAATTTCATATACCCAAACTCAAATGTCTTGACTCCTACAGAGCAATAGGTTAGAGATACCTCTCTACACCCACTGAAACTCATTTGGGTAAGCTCAGCAACAGAACCACAAACATTATCTTCATCTACAGATTAGGGCCTCCAGACTCCATTTAGATATCCTGGAGAGAAATATGCACAGGTGTTAGAGAGAACAAGCTGCCACGATACATAATGGTCATGAGCTCAGGAACTCTGTAAGAGTCATAGCTCACAAGTTTTCCAAATAAACAACTCTACATTCATAAGTTCTTTAGCAATGAATGTGCTTCTTAATTTAAACTTTGAGAAAGCTGTACTGGGTGTAAGAGGGGAAATCTGGGTTTAAAGCCAACAGGCAGCTTTCAGCTCAACTTCTGCAACTTTTCTCACCATGCAAAAAGAATTTGAAGGTAAATGAAGCTTAACAGTTAGCATATTGCAAAAGAAAGGTGTATGTCTACTTCAAGGTCTACTAGATATTAAATAATAGAATCCAGCACAGCTGACTGGACCACTATTCAGAACTACAGACTCCTGCCATCACTTTTCTTAGCACTTCTGAAAATGAATTTAAGTCACTGAAACACTACATGTCAACATAAAGGGCTACAAAAATTATGCAGAAAGTAATACTTCTTTACACAGAAGCATTTGATCTTAAGCTTCTGCAAAATTCTACTGAAGCACACTTAGCTCCTTCTTTCTGAACTGCAACTTCAGGTGCAAACACTTAAAATTAAGCTTATTTTCAACAGTTCACTGTGACACAGAAATGACTGTAAATATTGTATATTATTTAAGTGAAACAGTGATATTCCACAGTATTTGAAGTGACACTAATTTAACTCAACAGTGCAATATCTCAAATTGTAGGATTTTGCAAGTTAGTATTTGAACAGCCTATAGTCTTACGTGCTGGACATCAGATTTAATGAAGATCTCACCATGAACTCTCCAGGTGGGTTTCATTTGCTGTCTTAAAACAGACAGATTGTTGTATGCAAGAACAGCAGCATCTAATGCATTAACTCCTTCCCAAGGATAAGCAGCAGCATGAGAAGCTTTTCCAAAGTATTTCACAGTCACGCTAGGAAATAAAAGGCATTGCTTATTTGCTATTCATTCACTTAAAAAAAAAAAAAGCCTCTAAAACAAAAAATTCCTTTTGTTCACACAATCACATGTAAGCCTTGTGCAGCAGAACACCAAATAATAATTTACCTAACATGAAACCACTGCAAAGTTAAACTACCTTTGAGAGAAGGAAGGTGTTGAAAGATTTCTAGAAAGTTGATGATATCAGATATCAAGAGCCAATCAGGCAAAACAGTTCCCATAATGCACAGTCTTTCCTGCAGATTAAAGGCTTTCAGTAAAACTTAAATTTCCCCAGCACTTTTCTATACCATCCCGATTGTCCTGAGATACTTACTAATATTCTTCTCAGAGGATAACCGATTCAACATTAGAAGTTGACTGCCCTAATTCTTGCCAAACTTTTAAATTTGCGCTGTAAACTATACATAATTGACAGTACATTAGTAAGATCACACATAATCCATGTCTAAACAAAAAAAATCAAGTTTAAAGTGTAGTAAAAGCACAGTGTAGTATTAAAATGGACGTTATGCTACAGTAAGGATGCCTTTTCCCTGTACACCTCAAAAAATGCTGGGGGAAAAGCTTGCAACGAAGGAAGAAACCCACTGCAAAAGGTGACCTCCAGCAGTCATAATACCACAGTTCAGCACATCTGATAGGATGAAGGCAAGCATGAATTCTTCTGATGAGTGCCATTTATTAGCATCTTCAGTTACATGAAAACTCTCTACACATAAGGCAGATATTAAATACTGACATTTCCATTTATTACCATTTCTCAAATATGCAAATATCAGCTTTTATCAATACCAGAGGTTTTAATTAAACTGGCTGGAACTCAAATCCCAGACCTTTACATATGATGCTCTATCCTCAGGCTCACAGAGTTTCCCAAAACACACACTTGTCACTCACCCAGCTAGGGAAAGCCTACCACGGTCATCCCCGTCCTGCACAAACGCCAACTCAGCCACTTGTCCTCAATGACCCCTCAGGCCCGGAACCACGCCACAGCTCTAAGCTAATACTGGCACTTAGATACCAGACAGCAATAAGGGACACAATGGAGTCCCCTGTTGCAGCACAAAATGACTCCTTCAGTGTGTGCAATCTAAACTAAGCAAGCTTTTGTAATGCCCTTTCCTTCCTCTTCCAAGGATCACACATCCCATTCTGTAGAGTAACCCAAGCATTAGATTGCAGCCTTCAAATCAGCTCATAAAGATGACAGGACAAATCTCTGAACATTCTCCTAGTTAGAAAGAAGACAAAGTAAAAATGAAAGCCACGTTGCAATTATTTCTGTCCACAAGAAACATGAAGCTGCTTATTTAAAAAGTTCAGCACTCCTTCTCATGGGGCCTCTATTGTAACACAAATACCACATCCAGAATAAAAAGAGATTTTGGTGGATAATGCAATCCTCAAATTTTTGTTCAACCAACAACAAAAACCCCAGGCTAATCTGGTGAAAAGTGAATAAGAATCACCACATTATGGCATGCATTCACAGCAGTTATCCCAGGGTGCTGAATTTACCTGAGGCACAAGTCAGCCTGAGTTTGCAAACAGATGCACTAATAATTTAGTGATTGTTAATTCTAAAATTCCTTAGAAACAACCGAAAGACCAAATACAAAGCATGAAAGCAGTCTTTGTACACTTGAAATCTCATTATTTCAACCATGGCATAAGCTGAGTATTTCAAGCTGTTGGAGGTAGCAAGCTGTTTCCACTCAGTACTTCAATTCCATGTCTCCTCCACCTTCAGGCTTTAAAGGCTAGCTGAGATGTGTACCCTACAATAGGATATCAACTCAGAAAGGGGATTCCCAAATCTTACTGTATCAATCTCAAGGGGCCATTACAAAAGATGAAATGGAGAAAGAACTGCCAATAAAGACTACAAACACAGTCTTAAGAAACAGCAACTGAAAGTCTAGCTGAGCTAAGTGTCAAAAAATCAAACACTTCAGATTAAACAGTTCAGATTCTTCACATGATGAAGAAATCTATCAGAGGGCTAGCTACAGAATGAAGACTAGTGTTTCTTGCCAATCTTGTCAATTTTAACCATAAAGCTAAGCAGTACCTGGATAAATTATTCTCCAGGAGCAACACTGCAAGGAAAAAAAAAGGCCAATAAAATCAAGCACACACAGGTAACACAGCCAAGATGAAAACAGCACTCAGTACTCAAGTCAGATGGCTGGACAATTGTTACAGAATTTAAGAGTGCTAATTTCAGTACATGTGGGAAAAAAAATCACTAGAAAGAGGTTACTAGCAAAGACCCTGCAGGGCAAGTCCGTGGGATCAAGTACCACTGGTAACTCTGGCATAAAAGGTACTTGCTATTAAAAAGCTGCTGACAGAATACTGCTAAGACACTAAAACAGTGTTTTAGTTTAACAGAAGGGGTTTATAACACTAGAAGAAGAATGGCATGATCCTGAGGACTAATATAGCAGGGAAAAGAATTCAACTTAAAAATACTTAAAATCAGACTAAGCATTTCTCTGTAGAAGTTTCTTGCTTGAAAATAACTGAAGAGGAAAGCCCCATTGATGCTAGCTGCCTACAAAGGAAAGTATCAGTTTACTGAAAGCTAAATCACTCTAAGATTGCCTATATGTTGAAATTTCAGGGAAATGAGACACTGTGGCCCCAGCATTAGCTCAGCAATGCAATTACACCCGAAGCATACAGCTCTAGTTACACATCCAGCAAGGAACAAATCAAGACGACTCTGCAAGTGCAAGTACAGAACAAGTGCAGAAAATGAACATGTGAGCTAATCAAGAGATGACAATGCAGTACTGCCAAAGAACTGTGATGCCAGCTGACTGGAAAAAGGTGCAATGAGGGCACGACTGCTGTCTGTACATATAGTGATGGTACACATGAGAGAACGCCAGGAAATAATTTGAATCTAAAGACAAAGCTGATATTAGAGTTAATAGATACAGAATGGCCAAAATTAAATTCAGGCTGGAAATTATTAAGGACCCAAACAGCACTCAGACTCAGCTGGCTGTCAGCTGTTTCCAAAGGTAAGAGGTAAAAACAAGCACTTTCAAAACTGATTAAAATAAGAAGAATTCCATGGTCTGGTGCCCAGAAATGCAAGAAATTACAATTAATGAGATGTCCCCCCACTGTATGTTCTGAAATAGAAAAAATGAAACTTCTTTTTTTTTTAAGAGAGAGTAGATTATTAGATGCACATGGAGAAAGAAACACCTAAAGATATTGGAAGAAAAAATGGATTCTGAAGACACACAAGATCCAGCTTCTTTAAGTGTTGCCCTTGGAAGAGCAGCGTGCCCAACAGCGACCTGCTGACTACAGTCCACTGACCGCAAATTCCTCCTCTGGAGGGCACCTGCAAGGTCCCGGCCTAACCTCAGCCTACGCCAAGCAGCAACTCGGGGAGGGGAACGAAGGACAGCAGCGAGGCGAGCCTTTCCACGTGAGCTCGCCCGCTCACTCACTCGTGCTCAGCCACATCGGGCAGATAAGCCGCGTTCTCCTGCGAGGGGTGAGCCATGAAGACCACGTCCAAGCCGTCAAACGCCCCGGCGTTGATCAGGTCGATCTTGCCTCCTCCCTGCTCCTCGGCGGGGGTCCCCAGCACCGTCACCTGCGACACAAACGCACAAACGCTCAGGGCCCCGGCGGCCGCAGGGCCGGACCCCCGCCCGGGGGAGGGCTCCCACCTGCACGGCGACGGGCGCGGGCTGCGGCAGGCTCTCCAGGGCGGCCTTGAGACCCAGCGCGGCGGCCGCCCCTACCTCGGCGATGAGGTTGTGGCCGCACGCGTGGCCGATGCCGGGCAGCGCGTCGTACTCGCACAGGAAGGCGACGCGGAGCGGGCGGGGGCCCCGCGGGGGGTCGGCCGTGCCCCACTCGGCGCGGAAGGCCGTGTCCAGCTTGTAGCGGGGCCGCACGGCCCAGGCGGCGCCCGGCAGCTCCCCGCCGGAGAAGAAGCCGGTCATGGCGTCGTGCGCGTGGTGCTCCTGGTAGGCCAGCTCGGGCCGCCGCCAGATGCTGCGGCTCAGCTCGCCCAGCCGCGCCGCGTTCAGCTCCACGCTCTCGCACGCCCGCCGCTTCAGCTCCTCCAGCACCGGGTCCTGCGGTCCCATGGCGGGGCGGCCCGAGAATCACCTGCCGACCTGCGCGCTAACCGACCCTGGCGGCTACTCCGCCCGCACCTGACAGCCGGCGTGTAAACCGAGCGGTGCCGCGCCGCTGCCTTTTATTGCCTCCGCCGCGCCGCAGGGCGCGCTGGGAAATGTAGTTCCGAGCCCCGACGTGGCCTGCGGGCGGCGCCCCGCCTCAGCTCATTGCGTCTCAGTGCCGCATGAACGCGGTTCTTGAGCCCCGACGGCGGCGGTGATTCTACCGCCTCCACGGGCAGCCAGTGCCACTGCCTCACCGCTCCTTCTGAGAAGAAATTCTTCCCAACGTGCCATCTGAACCTCCTCTGGTACAATTTCAGGCCATTTCCCCTCTTCGTGAAGATCTCCGCCATTTCTCCCTCTGGAGAAATCCAAAGGATGAACTCAAACAACATCCGGCTTTTGCATCTGGCTTGTGCTAGTCAATAGTACATAATGCGATTGTATAAGAGAAGAGCGTATGGAGGATTCTAACACTCAGTTACCTCATCTATCTCTCTATATTATCATTATTAGAGAGTTTAGATGCAATTTATCTCCCTTTCCATGTGAAAGACTCATGTTCCCTCCTATGAGTTGGGCACCAGCCCAACCATGATGGGTTTTGTCCATGGGGGAATGCCTGCACTTTGACACCTGCTATTAGCCATCATCAGCCCAGCAGTCTCTATTTTGATCACTTACGTGTTTGCAGTCTTCAGCCAAGCAGGGAAGGAAACAACAAATGTTTTTCTGATGTGGAAATAGGCGAAGGAACTAGTGGAGTGGAGACTCCATGGCCCTTGGGCAATCTGTGCCAGTGCTCAGTGACCACACAGCACAGAACTGCTTCCCAGCATTCAGGGAGAATCTCCTCTGCTCAGTCTGTGCCCACTGTCTCTGACCCTGGCAATGGGAAACACTGAAAAGAGCCCCCTTTGCACCCTCTTTGGGTATTTATGAACACTGCTGAGATCCCAGTGTCTCAATCTCTTCCTTGCCATGTGAATTTCCTGCTTCTTTGGGCCAAAGGCAGCGTGCAGCTGCACACCTAAACCTATAGCAACACCAGTATGGAATGGCCTTGGGTTGGAAAGGACCTCAAAGACCAACCAGTTTCAACCCTCGTTTGCTTTCAATTATTTTGTCAGTAAATAGATATTCACTCGCACTCTCCTTGTAAACTCGCTGCAGCTCGGGTGTGTGGGTGAAGCATCTGCATAGCCTGAACACAAAAAATATGATGATTTTGAGAAGCACTGGCTTTGCTAGCAGTATTCTGTGCAGCCTGCCTGCACCGTGCTGTTGCCACAACAACCTGTGACAGCCTGTGGCCTTGCTGACACAGAATCACAGAATCACAGAATCACAGAATGGCCAGGGTTGGAAAGGACCTCAAGGATCACAGATCTCCAACCCCCCCACCTCATGTAGGACCACCAACCTCCCCATTTAATACTAGACCAGGCTGCCCAGGGCCCCATCCAATCTGGCCTTGAACACCTCCAGGGATGGGGCATCCACAACCTCTCTGGGCAGCCTGTTCCAGCACCTCACCACTCTCTCTGTAAAGAATTTATTTACTGACTTTTGTAATGAAATCTTGATGATCAGGTGCACAGGGTTTGTTTGTTTTCTTTTTCTGGAGCTGTTTTGCAACATGCCAATTGTTTAAAATCCTTTATGCATTTATTACTAATGAGGGCTTATCAGTATTTGGAATGGGTTTGAAGTTCTCATTATGGATTAATATTTGATACAAGCTGGGCAGCAGGGACCTTGCCTACCTAACCAATCTGTGCCAGACAAAGGTGAAGTCAGCAGAAACAAAAATTTTTTCCCCCCCCCTGTATTTATTGAATTACTTCATTCAAACTGAACAAAATTCTTCTCCAGGCTGCTTATCAACTGTTTGTCAACTGTACTCTATCTCCACGATGTTTCTGTCACCTGCAGGAATGCTCTGTCCCACTGAACACCAGATTTCCCTTCTCTTTCCCTGGTGCCACCCAAGCCCTGCATGACCCTTGGTCACTCCAAGCAGAGCTCATGCTCCTGTGCCCCTGACACAGATATTTGTCACGAGCTATTTTTACTCTTGTAACACAGTCCAGCAAATACTGTGGTCTGTTCTTTCCTCCTAATACTTCCAGGCAGAACAAATCTCTCCACCCAGAAATATGCACTGGACTTCCAACTGTATCATCTGTGCGTATAGTCAGTAGCAGAGGGTGCCCATACACAGCAGAAGAGTCACATAAGTTCTGCTTTCCCAGTGATTTCAAGGGCTGGGAACCATTTGAAGCAGGCAGCCTGTTGCCAGCATGCTTTAGGAACAACCACTCTGAGAAGTGTCTTTTTTCTCTACAAGAAAGAAGTAGATGAAGCCGCCAAGCAGAGCATGCCTGAGGGTGCCGTTCCTTTAGAGGGCTTTGCTGGGCTCTGTGCCTCACCGTGCCCAGAAGCCTGCTCCTGCTGCTTCTCTTGTCTGGGCCTGGCAACCTTTGCATCAAATTAAGCCAGTGAGAAGCAACTCAGAATACGTCTTTTCAGCTGAGTACTGTTTCACAAGGCATGTAATGGTCCTCTGATGCCTGTGGGTCTTCCTGATTCCACCAGGATTTTCCCTCTCCTAGTCAAAAACTCGTGCCACATGCCATGCTGTGTTTGGCATCTGTTGGACCTTTACTTGAATGAATGCAAATCACCAAAATAACAGGAAAAAAAAAATTCAAAAAGTTATGTAATTTCCTGCTGTTTCTTTGCGTTAAACTGGTTTGAGCAAAGGTCCAAAAGAGCCGGAGGTGGGAGTGGGGTGGAAAAACAAAGGATAAGGTGTGTTTTTCTTTGTAAGCAATGTATGCATGCTAAGCGAGGCCTCTATTCCTTTTATACAAAGCTTTTGCCTTCCTAAAGTTGTTTCTGCGATGTCTTTTCCTCAGCGTGTATTAATTGTTTGTGTGGAAGAACTTTTGGATATTTACACCAGAGATGTGATGGTACCAATCAAATCAAGCAATAATGTTTTTGCACACTTCATGAAAGAAAACTTCAGATTACAGTTGTTACACTATCACAGTTTGTTTCCTATTTTCAGAGGAGGCACCAGACCTTCAGTGTTTCGTGCAAATTTGAAAGTTCACTGAATGACAACAGTAGGAAGAAAACATTTCTATTTACTGATTTCACTGTTCATAGGTTGTACCTTGGCTTATGATCATAAGAATGTTGCATTGTAGTTGATCTAAAATAATAAATCTACAGAATGCAAAACTTATACCCCAAACATGTTGCGATTTACTGGATGTACATGTATGCATTTTCTAAAAACAAGATATAAAATATTAAGCTGATATTTCTGTTGTGCTAAGCTAATTATAATGCAGTATTAGCTTGCTAAAAATATTATTACTATACAGGTGAAATACAATCCAGACTTCATCACTGTTTGGATAAAGCAAGAACTGTGTATATATTTATTTTCAAGTAAACAAGAAGAAACTTTGCAGCTGATCAGTCAACTCGTATTCCAGGAAGCAAGCTGTAAATAAATGCTTGTATTTTTGTTTTAGAGGGTGGATGAGGTTCTGGACCTTTCCATTGGTCTAAAAGAAGGAACATCTGTTGTGGCCATAAAAAAAAACTTGACGATCAAGTTTACCTCATCCCACATTAGCAACATTAGGCATTTAGGTTGAAATCCAGTTCTGACTGAACTCGATGGAAGTGCTGTCATTAAATTCAGGGTGGCCTGGATTTCAAGCCAAAATCTAAGGCTATAAAAACAGTAGGACAGTATGTAGTAAAAACAAAAGCATGTTGGTGCTGGGAGTAGGATCTATATGCTGACTTACCTAAAATAACATTCCATTCTTGTTTACAAATAGCTTTGTATTAGTAAATACTTGTCAAAACACACAATGTTATGAAAGTGGACTGTGTGTTTACAAAGTAAGTGTGGTGGAGGAGGGTCTTCGGTCAGATTGAGATATCATTATCACAGTAGAGCAGACTTTTAAAGATCTGAAAGAGATCTTTAAAGATAATTTTTTAAGATATTAAGACATTCTGAAAAGAAAGGTCTTAAGTTACACATCGTTAATGAATCTAAAATGCTGCTACATTTTCTACATTGCTTATGAAGGGGAAACAAATTCAGGATGGGTTGGATTCAGAAAAACAAAGCCCTTTCCCTTTAGAGACCTCATGTCCACCACTTAAGAGGGACCTCACCATAGTGAGGCCAGTATTTCATTAGCTAGAGCAGACTGTGTCAGAAAATACAAACCTAATATTTCCCTTAATGTTCGGATTTGGTTACATCATGTACTTGGAACTAAATGTGAAATTCTTCACATTGCATTTTTATTCCTCTAGACTTTTTTCATATTCCTTTCCCAGTCCCCCATGTGTTAGCTATTTGACTTAACAGTTACAACCTCACCAATTGTCCAAATGCCACGAACCTCTACTCAAAAGGATAATGCAAAAACTGTGCTTGGAGCTTGGATACATTCACTCAGAAAACAGCTGTGGCTATTTGGGCTGTCACTGCCCCCAAGCTCTTTGAAACTGTCAGGGATGCCTGCCCCAGCTCTGGTGGCACAATGAAAGACGTGAATGTCTGGGAGCAGTTTCAAACTCCAGGAGCTTAACTCCAGCTATTCGTAGCCCCCTTGGCATTGTATGCTTTAAACACTGGACTTTATCCTGAAGCAGCTTAGAATTATCTGCATTTTCAATCTGCTGACTCTGCTGTGTGGGTGGTACCCATTGGAACAGAGGCAGTAATATTGTAAATGGACACAGTTATTTTCATAACAATCGCTTTCATGTACCATTAACCACAGAGACTGGTGTAAGCTTTGCTGGCTTCGGACTGGTATAACGAAACAATGCTCTTGTATCTAGTGAAGATTTTCATCTGCACTCAGAAAGTTGTGTGGCTGCAGAGTGGATTTAGCTGTATTCTGTGTTTTTGTTGCTTTTCTTTCCCATCCAGACTGTGATTTTTTTACAAGAAAACATTAGCTAACCTAAGGAACAGTTCAAAAACCACCGAAGTTAAGTATTGCCAGCTAGGGAAGGTATCTGTTTGAAAGACAGGGCTGGGTAAACTCTCATTTCTTTCTTTGGTTACATAAAGCTTATCAGCTGCTATGGGGCTCCTTGAAGTCTGTACAGGAGAATATAAACAGAATTAAATCCCTAGATTTCCTGACGGTCAATTATCATAATGCACAGAACATTCTGACTGCTTGTTCTCTGTTCCATATTCAACCTTCCTTAGTTCTGTAACTGCAAGAAAAGTGGCAAGAGGTTTAGAGGCTTGTGGTAGCAATGGTAATGGGAGGACGGTTGGACTAGATGATCTTGCAGGTCATTTCCAACCTTGCAATTCTATGATCCTATGAAATATCAAGGATTTCACCTTGAAGAAAAATGTATTGAAAGTTTCCCACTGCTCCAGTAGAAAATCCTGCTTCAAATACCCCCTTTTATTTCTTACACTGTTAAATTTGCTGATCCATTTTAAGATATATGACTGCATATTTCACATAGGTCAGATGTTACTTTTGTATCATTTTTTGTACCATTTCTGTAGCAGCAGCATAGCTACGGTCACAATGCTACCAAAACTTGAGAAGATCTGTGATGAAAATTACAAAGATCACATAGATGTTCCACCAAGATGCTTAAACAGCTCCATTGTTGACTTTGTTACTATTTGATTGCATCTTAGCTGTTTAACTCCTTTCTACCTCCAAAATGCAGGTTTTGTTCATTTGAAGTCAGATAAATTCAGAGATTGATTGAGTAGCATGATCTATTAACTGGGCTGTAAACATGAACAGTCAAGAGGGGAAGGAAAAAATGGCCATAAGATACAAATGGCTTAAGACTGCATTGCTGCAAAAACCTCGTTAGAGTTTGAGAAACAAGCCATCTTACCCCAACAAAGAGCTTGAGCATCAAGCAGTTTTCCTATTGTCAGTTCACTGACTTATTCAAAGATCACTTATGTTGTGATAGCATCATAAGCAGCTGTGCAGAAAATATGCAGATGTAGAATGGCCAAGGATTGCATGGATCCATGAGGCCAAGTGTTTTCCCTCTTAAATTTTCACTCAGCTAGAAAGAAACTACTAAATTTTGTCTCCACAATTTAAT
This sequence comes from Phasianus colchicus, assembly GCF_987193195.1. NCBI lineage: Eukaryota > Metazoa > Chordata > Aves > Galliformes > Phasianidae > Phasianus > Phasianus colchicus. The sequence goes on from NC_143437.1 coordinate 75,489,904, forward strand.
TGCTTCTCTCCTCTACCAAATTTTAAAATGCTTGGTATTGTTATTAATATTAATAACATTGCAAATATAAGTGAAAAAATGTGATATAGACTGTGCTAATCTTTTCAAAGTAATGCAAAAAATTCTGATCTTTCTTTATGTTAAACAACCTGTTTACTAACATATCTTTGCCTCCAATTACTTACTGGAGTTAGCCTCATTCTGTAAGAAGTAAAGAGTAACTGCTATTGATTCAAACACAGCTGCAGGCAGGCCCCCATCACTTCCAGCCCCTTGGAGAAAAAACGTTTTGCATCTCTGACAGATCTCCATTTTTAATCTATTCACTCTTCAAAGTACTACAGCTGTTTGTTCATAGGCAATCTCTTTTTGTGGGTTAAGCAGACAGAGGACGAATAACCCAAACAATTCAATATTCAATTTTCTATTTTTTAATTCCAATTTAAATGTACAATTTTGTATCTCACACAGTACCACATGTGAAAGCTTTATGTGGTTGTATATTAGTACACTGCTTTGCAGTTAACAAAAATACGATATATTTACAATCCTTTAAAATGGATTACCTCTGTTAGGCCTCACAATATTACTGTTAAGGACTTTGTAGTGGATTTAGTGATACTGAGGGGTTATTGAGACAGCAAGAAGGCGGCTTACTGTGTCTAATTGCAAATCCCTGTTATCCCTGAAGCTCTGGTTTCTTTTGCTATTAGAGTTGTTTTGTTTTGTTTTGTTTTGTTTTTAACTGAGGTACAACAGGTTGCACAAATACAGTTGTATTATGTTGATGTTTTCCACGATACCCTGGGAAATTACATTTAAAAGAGTCATTATTTTTGCTCCTGTTACTGAATGGTTTTGTACCAATCATTCAAATGCAAACAAGATAAGTTTTATGTGTGTTTATTTAACAAGAATTATTTGCTTAAGTTATTCATTTAAAAATAAATGTTTCCATAATCCGACTTTATGCACAGTGGGAATTAACAAAGCAATAAAACACTGGTAATAGCCATTATGACACACTGCAGTCTTTCAGTCTTTATTTAATTTATGTGGTATCTCAAAGTTAAAAAACACTTATATGATATGTTTGCACTCACTGCGTGTACTCCTGGGCTTACTGCAGCAGGAAGAGGTTTACAGATGTAACACATTCATAGTTTTGTTCAGTTTTACATTGTTTATCTTCATAAAAAAAAGCAGGTAAGTAAAAAAGGAAATACGTGTTTGTCTGCAGGGTCTTCAAAGGAATCATGCTTTCTAATTTCCTGTGCTGTGAGTTGCTAGGAAGTTTGCTGATCATGTGTATAGGAATAACTCCCGAGAGCGCAGTTGGATTTGCTGAGGTCAGTGTACCACATGTGCAGAACTCTGTGAGAGCCTTGGTGCCATTTGAAGACATGCAGCTGTGAACATCCCAGTGAAATGAAACATGTGCGATTTTGTATTTTTTAAATCTGGGAAAACTAAGGCATCCAGTATGTTCAGAGATGTAAAAAAGTATGGAAATTGTAAGCAATTGTGATCAAGCTCTATGGCTGGACAAGCTAGTCCAATCCACGCTGGTCTCAACTAATGGTTAAAATAATTTTCAGCTGAAGTCATGCATTGCTCAATGACATCTGGCAAATTTTGCTCATGTGTTCTAGTTGTTTCTGATCCAATAGAGTGGAATGAACCCTACCCTGTTTGTCATTCCCCAGAGTGAACGTATTTCTTCAGTTTTTGAACACATCACTGAGCCACTGAGTTGCAAATTGTCCAGGTACTCCATCACCATATTACTTTTTACAGTTTGTTATCAATATCAAATCTGGTCAGTTCATTTGTGCCAGATAGAGATGAGGGACTCTCCTACTGTCCCTAATCCTTTCACAAAATGGGGGGTTGTAAGAGATTATTATTTCACATCATTGTCTCAAAGCTTGCTGGGGACACAGATAAACAAGTCCAGGCAAGTCTTGGGCAGGGATTGAGAAATCCTTTGTCTGGAGAACTTTGATGGACAAGTCCTGGGCAAGGGTTGTGAAATCCTTTGTCTGAGGGACACAAATGGACAAGGCCAGGGGCAACGAGAGAGAGACAGGGACAGAGGTGGCTCAGTGTCAGCAGATGGGATACAGATATAGAATCATAGAATCATAGAATCATAGAATCATAGAATCATAGAATCATAGAATCATAGAATCATAGAATCATAGAATCACAGAATCACAGAATCATAGAATGGCCTGGGTTGAAAAAGACCACAATGACCATCTAGTTTCAACCCCCCTGCTATGTGCAGGGTTGCCAACCACCAGACCAGGCTGCCCAGAGCCACATCCAGCCTGGCTTTGAATGCCTCCAGGGATGGGGCATCCACAGCCTCCTTGGGCAACCTGTTCCAGTGTGTCACCACCCTCTGTGTGAAAAACTTCCTCCTGATATCTAACCTAAACCTCCCCTGTCTCAGTTTAAAACCATTTCTCCTGTCCTATCAGCATCCAGTTAGTGGCAAAATGGCTAGGGCTGGTTACTGTAATTAAAATATTCACCATCTCCTGCGTTCTCATGCACAGTGTTTGTGCACTGACAGGCATCTGTGTGCTCTGTGGCATGTTTTTGTATGCTTTGTATCCAATGCACATGACCTCCCCATTCCTTGTTAATGCTGCTTATTGTATCACATACCAAAGCTGTTCACTGGTAAGGACTTGTGTGTGGTGCCAATGAGGTACCCTGTATTTCACTGATATGGAGAGGAGCCCTTCTAGAGTCTGCATGGAGATAGCAAGCATCTCTTTGGGCCAATGAAAGATGAGCTGCACGGGCAACATTTTCTTAACAACAACACCATTGTAGCAGCTGTGCAACAGTGAGTCATCTGTGTGGTGCAGATATTTATGGGCACAGTATGCATGCTCCTGTTCATTGCTGGTGAAAATGCAAATGCTAATGGTGGGGACTGTGTTGAAAAATAGTGTTCTGTAGCAGGGAAATTGTTCTACCAAATAATGCTATTGTGCTCTTTGTATCAGTTTCTATGGAAATAAATAGGAGGCATTACTTTCAGAGCAAGCTACATATAAAATTGTAGAATAGGGGATCTTCAGTAGCTCTTATTTGGTATAAATAAATAAAAAAAGGGCTGAAGTTGCCCTGGCAACAAGTGCCTGTACCAGTACTGGAAAGCGGCGGTGACGGTGGGTGTGGGGAGTGACAATGGGTATCTGGTGGCTGCCAGCTGTCCTGCAGCTTGGGCATTGCCACAACATGCCAAATGCTTGGCACCCTGCACGGTGGTACTAATCTGGGCCCCCAGCAGCAGGTGCCTCTAACATAAGGGTCTCTAGCAGCATTGCTTTTCAGGTTGGCAGAAAGTCCAGGGTTTCAGTGAGTCATAGCCTTGTTTATGACATACAGGTTGTTTGTACATTGATGCAGCTGCTAACGTTTCTTAAAATAAATCTGTCACTTAATGGGCATCTAGTCTATGGAATCTACTGCTATAAATTATCACCAAATGTAAAATCTAGCAGGTCTGAGTACTGCAATTTATTTATATTACTATTTTTTTTAATGAATACCAGAATTAGCAAAATTTATTACAAACACAAGAAATAAAAAGTTTGAAGGAGATAAGAGAAAGCAGCAGATTTTTTTTATAGTACTCTCTAGGAGCTTAGAGATTTTTTTTGGAAGCAAATGACCTGATAACTATCTCTTCTTTCCTGTGATTAGGTTAGTGGGGTAATGACAGGTACCAGCCTCGATAATCTAGCATGGAATTTTGAGACACTGTGAAAATTGTTGCCATAATTGAAAGGGCCCCTTTCTGTTGACTGACTGCTGAGGATGAGGTTAGACATAGGTGTCTATCTTCTAGGCACCTGAGCAATGGCATATACTAGCCTGCATATCCTCCAATAAAAATACAGGCATGCAACACAGGATAGAAAGAACACACAATTTTATAACTAATTATGGCCATTTCTTTCCTAAGTTCATAAGTTCACTGAAGGAAATCTGTTCTTCTATATTTTTGAAACACCAGGGACACAGTAATTAATATGTTGTAAGTTCGTGTTTTACAAAAACACCATCTGCCAAAAGTGCACCGGATGTTTTCTTTAAGAAATGGAGGCTTCCTGCCTAATTCATTTTGCCTTAATCTTCCAGCTGCCCTTTTGGTAAAATATTAGCTGAAGAAAACAAAAAACATTAACTTCCTTTTTTGCACACTTTTAACTTCTTTCTTGCTTGCCTTTTTTTTTTTTTTTTTTTTTTTTTTCCCCCAGTGTGCTAACAGTCTTCAATGGCCTTCTGAATGATGATTAGACAGGGTATCTATACATGAGATTAGTGTACTATAGGCTGTGTTTTTATGCTTGAAACTCCTGCTGCAGGATGACATCACCTGGGGGTGTACTAGAGGAGAAGTGCCAGTTGGCACCATAGTGTTATACCCAGGGGGATGCACTGCTACAGCCAATGGCAGCAGAACACAGCCCTCACTGCCCACCTGGAACTATACAGACCCTGGAGGTAATGTTTTTTTTGTTGTTGTTTTCCTTAGAACAAAATTTTGACCAAAAAATCACTGTCCAGTGCCCATTTAACTCCAAAACCACCTGAGGACACCCCACAGCATATTCTGGCTTAATGTGGCATCACAAAGTTTCTCCTAGAACCATAGAATATCCCAAGTTGGAAGTGGACCCACAAAGATCATTGAGTCCAACTCCTAGCTCCACACAACACCACCCAAAACTCAAATCCTATGTCTGAGAGTTCCTTGAACCCCGGCAACTTGGGGTGGTGCCCACTGCCCTGGGCAGCCTCTTCCAGGACCTGACCACCCTCTGCTGAAGAATGGTTTCCTAGTCCCCAGCCTGACTCTCCCCTGACACCGTTCCATGTTATTTCCTCGTGTCCAGTCACTGACACCAGAGAGCAGAGCTCAGTGCTGCCCCTCCACTCACAGAATCACAGAATCACAGAATGGCCAGGGTTGGAAGGGACCTCAAGGATCATGAATCTCCAACCCCCCTGCCACATGCAGGGCCACCAACCTCCTCATTTAATACTAGACCAGGCTGCCCAGGGCTCCATCCAATCTGGCCACTCCTAACATGTGGGACTGCAGGCTGCTGTGAGGTCTCCCCTCAGCCTCCTCTGCTCTGAGCTGAACAAACCAGCTTCAACTGCTCCTCGCATATCTTCCCCTCCAGACCCTTCACTACCTAACCCGCACTTAGGCCTCCACTAGATTGTAGAAAGGTGGGGGTCAGCTTCCTTTCCCAGGTAACAGCAGTAAGATGAGACTTAATGGTCTTACGTTGTGCCAAGGAAAGTTCAGATTGGATATCAGGAACAATTCTTCCCCCAGCTGAGTGGTGAGGCAGTGGCACAGGCTGCTCAGATAGGTGATGCAGTCACCATCTCTGTAGGTGTTCAAGAACTTTGTGGATGTGGCACTGAGGGACAGGGTTAATGGACATGGTGGGAATACGTCAATGGTTGGTCTAGGATCTTGAAGGTCTTTTCCAACATCAACGATCCTGTGATTCTGCTATTCTGTGATTACACTGCTCAACTGCAGAGCACAAGTGTTGGCTCAGAGCGTTGCGGTGGTGGGTCCTTATGCCTCCTGCTCTCAGCTGCTCCCGTCAGGGTACCCCTGTGAAATGTCCCCACGAGCCACCAGAGGGAGCTCCGCTGCTCCTCACCGGGTCCTACAACACTCAATGGCCAGGACGTGAAGCTTTATGCATAAACGTACCTAAAACATTATGTATATGCTACTATGACATCTGCTTTCTGCTCCTTCAGTTCTTACTTTGCCCGGTGAGAAAGCACTGCTCTTTGTCTTCCTCAGGGCTCACCCATCTCAGTCATGTCAGAAGTAAGCAAAGCCCTTCCTAAAGAAGACAACGACTAAACTGGCATTTGGGTCAAGATGGTAAGATGGGATCATAATGACTTTTCACCACGCATACCATGTCCCCATGGCATTTGAAAACTAGGACATGTCTGTATTAAAAATTATATTGAAATGCAGCAGCTTGGAGGAGTGCAAGTAATCAGTAACTGTATTGGCATAGATTGGCACTTCAGCATTACTAGAGAGGGAAGAAATAAAACCAGGCTCTCTCTTCCATACAGAAGTTTCGATTTCATTTCAGCAGTATGACAGCAGGATGTCCTGCCACGTGGTGCTTCTGCTGAGGGCCTTCCTGGCTCTGCAGGATGGGAAAACCCCTTTGTGCAGGAAGGCTGCCTTCTCCAGGCACTCTAATACACTAAGTTGCCAAACAATTGGGAATGATTCACAGGATTGCAGAGCATGGTGATTAAGTGATTCAGAACTGACCCCTCCCTGCACTCCAGCACTTCCTTAGGGTGGAAATCTCAGTTATTGCGCTGCTTGTTCATTCCTGTGTACCTCCAAAACACAGTACCCAGCTGTGCCCCTCCAAAACTTCGACCTTCGTCCCAAAGAACATGGTAGTCACCAGCTACACCTCTGAAAAACAGTGAAAATAAGAAGTCATGAAACTAGTGATTTAGTTCTGCACAGGTAAAGATAGTTGATCACTCTTAACTGTGACAGAATGAAGTGTTGCCATTTACTTTCTGGAATTTCACTTACATATAGTAAGAAATCATACAAAAGCTATTGAATTTGATCTCCAGTACTATTAATTTGAAATTCTACCCTGGGCTAAGTTGGAGAAAAAAGTCTGCAGGTTCTATATTAAAGCCTTTGGGATATTTATTCTCATTTACGCAGAGAAAACATAGTTTTAGTACAGCAGTGATGTTGGAAATATTTCTGAAATGAATTAAATGCATATGGATGGATGTGTGGTAGAAAACCAGCAGAATGCACTACAAGAGAACAATTTCCTTCAGTGAGGGAAGAAAGGCTATTACATGGCATGAATGAGGACTGTGGATAGGGCCTAGGTATCTGCCTGGACTGGCTTGTTAGAATGTTTCTAGCCCTCCAGAGTATCAATTGGAGCATGTTACAGTTACTGAGATTGTGCTACATGCTTGCCTGCTCAACTCATACCTCTTTGATGGGACAAATCTCAGGAGGATTACCGCACCTTCTTTAGAAATATACACTTTGTTGGAGGAAATGCAGTCTGAACACAACAGGTAAATGTGGCGCTCTCTCAATTGTCTGATTTTTCAGGCAAATATAGTATACATCTGTGGCAAGGTGAGGGAAACTGAAAATGTTGGAATGTGGGAAACAGAAGACAATACAAAGAACAAGAAGCTACCAGAAGACCAAAGAAAACAGTCAGAGAAAGTAATGGGAAGGATGAAGGTCTGGCATTAGAGACTGGGTGCCTCAATCTTCACCCTGTACTCCTCTGTTAAGATCCAATCTCTTGGGAAAGTATGGGTCTCCTTCAGTTTCCTGGGACCAACTGACAGTCTAAGGATTGCTCAGATGCAAAGTCAAGAAATGACGTGGATGTTGTGCATGTAAAGGCAATGGAAGGGCAGCAGCCAACATGCAGAAACTTTTGATTTGACATCAGTCTTCCACTGGTGGCTGTGGGAAGAGAACAGAGGATAAGCTGGAAATGACAATGGTGTGTATGGATTAGATATTGTATCAAAGCATCAAAAATAGGAGTGCAGAAAATAAAAATAATCTTCCAAGTGCACATTAGTAAAACTGTCATGTAACATAACTCTCCACCACACAAACCATAAACACAGCCCATTTTATCTCACCAGCCCTACCAATGACTACATGTCAAACATTTCAAAGCAGAGTACTACATTCACTGCATTGTAACATACTACACAGTGGGGTAAAGAGACTTGCATATCACACAGCAACCAGGCATTCTAGCAGAGAAAAACCCTAAGTTGAGCTTCAGACACTGCTTCTACTCCTGGCTTAGAGAACTGAGTGATCTTCAGCAAAACGTTCATTTCTTTACAACTGTTTTTCCATCTGTAAAACACGAAGGCTGCTGTCACCCACATATATACTTCAACTGTAAACTCACATGCTAGTGCAGCAGTCTAAATATCTGACTCATCTCTTTCTGTTAAAATAGTGGAAAATCAAAACTGCAATATAAAACAAAAAAAGCCACATTCTTTCCCTTAAATCATCATTAAAAAAAAAAAAAAAAAAAAAAAGAGTAAAAATTGTATGTGAAATCTTGCACTGTTCTACACTGATTAGTCAAGTGATCCTACACTGAATAGTGGAGTCTTTGTGTCTTAAAACCATGAGCCAAAATACCACAAACACGTGCTGCTTTTCCAGGTAGCGTGCCTCCTCTTCCCAAGAATGTGGCATGAGATGGCTGCCAAAGAACACAGCATCTGAAGTCAATGGCTTCTCTGACCACTTCTAAAATTAATCTAAAAAACCATGGAAACCTGGGAGCAGTACGTTTTTATTGCAGAGCATCCTGTGATACTTAAAATGGTGCTAGCCATTAAGAACACCACACTTAGATGCAGTTAGTAGTCATGAATAGGAGGTACTGATCAGACAGTCAGTCACAAGACTTGTCAGCTGATGTTGCCTTCCACAGCACTGGAAGCAAATTGCATTCCACTTCAGTCAAATGCCATAGAGCTGCAGTAACATAAGATACCTTTGGAGGGAATTTTTTCTCACTGTATCTTTCATTTCCACGCAGTTCAATGACAACGTCTATGTAGCTTCTTTCTTATCTCCTGGTCGACCTTGTTTTTCAGGGTGTTTTTTTACTTCTCATCAGATATTTTTTCCTTATCGCTTCCAGCACAGGGGAAAAAAAAAGTATCAGCACTGACATTGCTGACATTGAAAGAATGTCTAGAGTTTGGATGCAGCCTATTGATTTATTACTGCATCAATTCCTAAAATCATCAGTTGATATTCGTAATATGCTAACATGCAATTTCTGAATAATCCGATGCTAGAAATGCAACTTGCATAAGCTTCATGCTATAGGAATGTGAATCACATAGATCAAGCTATCTGCTATTTTAGACCATAGCACACCTCTTTCTTTCTCATGTAAGCAGGCAATAAAGAACACAAGATTCAGGTGAGGAGAGAAAGGAAGAAGGCGGCTTGTCTGTCTCTCTACATAAAGTCCTTTTGCTGAATATAGCTCTAGGTCCTGTTTCAGAGAATAAAAGATGATGTAATTTATATTTTGATGGCCGTTATTATTATTTGTAAATCATGCATGAAAATTAAGGTTTGTAGACTCACCTGATGAAGGCACAGCACTTTGTTACACAGGGGCAAATGACAGGTTTCATAGAACTAGCATCTCCTCAGTACTTTATGCTTCGTGATCTGAAAATGACAACATGGCTATGACCTTTACACTACTGTTTGACATGTATACAACCATGTACTGAACTACAACCCTGTAAGTACTTATTCTAAGTCCTATAAATACAAGAAAAGCCCTTGAATCCAAAATCTTCCTGGTACAAACTACAGAATCCACACAAGTTCACTCAGCAGTAGCAACATATTCTTTAAGTACACATAACCAGTGTAATTCTCAAATGGAAGAAAAGTGTTTGTGAACCACTCAAAATAAAGACTGTGCCTGTCACACTTAAGCCTAATATGCGTTGCATGTAGCTAACTTTAAACAAAAGTATCCATGCAGCTTTTTTAGTACAGTTACAGCTTAGCAAAATCTAAAGACGTTTTCTGGGAGTTAAATAAATGCGATTTTATCGTCTCATGGGAAAGTAGATATGGAAGAATGCTGACTTCAGAAGTGCTACCTCTGCTAGGCTGAGTTCGTTCTGCACATGAATACCTGAGGTGTTTTTTTTCTGTTGTTTCAAATTTAGCTGAATTCCTCACCTTCCTGTCCTAGCTCTGATAACATTCTTCCGCACACTAAATGCAAAACAAAAAGTTAACAGCCTCTACATAGCTGATACCTTCAGTTAAGGTCCTTTAATTAGGTAATGTATTTCTTCTTGATTGATAGATGTGCCTTTCATTAATATTTTCCATCAAATCAGCAAGCTTATTAAAAATAGAGTATGATTCCTATTCAACAAAGTAGTATCCTTTTTTTTTCCCCCACAGGAAATGTTAGCAGTTTACAGCATTCATCTCATATTTGCTTAACTCCTTGACCTTTTAGAATAAGGATCAGCCATAACATAAAACCTTAGAGATCACAACAGAAAATAATTCCCCTTAAACAGTTGTTAGACAAACATACATGATGAGAATAGCATTAAAGAATGCTTTGTGAAATCAAAATTCTAAAAGAACTAGAAGTTGCATGAAAAAATAGGAGGAATGAAGTTGTAAATGAAAATAAGAGAACTGCTTGTTGGAAGAGTGCCAAGATACTCTGTGCAGAAATAAACCCAAATTCATCTCCAAAATTACAAAGAAAATCAATCTATAAACTAGCCTTTATGTATGACTTCAAAACTGGGTAAAGCAGGAAAAAAAAAAAACAAAAAAAAACCCAGGACGTGTTGCATGCATCAAGTGCTTTGTAAAGCAAAAGCTCTGACAGTACTTACGAGAACTGCTGCAAATGGCAGTACATAGAGAAAATACAGCTGGACTAGAAGACAATTTATGGAAACAGTTGCGGCCTTCTATATAGGCTACCTAAGGATTTAGCAGCCTCTTTGAAAGGGTACTAGTGTAAGGGAGCCAGTCATGGAGGATTTATAGCTCCTGTTGCATTAGGAGACACAGACATTTTAGCTGTAGTAGAGCACCAAGTCAGCCATTATTAATGAAGCCGTTTCTGCTGGTTTGAAAGTTAGCCATGCATGAAAATCCTGCAACAAATACATTCCATGAAAGCTAATTTTCAGGACCACCACCACACGACAAGTATCCAGCTTGCAGTTGATTCCCCTATGGTTTTGCATGGCATTGCACAAAAGATTTTAAACAGAAAAGATTTTATCTATTTAAAATGCAGTAAGCTTGGATTCCCTATTCTGTCTGAACTCAGAAGATTTAATAAACATTTTGTTTAGTTTGCACACAGCAGCCACATGACCAGCTGATCACAACACACACACTGAGGCTGACTGCTTTCTTCTTTAAAGGCTGTTCACCTCAAGAAGACTTCAGGCTATGTTACTACAAAGTCTTACAGAAACCAGTCATGTTTTTCTTCATGAAGTCTGAAATCAAACAACAGTATATTCATCTAATACAATGCCTGGCTTTCGGGGAATCAGGATGAGAAATCCATCAAATCTGAGGGAATGCTGAAATTGAAAATCCCTGTTAAGAACATCACAAAGTGAGAAATAAAGAATACACAATACGCAGTCCTATGCAATGACTATGATCTGATTTTCCAGGGAACCGTGGAAAGCGTTATATTGTACGTAAGCACAGTTTTATATTTCAGCACACTGACCAGGATTCAATCCAAAGCCCTGAAGAACAAGATTTCAATATTAAGCAGATCATAACAGGACCATCAATAACAATACAGTAGCCAGCTCAGGAAGTTACGCAGTGTGTAATGAGTAAATGATGAGGTAAAAGAGTAAAGAACAACACATTGTTATCTTACCCTTGTAATCTTAATGACCCAACAAAGTATGAAACATTTTCTAGAGTTCAGAAGTCTCTTTCAATTGCTCTAAAGAACTTTCTGAGGAGCTGAGAACTAACGTCACTTGCTTTTAAATGAATTCTGTAATCCCCAGATGTATGACAGCAAATCAAGGCAGAAACAGAGGTGAGTTATGGTGGGCAAGTTTCATGTAGGATCAGAATTATCATTTAGACTAAATATTTTGACGTCAGCTCCCAAGGGCAGGGAGGAAAAGAGGCTGAGAGTAACAGAGGTAATACACAGGGGAAAAAAGGTTGCTGTATTTTAATTAATGCCCACCCACATCTTCTGGAACTGGATCTTGCCAAGCTAGTTATCAAGATTCAGTAAGATCTTGAGTTCAGCTGACAAAATTAAGCACTAGCAAAAACTATGGGGAGTTCTTAAAGGCATTTTCCTTCACACTCAGTGGCGTTAGGCAAAAAGAAGAAAAAAACCCAAACAAACCAATGTACCAAAAGTGTTAAACTTTGGACTTAACACATTTTCAGTGAGATTCCACTGGCATTTCTCTTGGTCTTAGTATTGTTTAATGATAATTTAAAAAGGGAGATTTTTATTGCCAGAAGACTCACTAAATTATGGAGCCCATACATTTCCCTCAAGAACGTAATGCTATTAATTAATGCAGGTATGTTTTAAAAGTTAGTGAAATAGAAGTATCTGGGACATTCCTAAGATTTTGTATGAACTTCTGGTTCAGAGCACAGTACTTACGGAACTTAATAGCATTACAATGAACTTTTTTTCAAATATATAATGCAAAGATGTTACTTTTCAAGCAGTGGAGTTTGGAACTAGTGGTTAATCAATATCACCAGTTCATACAAGCTCTACAAGGTGAGCACATGCATCAGAACTAGCAGCACGCTTGATACAAATATAGCTAATGTTGGTCACCGAATCTCTGTTGAGCATGCTAAGAAAAAGAATGCTTTACCTAGGACCCCATGGTTGTTTTCCTTTCACGTAACTCCTCATAAACTAATGCCCAGAGATTCTTTTTTTCCAGTGGATGTGAAAGTTCAAGAAAGCTTTTTCATCTCATGACTTATTCATCTAATTTAAATACTGAAAGTAGTTAGAAATCTTCATCCTGTCAACACCCTTGTCACACTAATCTGTAGCCCAATTCCTTAAGAATTTTAGATCAGAGGAATGCAATTTCCAGCACAGCCAGCAGCAGGAGACAGTATCAGTGCAGAACAGGAAGCTTCATTTGCCCTCTTTCAGCCACTGCTGCCTTTCAGTAGCATCGAATTTAATGACTGCTTACTATGGAAATTGTTAAGGAGCACTGCAGCATGAATTTGAATGTAATTCTCCAACCGTCTCAAAATCCCAGTTTTAAAGAAACAAAAGGATACGGGATCTCAACAAGGATATGGAAACTCAACTGATGTTCTGTAAGCTATTGGATCTCTTTGTTACTTGGATAACTAAAGGCTGACAAGGACAAAAAAATATCAGTTACGCACACAAAAAAAGCAGTAATGCAGCAATTTAAGTTCAAATGCTTGAAGACACACACACACAAAAGAAAAACAGAGACATGACTTAGGGGAGGCCAAATTGTTTTATTTAATTTTTTTAGTGACCAATTAAATTTATGGCAGAAAGCTCTGCTCTTTTCTTTTTTGTTCTCTTAAAAGAAATCAGCAGTGCTCAACATGATGGGTTGGAATTCTACTCGAATTCCAGTTAATTTTGTTACAAACAGATAAACAGGAATTCCAGATACTGTTACCAGAGCAGAAATTCACATTTGTATGAAAATTCCATGTTTGTACTTGATTGGGACACAGAACATAGAACTATTGTCAGCAGTGCATGAATAAACCATTCACATTTGATCTGGAACCTTAACATCAGAAAGCTGTACTCTCCGTTCAGAATTTTCTTTACCTTGTGCAAATCAAGTCAAGTCTTCATGTGTCAAGCGCACACTTAAAACTGTCCATGTTGTATATACAAGACATCTACCAATCAGGCAGTGCAAAATACATCCTTTCATAACAAAACTAAAATGTACCTCTCAAAGTATGAACAAGAATATACACATAATACATGATGTACACTATTTACACAACCATAAAAAATATAATACAAGGAATTTTGTATGCGAGTATAAGACTTGACAGTCTTTCGTTTGTGTTTTTTTTTTTTAATTTTTTTTTTTTTTTTAAATTTTTTGTTTGCAACAAGGCATGTGTAAGTTTCCTGGATGGAGTTTGCTTTGCAGCTTTTCAGAGAGCTTGGAAACTACACCTGAACTTTGAGGAGAGTTTTCAGATGGACTGCCATCAACTCCCTGTTTTGGTCAGACAGCTCAGCTGTGCCCCCCACCCAGTGGCTGGGGGGCTTTGGGAGGACACTAGGAGATGGTGGGTCACTGAATTTCGCCCCAGCATAATTTTCTTTTTGGTTCGCGTCTGTGAGGGTGATGGGTTTCTTGGACTTGGCATTTCTGAAGTTCTCTGTGTTTTTAAGTGGCTTTTTCTCCTGCTTCTGAATGATTTCTGGCGGTACCGAATCTTGCCAAAAGTTCTCTATCTTTTTTGCCGAGGCGATCTTTGTCAGCGGCACGTTACATTTACTCTTCTGCCTGTTAATCTTTGGTTGTTCACACAGATGTAAACCGTGAACGGGCTGGCCGTGGGGAGTGGCAGCCTTCTCAGTCTTTCCCATCTTGTTCTTCAAGAACTGAAGAGACAAAGAATTCGCGTCAGCACACGATCCCTCTCCGGACTCCAGAGGCGCCCGTGGCAACGGACGCGGCGGCAACGAGCCGTCTCCCTCCAGGCTACCCTACGTCTTTACGACTCGTCCGTTATTAAGCGCGCTCCGGGACGCGGAACCGCCACAGCCCCCGAGGACCCCTCACCGTCGTTGCTCGGCCGCCATGGGGCGCTGCGCCCCCCGCACGTCCCGCCTGCGCGCGCAGTGGCGGCTGGCGCGCAGCCAGCAGGCTAAATCCGGCTGTTGCTGGGCGCAGCGGCGTTCGCCCATTGGTGGAGGCCGGCAGCCAATCGCCGACCGCGACTTCACTCGTTTCCCCCCTCCCTCCCCCCCACACAACGAACGTAACGGAAACTCTCCTCCCCCCGCCCCTCACACGCACACACAGGGCGAAGGGAGGGGGTAAGCCGCTGCCCCCCCCGCCTCTCCCCCCCCCCCATCCGAGGGGAAAACGGAGCGCCGTGAAAAAAGAAAAAAGTCACTAAGTCTCGGAGCCCCTTCTTACCTCCTTCCTGAGGGGTCTGCTGGGCGCGGGTCTGGAGGGGGTGGGTGCGAGGGACTCCTCGGCGGGGGTCGCCGCGAAGCCGGGAGCGGCAGAGACAGTTGAGGCGACGGGAGCGCCGAGTTCAGCCGGGCCGTGCGCTCCCAGCGGCGTCCTTCTGCCCAGGCCGGTGCGGTGCTGCTGGAACTGCTGGTAACGGCTCGGCAGGAGCCCTGCGGGGCCCGGCCGGATCTTGCCCTTCCTCCGCCTCACTCTCTTCAGCGCGGGTCGCGCGCTGCCCCCCGGACCTGCCAGGCAGCAGCTGGGCTGGTTCTCACAGTTGTTGTCCCCTCGCCTGAGGTGCTGGAGGAGCGTCGAGGGCAGCCGCCGGGGGTCTTCGGTGCCCGCCGAGATTCGAGTCAGGAAGGGCGGCGGCGCCGTGGTGGTGACCATGGTGGGACGTGGGTACCCAGAGCTGTAAAGGGAAGAGGGGTCGAGCCCAGGCAGGGATGAGCGGCTCGGGTCGCTGGGAATTGTTTGCCCGGGCTTTATAGGCTGAGATGGTGGCGCGGTCGGATCGGCTGCTAGGAGAACATGGCGGGGGAGTGAGAGGAGCAGCCAGCAGCGCCCTGTGTTGTTACACGGGATGGGCACGCCCCCTTCCGCCCTCCCGCCAATCGCCGTGCGAGAAGGGAGAGAGCGGCGTGCCTCTCCGCCGGGCACCGCCAATCCCAGAGAACCGGCGGCCGCTCTGGCCCCGCCCCAACCAATCGGAAGCGACACAAACACTTGCGGCTCCGCCTCCTTCCGCAGGCCGCCCAATCCGGGCAGACACAAACAACGGGCACTCCCCAGTCTCCGAGTCACGGGCTCGAAATGCGAAGCGAACGGACGGGACCACCACCGGCCAATCTCGCGCAGCGCAAGCAGCATTCGTCCCGCCCCTTCGAGCCGCTCAGCCAATCGGAGGGGACGTAAACAGGCGGCGAAGGGCCCCCCCTCCCAGCCCCCGGAGGTGGAGGAGCGTACCCGGCCGGGCCTGCCATGGAGGAGCCGGCGCCGCGGCCTGCTGCCGCTGCCGGTCCCCTGGCCGAGGAGGGAGAGAGCCGGGACGAGCGCAGCTTGGAGGCGTTGAGCCTGGCCGCCGGCGGCGGAGCGGTGGCAGGGCGGCAGCTGCCAGAGGGGCGGCAGCTGCCGGAGGGGCGGCGGGCGACTCTGGCGAGCGCCCTGGAGCTGGAGGGGACGGTGCTGCGCGAGGGGCGGCTCACGCAGTTCGTGGCCAACAACCTGGAGCGGCGGATCCGGCTGAGCGGCGTGCCGCGGGGCGAGCCGGCGACGGCGGTGGCGGCGGCCGGCGGCAGCTCCATCCCCGCCATCGATCCCGGGGCGCTGCAGGACGTGGTGGCGCTGGCCGGGCAGGTGGCGGCGCAGGTGGACGAGCTGCTGCGCAACGTGCACTGCGGGCTGCAGGCGCTGACGGCGCTCAGCGTCGGCTGCATCCAGACCTACCGCGACGGCGTGGAGAGCCTGGGCGAGGCGGCCGACCTCAGCATCCGCGCCATGTACGCGCTGGTGGCGCGTTGCGAGGAGCTGGACCGCGCCATGCAGCCCGTGCCCGCCCTGGCCAAGCGCATCCGCGACATGAAGGGCACGCTGGAGCGCCTCGAGGGGCTGTGCAAGTAGCTCTCGGCGCCAAATGGCGGCCAGCGCGCGTCCCCTCAGCGCCGTGGAGCTGTCGGCGGGCCGGGCGGCACAAGCTGCGGTTGGAGGGAGAGCGCTGAGCTGAAGCGCGGCACATCGCTCGCGGCGCTTCCCGGCTTAACTCCATTAAAGAATTTGGACTCCTCATGCCTTACGCTTTCTATTTATTGAGGGCTAGGAAAAACTGGCCGAGCTCCATTAAAAGCGACGTTGGTGTTTCTGCCTGACCAACTTTGAAGTCGTTGTGAATAGATTTTTGATGTTTACGGGCATACGTGCTGCTTTGCAGCTGACTCGGTGCCTGGTAGGTGGAACAGTTCTTACTGCTCACTTTCTGTCGCAGCACACAGCTGTAAGGCGATGGAAATGAGAGAATTCAAGTATGTAGCCAAACACCAAACCCATGGAGCAGAGCTGAGATTCAGCTAAGAAAAGCCAAATGCAAAGTTCTAAATAAAGGCCTTCAGATGCTTTGCGTCTGTTACTGTCTTGTTTTCACAGCGAGGAAGTTCAAGGGGTATCATTGTGAAATGTCGCTAATTGGAATCACAGAATTGTAGGGGCTGGGGGAGACTTCTGGAGGTCCTTGCATGCAACCCCCTACTAAAGCAGGTTTCCTACAGCAGATCGCATGAGAAGGTGTCCAGATGGGTCTTGAATATCTGTAGAGTAGGGCACCCCACCACCTCTCTGGGCAGCCTGTTCACCCTCTCTGTAAAGGAGGTTTTTCCTCAAGTTCAGATGGAACTTCATACATTCCAGTTTGGGCCCTTTGCCCCTTGTCCTGTCTCTGCACACCACTGAAAAGAGATGAGAAATACAACTACATCACTGTGTTACACAAGTGTGTGATTGACCTAAGCCCTTTAGTAGAATTTGTGAACTCAGAACTTTTGTTTGTGTGCTGCTGTGTGCAGAAGTTACTTTGTTGTGCTGCCAGTATTTTCACTGAGGCCTAAGAGAAGTTCTCTGCTGGCTGTGGTTCTGATGCAGGTAGATTTCAGCAGTCCGTTTAGGTTACAAATGCCCTTGAAACAAGATTCACCATAGAAATGATCACTGTGATTTGTAGTCTGTATAATGGTGTTGCTGGTGTGAGCAGTGTCCCCTAAAGATCTTGGGGGAAAGGTATCCAGAAATACCACGAGTCCTATACCTAAGTTTGTAGTGGTAAGGTTTGTAGCGGGTATAGCTCTCACCCCACTGCAAGCTCATCCAAAACACTGATGATACACAGTGCTTCTAAATATGCACGATACTAAATTGTAACAAAACAATGAGCTTTTTACACTGCCCTGGTTTGCAGTCCGTAACCAACTTTGTGCCTCTCAGTGTGGCCTCCCCTTTGGCACAGGCAATGTGTTCTGTATGCAGCCTTCCTGCCTGCACAGTGGGAGGATGCTGGAAGTGGGCCAGGCCCTGCTCACTCTGTGGTGTCTGCTAGAGAGTAGCTGTGGCTCCAGAAAGAGGCTTATCAGTTAAAGAATAGAGGTTTGTGGAGAGAGGAAGAACATGGGGCCTAGCAGATATCAGAGGTCACATCACACCAGAGGAACAACAGTAATCTGGATAGTTTTGGGGTGTTATTCTTGGGTAAAATTGTATTGTTTATCATGGAGGTGCAGTCATTTTGTTAAGTGTGGATTTTTTGTTTGTTTGTTTGTTTGTTTATTTTTTGTATATCAGGATTTAAGACCAAATTTTGATCTTGTTTTACAAGTATTGATGAGAGGTACCTGTTTGTATAGTTACATGCACAGCTACATTCTATTCATTCAAATGTTAAGCTTTTAAAGTAAACACGTTTTTATATAATATTGGTTTTCAGTAGCTTTTCATTTAAAGTCATTTATGTTAAATGCTAATTCTCTGCTAAAGTTGTTATGTCTGTGAAATAAAATAATTACTTTTATGTTTGAAATTGTTACTGATTAGTTGTTGTTGAAGTGTTTCACATCTTAATTATTCCTTTTCTTATTTGGTAAAATAATTTGAAGCTAATTTAAACTCCGTTCTTGTACCTGCACGGAGACCTATTATATGATTGCAGGGCCAGTTTCAGTCTGGGTCCCCAGGCAGTAATTTCTAACAGTGATGTCATTCATGGGATGAAAAAGAGCTGACTAGTGAATCACAGGCATGAAGGCAGTGGTAATTAGCCTGCTTATTTTGCTTCTTTCATGTCAGTGAAGGCTTCAACTTGTACGAGCATCAGACTCAGCTGAGCTAGGCAAAGTGGTTCTCGTTCCCAGGTGCCTGTCTTCTCCATGCACCACACATTCACTGTCTCTGTGGCAAGCATGGCTAAATGAAACCAGCCTGTTCTGTGCCACCACAGTGAGTACCAAGGCATTTGTTCTGAGCCACGCGAGTCAGAACTGGAATGTTAATGCAGAGCTGCTGTGGTTTGCAGCCCTCCTCTCAATCCTGGCTTCCTTTTCTGCAGAACTGTGTCACTTGGCAGCATTCATATCAGTGCTGCTCTGATGCCAGCCCTGCCCTTGAAATCATATTTGGACTGCTCGTGAGCTACGTGCAGCTTGGAAGCCATCAGTGAACCTGACGCTGCTGCAGCTGGAGATTGCTACAGCGCCTTTTTGATCCTAGGCCAGGCTTTCTTGTGCCTCTTCTGTGTTAATCCTGCCGCTCTCCAGCTTTTGGATGTTGAGCTTAGCTTTCAGGTTATTCGAGCCTTTTTTCTTAACCTGTCACTGAGCAGATAGAGCCGTGTTTGGATTTACCAAGATTTAACACACATTTGCATATATTTTCTTGCTTAATCAAGTCAGCTTTACAGTTGACCTTGCGTTCCTTATCAGCTGCCAAATGAACTGCTGTTCTGACAAGACAGACAAGGTCAGAGAAGAAAAACAACAAAATGACATGCCAAACACTGAGCAAAGCCAGGTACAGAATTGGCTGTTCTAGAATTTACTTCCCTGTTCTGATAACTGCCATTGACTCCACTAGAAATTAGGTTAGTTTGTTAACTTATTTTCATTCAGGACAACTCAGAGTTGAAGAAATCCTTTATTATTTTTTTTTTCCTATGAAAATTGTACTTGTTTCTCCTTTATTCAGATCTTTTTGTTCTTTCATTGTTGAAATCAGACTCTTGACTGATCCCAAATCTATGCTATTCAGAGGAGTTTTACCAGATAAAGCCTCACTACATCAGAACACCCCCACCCCCCGACTCCTCTGAAGCAGAAATGAATATCACAGACATTTCACTTTTGAGGCTGATTTCCAACCTTACTTAATTGTACCATGTGTTCAGTAAGTAAATATATATAAATATTTAGTGTATCTTGCTGCTGACTGTATACTGAAATACAAAGCACTTTTCCCAGACCTAAAGTCTTCTGCCTGGAGTTTTTAGATTCACAGTTATACTTACTCCCATTCCAGACTGAATTACAAAGCTGGTGAAGAGTCTGGAGCACAGGCCTTATGAGGAGCAGCTGAAGGAGCTGGGATTGTTCAGTCTGGAGAAAAGGAAGCACAGGGGAGATGTTATAGCTCTCTATAACTACCTGAAGGGAAGTTGTAGCGAGCTGGGGGTCGGCCTCTTCTCTCGTGTAACTGGTGATAGGACTAGAGGGAATGGCTTCAAGCTGTGCCAGGGGAGATTTAGGCTGGATGTTAGAAAATACTATTTTTCTGAAAGAGTGGTCAGGCACTGGAATGGGCTGCCCAGGGAGGTGGTGGAGTCACCGACCCTGGAGGTGTTCAAGGAACATTTGGATGTTGTGTTGAGGGACATGGTTTAGTGAGAACTATTGGTGATAGGTGGATGGTTGGACTGGGTGATCTTGTAGGTCTTTTCCAACCTTGGTGTTTCTGTGATTCTGTGATTCTGTGATTCTGTATGTGGAACTGAAGTTGGGAGCAGCATATTAGTTGAACTGAAGAAAATATGTCTCAGTATCAAAGATGCATCTATTTCAAAATGATTTTAGATAGCGTGGCTGTGCTATCAGAAGACAGAAAAATTAGTTTTAATGCTTCAAAATTACCAGCATTTTTACAGAAGGGTCCTAGATTAGCTATTGTAGCAAACTGTTTTATCTGAAACTGAAAACAGTCTTCAATATAGAGGCTTTTGCAATAGGCATTATTGAACGAAAGGCATGACTTACTGTCAGACTGCACAGCATGCCATCTTGGTCAACATTGGCACGTTCATCGTGTTTTGTCACAGCTTACTTTTAATGCTAGGAAATTGCTTTGAGAAAGAGACATTCCTATAAAAGCCATAGTCCGTGCAGAGCCAGGGATTGAACTTGTTGATCTTTGTGGGTCCCTTCCAACTTGGTACGTTCTGTGAGTCTATGAAAAAGATTCAAATTAGAATGATTTCTGTGAAGATTGTCCCTACTTCTGTCCCCACCCTCACCTCTTCCAGGAAAGGTATCATCGATTATCCTTTCTGCTATGTATGTAAAACCACACATGAGAGGGAGTTTCTTTCCATTTCTCCTTTAGAAAGCTAAGACTTATTGCATCAGCTAAAGGAACTGAAATTCACTGGGTTTCACATTGCTGCTCCAGCTTGGTGGCTGATGAAAACTGTCAAGATCATTGCTCTACATTGTTTAAAGCTCAAGTAGCAGAAGTGGGCCTGGCTCTGCGCTTCCACCTTGGAAGTTAGGATCTTCCTACCTCTTGCCATGACAGTGGTAGAATTATGCCCTTATCTAGTAACGGGAAGAATGGTAAAGAATCAACATCTCACACCTTCTTGCAGCTGTTTCTCTCCTACTGTCTACACACACTAGAAGCAATGAAAAAAACAAAAGCTAACAACAAAAACCAAACATAACCCCTGACCCAAAGGCTGATAACCAATCTTCTTTCCCTGTCTCTGAGGATGTCACTAGGTTGGCAACTTCATAAAGAATCATAGTTTTGGCTACCAAGGATAACGCATGAGAGCTGGTTCTCTGCAGCTGTGTTAAATCCTGGTGAGAAGAGAACATGAGTGTAAAGAAAATAAAATCCTATGTTTTTAGTTTAATATTGATAAGGTTGGGTGTATGACAGTCTGTGCAACACTTTCATAACTGCTATCTGTTTTTTGCTAGCAGGGTTCTGCTGTCGTGCACACAGACTCAGAATACATCAATGCTAATTAATTGGGAAAGCAGAAAAGCAGTGTTGAGACAATCCCAGAATTTTGTCCAACACTGTATTTCTTCTTTAAGTGTGACCAGCCATGCCTTTTCCTTATTTTCTTGATGGACAATGCTGGAAAAGTTCCCATCATTAAGCTTGCTTATAATGCAAACAGCCGTGCCCAGTGAGTTAGGAAATACATTGTTAAGGAAAGCTTCCTTGTCTGGAAATACGTATAAACCCAGGAGAAAAAAAATCCATGAGGTTGTCAGACAATTATTTATAACTTTGCAGTGATCTAATAATAATGTCTGGTTTGTCACGGGGGTTGTTGGACTGTACTCTGTAGCAGAAAATAAAAAAGATCCTAAGTTGAAGCCTTACATATTTAATAAATGACTTTTCATTCTGTAACCTCACACCATTAGTGAAGCTTCTGGCCAGATTCACTGTAATGAGATTTTTCTTGTCTGAATTTGAACCGCTGCCATCAAGGAAATGCTAACTTGAAAATAAGATCCTTTAAAGTCTAAGTATCATTTGACTTTGTTCCTCTTTCTGTTTTCACTGCCTAGGCAATTTGTTTACTTGCTGGATTTTTTTTCAGGCTGGGACTTTCCAGTGACGTTTCCTCAGCTGGAAAGAGAGCAGAGTTCTTTACTGCTGAACAAAATTGGGATTTTCCATTTTCCCAGCCTCTTTCCCTATGCAATTTACAGTTGATGATAGGGATCTAGTTTGGTTTTATTTCTTTCTTCAGAGAAAGGGATTTGTAACTGCAAGCCTTTCATCTCTTCTGCTCCAGCGTCATCAGCTTTTGAGAAAGCTTTTAGAAACTTATTATGGTACCCACTTTCTTTACCATTTTCCATAGCACACCAGTTGTACATCATTTTCCCTGAAAAATCCTTGTTTTGGGCCTTATTACTTCACGGCGTTAATATTTCATCCCATTCATCTTCTGGCTTCAGCTGTGTAGCTTAACTACTTTATTCTTGCTATCACAGAACACAGTAACAACCTTCTTTCTTACTCTTCAGTTACACTCTCTTTCAGCTATCCTTGTTGTCTTTTATTCACTTTCTGCCTTAAGTTTAAAATGTTCATCTGCACATCTTGGCATAGGCTAGCTTCTGCTGCCTACCTGATATGCTCCCTTTTGACATCATGTGTTCCTTTGTTCTTGGCAATGTCTCACTCAGTTTCTTCTTAGCATCTTTTGCTATTTCTTCCTTCCTGTGTTTTCTGCAGTGCTCCTTGTATTTAGAATGACTGCATAAATTGTCTGGTTTTTAAATCAACCCTTAGGAGCAGACAAGTCAGAAATGACACAGATACCAATTTCTACTTATTGTACTAAGCGGAGGTCACTACAGAAAAATTACACATCTGTAGTAGAGAAGATCTAGGTCTTACTACTTGGTTCTAATGTATTGGAAGAGATTACCCAGAGATGTGGTGGATGCCCCATCCCTGGAGACTATCAAGGCGAGTCTGGATCAGGCCCTAGGTGACCTGATCCAGCTGTGGATGTCCCTGTTCAATGCAGGGGAGTTGGACTAGATGGCCTTTAAAGGTCCTGTTCAACTCTAAGGACTCTAGGATTCTATTTTAATAATATGCCAACAAATACAAATGAAACTGAACTAATTGCAAAATAATACTGCCATAACTGTATGATGGGATGTATCAATCAGCCTCTTCTTACATTTCCTCATGAGAACTGGATTATAGAATACCAAAGGCCGTGTGGCATGGTAAAGTGATGCAATATTTATGAAATACATTCAAGTCCTGAAAGCAAACTGTGTTGTTTTTCCTTTCAACCATAGAAAGATTAAGTAAATTCTAGAGTAAAGCTGCTGCTCGATGGAATGCTGGTCTCCCTGTCTTTTTTTTTTTTTTTTTTGGCACGTACATACTTAGGGCTCTCACTGATATTAATAAGAGCAGTATATATTTATGTGGAAGCTGTGAGACTTAAGATGTGTTACATCTATTAATTGCAGCAAACCTCACAAATGGGCAGTGGTAAAAAAGAACAGGCTTGAATATTATGAGTACAGGATATACCAAGTCAGAACCTGACATCTGTTCACCAAGATTCAACTCATACGTGCTTTAGTGAAACAAAAAAACTCCTCTAGAACATGGCTGTTCTTCCCTTAGTGTAGTGATCCATGGTCAGCCGTCAAATGCAATTCATAGCCAAAGGACTAATTCTCAGTAAGTGTTAGAATGTCTGTTTTAAAACAAACAAAATGTTGAGCTCTACTGAGTTGAACAGCTCATGTAAAAAGTCACACTTAGGGTGCAAAGATTCAAGTTTTACTAATGCTCCTTTAGGCTGTTCTTCGTATGTACAATCTTTTTTATTAAAATACGTATCACCAACAATTACAAAAACTTCAGTCCAGCTGAATGCCAGGGTCTGTCTCTTACACTCTGACCAAACCTTAAGTGAGGTAACTGATTTGGACGTTATGTAAAATGGGAGCCATGGAACATATTTCCTGTATGTGTTAATATAAACCAGAAAAATTGTGAAACATGTTGATGACTACTGGGATTTACACAGAGCTGTAGAAACTTCAGGTTGCAGTGTTCATTCATCATCATTTGTGGTTGTGAAATCAAATGTACTTAGTGTCTGTCCTTGACTATTTATGAGCTATGTTTTGAGATAGAGACTAATGTTCTGTCTCAGAACTGGACCTTGTTAGCAGACAAAACAACCACTGGGACAAAACTGCATGTTTCATTGCAAATGTATGAGCCAATTTGTTACAAATATCTTTCTGCTAGTGATTTGCTTAACACTTGGGGAACAAAAGTTTCCTGGTCCAGCACAGATGATCAACTTGTTGTTACAGAGTGTATCCTCAGTGGCCCGACTTGTCACCTCTGCCTATTAGGTAGCCTATCTTTAACAAAATGTAACATGGCAGCTGGCTGATGCAAACATGAGTAAGTCTTACCAAAAGGCTTATCTGTTTCATCTTTTCACTTAGGAGGATTTGTCCTTCTGTTCCTGTTTCATTTCTGTCTGGTTCTGCTTTCTTCTCAGCCATGGCTGAGCCCTAGGCAGCACTCCTGTTTTAAACTACCTCTAATAAAGTAAATCAACGAGTAGACTTTGTGCATATGTTATGTTGGCACAGCTAGCGCGGCAGAGTCCTGCAGTCTTTTGGAGATCTGTTCAATACTTGACACTGGTGAATTGTCAGCACTGGAGAGCAGCACTGTGGTGAGTCAGTGCTCATGTGGTGTGCCCCTGGGGCAGAAAAACACCTGAGATCCCATGGGGATCTGCAGGGCAGCTCCAGGTTGCTTCATTAGAAGAAACAAGAATGGAGAAGTAGGTCAATGAGGTGTGGGAGTGCCTGGCTGCTCCTCAGTCTGCCAGCTCAGGCCTGTGGGACTGGCACTACTTCCTCAGCATCAGGAATTACTGTAGCACTGGAGTGATTAATACCCTCAGAACTGGATTCACATCCAGTTTGGATGTGTTTGGATGCCATAGTTCATATGGAAGAGAACACTATCTAATGCTAAAAAGATGATGAGTGCAATTGAACCACCCTTTGTAGCCCACAGCCCCTAAAAAAGAGAAAGCAAGTCCAATTCTTGTGATTTTAGCATTCATAGGTAACAAAATTAAACAAAAAAAGACTGTTATGGTGTCAGTGGGTGTCAGGTGCTAAAGAACATAGCTGGGTAGGGAACAGCAGCAGATGTGACCATAATGTGCTGACTGTGATTATCCCGCATTTAACTCTTGGTTTCTTCCATATCAGAATTCTTAGAAGATATAGCAATAAAATTCCTTTGTGGTTATTCTATTAAAGTATGAGTAAAATGTTTGTTTCAAGAATTTTTATACATCAGAGTAATAATGTCAGTTTTGTACTTCTGTTAGTTCTGCTTCACGCATTAAAAGGACCCCAGATTCCTTAGGATGCTTGGTAAATCACAAAGCTGAGATAAAGGGAGACCATGTTCTGTGTCCAGCCCCTAGATGTAACGAAAAGAGGAGCTTGACCCAATGGCACCCAGCTGTGAGGGAGAGACATCTGCTCTGAGCTCCATCAGCTCCTGGCTTTGTTGACCCTGTGATCACAGACCATGCTTAGCTTAAGAGGGTCAGAGGGGTGTGTGAGCCCAGTGTTCACTGCAGAGATCTGCAAAGTGCCCAGGAAGGGCTTGCAGCAACTCATGTCCTGCTGACCCATGGCCTGCAGAGCTGCACTGCTCAGCCTGGAGCCGGCTTACTCCTGAAAAGAAACCTTTAACTAGGAGCATTTAGAACTAATCCTTTAGGTTTGAATGATGTACAGTTTGATACATAAAAACTCCTTTCTGCCTGTCTGGAACTTCAGCTGCCAAACTGGTAAAGATTACCTAGCAACAGCTGCCCTTTTTGACACTGCTACAAACTGCAGTGTAGAGAAGAATGGAGAATAATTAAAGGGGTTGTGATTTGGGACAAAATGCCTTGTCTTTTCATTCTGACCATTCCCTTTGTGATAAGCAAAACTTGCATCTAAGATACAAACAATTGAAACAGGCTTCTCAGTTTAAATTAGCATACCCTTATGTACAATCAGGATTATGTCCATACTGTTCATACTCTTTTGAGACCCTCTATCTCTGTGTCATGGTTCAATAATCTGTTAATTATGTGTTTTAGTTCTGCTCATGACTCTCCATTGTTGTGTACAAATGTTTTCTGACACATTTTTTTAATTCTTCATGTTAGAGAATACAGATAGGCAGGGTTTGATTCACAATCCACTGAAACTCATAGAAGTCTTCAGAAAGCTTAGAATGTGCTCCACAGTGGGTCTCTGAAAAAAAATCATCATCCAATTATAGCAAAAAATAAAATACTGAACTCATTTTAGCACATCTAACTCTGCGCCTGGAAGGATATATGGAGATTTTTCTCCCCAAAAGGGATTTTTGAAGAGCAGTTTCTGAACAGCAGAAGTAGATAAGGGAATTCACAAAATGACTTTTCACAGAAGAGTTAAGATTTCACAGGAAAAGCCTACACCCTTTCGGTGCGTAAAGACTACTTAGCCAAACTCCAAAACTTCCTACTGCTGGAACACATTGTGAACCTCAAAGGCCAGGAAACTCATCTCAGGCAAGTGCAGTCATCTTTACACCTCCTTCCCTTTCTCTTTGTAATTCCCTTGAAGTCCATCTGGAGAAAGACAGCTTTATACCCATACCAAGTGAAGGTTTGAGTGTGAAGACAGTAGGCTTATTTGTGTTCTTCTTCACATAACTGCAGAAGGCAAAATCAGCATTAGAAAGAAATGGCATGGTCTTTATGTGACTTTGTGACCAGCAGACCATGGGTATCACACTGCCCAAGGAAAAGCCCATTCCATAATGTCTGCCCCAGGTTGTCACTGTGTGATGTAGTCTAAAGTGGAGAAAACATGAGAAAGAGTATTTCTAGGGAATTCCAGATGTGCCTAATGAAAATGAATTTCTGTTTCTTTCTCTAAGCAATGCTTGGAAGAGGCAGATTCACAGCCCATATAATTTCATTGTTTAAAATGACATTTGCCAGCTTATTCCTAAGGTTTGCGAGGTCAGTGATACTGCAGACACATGTGCTAAGATATTCCTCTTGCTCTGTTCTTGGTTTTGAGGGAAGCTTTTGCAGGAAAGAGTAGGATGTGTTCTTGTAAAGCTTGTTCCACAATGAATACAGACAGAAAGCAAAACTAATTTCACAAGGACAATGTTTGATCATCTTATTTTCTATATATAATTCCATACATAAATATAAGTTGTACACAATTAAAAAAAAAAAAAAAGTAAAAAAAAAGCCAGTATGGCTGCCAGGCTGATCAGCTGATCACTTTACCTCGTTATGTATTCTTTTCCTTTTCCTTTAACTGGTTCCTTGAGGCATTTTTAGGATTGAAACACCTCAAGACAGAGACTATGGTTTTCATTTATATTTGTATGCTTTGAATCTTACAGACATATAAGTAAAAATAAGTCTGTACGTATTTTCTCATCTACTGTATTATATAGCTCATACATGTGTTATTCTTCACAGGCTTTATAAACATATATAACCATAGTATATATGCATAGGCTCAAACTTAAGATGCAGAAAGTCAGAGAGTGTCTGTGGATAATAATCTTTACTTTGTATGACTGGTCACATGAGAAAAATATTTCTACCTGTATAGCAACCCAGAACTCAATCATCACGTACACAGGTTTACAGGCATAAATGCTGAGCCCCTCTGGCTATTTCAGGCAGTAAAGAAGTGATCACCCCCAGTAGCAACAGACTCTCTGCTCTGCTTCTCACATGGTCCAAGGCCTCAGTTATTCAGTGTGAGGAAGTCTCTGGACTCTCAGGACGCGCTGGAGACACAACAGCACACCAATGTGGTTAAAAGCTGTTAGTCTACTTTATTGTTAAGCACTATTCTATTTATACACATTAACAGAGCATTCTACAAAACACTCTTCAACTGTTCACACAGGCGCTTATCCAATCAGAGCTGTGAGACGTTCTTTCTTCTTCTAAAGGTGTCCTTGGTTCTCATGCTGCTTATCTTGTTCCATAGCTGCTGCTCTGAATAGCTTTTCCAGCTGCTGCTCTGAACAGTTTTTCTTCTATTCCCACAACTCCCCCTTTTTTGTTTATTCGCAAAACTACTACCATACTATGAAACAGTAACACTAAAGTAATTATAACTCAATCAAGGCCTCGATTGACAGTACTCTAACTGTGAGAAAGGAGACAAGGCAAACATAGCATACTGACAAGAAATACTGTTAACCTACTAAAAAGAACAAACACATGTTTGGCCTGCAGCCCAACTTTCTGCAACCTGGAAATAAATCCCTGGGGGCCCCGTTCTGTGTTTATCTCTAACTGCTTTGAAAAAGGTCTTCAACTTTAATATATTCTGATACACTGATTGATTGATCGCTAAGATTTATCCAACAGATGCTTTTAGAGTACTTGTGATTATGCCTTTGGCTAATAGGGAACTAATAGTTGTACAACTTTTGCATGCCAAATAGAACTAGGGACATTATTACTTACTGACCCCTCGAGAAACAACAACTTGCAGAAAATAAGAGAGAAAGTACATGGCAGTGGTGAATGCGATAGGTAGTGCCAGCAGGGCGTCCCCTGCTTCAAGGTGCACTTTTCCTCTACCACCCACACAGATTGTCTCTTGCTTTTATTCTTCTCAGGGTCCGAAGGGTATTTTCCATTTGTACACTGTATCCGCATGGCCAGTGCGCGATACAGAGCCCAAGTGGAACAGTTACCTGCGAACATAATGAACTATCAAGGTTAGCTCTCTGAGCATGCATCTTTGCCTCAGGTGATGCATGGTCATATTTTAAAAATTCCTGGTAAGTGGGATGAAAGAAGGTTAGTCATTCTATAATACAGGGTTATCCCTTTGCCTGGGATTTCTTTCCAGGTTTTGCCTTTGCAAATCAAGAAAGGCTATTTGATAGGCTGATAGTATCATAACCAAACGTTACTAATACATTAAAATCTATTCTTATATAATATATAAGAATATATAAGAATCTATTCCCCTAGATTCCAGCACTGGTAACATTAAATTGTGTTTAATTCACATTTAATCTACTACTAACATAAAGGAAGTACTCAACCGCATTAAAATACAGGAAAATCACCCCCTAAATTATACCATTATTGTACTAACAAGCTACAAGTCAATATCAAACAATAAGAAGCACAAGCCAGTCATTTTAAGTCTGGTATCAGACTATTTCTCATGGTCGTCTCACATCTTGGCGCCGTCCCTTTTGTGGGCTGCTTGCTCGCAATGTTCCGAAGAGGGGTAAACATGGCCGAGCTACGTCAACCACTCCTCCACAATTTCCCCTTTTTCTTTTTGCACAAGCAAGACAGCAGTGGACATTTTGTTGAGCAAGTGTTTTACAATTCCGATAGCTATACTAATAATTATAATACCTAAAACAATCAGTAGAAGAACGTGAAAGCCATCTTTTACCAAACCTTGCAGCAACCTGGTAATACCCCATCCCTCTAGCCATTTGTCCAGCAGACTGACATCTTGCTGTATCTTATGTGCACATCCTTTCAAGTATGTGATGGCCTTGTGAATTGACTCACTATGGTCACTGAAATTGAAGCAGCACATACCATCAAAATCCTCACATCTGTGTCCCTGGGCTAATAGCAAAAAGTCAATGGCAGCTCTATTTTGCAGCAAGGCATGGCGTAAGCTACTTTGATCTAATAATAATTGCTCTAAAATATCAGTGGTTACATTAGCTTGTTTTTCTGCCCAGCATGCTAAGCAAGCTATCATTTTTTTGTGCATTCTGAGCAACAGCCCCTGGTATAAAGACAGCTAAAGCCACTCATGCAGCCATGGATAATAATTCCACACTGTCGTTGCAATCTGGCAGTATACCTACGCTACGTTTAGAGCGGATGACATACGTTTCCTGGAAAGTGAGAGAAAAAATAGTGAGTTTATTAATGTAACACGGACCCCCAAAGGCATTTCCTGGTATACCCTGCCAGGCACTCTCCCCACATATTAGAAAATACCCAGGGGGTAGCACTTTTGGTTTCTGTGAGCCAATCAAAATTTGTGTGGTGCTCCATCCAAACTCAACTGCTCCTAGTGTGGTTGGTACCATAGTATTGGACCGATAAACTGGTCGACCCACACCATGCCTGTACTGAATAGACTACTTGCTTAGGAGAAACTATTGTCCATGTTTGGTTTCCAGGGAAAGGGATTTGAAGCGAGTAACTCCTAATAGCCTTTTGCCATACTGAGTGTGTATAATTGCCAAACATGAAACATGTTTTCTTCCATCCCATAGATGTGTTACCGATCTGTTGAGCTCCAAGAAGATTCAACTCCTGTGGGTCCCAGGCTATAGTGGTATTGTGACCCTTAAGAAGCATGAAAGAACAATCAGCTGGAGTGTCTAATACATTGCAACTACCTGTGGAGTAAGCAGAAAAGTCAGAATCATTTAGAAATGGCATTCCTATTAAACAAGTTTGAAAAGGGTCAGTGGCAGAAGCAAGCACTAAGCAGAAGTCAGTCCAGCCTGTTGATTTACCCAGGTGACCCACATGTTTTGCCTTGGGTTGATTTGGGGTGGTTCAGGTAGCACTTCTGTGCTGAGGGCAAACACTGTGAGCAGGAATCCAAATAGGGCCGTCATCTGTGGAAAGACAAAAATAACCTCTTCCTACAAATATAATAATACTTGGGCCCTTCCAATCTCCAGTCAAAGGATCTTTGTAAGATACTTTTGCAGACTCAGTTAGTACTCTCATACTAGTGCCTGAATGATGCAAGGTTATAGCAAGTACCGATGAGCCTCCTTGAACAGAAAGGAAGTTAAGGGAGAAAACAGTGCTCATGAGGCGATCTGGCACATCACGTATATCACCCATTCGGTTTAGTTGCGCTTTTAGTGTAGCATGCGCATGTTCTATAATAGCCTGACCTGTAGGAGTATGTGGGATCCCGAACTTATGTTGAACTCCCCACTTTTGCAAAAAGACTGTACCGACTGCGACTTACAGGCCAGCCCATTATCTGTTTTAATTTGTTTTGGAACTCCTAGGATAGCAAAACATACAATCCAATGTTTAATGACATGCTTAGCAGATTCGCCCGCTAAAGGAGAGGCCCATGTAAACCCAAAGTAAGTGTTGATAGTGACATGAGCATACTGCAGTCGACCAAACTCTGCAATATGGTTGGTATCTGTCTGCCACACTTCCAACGCTCCAAGCCTCAGGGATTGGTCCCCAGCCCAAAGCCACCGTTATGTGACTGTACTGTGGACATGTTTGTACTATTAACCTTGCATCGTTCACACCAATATTAAACTGTCTATGTAAACCATGGGCATTTTGATGAAACATCTCCTGAGAGCTACAAGCAGCATCAAACAGATTAACAGGGGTCACTATAACCAATTTATCATCTACAGCATTACCTTCCCCTAAACCAAGTATTTAGGTGGCTGCAAATATGGATGACACAATTGGTTCCTTTCTTTGCCGTAACATATGTTTAAGACGTAAAAACATAGAGATAAGCCACATATTCTCGTTGTCTCTAATGTGGGCATCCTCAGTTCTTTGACATAGGCCAGCTGCATAGAGGGAATTGGGTACAACATTTAGAGGTTCATTTGGCCATGCAGTAAAGGCCCATAAAATTGCTTTTAGTTCCATAGTTTGTAAGCTGTCTTGCAGTTCCACTGGCATAAACTGATGCTTCCAGCTATTGTCCCACCACACACAGACAGCTTTGTGGCTCCTCTGTCCAGTGTCAGTATATACTGTGTGACCATTCACCGGTTGTCTTGAATACCAAGGTATTTCAATCCAGTCTGTTTTTTCCAGGAACTGTGCTACTCGCTGATCTGGGCGTTGTCTATGCAAACGACCAGGGTATACTTCTAAAGCCAACTGTAAGGAGAAGGAGTGATGGTACACCCACTCTGCCCACAGCGAGGTAAAGGATAAAATAATATTGTCAGGTTCTCGCCCTGCTATGCAGCGAACTCTGTCTCTGCCCATACAAATCAGTTCAGCCACTGTATCAATATGAGTCACCAAGGACGACTGAGGCTGAGCAGGAGGTAACAGCCATTCTAGCAAAAAAAAAACACAGAAGGAGAAGATTGTTTAGTAGGCCTGTTTTGAGGAGGTGTGCCTTTTTTTTCCATTGAGAGATGACTGCGAAAGCGTGCTTCTCCTGGACATACACGACAAAAGAAATGTTGTGAAGTAGGGATTGACGATGCCTAGCTGCTGATTGAATTTGGGCAGTAATCTGAACTGCTTAGCCTCAGGCGTCAGTACAATCGCATCATTAGCACGTCTCCCCCTTAACAATTATAACAACAGTTCTAGTTGAGTGTTAGAAATGCCAACCGATGGCCGTAGCCATTGTAAGTGACCTAAAAGAGTTTGTAAGTTGGTAAGTGTAGAAATGTCAATTTTCAATTCTGCAGTCTGAGGGTATATAATAGCATCTGACAATTTCCAACTCAGATATAACATAGGAAAGGTGCGTTGCACTTTCTCCGGTGCCACCATAAGGCCAAATTGAGAGATATGGGAGATTAATTGCACTTCCCAACTATTATCAAAAGGCTGTTCCCTACAGCACAGTATGTCATCCATGTAATGATAAATGATCATATGAGGGTTTGCTTTATGAATGGGTTGAAAGGCAGTGGCTACGAATAGCTGACACATAGTCAGAGAATTCTTCATGCCTTGAAGCAGTACAACCCATTCATACCGAGAGGCTGGCTCCACTTTATTAACAGATGGCACAGAGAAAGCAAAACGCTTACAGTCTTGTTCAGCAATAGGAATCGTGAAAAAACAATCCTTAAGGTCTATAACCAATATATGCCAACCTCGCAGTACCATAGCAGGTGAAGGGAGACCAGGTTGTAAGGCACCCATCACTTCCATTTGATCACTGATTTTCCGGAGGATGCAGCAGGCTCCATGTGCCAGATTTCTTTGGAATAACAAAGATTGGTGTATTCCAAGGGCTAGTGGAATGTCGAATATGACCTGCTCGAAGTTGTTCCTTTACTAATGCTTGTGCAGTTTCTAGATGCCCCTTTGACAGTGGCCACTGCTCCACCCATATTGCCTCATCTGTTTTCCAGCTGATAGGAATAGGTGGCGGTGCCGCAGTGACCATTAGACTAAATCCCTATTAGTGAGCCTAATTCCAATCTGGGACAGAATATCGTGACCAACTAGCATTTGCAAACCACTGGGCAACACTGCAACATGTAATAGGAGAGAGATTACTCTTTCTCCCTTAAGCTGAAATTGCACTAGGTGCGTAGAGCGTTTTGTAGCAGAAAAATCACCAACACCACTAATGTTTGTGACAGGGGAGGCCGGCCATTGCACAGGCCAAACAGCAGTAGATACAGTAGAGACATCAGTGCCTGAGTCTAATAAAGCTTTTACTGATTCAGTGATGTCTCAAGAAGTCAATGTTACTTATATCATTGGCTGTTTCCCTAAATAAGTTGTTAGACAGGCTAGAGGGCCAGGCGACCCAAAGCTCCCTATCCTAGTAAGACCGTCCCTTGCAGGAGTTTGGGCTGGTATGGGAATTAACTGTGTGATTCTTGATCCAGCTGGAATAAATACAGGAGGAGTGATAGTATATAATAAGGCATATATAGGTCTGACATAATCGGAATCTATCACCCCCGGAATTAACATCACACTGGATAAGCCCAATGAAGATCTACCCATCAGCAAAGCATGCAAAGGCTGATGTTGAGACAATGGTCCGTGGGAAACTAATTTCACCTTGTGAACCACAGTATCATGTAAATAGTCATCTACTGTGGTTGCCATGTCCACTCTGAGACTACCTCGGGTGCCAGGGACATACTGATCAAGGTAGCCTCCGAGTTGCTGCTCGGTACTTGTATTGGAGCACGCCGAACTTTCGTGCTCTGCTGGCCATTTCCTGCCTTGCGGCAAACCTGGGCAGAATGAGTGGGCTGTTGACAATGATCACACCATACCTTTTTAGTGCAATTGTGCCGCATATGACCACTGAGACCACGATAGCATGTAAACTTCTCATTCCTGCCCCTTCTTGGTGACGGTGTAGCCATAGCCACTTGCACAGCGGTGGCAATTTGTGAAACCTGTCGACTTTGCTCAACTCGGGCTACGCGTTGCAACATGCTTTCGACTGTGGCCCCTTGTGGAAGCGTAGCTAATATACCCTTAGTATGGTTATTGGCATTATCATGCACCATAACCCGAAATAGCTGCTGTTTAGTTTCTTCGGGCAAATCACTATCCTGAACTGCTACCCACATTCGATCCACATAACAAGCAAATGGTTCTGTAACCCCCTGGCGCACAGTGGCAAAAGTCGATTTCTTTTTCCCAGAAGGAATGGCAAAAATTGCCTCCAACGCCAGTCTACTCAACAAGTGATGAAAAGCTGCTGGAAAAGAAACCTGTGCGTCAGAGGAGGCATAGGGACTTATCCCTGTCAGCATTTCTGCTGTAGTGCCGTACAGTGAATTGGCAGGCTGCTGAGCTGTTGCAGCCTCGTGGTGTGCTCTATTGGACCACTCTTGGAGAAACAACAAATTTTCTGATGGTGTTGATAACAATCTACCCAAATTTCTTATATTGTTTGGTATATTCACATCAGCAGTTAAAATCCATTGAATAATTTGTTTAGATGCCTTGGCTTTAAGGCCGTACTCCGTAACCATTTTCTGCACTTGTTGTAACAATTTCCAATCATGGGATTCCCGTTGCGCACCCTGCTGATTATATACCGCTGGGCATGCAATTTGAGAAACCGTTTCCCATTGCCCCTCCAATATAGCATCACGGATTACCCCCGACCACCGTGAGGGAGCAGCTGCTGCTGGGTGAGTCGTTGGAGCAACAGGCGCTATTGGTAGGACAGGACCCGTAGAAGGCACTGGTTGAGAACCTCGGTCAGACCCTGTATCTCTTTTTTGCTGCATACAGATTTCCAGGCTACATAATCGCTCTGTTAATATTTTAACCTTGCAATCCAGTTTTTCCAACCCCTCACCTCCATCGTTGCTCTCTGATTCTGCAGGAGACTGCTCCTTGCAGTGTACATCAGGGGTGATGTCAGGTATAGCCCCTTTTCCGTGCTGCAATACTGCAGATGACTCAGTAGCAACGTCATTCGAGAGATCAGGGGCTGCTGCCTCTACCGATGCTTTTACCTGACCGGCTGAGGAACACACAGGGTGTGTGATACCCTGAACAGGCACGTCAAACTCTGA
The DNA here is from genome assembly GCF_987193195.1 of Phasianus colchicus. Lineage (NCBI taxonomy): Eukaryota > Metazoa > Chordata > Aves > Galliformes > Phasianidae > Phasianus > Phasianus colchicus. The sequence goes on from NC_143437.1 coordinate 75,525,421, forward strand.
AGCCAAATTAGTTGTTGTACCGGCCAGTGCCTGTATAGCTGCAGCAGCTACCTGTTGCTCGGCTTGCATAGTTTTTAAAGTATTAATAGTAGACCTCCACAAGGGGCCAAGGGTCCGCAACAACTTTTCTTCCTTTCCACCACTGATGACTGAGTCCCACATGTGGTCCCCAATATCCCGCCATTCGTCAACGCTGAATATCAGCACAACTTCCGACAAATGTCCATTCTTCTGAGCCCAGTTCACCAGCTCGGTCATGCCTTTAGGAGATGACTGCTCCCCTCTCTTAGAGAGTATACTTAACAGCAGTTTCTCCGCAGCTTCCCACTCCATTGTGGATACAGAGGGCAGGTTGGACCCTGCTTCCAGCTAACCGCAACACTTACGTTGGCGCCAACTTCCAGCTACCGCAACACTTCTGTCGGTGCCAACCTCTGTCGCGATCGTCTTGCCATTGTCCACTTCCCTGAATCGTCCCACTCTATCCCTGTTTGAGCACCAAATGTGGGGAAGTCTCTGGACTCTCAGGACATACTGGAGATACAACAGCACACCAATGTGGTTAAAAGCTGTTAGTCTACTTTATTGTTAAGCACTATTCTATTTATACATGTTAACAGAGCATTCTACAAAACACTCTTCAAGAACTGTTCACACAGGCGCTTATCCAATCAGAGCCGTGAGATGTTCTTTCTTCTTCTAAAGGTGTCCTTGGTTCTCATGCTGCTTATCTTGTTCCATAGCTGCTGCTCTGAACAATTTTTCCAGCTGCTGCTCTGAACAGTTTCTCTTCTATTCCCACAACGCAGTTTCAACTACAGCCTCCGCTCAGGGCAGGATTTTGTGAAGGTATCCATCCTCAGTGCAGAAACTAGAAAGCGTAGCATCAAATGTGCTGTTTTACTGTGTGATCTCACCAGATCAGCTCCAAAGATTATGAGTCATGCTTTCTACTTACTTTAATTAGAGTTTGTTTCTCTGTATTACATCACACTTCTCCCTACCGCTACTCATCATGAAATTCCAGTTGATTGACTAAAATTCCATGGCTATCCATACTGAAAGCACACTGTTATTGTGTGATTTCACTTTATGCAACGGATAATATGTTCTTTAATATTACATCTAGATACTTTTCAAGGTGTAAGATTTCACTGAAAATTATTCCTCACATCTGATGCAAGGCCACCAGTGCTGAGGTCAAACTGCAAGAACACTGGGGAGGTGGGTGTCAGCCCACTGAGAATGATAGCTATTTTGCTCATGATCCTGCTGTCCAGCTGCTTACCTCCATTACATCAAGCACGCTATCAGTTCAGTTGCAGAGGAATTCAGTTGCAGAGGAACAAGAGGAAGGCATCTTGTTTTTTGGACCTGCAAGTCAGTGTCTGCAGTCACACTTGTTGTCCTTCAATAACAGCAGCTCTCTAGACAGCCAGATACTTTCCTACCTCTGTAGGTGTGAGGACAGTTTGCAGACACACAGATTCCTTTATAGCACGATACCCAGTTCAGGGACTGGGATTTAAAGTAGCTCTGTCTGAAGCTCCTGCCTATACAGAACTTTATTCTACAAACATTGTAATACCTTAGAGGCTTGTGCTAAAAACACATTTTCCCAGAATAAAACCCTGATGGAAAATTTAAGATTCACATGAAGACTTGAAAGCAAGTTGCTTTTATTGCATCCATTAGTCTGTGCGTTTTATTACTGCTACAAAAAGGAGGGTTTTATTACTGCTACAAAAAGGAGGGCGTACTAGATATCTGGCTTGTCTTCTGTTGGAATTTGTGTTAAGAACTGTATCATAGTCTTGCATTATGGAACAACTCTAGGAGCTGATTTGGCTGGCTTCATGCTGTTTCCTGTTTACTTTGGATAGGAAAAATAACTGTACTTTAGCTTACATCATGTTAAGTCTGTGAGGCTGTGGTGCCCCCTAATGTTTTGAAGATTACAGATCGGTAATTTTGTTGTTGAACTCTCAAAGCTCTCTGCTGGAAGAACACTGTAAATGACATTTTCTCCAATATGTTGGAGAACTTGGAGCATAGTTTGAACATCCCTTTTTGTTATTTTATATGCACAAGCATTAAAATAATTCCTTCTAAAGTCTTATTTTCATTTTCAAACATAGAATAATTGATTTGTCATAAAAGTCAGTTTCTTAATTATTTCCTGACACCAAACAGGCGGACATGGTTTTAAAACTGTTAAGCCATTAGCATTTTCTTTTGGCTTATGGAAGAGTTGGTGAATGCTCAGCATGTTTAAATGCCTGTATGTTTAGGTTTTCTTATTAGCATAAGTGACCATAATGTTAAGTATAAGTATGTTTTCAAGGCACTGGATTATATTATTATTATTACGATTATTATTATTGTTTCTGATGCTGTTAGGATTTAACCACTATTGGAATAAGGAACAACTACAGTATCAAAGAAGTCTTAGTACTTATTCAGATTTAAACAGCACTTCCCCTTTCTTCCCCCCACAAAAGCTTCATGCCTCCTGAGCATAGGGTAGTTGACACATCAGTATAGAACCTCATAATCTTTATTAAGACATAACAGCTGGTTGGTTTCCTTTACCTTGAACACATATCAGGGCTAGCATACCTGAATGAGCTAGTTAGTTACAATAGTAATAAAAGTCATTATTAGTATACTATATGCAATTAATAAAAGTTAATATTAATAAAATGAAAAGTGTGAGGTTATTTACCAGCAGTAGTTTGAATAAATGTTCAGTCTGTATGGAGGAAAAAAGATATAAATTGTGTTTTTCACATTTTCTTCATGTTCACATGTTGTTTTTTTTCTTTTTTCGAGTCGAAGTAGAACACAAATGCAGCTCTCCACTACCAGAAACATTGCAGATAGACTGAAATCAGAGAAGCCAACAAAGCTATGATAGAAGGAATGAACCTTATCCTGGGAAAATAACTTACTGATTGTCGTGTTTCCTCTGAGAGAACGATTATAACTGGCAAACAGAAACCAGGGCGAGGATACAGGAGTTTGAATGCATGTAGATAAAAGAGAAGCAGCATACAGAGAAGAAAGGAGGGAATTCTATACCATGGACTGTTAAAACATTTGCAGTTGTTTTCTCAAAGCATTGCACAACCACTACACCGTGCACCTGTGTTTTTCTTGTTCAAACAGCAAGTGCACACTTCTAAAAGCCATGTTAAGAATGTGGGAACTGGGTGCTCTCTGCTGGTACAACAGGAGAAGTAATCTTAACTATAGAGCCAAACAGAAAGGTGCCTGTTTGCTAAGATGTAACACAAGAACTGTCATCCTATGCCTGTAAATTCTTTTGGAGTGTCTAACATGGCAAAGCTCAGCATGAACTACATATGCAGAACATGCAGATGGGCCTATGAGCTGTAAGTTACCAACTGTTCCAGACCTGAAAGCAACACGGGCAGAACCACAGCAATGTAAGAGGAAGCACTTGACATGTGGGCTGTTTCTGGGAGGGATCAATGCAGTAGTCCGGCAATGCAGAGAAGTGACTGAAGGAACTTGGGCTGTTTAGCCTGGGGAAAAGGAGGGTGAGGAGAGACCTTATTGCTCTCTTCAAATATCTGAAAGGTGCTTACAGAAAGAGTGGGGTTGATCTCTTCTCACTGGTGACAGGTGACAATGCAGAGAAATGGCCTCAAGTTGCACCAGGTTAAGTTTAGGTTGGATATCAGAAAACACTTCTTTACAGAAAGGGTTGTTAAGCACTGGAATAGGCTCCCCAGGGAGGTGGTTGAGTCACCATCCCTGGATGTGTTTAAAAACTGTTTGGATGTGGTGCTCAGGGACATGATTTAGTAGAGGGTTTATAGAGTTAGGGTAGTATGGTTAGGTTGTAGTTGGATTCAATGATCTTTGAGGTCTTTTCCAACCTGAGCTATTCTATGATTCTATGATTCTCCAAAGTGTGAATACTCTTTGCTAGACAATACTGATCCTCTGTGTGCTTCAGTTTTTCCCATGTAAAATTCCCAGTGGAATACACTGAACACTGATAAGAGCAAAAAGTTTTATCCTCTGTTTCCACACTCCCTTTCTATGTACCGCCTCTTGATGTCATGTTTACAGCATGTTCACCTTTAAAACCTGGGTGGAGCCCAAAGGCTGGGTGTGAGCGCAGTGAGGCGGTGGGTGCGGCGTTTCAGCGGTGACAGCAGTGACACAGGGCCACCTGTGCCTGTGCAGTTGTTTACGAGCACAGCATGCACACTCTTGTTCATTGCTGGCAAAACTGCATGGCTAGCGGCGGTGATTATGTTGAAAAATAGCGTTTTGTAGCTGCGAATTTGATCTATCGAACAGTATTATAACGTTCTTCATAGCTGTTGCAATCTTGGTGGAAATAAACGGGAGGCATTACTTTCGGAGCAGCCCGCGGACGCCCCTCACACCGCCCGCGCACCGCCCTGCCCGCCCGCAGGCGCCGCGGTTTCACTTTCTGTTCGGCCGCCTCTGGCGCCCCCTGGCGGCCGGCTGCTGCCCTATCCGCACCCGGCGCGCCGCGTCCTATGGCGCTGCTCCGAGCAGCTGGGGAAAATAAGAGAGACGAGGCGTCCGTAGAACCGCAGGACCACGGGACGGCTCGGGGAGGAGGGCGCTTCACACCCCCTCAGTCTCGACAGGCTGTCGTTAAGCGGCTCGGGCCCCGTTCGGGCCGGCCCCGCTCGCCACCCTGGCTCCCGACCGCCCGGCGGACCCGGCATGGCGGCGCCGGCAGCGCGCACCCGGAAGCGGAAGCGGCCGCGGAGCACTGCGGGCCGGCGGCCGAGGCGGAGCTGGGTCTGAATGAAGGCGCCGCGGGCCCGGGGCCGCGGGCGCGTCTGAGCGCCGAGGGGCCGCTCCCGCTCGCCCCTTCCTCCCTCCCTGCCCCTCTGCCCTCGCCCCGGGCCCGGCCATGTCTTACAACAAGATCCCGCCGCGCTGGCTCCACTGCCCCAGGAGGGGACAGCCCGTGGCAGGTGAGCGCCCGGCTCGGCCCCGGCGCGGCTGCGTGGCGGCGGCGGCCCCCGCCGTGCCCGCTCCCTTCCGTCCCCCTCCCGGCCCGCCCGCCCTCCGTTCTCCGGCCCCGCCGGGCGCTTTGTCCCGGGACCGCGGCACCGCGTGGGCCGCGCGGAGTCCCGGGCGGAGACGCGGCGTCGGCGGAGAAGGGAGCACCGGGGCGGTGCCGCCCGCTCCCTCCCGGGCCTCCCGGAGCGCTCAGCGCTGCGCTTCCTCTCCGCGACGAAGTTCGGGGCTGAAACTTATGCCTCGCGTCACGGCTGGATGGAACGGGGCGGCTCGGGGCGCCGGCAGCCCGTCCCGGGTCCGGCGCGGGCCGCGTGCCTCCCGCCTCCTCCCGGGCAGCGCTCCCGAGCTGGGCGCCGCGCACGGCCGCGGCTCCGCGTGCACCCGAGGCGCTGCCGGCGGTGCCGGCCCGGTCTGTGCGCACCCGCTGGGGCGCGGGGTGGGTGTCACGGAAACACTTTTGGGTTGGTCTTTGAGGTGGATGCCCCCCTAGCATGAGATAGAGCAAACAGGCTGTTTGCTCGCGCTTGCTACCTTTATCAGGCAAGCGATCAGAAAACACTTATTTTTTTCCGTAATACCTTTCAGTTTTCACTCACCCATCTCCCTGTCTGTGATAATTTCGAGGTACTCGTCTGCATCATAGTGTTTGCTGCTCTGTGTGCTGTGAGCCAGGCGGTAGTTTGGTGCCTGCCTTCTCTGTGCCACATTTCTGCATTATCTCTTTCCTTTTCTGTGCCTGCCGTTAGTTGTGGGGCTGCAGAGGTAGATGGTTTCTTACAAACTTATTTAGAGCTTCCTCAGACATCTCAGGAACCTCAGTTTTCCCAGCAATGTGCGTTTCTTGCCATTACTGGCACGTCATTTCAGCTGTTCATCATGTGGGTTACTGTTTTCTCTCAAAGTTCTTTGTACTTCCCTGAGCTTGACTTAATTAAGTAGCATTATCATATTGCTCATCTCCCTTATCTCTTCTCTTTTCTGATCACTGCCGAATATTTTGCTTTGTATCTATTAGACATTTGATAGCGTAAGTTGTCAGCCTTTGGCCACCACAAAAATAGCCCCATGAATCTATTCTTTGTTTTTCTTCTCAGCAAGTTCTTAATCTCTAGAAGTTGTTGGTTTTGTTCGTGTGTTTTTTTTGTTTTTTTTTTTTAAGCCAGAGCTGCTAAAAAAAAAAAATGGACAGAGTAAGCACGAATGTAGTTCATCAGCATGTCATCTGCTGAGCACTGAATGCACGGTCTGTGCTTGTTCAGGAACTGCAAGGTGGCTGTTCTGCTCTGTGCGTTCTGACACAAGAAGTTAGTACTAAAAAAAAAAAAAAAGGAAAGTGCTTGGTTTGTTTCTTTGGCTGCATTATCACAATGCTTCATTTAATTTTTAGGGATTTTGTGCATGTGTACAGTTACCAGAAATCATAATGAACCATCAGTCTTACCTTTTTATTTGTTATTCTGCATTCAAACCATCTATTTTAGTGAGTTGACTTCCCTGCTGTTGCTGCTGTCTCCCAGATACTTTATATTCCCATTTGGATCAGCTTTTCAAACAAATTTGTGTGTTTCTGTGCATGGCTTCATTCCCTTCTAATAATGTGTCAGTAATACTGTCATTCAGCAAAGCTTGTCTGGCTTCTGTGGGCTAACAGGCATCACATGTTTGATTGTATCCCTCTTATGCTAGTGGCATCTTTAAGTTCTAGGTGACCTCAGATATAAGAACTGGGGAGGTCTGGAGCTCTCTGTGAGGTTGAGTTCATTCAGGCTAACAGGACTGTCATTCTTTAAGTTGTAGTGTGCTGCCACTGGTTTTATGCAACGTTTCCATGTTGTACTGCATTGTGGTAGCAGCTCAGTTGCACGTTTAACAAAAAGAGCTTTCTCTGAACTCTTGGAACTGAAGTTACTGGATTGCTTCAGCCTTGCTGCCTTGGCATTTCTGTCTCTGCAAGTACCTACCCTTTATAACCGCCTGAAATCACATCTGTTTGTTTTTTGCTATAGAGAATCTTAGCAAGATACTGAGGAAAAGACATGAGAAGTGTTTCAGCAACGTCCTTCAGTCTGCTGTTGGTTCATATTAGTTAATCTTCTTCTAGCCTTGCACACTGCATGCAGAGTTGTCAGATATTATTAATAACATATGTTTTTAAACTTCTAAAGCCATTGCTTTCATAGCCTGATTAGAAAATTTCCCCAACTTGGAATGCAATTACTTGAATTCCCTGCTGTCTTCTAATGCTGGCAGACAACTTGATCACTGCCACGCAAGTTCTGTTTCTACATGGTGATGCCAAACTTCAGTTTGTAGAAGTTGGGCACCTAAATGGTTCCAATGATCAGGGTTTCAGTATGTTCCCAAATAGTATTAAATGGAGCCTGTTAAAATACTCAGCACTTCCACAGAATGAATAGGTGTGTTTGGATGGCAATGAGGAGTACTGAAGTGAATTAGAAAAGCACGCTTGATGTTTTGTTGGATTCTTGGCAAAGATAGATTCCTGCATTAAGATCACACAGAATCACAGAATGGCCAGGGTTGAAAGGGACCTCAAGGATCATCCACAGTCAGGATTTGGAGAATCAGTCTGAACAGTTTAAGCTATGAGTTAATGTGGAAGGAAGGGTTAACAGTGTGAGAAGCTGAATAGGAATGTTGAAAGTGACAGGAGATGCAACAAACCAACAGAATTAAAGCAGGTAGGTCAAACCAGGAGGAAATGAAGGAGGGCAGCCAACCCTCACACTGTGGCCAAGGGGGATGGGATAGAAAGGCAGAGGGAAGTAGGTAAATGTGAAAAGTGTTTCTGCCAGCTAAGTGAGTTGAAAGTGGCTAGGGACTTTGAGACATATGAGGTGTATGCTCACTGTGTGACTGAATGACTTTTCTCAGTTAACAGTGAGGATGCTCCTCTCATTGCCAGTTTCTGCATGATGCTGACCAGCAAATCACACAAAGCTTCTCTCAGTCTTCTCTCCATCTTTGCTTTTTTTCAGTGGCTCTTTCCTAAAAGTTAAATACTTATTTGAAACTACGCAGGATGTTTAGTTAGAATTTGAGGCTACAGAGAATGGTATGAATTTTATTGTTTAAAGAGCTCTCAGCAATCACTTGCATGCTCTTTTAGTGAGATTGGTATGCATTTTTCCATTTTCATGAAGATTAATGAGCTTCTGTCCCTGAAGCTGATTTCTATCTGAATGCAATGACTCCATCACTGTTTTCATTCCACGTGCTTTTGTTTGGGGAAGGGGCCTGCCTGCAGCTCTCTGGAGCTGGGCAGGAAGTACCAGGCATCCCAGTGGGTTATTTCAGGTGTTCTATGATAGGTAAGATGAATAGAAAGATAAAAGCAATACTGAAAAATCTTGGGTTCTTAGTGACTGATGGATAAGTTCCAATTCCCCTCAAGTTTTTGTTACAGTTCTGTCACAAACACGTCTGAGCTGCACACAGGCCCTGTGCTTTGGAGGGATGACTGTATTCCTCCTCAGGGCCCCAACAGCTCCTCTGGGCCAGGCATGTTGGATGGCAAATCGACCTTTCAGATTGGCTTTTTGTGTTTTCTACTGTACTGAGTATAAACGTTGTGTGCTGTAGCTCTGCAGCTTGACCCATGCTAAAAACTAGCTGAAACATTGAGAGTACTGCTTCTTGATGATCTGGTCTGTTTCCCTCTTGACTTACATGTGGGGCATTCTGTGAACTCAGAGCTAAGAAATGTTTCCAGTTAGCAGTTTTCATTGTAGAAGAACCTATAAAACTGCTCGGTATATTACTTTGAAATCACTAAGTTGCAAGTGCATGTATGTACATCAGTATGCATACAATACTGCCAAATTTGTGTTTTATAGGGAAGTTTTTACCTTTGAAGACAATGTTAGGACCAAGATACGATGATCAGGTTGCTGAAGAAAATCGTTTTCACCCAAGTATGTTGTCCAACTACTTGAAGAGTCTCAAGGTAAAGTTAAATTTTCTAATTATTGAAATGTTACTTTTGTTACTAACAACATTTATTCAGATATTGCTTTTTAGGTTTAAGAAAAATGTTGTTGATGGCTTTTCTGGGGACATGGGTACAGAAAAACTTAATATATATGTGTAGCAGAAATGCTAAATCACAGCTTGAATCAGTGATTGAGCACCTGGTGGGAAGGCAAGGCCAACACAAGAGAGCTCAGGTGCAAGCAATGCACCTTACTGATAAGGGATGGAGGCAGGATCCGCCCCTTCCCAGACCTCATTTAAAGGTTGGCAGTGGGGGCAAAGGTATCTCATTGGAGAGCTCTGCCTACCTGAGGCCTTTCAAGAGTAAGCAACTTTTTTTCCTTTGTTTTTGTGTCCATGGCTGCTGCACTGAGCATATCCTTATTTGCTGCAGCCTTTGACTTTGCTATTTTGTTGCCATTGCTGTACTTTCAATTGCATTATAGCATTACACTATGTATATATCTTATTTACATTTTTAGTTTTTTTTCTGTAGCTCCTTTGTTTCTAAAATACATGATTATAGGCAAGACTTGTTTAGAATTCTCCAGCTTACTCACTGTGTTATCATCAAGAACCTTATATTTTCTGTTATTACCGTCACAACCTAATAAGTTGATGTTATCAAAGTTCAGGTCCTTTGGGTTTGTAGTTTTACAGGTGATCCTGTAGTTTTACAGCTGTGCTAAGCTGCATTTTCACTTACAGGAATGAAAGTATTTAAAAAATAATAGGCATATTTCAGAGAACTCCTGTTCATTGTCTCTGTTTACCCATTTTGGTCTGTCTCATTCAGCTAGGATGCCAACAGTTCACTACTGCACAGCTGGGACGAGAGAAGGCCTTTCCAGCCTTTTGTGCTGTGCAGAGGTCTCTGTAGGGTTGGGTGCATTCAGAGATGTAGGAGGGGGGATTTTGAACCTCCCAGACAGAAAGGCACACTACTTAATTCTTTTAATCTTTTTGTTGAACTGTTATATAGAAGATGGACATTGCTTGTTTAGATTGTGTTGTTTAAAACCAATGGTAGGTTTTTTTACCTCTTTTTTAAAAAAATTTTGCTGTTGATCTAAGTTAAACAAGTTCAGAACTAGTCTAACAATATCATAGGTTAAGCACTAGAAGAGTCATGTGGCTAAAATACGAGCCTCTATTTTGTGAATCTTATTTGAGCTTTGGTATGGTGGTGAGCTACTCGATGCAGCAGTGATAGAGGTGTTAGTGGGCAAACGTGATACATATGTGCTGAAAGTGGTAGGGTTTACCTTGCTTCAATGCTATGATCTATGCATCTACGTTCTACTTGGGCTCCTCTTTTACGTAATGTGGTTTTTTTACTCCAATCAGCTTTAGTGGGCGTACTTAGAAATTTTCCAAAAGCTAGCTTATTCATGGTTTAAAGTAATATAAAATTGTGCAAGTGTTTTAAAGTTGTAGAGAACCTAAAAGACTTTCTCAGAATTTGAGTCGTTGCTTGCTACTGATTTATCACTTAAAAAACCTTAACAAAACATGGGGGGTGAGCCTTCATGGCCTTTCTACCAGGCACATCAGTTGTTTTGCAATGCTACAAGTTCATCTCTTTTGTGACTTTAGATGATTAGTCTGATAAAGCAGTTATTAGCATGAGAATCTAAACTAATGTTCTCCTAATTTTAATTAGCAGTTTAATTTTCAAACTCTAGTTTCAAAAAATCTACTAAACATTTTTTGATTTGCCGAGGTGAGCAATGTGTTACCAGAGTGCTGTATTTCTAGAGCAGCAATTTACCAACAATCTAGCAAAATGAGATGGACGTGCGTGCAGTTGAGGAAACCTAGAAAAGAGGGTTTTTGTAAGAGAAAAGTAACTCATTGGGTATAGTTGTCTTCATTTTACTTCAGTAGGTTAAATGCTACTACTTTGTAGAATAAATTCCTTCTGGAGCTTTATTATGTATGTCCATATAACTTACCTCCCACACTAGAAATTTCATCAGAAACTTCCATGAGGATTTTGGTCATGATTAGATACTTCTGTTAACATGTACTTGAAGGTACAGGTTGAGCATTTAAGATAAGATGGAACTTTCCTTAACAAGCTTCCTCTGTGTTTTCCTTTTCTCTCTCAGAGCTGGTTGCTGAAAACCTCAGTGTTAGACATTCTTTTAATAAGGGATAGCAATTCCTTTTTTTGTTTTTTTGTTTTAACAAATGCCAGTACTGAAGCAATAACTTAATGTTCTCATTTAAAAAAAAATAAATTGCACAAGCAATTGGTGACACTGTTAATAATTTCTTTCTTTCTTTCTTGAATAGGTGAATTAGTAATATTTATGCTTCATAAAAGTTAATTTTATTTCTGTTATGAAGAGCTAGGACTCACAAGAACTATTGTGCAGTTAATAAATTCAAGCTACAGTATTCCTATTAAGAAAACTGGTTACCAGTTCTTAGCCACGTTGTTGGTTTCACAGATCAATTTAATCACTGATTTTTAAACTGCTTTCCTCAAATGAAAAATGCAAGAAAGATGTCTGGGAACCAAAGAGAATTCAGTGTGTTGTGGTGTGTTTTCACCCTTCTGAGGAGGAGGATGTTTGATGAGAGACTTCTGGGGTTATGTAAAGGGAATCTAGCTGAGCCTATTTGTTTGCACAGCAACAAAAGAGTGCATGCATAAGGCATTCTATGTGTGAGATAGCTGAAGTGAGAAACAGAGGAAGAAGGCTTTTGTAAGCACAGGAGATCGTGGACTCACCAGCCGAAGTATGGCTGAGTGGAGATGGTATGAAGGTTGTGGTTTTATTGTATGTGGAAGGTGACAATTTCAAGCTACAGATCAGCTTTATTTAATCTCTTCAGTCATCTTTTAAAATTGCAAGCAAAAAAAAAAAAAAGAAAAGAAACAAAAAAACCCCAGTTTCATTGTGTTGCAATGCAATAAAATTTTAGTGTTGCAACAGTTCTTGTGAGAAAAATGTATGTGCCTTAGTGAGAAGTTGCTCAACAATTTACTCTCTTCCAAAACCATGTCATTTAATGATGGTGGGGTGTGGTAGACTGAAAAATGAGATTTATGTAAAATGTTGGATGGAAATTATAGGTTTTTTTTTTCTAATGGGTTACTAGTTTAGTTTGGTAGTTCTTCAAAGATCAGCTTCTGCTAAGAATTTTCTAGGAGCAAACCTATGAGAGCATGGCTGACAGAATGACTGTGGTAGTTGCTGTGATGTCAATGTTTGGGAGCGCAGCAAAGCAGGTGTGATGAGCATACAGGTATCAGAATATTTCCTATATGTAGGAATTGTGATTGATGAGACCATATGCAGGCACAGTTCAACCTCATTTCAGTCAGCTTGGTGACTGAAATGCTTCAGTTTCTGTGGTACCGATATTTCTTTGAGTGGATTTTGGAATATTGTAACTGGATACTTTGCTTTCAGGCCTTATGCTCTATATGCCATGCGTACACATACATGTATGTACATGTCATACATGCTTCATAGCTGTGTCTGAATTATACCAGATACCTGTGTGGTGTACTGCTCTATGAACTGTGTGAGAAACAGCCACTTCACAGGATCTTCATTTACAGGTGAATGATTTGTAATAACTATAAAGCATCAGCTGGACAGAAGTTCTGTAGTTCTGAGTTTCCTCCTAAACACTTTGCTGTATTTCATCCTCCTGTTGAAATTAAATGCAATATCCCCAAATGCTTAGTGATAATTTAGGTCTGAAATATGTTGTAGTGTTCTCCTCACTCCTTTGTATCGATCAGGAGACTGAAATCTATAAATGAATATGTTCAGAAGAGTAATCTCTAAAAGTTAAAGGAAAAATGTGTGAGTATTTTTTGAGCTTAAATGTTTTGATATGAAAATAATTTTTGTTTTCATACATCTCAATGGTAACTCTTCACTGCAGGAGCAGTTTGGGGAAGTTTGGAGGCTTCTGGTTGGAGCCTTTGAAGCTGCTGCTATTTGAGAACAGTGGAGTTGGGAACTGGCTTTGAGTTTTCAGTACTAAAGTGGAATTGTGTCCCCTACTTCGAAAGGGGAGAATGTTAATCTGTGCTTTACAAATTACTCACACTTATTTTAGCTCTCTGTTGATAACCTGTGATATTAAATGGTGTTATGCTTTAACTTCCCGCTTTTATTAAACAGCTCATTTTCCTAACAACTTTTTCCTTCTGTTGAGGCTGTTGGATGATGCAGCGTCGTCTTCAGAACTAATTCTCATTTTGGAATATCTTTCTTACTATGCTGCAACTGGATGAAAAATCCTCTGCTTTAAAATCATTTTCATTAAATCTTAATCTTATTTCAAAAATAGTTTTTCTCCTTAGCTGAGGATGTCTTGGAAACACTATACCTAACTTCATATTTTAAATAGAAGAACAATTTATCCAACTGAGCTGTGCAGAATCCAAAGAGGAGGGTAGTTACGGGGCCACTTGTGTTGCTTTGTAGGGTAGAGCTCTTCAGGGAATATACAGCTGGTTCTTGTATCAGTCTTTTTGCCTACTCTCACCACGCTACTGATAGGATGCAGAACATGGAAGAAGGTTATTGTGCCTTTTTTTGTCAGATCATGCTGCTAGAAGATTCTATGTGGTTCTGTCCTGTCCAGTATCTTTATTGATGACCTGGATGAGGGCATTGAGTGCACCCTCAGTAAATTTGCAGATGAGACCAGGCTGGCAGGGAGTGTCAGTATGTCTGGGGTTAGCAAGGCCCTACAGAGGGATCTGGACAGACTGGATCACTGAGCTGAGGCCAATAGGATGAAGTGCAACAAGACTAAGTGCTGGATTCTGCACTTTGGCCACAACAACCCCAGGTGGTGCTACAGGTCAGGGGCAGAGTGGCTGGAAGACTGCGTGGAAGAAACATACCTGGAGGTGTTGGTTGATGCTTGGCTGAATATGAGCCAGCATTGTGCCCAGGTGGTCAAGAACATCAAGGGCATCCTGGCTTGTATCAGAAACAGTGTTGCCAGCAGGAGCAGGGAAGTGATCATCCCTCTGTACTCAGCTCTGGTGAGGTCACACCTCGAGTGCTGCGTTCAGTGTTGGGCCCCTCACTGCAAGACAGACATCGAGGCCCTGGAACATGTCCAGAGAACGGCAACAAAGCTGTGAGTAGTCTGGAGCACAAGTCTTATGGGGAGCAGCTGAGGGAACTGGGATTATTTAGTCTGGAGAAGGGGAGGTTCGGGGGTGACCTTATTGCTCTCTACAACTTCCTGTAGAGAGCAATGAAGGAAGGTTGTGGCAGAGTGGAGGTCCGCTTCTTCTCCTGTGTAAGTAGCGACAAGATGAGAGGGAATGGCCTTGAGTTGTGCCAGAAGTGATTCAGGTTGGATATTAGGAAGAATTTCTTCTCTAAAAGAGTGGTCAGGCACTGGAACGAGCTGCCCAGGGAGATGGTGGAGTCGCCATCTCTGGAGGTGTTCCAGTGATGTTTAGATGTTGCACTGAGGGACGTGGTTCAGAGGGAAATATTGGTGGTAGGTGGCTGATTGGGCTGGGTGGTCTGGGAGGTCTTTTCTGACCTTGGTGATTCTATGATTCCCTGCATCTTTCACTGTTTTACTTATTTTTCCTAGTTTGCTGTCCAGTATGTTCACCTAAAGGTACCAGTGTGAGAACATGTTATTCTACTCTGAATAGTTTTTAATTGGTTTAGGTCAGGGTTAAGGGCCTACAGTGTAGCACCAGGAAATTGTGTGTGGCCTCACTTGTGAATTAAATAATCCTCAAGATGTTTGCTAAATGTTGTTGAAAATAGAGGGGAAGTAATTTATTGCCTTGTGTGTGCTCCCTGCGAAATAAATCATGGGATAATATGCTGCTGTCTATCCATGTGTCTAGCAGCTCAGCTGACATGAAATATTTGAAATTTCAGATGATGTGACATTGTTTTCAGGTGGGTTGCTATCAAAGTGCTTGTGTTTTCACAGTATGCTCACAGTAAACCATTCAGAACAAAATACACAGCATTGGTAAACAATGAAGGAGAGGAGAAATTTAGAACTAATTTGGATATTGGAATACTTAGTGCTGCCGACACAACGTTATGATGCTTTTTAACATCCATTAAATAAAAATATTATGAAAGTGTATCATAAGAACTTTAAATGTCATGCCTGACAAGCTCTGTAGGTAATTGGAAATTTGCCTTTGGAGTCTACAGATTAATGTATCTGTGTGAAACTACTGTGTCTGAACTGTATTCTAGTTGATGGGAATTTATTTTCTGTGAATTGTCTGAAAGCAGTGTTTTAAGTTGTAATTTTTCCTACTGCAGTTCTAAACTATTGCCAGTCTGACTGCAAGGTAAATAAAAACTGATCAAAATCATGCTAAGAATATGTGCTGGAGTTTTAAATATATTGAAGATGTGTTGTTCTTTTATGTTTTTGCACATGTAACATGCTGCAGTGGTAATGTACTCTTAAGTGCATTATTGATGTCTTTTTAAAAAGACAACAGAATGAGGATTTTGTTAAATCTGCTCGTAAAACAGTCTTTAAATAGGCATCTGATTTCATGGTGAGGATCCTAACTGAAAGCATGATGTTCTGCAAATAGGAAGCCAGGAATGCATTCAGCAAACAGGTGTATTAGTGAGCTGTTTTTTGCAGTCATTAGGGAGGTTTGTGGTTGGAAGAAGTTTTGCTGAACTAAGGATGAAATTCTACAGAATGAAGAAGGCTAACATTGAGTCAACAGGTTGCCATGCAACTTTGTTTTCCTGTTCTGTTTTTCTGCAATTTCCTGTATCTCTCACCTAAAGGAATGCATTTCCCCAGAACTTGGAGTGAAGTGTTTTCCATTGCTGTTACAAAATCCTAATGAAATTTGAAGGGTTTAATTTCCCTTGTAACTTAAATGAGGAGTCAGTAGAATGCATGTTGCTGGTGAGCTATGTGTAAGGTGTCACCTGGAAGAACTCCTGCTTTCTGTCTTGAATTTTGAAATGGTAACTTCCATAAAGCTCAAAGGATGCATTAGGATAATGGATAAAGCAACCTTAATTCAGGTACACCTAACATCTGTGTGGTTAAAACTGCCAGCTCAGTCACCTGCAGCACCTTGCAAGATTTCAAATTGTTTTATGTTTTTCATGTCTGAATAGAAAATTTCTAGGAAATAAAGGAAATTTTTATTTTAAACTTGAAAATGTGTTCATTTGTTTTGCACTCTACTAAATAGGTAAACTGAGGTAAAGGTTTTTCTTGTGAGTGGATACTTATAAATTTCAGTAGGTAATTTTTCTTATTGTGCTGTCACTGTGTTGTTTTATGTAAAGTTGATATGTCTTTAGGTAATAAAGTTATGTCTTTTAACATGTTTAGATAGTTCTTCCGCTGATATTTTTTGCTATTAGCAAATTTTTCTTACTTGGAAATATTGGAAGAAACAAACTGAGATTTTTGAATTGGTGACTGAAGCTGATCCAGGCATAAGCTTTTCCAAAGAATGACTGGTAGTAGAATGAGACTTTTATAGATGTTTTCTGAGCACAATATTTGAAAGATTTTGAACTTGCGATAGTGGTTTGCTATAATTTTAAATTTGGTTGTTATTAACAAATTAATATTTATGCACTAATACTTGAACTGAATATATAATTATATTTATTTTTTAGGTTAAAATGGGTTTGCTGGTAGACTTGACCAACACCAATAGATTCTATGATAGGAACGATATACAGAAAGAGGGGATTAAATATATAAAGCTTCAGTGTAAGGGGTAAGTTGACTGTATTCTTTTTAGTTTTTTATTTTGAAAGATAACTCTGAAGTAATTGCTGCTTTTTCACTTCGATTTTTTTCCTTCTTCCACCACTGATTCCTATCTTGTTTTTATTTTTTAATCAGACATGGTGAGTGCCCTACGCCTGAGAATACAGAAACATTTATCCGTGTATGTGAACACTTCAGTGAAAAGAATCCCACAGAACTCATAGGTATGCTTAATCTATTTTCATTAGTTTTTGCTGTTAATTTATTCCTATACAGTCTGTTATTCTTGACAGTGTCAAAGGAATTTCTGCAGTACAGTGTTTATGCATGTTATAGATTAGATTATTATTTTTTTTAACTCCGGAGTAGCATTGTCTTTTTACAGAAACCTGTATGTTTCCATATGCATCTATTTGAATACAGCTGTTTACTTTATGCAGAAGAAATGTACAAGAACAGTCTACAAGCTGTCTGCATTATGTTTTTGAAACTTCTGCTGATAGAAAAGAAGATCATGCATTGCCTAAGTGTTGTTTTGACGCTCAGGAGTTTGGCTTACTTGCTGTCATTTTCAATATTTTCAATAGCTGACTGATCAAAGACTCTTCAGCAGATTTCACAAAGCAGCTGATTAATTGGTAGAAATTGGTAGTAGATATTTCACTAAGTGTTTCTTCAGTGATGTATTGTCTCATAGTAAATATGAACATTCAAATAAGACTTTTTCCTTCAGATCAAAAAAAAATCAATTTTGATTGGCTTTCAGTTTTAGTTAAGACCGTTTTATTCTGATTTGTTAAGCACTTTTATGCTTAACTCTGTCTGCAGACTGTCAGAGATGAGAAATTACTGTGCAGCTGAGTTTCCAGAGGTGGGAGGAATTTCATCATTGGGCATCTTTGGTGATAATTCTGTATCTTCACTGAATAGGAATATCTGTCTGACTTAGTACATAGAACAGTTGTTTGCATAGGTGCCATTGATAAGAGCTTGGTAAACTAAGCTTGTATGTTCATGTAGGATTTGTATAGAGTCTTAGAACAGAAGAAGCTGGAAGGAACCTCTGGAAATCATCTAGCTTATCACCCCTCTGCAGAGCAGAGTCAGCTGAAGCAGATTGCTTAGGATGGTGCCCACTTTTGACGTTTTCCAAGAATAGGGACTCCACAACATCTTCTGGCAGCATAATCAAGTGTTTGACTTGTACAATGAAAAGTGCTTTTTCCTAGTGTTTAAACAACATTTCTCGTATTTCAGCTTGTGCCTATTTCTTCTTGTCACTGGATACCATTGAGAATCTTATTTTGTTAATGCCTGAGAGATATACTTGGGGCATGTAATTAACTTTTTCACACAATTTAGTTTTAGATGCTTTCTTTGTTTCACATAGAAATTGCAGTTTAAGACTTGTATTATTTTTCCTTGAACAAGCAGAAGTATCTCATGAAAAATGAGAAACTACTAAATGAGAGTAAGTGGGATCAGCCATCAAAAAATATTTCAGAAATTGGGATTTCTAAGAAATAGGGGTAGTGTAGTGATATGTATTAAGTAGCAAATCCATTTAACTTCTAAAACACCATTTTTAGTGTTGAGCCATTTACTTTTCAACTTGCATGAGTTTTGGAATGTTCTATTGTTTAGTTTGTGTCTTGACTCTAATTGAATCGTAGAATCATCAAGGTTGAAAGAGACTCACAGGATCACCCAGTCCAACCATCCACCAATAGTTCTCGCTAAACCATGTCCCTCAACACAAAATCCAAACGTCCCTTGAACACCTCCAGGGTCAGTGACTACCACCTCCCTGGGCAGCCTATTCCAGTGCCTGACCACTCTTTCAGAGAAGTAGTATTTCCTAATGTCCAGCCTGAATCACTCCTGGCACAGCTTGAAGCCGTTCCCTCTAGTCCTATCACGAGAGAAAAGGCTGAAGCCCAGCTCACTACAACCTCCCTTCAGGTAGTTATAGAGAACAGTAAGGTCTCCCCTGAGCCTTCTCTTCTCCAGACTGAACAATCCCAGCTCCTTCAGCTGCTCCTCATAAGGCCTGTGCTCCAGACCCCTCACCAGCTTTGTCGCCCTTCTTTGAACCCACTCCAGGGCCTCAATGTCTTTCTTACAGCGAGGGCCCCAAAACTGGGCACAGTACTTGAGGTGCGGCCTCACCAGAACTGAGTACAGGGGGTTGATCACTTCCCTGCTCCTGCTGGCAGCACTGTTTCTGGTGCCAGCCAAGATGCCATTGGCCTTCTTGGCCATCCGGGCACACTGCTGGCTCATGTTCAGCTGAGCATCAATAAATACCCCCAGGTCCATTTCCTCTACATAGTCTTGCAGCCACTCCCCCCAAGCCTGTAGCCTTGGCTCTGGGGTTGTTGTGGCCAAAGTGCAGGACCCAGCATTTGGTCTTGTTGAACCTTATCCCACTGGCGTCAGCCCAGCTATCTGGCCTTCCGGATCCCGCTGTAGGGCCTCGCTACCCCCAGGCAGATTGACACTTCCAGCCAACTTGGTGTCATCTGCAAATTTGCTGAGGGTGCACTCAGTGCCCTCATCCAGGTCATCAATAAAGATATTAAAGAGCACAGGCCCCAGCACTGACCTGTGGGGAACACCACTTGTGGCAGGTCACCAGCTGGATTTAGCTCCATTGACCACCACTCATTGGCCAAGAGTGTACTTGTCCAAGCCACAGGCTGCCAGCTTCTGCAGGAGAATACTGTGAGTGACAGTGTCAAAGGCCTTGCTGAAGTCTAGGTAAACTACATCAACAGCCTTTTCCTTGTCTACCTGGCCGCTCACTAGATCGTAGAAGGAGATCAGGTTGGTTAAGCAGGACCTGCCTTTCATGAACCCATGCTGGCTAGGCCTGATTTCCCCAGTTGTCCTGCACATGCTATGTGATCTCCCTCAAGACAGTCTGCTCCATAAGCTTCCCTGGCACCAAGGTCAGGACTTTAGAACCATAAAATCACCAAGGTTGGAAAAGATCTCTAAGGTCATCCAGTGCTGCTGTACCCTTATCACCAATATTTCCCTACTGAACCATGTCTCTCAGAACAACAGTGAAATGTTTTTTGAACACCTCTGGGGTTGATGACTCAAGCACCTCTCTGGGCAGCCCATTCCAGTGCCTGATCGCTCTCTCAAAGAGGTATTTCCTAATGTTCAACCTGAGTCTCCCCTTATGCATCTAAAGGCTATTCCCTCTAGTCCTAATGTTAATTAAATGGGAGAAGAGGCTGACCCCCCCCACCCCCAGCTCAGTACAGCCTCCCCTCAGGAAGTTCTAGAGAGTGATAAGCTCACCCTTGAGCCTCTTTTCCAGACTGAACAATCCCCGCTCCCTCAGCCACTGCCCATAAGACTTGTGCTCCAGAGCCCTCACAGCATCACTGCCTTCTCTGGACATGTTCCAGGGCCTCGATGTCTGTCTTGCAGTGAGGGGCCCAACACTGAACACAGTGCTTGAGGTGTGCCCTCAGCAGGGCTGAGTACAGAGGGACGATCACTTCCCTTTGGTTCACTTCTGTGAGGCAAAAAAAAAAAAAATTAAATTAATAATCTCTTAAATAACCTGTGGTTTAGGCTTTGTGAAACATTGGGATTTTCCATTTTCTTTCCGTGAGTTACAGAAAAGTTGCTTCTGGGTCTGAATGCTTTGTTTCCTCTTTTGAAAGAGCTCCAGAGGACTAAGAGCGGGGGATGTTTTTATCAGAAGTGAAAGCAATCTGCAGCAGTGATAGTACTGCACCCTCTGCAATCATTCCTTTCCAAGCCATTGGTCTCATTGCTGAAATGCTACTTATCTTTGTTGTGTGTGTAAAATTATTGACTTAACCTTCTTGGTAGAAGTAACAGCTGCAGGGCTTATTGATAGTAATTGTGTGCCTGATACGAAAAAGGCTCAAATGCGAATGATAAGTGAACAAAATTTTCTATTCAACTAGAACACTATAGGATGGAAGCTATATTTTTGCAACTTGAAGGACTGCAGCATGCCTGCCAACTTCAAGGAAACAAAATGCAAAGATTTTGCTTAAGCCAGAAACAAAAGAGAAATGATTACTGGGAACAAGTTCTATAAGGAAGCTAAAATTAATTTCATTTTATGCAAGTTATGGTTTTTATGGCTATTAATAGTTAGAAAGTGTGAATCCAAGAAATTCCTAGCAGATTTTGTGTTGCTTTATTAAGAAAGGAAGGTTGGAGTGAAAGGGGAGTGAGTCACAAAACCAACTCTGATGCAGTTGAGGTCTATGTGCTTGTGTAAAGTTTCTGCTCTTCATAGCTATTTGGTCTTGGATCCAGTTTAAAATAAATAAATTGCTTGTAGTGTGGATGCGGGGTGTAGGAAGAGAAGATAGATGCTGAAATTTGATCTGGATAAACATCAAGTGAATTATTGTTGACTTAGTCTCCTAACTGTGGCAGAGAAATTAGTGAATTAATAAAACCTTGCTTTGTAGTCAGAGCTGAAAAACATATTATTAATCAGTTAAGAATTGCACTTGGTTTTAGTGGTATGGTGTTTGCTGTTTAAAAAAAAAAATGCAGTGGGAGGAATTCTTCATAGCCTTTTAGTAGCACAAGTTTTAGGCTTGGTTTGTTTATCACTAGATGGTGCTGTTGCCTTGACATGGGAAATAAGAATAGGAAAAAGGAAACAGGAATTTCGATGCCTTTGACTCTCCCTTCCTTTCACTGTAAAATAGAGGAAAGATTTGTGTTTTTCTTAAAATGTAATAAGTATTTTAAGTATTTCAAGGTTATTGTAATAGTTTTTTTTTTTCCCCTCAGCCTTAGTATAGTAATTATAAATCTGACTTAGAATTTTAGACTGACGCTGCATTCAAGTTTGAAATAGGAAAATCTGGGTATGATTTTTTATGCCTGATGGTGTGAAATAATGTAGTGCTTGTTGAATCCATTAAAAGCACAGCTATCAAATCTGATTGCGTTGTCTCCTAGTAAACATTTGAGCAGTCATTTAAAAAAAGAAAAAAAAATCCAAACCAAACAACTTTGGATCTCATCTGCATTAGCCATATTTGAGTTGGATTAAGTTAGTGGTCTTGATCTGAAATAATCTGTAGTGTTCTATACTCTTGTTGCTGATAATTTGTGGGAAGAATATAATAAATTGTTCTTAGTCTTTTGTGCATTATGTAATCTGTGCTGTCTTGATAGGAGGGGAGGTAACTTGTTATTGGTGAGGGTCGAATGATTAGAAAACTCACTTGTGAAACTTAACTATGTATGTTGGAAATACTTTCAAATGATTATGCTCTTCTCTTGTTTCATCTAGGTGTCCATTGCACACATGGTTTCAATAGAACTGGATTTCTCATCTGTGCCTTCTTGGTTGAGAAGCTGGACTGGAGGTAACTTTGAATTTTAATTCTTAGGGCTTTGTGGAGCTAAAGAATCTTCAGTATGTTTCACTCGTTGTCCTGGCAGCTATCCTTGTATATTCACTGTTTAAATTAAAACTTCCTACTAATTTTGAGCAAACAAGCTATGTTAGTATTATTCATATCATACTTTGGTAGGTTAGCCTTGGTCAGTCAAGCTTTTCAGTTCTGGTAAGTGAAAGTCAGCTGTACCTGCTGTGTGAGGGCTTCTAGAAATGTATGGATTGTGCTGGGTCCCTCCCTAGTGGTATGCCCCACGCTTTGAGTGAAAACATAGAGTTCAGGGAAACCTGAAGTATTATTTCTTCTATTTCACATAGGTTTGCATGTAGGCTTTTTTAGTTTCTTGACTTCCAGGAAGATGCCATTAGCTGGAGAAACAACAGAGTGACAAGTTCCCTTCTGAAGGGGTGGTGGGAAGGCAAAGCTGTTTCCAGCTTGCTGTTTGACTGAAGTCTGCAGCATAATTCTGTGAAAACACCTGTTTGAATGATTTGAAACTTTGGTGCCTTCATACATACCAGAGATCTTTTCCAAATATTACTAGTTAAAAGGGGAAAAAAAATAGGCTATACCATGCTGATAGTGTTCATGAAATGCTGTTTTTGTGATGGCTGGGTCACTTGCAGAATGTGTTACTTACCAAGTCCCTTCAGCATTTTGATGGTATTTCTTGTATGGTCCTTTAAGTGAAGAGAAACACACTCCTGTTCTTGCATATTCTTGTGATATATCTCTGGACATAGAATTTATTTGGTGATTAACATGTATATGCAAGCAGTTTGCAAAGAAGTAGGTTATTGTCTTCTGTTAGTAAACTTGGAGTAAAGACACTGGAGTAATGGAGACAGAATGCCATTAATGATGGGTGGCTGGATCTTAGCAGAATCTTAGCTGACTGCAGGAAGATACAAAGATTGTTACAGTGTGATTATAGTTACTTTCACAAAGTAGAAAATTGGTCTGCTTTTAATCTAACAACTTAAAAGCAGCATGCAGTAATCAGATTCGATATTGGTCGTTTGTTCTGAGGAGGAAATGCACTTAAATCTATTTGAAACTGCTTTTATGCAGCTTTTTACTTCTAAACCTCTGTGGGAAAGGCCTTAGAACTTAGCAGCCATATATTTTTGTTTGTTCACTTTGTTCAAATAGCTGATCGTGTAAATTTGCTCTTCTCTGTCAAATTATTTTAACAGAGTGTCCTGGTGTCACTTAATAAAAATGTCCACTGCAAAAGAAGATTTCTGCAAGGTGGAAGTTAGTGCTAAGCATTGTATTAAGATAAAGCCAGTTTGCTGTATCATCCTTTAAAATAAGTCACTGCTGTTTGCTGAAGAGGAAATAAGGCTTTCCTGATGGAAAAATCCATCCATATTCATTTCTGAAGTGTATGGTACAAGAGTACTGCTGATGCATTGTGAATTCTGAGATGTATTTTATAGTTAGTTTAAAGAAAGGTCATCTAGAATGAAAGCCCTCCAGCTAGTTATCAGAAACCTTAGTTTTCTTTTCTATAAGTTTTTCCCCAAAGTCTACTCTATTTCTAGAACTTGCAGAGCGTGTTTTCCTTCAGCAGATTTCAAGCTCAGAAACCTAGCACTGGATCTTTTGACTTTTGTTACCATATGCTCCACAGTAGTGTAGAGTTTTTGTGATACAATGCGGGATGAATCTGAACGTGTTTCAGGCCCTGTCTCTTTTGGTGGTTTTTGGACTTGCAATGATGTTGATTTTGGAAGGTGTAAAACAATTTAAGAGTGTTACCAAAATAAAAATTGTCTTGTATGTAAGAAATTAGGAGTCATAAGGAACAGAATGAGGAAGATAGATCTTTTCTAAACAACTCAGGTTATTAAGCTGTCATTTCTGAGATTTGATGATCATCTGGTAGCCTGACTTCTGAAATTGCTTTGTTCTCCACTCTTAATCAAAGAGAGAACCAAACTTATCTGGTTCTTGGGAAGTGGCTTTCTCTATATTGATTGGGATACTTGTCTCAGAGTTCTCAGGCACTGTCTCATACTGAACAGATCAGGCAAAAAATGCCTTCTGTATTTTTTCCAATTTTTAGCTACGTGATTTCCTTGTTCCAGTGGTAGGCTATTTTCATATTTAAAAAAAAAAAAGTAAAAAATTTGCAGCAAGTAGTATGTGCTTTTGTTCCAGCTTAAAGCTTTGTGCTTGTCAAGAAGCCTAACTAAGGGATTTACCTTTTGTGGTATCTCTCTACTCTTTTACATAGAATCACCAAGGTTGGAAAAGACCATCAAGATGATCCAGTCCAACCATCCACCTACCACCAATATTTCCCTCTTAACCACTTCCCTCAGTAAAACATCTAAATGTCTCTTGAACACCTCCAGGGGCGGTGACTCCAACCGCCTCCCTGGACAGCTCATTCCAGCACCTGACCACTCTTTCAGAGAAGAAATTTTTCCCAGTATCCAACCTAGATAGCAAGATTTCTAAATTTTGATCTGTGGTCTGTAATTTGGTCTGTAAGTACTCACTTGTGTGTCACTCATTCATTTTTCTATAGCAATAATAAAAATTATAATGAAAGTTTTACCTAAATGACCAGCAGACTGTTCTTTGCTGCAGCTAGAGATGAAACAGGCCAAGCTGCAGATTTTGTGAATGTATGCAGTGCAAGATCAACACAATTGAAGCATGATGCTTTGAATGTTATGAATGTTTTTGGAATTGTCACTTTAGGATTTTTTCTGAATTCTTGGTACTGATAACTTTTGAGTATGTTTTAGTCATACTATGCCATAACAAATAAAGCATACAGAGTAATTTCCATTTTTTGTTTGACAGTATTGAGGCAGCTGTGGCTACCTTTGCTCAGGCTAGACCACCAGGTATTTATAAAGGTGACTATTTGAAGGAATTATTTCGTCGTTACGGAGATGAAGATGATGCACCATCACCACCTGAGCTACCAGAGTGGTGCTTTGAGGATGATGAAGAGGAAGATGATGACAACGGTAAAACAGGAGGCCAAGAATCAGAACCTGGATCATCAAGCTCTTCCTTTGGCAAGAGGAGAAAAGAACACCTAAAACTGGTATTTTTGATTAATAACTTAAGATTCTAATTGCTGAATGTACTTGCATAAACTCATGGTCATCTGTTACTACACTGTAAATGCTAGACAAGTGATCTTGCAAGTTGGGAACTAGTAGTATTGTCTCTGACCAGGGGAAACATTGTTTTAATGTTTCCTGTATGAACACTGAACATTGACGTTCAAAACCTTAACTATTTCAGTGGTAACAATGACTTAAATTTTTCAAATACTACCTTTTCTTAAGCTTGAATTGAGCTAAAAAATTTATTCATAATTCTCTGATCTATTGTTAAGGTGAAATGTTCTGGAGGTGTATGGGGGTGTAAAACAATTTCTAGTTATTTTTTTGTAGCCATGTGGATCAAAGTTCAGTCTTTTAAATTCAGTGCTCATTTTGGTAAATATAATTAATTTGAAAACCTGAGAGGATTGAGACTGGGATTAGCAAGAAGCAATGTGATTTTTAGAAACCCAACGCAATTCTGAAATTACTTTTTTTTTTTTTCCAAAGCTTTTTTAACTATACAATGATAAGTACTTTTCTTTAGGTTGGAACTGCCAAACTGATTTTTTTTTTTTTACTTGTGTTTTGATGCATTAGCAACTGAGGTGTGATGGCAAGGCTGAAGAGAGCCATTTTTCCACAGGTATAAAACTAAATTGATGTGTTTAGCAGGAATCGCCATACTGTTCTCATAGGCTTTTTCTTATCTGCCAGCATAGATTTTTTTTGAAAGCTGAAAGCTAAATTATACGAATAAGCATATTAATAACTAAAACTTAATTAAGAATTAGAGAATTTGTGAAAGACAGAATCATTTAGTTAATATGCATATTCGTATAATTCAGTTTTGCAGCTCTGGAGGAACAGTCTTTGACATGAAGAGGAGGAACGGGGAGAATTCTTTACCATGATACTTGGCTGGCAGATTGGACTGCATCTTAACTGAGATGGATACAGTCTATTTGTGATTCCTTATAAATATGCAATCTACAGGGAGAATTATTATCAGGTAAATACCTCTTGCTTAGATTTTCTCTTACAGAATCATAGGATGTTCTGAGTTGGAAGAAACCCACAAGGATCATGAAATCCAGCTCCTTACTCCACACAGCACCACTCAAAAATCAGACCATATGACTGAGAGTGTTGTCCAGATATATCTTTGAACTCTAACAAGCTCAAGGCCACAACCACTGCCCTGGGCAGCCTGTTCCATGCCCACTGCCCTCTGATGTAGAACCTGTCCCTAACCCCCACCTGCCCCTCCTCTGACACAGCTCCATGCTCTTCCCTTGGGTCCAGTTGCTGTCACCAGAGAGCAGAGCTCAGTGCTGCTCCTCCACTCACCTCGTGAGGAGCTGTAGACAACCATGAGGCCTCCTCTCTGGGCTGAACAGAGCAAGGGACCTCAGCCAATCCTCATATGTCTTCTCTACACCCTTTACCATCTTTGTAGCCCTCTTTTGGATGCTCTGATAGCTTTACATCTTTATATTATGGCACACAAACCACGCACAGTACACAAGGTGAGCACAGCACAGAGCAGAGTAGGACAACCCCTTCCCTTGTCCACTGGCAGTGCTGTGCTTGATGCACTCCTGGGTATGGCTTGTCTTCCTGGCTGCCTGGGCACACTGTTGACTCATGTTCAATTTACTGTCAACCAAGACCCCCCAGATCTCTTTCAGTGGTGCTGTTCTCCACTCTGTATGTATAACCAGTTATTTTTATACTATCTAAAGGGCTAAATGTTCATTGTTACTGTTGATTTCTCATAGCAGATGTTTTCAGGTTTCTAATCTGACTCCTTGAAAGACCAGAGGATATGTAATGTCAAACTAAACAGGACTGTTATGATAGTGATGTTCTGAAATGTTTTCATTTGACCCAAATCTTTGAGGGAATAGAAGAAAAGTTCTGGGGGTAGAGGAGATACCTCCCACGGGTCTTCCTAGAACAGTGAATAGTCCAAAGCAACTGTCCAAATAGCTCATGGAGAGAGATAAGCATACTGCCCATTACACAAATTTTGTCTTGGACTGGAGAAACTTTACTGTTGATGTCAAAAAGTCTTCAGAACCCCTCCCTCTCCCCCCCCCTTTTTTTTTTTCCCCCCTGCTGTATATAAGCTGTATATAACAGTTAGAACATTAGTTTCCTTCGTCAAGATCTGAATGTAGCTGACGGGTAACAGTGGGTCTGTTAGCTAATACTTAAAATCTCACTTTGGGGAAAAAATCTCCCAAGTATTTTGCAAATAGGACAGTGAGTTATACTTCTGAGCCAAAACTTTCAAACTTTTCATGGGTCAAACAGATCTTTTAATCTTTATTAAGAAGTACCATCTGTTTTATTCCTATGTAAGTCGTGCATTTCACAGGAAGTACAGGGTGTAACATGCAGTGCTTCTAAAATGGGTGGCTATGTCTCAACCAGCCTGGAAGTGGTGGTTACTACTAATGATTTCCGTTGTGATTTTGAGGGGAGCTGTCTTGTGGTCATGTGTGAGACCGAAGGAAACCATTAACCTTCATAACCTTCAATTGATATAGTTAGCCACAGTAATATTTAAGTATCAAAGTATATTGATTGTAAATGTTAGTGATTTTCTAATCTACCTTTTTTTTAGCCAACATTTAACCCTTATACTATACTTGTGAACATGCTTTCAATACAGAAAAAAATGTCACGTTCTCATTTTTTTGCAGCAGTGTTTTCTTATGTAGTTTACCCCTATAGTCTGTTTAGTACTGACTATTCTTGACATTCTTTATATTCTGTCATGTTCACCCACATTTTTTTCTGAGGCTTTAGTGCCTGTAAATGAACACAAGCCTCTAGCTGAAGCCACCTCAGTGCATAACAGAAAGGAATTAATTTTGTCTTAAGGCTAATACTTCTGCTTATGTGTCTCAGTATAATTGCCTTTTAGAAGATGGACTAATGCTAATTCAGCACATGGTCTATATCTGCCTCCTTTTTCTCTTATCTTCTGTGTGTGTGTGTATATGTAGAATTTCTTATTCCTCATTAAATGTGGAAGGTATTTTCCCCCTCCTCATTTCTAAGGATTGCTTGCTTCCTCTCTTTCAGAAAGTATGCTCTTTTTATATTATGTTTCTTCTCTGGAGAGCTTTCTTCAAACGTTTTGCACTTGATCAAGTCTCCGAGTAGCTGAAGATGGTCATCACCCAGGCCTTGTGATAGCTGTTGGGATCGGGGATGTGTGGGAGGGCATGGCTCCAACCCTACACTCTCCTCCAGCTGTTGTTCTAAATCTGACTGAAGACATGATGATGCACTGCCACTTTTCTTTCTGCTGAAGCAATGAATGTAGGGATGCAGTGGCAAGGGTGAAGAATTTCAGGACTACAGATGATATGAAGGGCTGTGCAGAGTGTAGCTGCTATAAGCACGTAGTTACCTGGGATCTTGAGGTATTCCTGCTAAGCTGACTATTCTTGCATTTCTGCACCATGCTCAGCCCATTTCCATGAGATTGTTGTTAGCTCAACAACAGTGCAGAAAGTAGATGAGTCTGGCTCAGTTCTGGCACCTTGTTGCAGGAACTATTCATGTGAAACCCGGAGCACTGAGCTTACCAAGTATCAATATGCAGATGGATCACCTGTTTTTCCTACTGCTGTGGCTTAGCTACAGAGTATGTCTGAGGCCTGACTTTATTCTGTAATAGCATCATCTTGTCTGTCTGCTGCTATGGCTCTATTAACACTAGCATCCTGGATGAAGTGTCTGGCTACCTGAGTTGATTATATTCTTAGGCTGCAGTAATTGAGTGAAATAGTCTCTTCTTACTATTGTACAACCTTGTCTTCACCCTATGATGTCAGCACTTTGCTCCTCACTCCCCCCAGTCCTCTTCTTGTTTCAGATTGACAGTATATTACAGTGAGGGGTTACAGTGTACCTGTCAGGGGAATGGAGAAGCCAGTGTGGAAAAGCAAAAGCTTGGCTGCTTTGTCCAATTATAAGCTGTACTTTTTTCCTTAATTCTTTCATACTTGCATCTCTCCACCCTGAAGTTGTAACTGTGTGTTTGTGTATATGTATATATATCTATATGTACATGTATGTAATCATGTAAATCAAGCACATGCTGCTTATGTAAGAGAACCCGTTGTCAGGTATTTACAGTTAAAAGCTCTTCCAGTAAACTAACAGACCAAACTAAGTGACTGGAACTAAATGAGGGTGCATACTTCCTATGTGCTGGAAATCTGATGCCTCTGTAATTTTGAGTAATTCACTCCAACTCCATGCTTTTCTTACCATGCAGAGAATTTTTGAATTGTAGTAATGCAGAATCATGCTTGTGATGTCAAGTGTGAAAGCATGTGCAGCTGTTTTTAGTTCATGGCATAATTTGATAGTGCTATGCACTCTGATGTCAGCAGCTTCAAAATCAGTTGTGTAAGTGCATAGTTCTCATAATCAGTCTGCAGGAGACAATTTAAAGTGGTAAGCACCAGCACCAGTTTCTTGTTTATGACTTTATTTTTTGGAAGATATTTGCTTTTGCCTGCTTTTTGCTTTCATCTTAGCAGTCCCTAATGCTGCTGCACTCTGATGTTATTCAGAGTAGGAGGTTACAACGAAGTCACAATCCTTTATTTCCTAGTGCTGTTAACCCTTTATTGAGAACCCAAACACCATGCTAGCCAGGCTTATGAAAGCTCTGCCTCCCTTACTGAGTCACCTGTGTGCTGCTGCACCTACTGGTGCAAGCAGAAATAGCATGGGATAAGCGAATCTCTGAAAGTCTGTGGAATTTAAGGTAATTAAGGTTGTGAACTAGCTTATTGCTTCAGGATGTACTGCTCTCAGAATATGGATTTGGTGGCACAGCTGAGCCTATCTTAAACTTGGGTTCTGCTTTCCTTTCACTCTTTGTGTTCTTTTTGCTTCCACTGTGCAGGCACCAGCACTGACTCATCCAATGGTGAGCTAATTCAGGATACCAATTTGGAAGAATATTACTAATTCATGTTGTTATTTTTGCCATCTTAGTTCTTCAACTTGCTCAAGAGTGGAACAGATGAGTGCAATGGTGTGTGGAAGGGGAAGAGAGCATAAAGACTCCTTTCATAAGTAGTATGTAGCTAGATTTGTTAAAGCAAGTTTCAAGCTTTTTAGAGAGCAGGTGGAAAATACTTCTGTAATCATATACAGGATATGCAGTTCTACAGGTGAAACTTCGTGCTTTGATCTTTTTAGTCTACTTCTGAGGTTTTGTGATGCTGCTAAAATAAGTCTGATAGATTTGGCATCTCCATAGAAACATTCAGTTCTGTAGCTTTCTCAACCTGATGGCCTTATTGGGTTCCGTTGTGCAGAATTTTATTCTACTCAGCATCAAATCTTTTCTAGAACACAAAGATTATTTGAGTTTTATTTTCCATATTCTTTATTGATGTCTGCTTAGGCTTATCTGGGGCATTCAGAATAGCCTCTAAATTTTGGCAACCTGGTTTAGATTGGTAACAAAATTATATCAGTGTACTTTCATACATGTTTTTGTTACAAACCAGCTGTTTATTTTCTCTTTCCTTAAGACGTTTGTCCTAGATCAGCCAAGAAACCTCTAAGTTTGGTGCTGCATAAATACTCTTTTTTCCCCTACTGCGTAAGTTTGAGTTTTGAAACACAAAACATGCTACATCACCTAACTGGAATTAAAAACGTGGATTTTAACTTCTTGTACTGGAATTACCATCGAGGTCTGAATGCAGTTAACATAGTCAATTGAAAACATGTATGTCTGAGATTTGGAGGGAGAGAAAAGGGACTTAACTGCTTCATCCATTGAGGTGCTTTTTTTGTTTTTTTTTTTTTTAAAAAAAGAACAAATTGTCCAAAGATGTTTTTGTGACTTCATTAATTTCTGTGCTGCTGAACTTTGTCTCTGCTGCTTGTAAGCAGCTCTTATTTTCCATGAATGGAGGAAAGCACTGAATTTTTGGTAGAAGAATACAATTTATGCATTTTTTTTTAATATTTTCTAGTTTAATTTTGTCATTAGTTTACAATTTACTTGTTTTGAGGTTATATATATATATTTTTTTTTGACACTTTTTTATTCCCAAAAATAACTCATTTCAGTTCTTGGGTTCATTATGTGGCCCACATATTTGACTTTACTGACAAAGCTGAACTGATCATGGTATTTGGGGGAGAAATAGAATCATAGTATCGTAGAATTGCTCAGGTTGGAAAAGACCTTAAAGATCATCAAGTCCAACCACAACCTAACCATACTACCCTAACTAACAACCCTCTGCTAAATCATGTTCCTGAGCACCACATCCAAATGGTTTTTAAACACATCCAGGGATGGTGACTTAACCACCTCCCTGGGGAGCCTATTCCAGTGCTTAACAACCCTTTCTGTAAAGAAGTTTTTCCTGATATCCAACCTAAACTTGAGGCCATTTTCCCTCATCCTGTCACCAGTGAGAAGAGAACTGGACTGGAAGAAGTCTCTAAGCTAGTACTGCTTGTTAAGATCATATGTTGTTATAGTAGCCTGAATCTTGTATTGATGTTCTGATCTGCTTTTATGAAAGCTTATGTACTGATTTTTTTTTTTGTTAATTTTATTTTTATTTAGGGTGCAGTTTTCTTGGAAGGTGTAACAGTTAAATATGTGAACCAGGTGACAACACAACCAAAGTTGGGAGGAATACAGCAAAAGTGCCAGCAATTCTGTGGATGGGAAGGGTAGGAGAATATTTAGAACTTTTTTGTTTATACTGTCTAGAAATGTTGCGTTTCTAGTTTTGTAGGAGGAAGTAGTCAAAAAGAGTGGTTGGTTTAGATGGACTTAAAGAAAAAAAAAAGCCTCCAAAAACTCCTCAAAACTGAAACAAGTGAGGATTTATACTTCAGTTGTACAATATAATACTCGTTTTTGGGGGCCAACTTGGTTTTATGTCCAACATTAATGAGTGTTGGTTTTAATGTCTCAGATTCTGAACTTCTCCTTCGTCAAGCTGGAGCTCAAGGGAGTAGCTTGCAGTGCTTCCAAACAGTCTGAAGCTTACAGTTTTTCCAATGCTTCTGGTTTTAAATGCAAATCTCTCTTCTTCTAAAATTAAAATTTTGAAGTTCTGCATAATTCATTATTTTGTCATGGACAAGTACCCTTGTTACTATCAGAAAAACATTTGATTCCTCTTGCAAAATACCTGGTTGGAAAGATGTTCTAGACTTGCTGCAAGGTTAACCTTGATTTAGAACAAGATGTGACTTCAGCCACGTGATGTTAAAAAATGCATTACCTTGTGTGACTGCTCACTGCAGAACATTAATAAACATATTTCTCTTTTGAGGTCTGGATTCCCCGGAGCACAGCCTGTTTCCATGGACAAGCAAAATATTAAATTTCTGGAACAGAAACCATACAAAGTTAGCTGGAAAGCAGACGGCACACGGTAAGCTCATTTTAAATGAAAAAGAAATACCCTGTAAACTGGGTGGAAGGTTGTATTTTCCCAGGAAAGTGAACTAACATCTGCAACAGACAAAGCACATTCTAACAGCAAAACCAACTCCAAGGTTTTTTTTTTTCCTTGGTACCCATCTTGTTGATGTTTGTGGCTGAATTTCATTTTAGCAGCTGCTCTGCAGACTGGCTGTGTGTACTTTTATTCTTCTCTTTGACCCCTGTCTGTCTGTCAGCTAGGATTTGCCAGTAAGGTCTTAGAATAATCTTAGGTAACCGTAAGAGTTTGTTAAGCTAAAGAATTTGTTTATAAAAGCGAAATTAAAATTTATATTTGAGCCTTCAGAAGTAAATTAATGTTAGAAATGTCATGGTTTTTGTTTTTCTTCACACTGTGATCCTTTATTCAGACTTGTGGTTCATACTGGCCAAAGGGTCAATAGTTTCATCTTCCCTTATCAGTTCTCTTGCTTTCATTGTAAGGGGGACTTTTTTTTTCCTCCCTTTGGAAACAGACTACAACTTCATTACATTGATCTTTTGAACCTATTCAGTTTTATGATTGCTAGTTTGAAATGCATCCTTACGTGCAATTTCTTGTTGTTTTTTTTTTTTTAAATTTGTCCAGGCACTTGCTATGATTTTTAGATGGGTACAATACTCTGTCTTGTCTACAATTGCTAATGCAGAGTAGTGTGGGTTTCATACAAGCTTTGTTGTATTTTGTCTTATTTTGAGTATTTGAGCTATTGTGTGGTATTTCAGATTGTGCCATAGGTCTGTGCTGTGGTAGTCAAGCGTGCTCCGTTGTGACTGATTGTTACACACATATAGACGAGATAAATATGTGTATATAAAATACATACAATGGAATCCCAAGCATCAATTTATTTGACTTATTTTTCCACAATATATCTTGCAAAATAGAAATATTTTGCTTTTAAGGCAAAAATTCTGAGGCATTGCATAAAAAAATTAAATTCTGTTGGGAAGAATTCTGCTGTTATTTTACTTGAAGCAGGATTATTGCCAATGCTTCAGAAATTTAATTTGGCTTCATCTTGTCAAATCTTGAGAACTCCCAGGATGGGGTTTATATAGCCTTTGAGTAATCTGTTCTGGAGCTGCAATGCCCATCCAGTGGAGAAAGTTTGCTTTTTTTTCTCCCTCTGCTATAGACAGGGACACTTTCCACTGGACCAGGCTGCCCAGGGCCCCATCCACCCCAGCTTTGAACACATCCAGGGATGAAGCATCCACAGTTTTTTTGGGCAGCCTGTGCCAGTTCCTCACTACCCGCTGAGTAAATATTTCTTTCTGATACCTGATGGAAATCTCTCCTCTTCTAGTTTAAAGCTTGTCCTTTCACTATGCTGCCTGGCAAAGAGTCTCTTCCCTTCTTTCTTTTTTCTTGTAGGCCTCATTATGTGCTAGAAGTCTGCACTGAGGCCTCCTTGGAGTCTTCTCTTCTCCAGGCTAGACAACCCTAACTCCCTCAGTCTTTCTTTACGTGAAGGTGCTTCAGCCTTCTGATCATCCTTATAACCCTTCTCTGAACCTGTTCCAACAGCTCCGTGTCATTCTTATGCTGGGGACCCGGAGCTGAACACAGTCTAGGTGGAATTTCACAAGAGCAAGGGAAAGAATCACCTCCCCCACCCTGCTGGTCACAATTATTTTGATGCAGCATGCAGTGGGCTTTCTGGGCTACAAGTTCTTGCTGATAGCATATGCTCAGCTTTTTGTCCTCCTCAGCCTCCAAGTGGCCTTTTCTGTAGGGCTGCTCTCAGTCCATTCTCTGCCCAGCCTGTATTTCTGTTTGGGTTTGTCCTGATGCGGGTTCAAGACTTGGCCTTGTTGAACTTCATGAGTTCATATGGGCTCACCTGAGTGTGTCAAGGTTCCTCTGGATGGCATTGCATCTCTCCAGCAAGTCAGCTGCACCACTCAGCTTGGTGTTGTCCATAAACTTGAAGAGGGTGCATTCACCCTGCTGTCTGTGTCACTAACAGACAGCTGCAGTTGCCTTTTTTGCGAATTTAATATCAAAGTACTTAGTTTAATTTTTGATATTAACAAAACTTAGTGGTCTTGGTCAAAATCACTTTTACAGCTTTGTGTGAAGTGCGAAGAAATGTGCTCTGCCAGTTGTTTGTTCACTGAATGCTGTTGCTAGCACAGGTCAGTTGATGTTTACAAGTGCAGCAAACACATCCAGCATTAGCATGCTCCAGCATGATGAGAACATCATTTGTGATGCATTGCCTAGGACAGGTTCTCAAGGTGACTAGATTGGTGAGGTTTTGATTTGAACATCATCTGCAAGATATCCTTTTGTTCCTTTCTGATGTGTATGAAAAACCTGTGTGTCACAGAGTATCTTCCCTCTACTCCCAGCAGCTAAGAGGAGATATATAGAGTATTTATTCATCACGTTGAAGTAAAACCCCAAGTGTTAGGTGCCCCATTGTCTTTGCGCTCTTGCAAACAGGTATTGTGGCTCTTCATACATGCACATCTTTCTTAATTTGAATTCTGAAATTCCAAAATGATATTTTATGAAAATAAGAGAATATTTTTAAATTTGGAACATTTGTGAAATTACAACAGTTTTCTTGAGTGCTTGGAATCTTCATTGGGAATTGATACTGTAACCTTCTGTTTTTCTTTAGTGTTTCTGGTTTCAAAACTGAAGTCAGGAATACCAGATACTAATGGAAATAATCTTAGTCTCTGCCACTCATAGCATTCAGATCACAGTTGTATGGGAACTGCTGAATCATGGCCTGAACCTCTGATTGATCACCTGAGATGAGCAATGAGTCAGCCACAGAGGCACAGGTGAAGGCAATTCACCTGTGCTGCTGGAAGGGGTGGAGCCTGGCTCCACCTCTCCTAAACCAATTTAAGAGCTGACTACCAGTGGGGAAGGATCTCTTCTGGAGATCCCTCCTCTGGAGGTTTGCAGTGAGCCCAGTACATGGGTAAGCATTCTATCTATTCTCTTTTTGTTATTATAACCTGCTTAGCTAAGCTCTCTGGTTTATTTCATAATTATAACATCTTTATATTCACTGATTATACAACAGTCTTCCATATTGTTGTGAGCACTCTCTTGAAATAGATAGTAATAACATTTCTTGCATTTTATTCAAGTGTGTCTCACTAATAGGATCTTATAGGCTATCTTCTAAAGACTTTTCTCACTTTCATTACTTTGTTAGGTTTGTTATCTTCAGTTTTAGAATGGAATATTCTAGATAATGAAAAGCCTTGAAAATGTGGGAAATTTAATGTCTTATGCAAATTACCAAGAGGTTCCACTTGGACTCCATCAGTATTCAGCACAATTCAGCCAGAACTAAGCTGTCTTCCACACAAAAGGTGTCTCAAATGTTTTTCATCTTCGTTGTTTGTACTTTGGGGTTTTATTAGGTTGGGCAGAGCATGGTGTGAAAATACAAAGCTCACACTCCGTATGACATCCAAGCATTAAGAAGTGTGTCGGCCTTATCACCTCAGGGCTTGAGCACAGTTGGCCAGTGTTAATGTGATGCAGGCATTCTGAGAACACGAGGTTACAGAAACATTGTGTTGGGAGATCCAGGCTTATTCTCAGAGCAGTACTGTGCATTCAAGTGCTGCTGAGCCTGAGCAAATAAACTCAGCCAACAAAACTGACCATGCAAAGAACTAGATGGGATTCTTTGCATTAATTGTGCTTTTAATCCACATTCTAGT
The DNA here is from genome assembly GCF_987193195.1 of Phasianus colchicus. Lineage (NCBI taxonomy): Eukaryota > Metazoa > Chordata > Aves > Galliformes > Phasianidae > Phasianus > Phasianus colchicus. The sequence continues at coordinate 75,561,891 of NC_143437.1, forward strand.
TATACTATCTATGAAGTTGACTTCTACAGCTGTGAAAACATTTGTGAAGTATTAACACACATGGCTCAGATATTGTTATTGGTGGTTCTTGCCTTTTCTGACATCTTAATCCTTAAGCAAGTCTTTGTTTCCAGGATTGATTTACACTAGTATTTTAATATGCATTAAAGAAATTTTGTGGATATGTTTTTGAATAATCTAGGCCTTCTAGAAATAGTGATAACAGAAAATGTTACTCTAAAATAATTTCTTTACTGAAATCTATTTTACATTAAAGAAAAAAGAAATACCTTTGTCTGCAGTATCTCTTGTATGCTTTGCCACTGAACAATAATCCCTCCAAAGCTGTGGATCATTGACTAGTGCAGATTGATTTAGAACAAGCAGTAAGATGCCATATTAAAATCAGTGTTACTCTGTAGGATTGTAAGCTATTTTTCACATTATGTTTGTATTTTCGATATGAAAAGCTTTTTTTTATCACATTGTATTCATTTGGAAAATTGAAGTCTTATGAAATACTCTTATGCAACCATAGAGGACATATTCTGCATTTGGAGTAGTTGCATATGAAATAGTAGTACACCTTGAAGACTGCCTTTTGTGAAAGAAATTAGAGAATGCATATAGTTTCTTAAGAGGAATTTAAAGTATTTGGGGTATTTTAAAATTCAAAATGAATAAAGAATAGGAAACTGAATAGTTCTGTTGAATTTTCTCAAACCATATTAACTTACAGTTGGTTGTGGAGATGCACAAACTGGTAGCTCTACTCAGAGAAGAAAATGGTGTTACACAGACCTAGTGTTAATGAAATTCAACTGAGGGAATGCTGTGAAAGAGATAAGACAGAGACCTGAGCTATTATTCGGACGTTTAAACACCGTATAATAATAGCTACCCTAATCAACAATGAAAAATGTCTGGCAATTTTTATATTGGACACGCTTATTATTTTACTGTTCTCCAATGATCCAGACTCCAGGTGTAATTAAACACATTTTCATTAATTGTTCTGAATGCTTGTGTTGACAAGCGTGACCTTCCTGAATTTAATACTAAGACATTTGTTTCTGGAGATGTATTTACAGATACCTGGTTCACTTTATCTGGAAATGAAACCCCTGTTGTCACATCTCTGAACCTATTCTGTCAAATGTATTGCAGCTGCAGCAGTCTATGGTCTGTTTATTTCAATGTTTTTTTGGCTTGCACAGTTTTGTTCTAGTTGTTTTTCTGCCTTTTTGATTAAAAGAGTGCTACTGTTTCATCAGACTGGCTAGACTTAGAAAAGTAGATGCTTAACTATTAATATTATTTTACACTTTCTCACTTGAATATAACTTGCTCATGTGGGTCAATAGCAGTATTTTCTCAGCCTAGGCAAACTCATATTTCACCATTGTTAAATATTTGCATTTTATTCCTTCAGTGGTAGTTTTCTCTAGATGTTTTCATAGTTGAAGCCCTTATTTTTAGGTTGCCTTAAGTGACATATAGTATCAGTAATTTCACGAGGACGTTTACTTTTCTCCAAATACATCTCTTCTTCCTATTGATTTTAACTGGAGCTGAATGTTCTTGCTTTCTAAGTATTGCTATATTTTTCTAACCATAGTGAAAATAAAAAACATTGAAGTATTTATTAAAAGGTAATTACCACCTGGCAATGACTAAATAATGTGATTTAATTAGTTAAGTTAGTTAACAGTGATTCTGTAAAACACTTTTGGGAAATTACTGGAGTAGCATCTTACATGCTTACGTAAACGTATGGGTTCTGAGTTTCTTTTCTTGGTCCAAACTCCCCTGTTACAACAGATCCTGGAATTCAAAATCTTCTGATTTACCCTTGCTTACTTCATCCTGGTTCTCAGAGGTTGTGCCTACAGCCTTGCTTGTTCAGTGCCTCACTTTGAGTACTTCTGTTAGCATCACAAAGTGCACATCTTGCTCCATGCTACCTTCTGGAGCAAACCAATGTGCTTGCTCCAAAGGGAAATGCAGTGTTTTCCCCTCTTACCCAGGATGGTTCTTCAGTTTTGATCTTGTGTTCTCAAACACTCCTAAATTTACTCCTGCATTGCCTGTGGGAGCGTATGTACCCACAGAACTGCTATAAAGACACTGCTAAATGACAGTGCAGCTGCTTTTTATATGTTCATAAACTGACATAATGTCATAATGGCTGTTAATGTTCTGATCTCATCTTCTCTTTTTCCTTCCTGGGTGGACAGTACTGTGCTGTGCAGCACTCCATAAAGCACAGTGCCTGTGAGCAGACATGGGAGATGCCCAACTCCCAGTGCAGTCAGAATGTTCTGTGCAGCCATTCAGCAAGGCCTACAGCAAGTGCTGTGTTTGGTCTACCAAATCACTCAGTGTTTCCTTTCTGAGTTAATGAGAGGTTGTGGTCTAGGAACTCAGCAAACATTTTTATAAAGGCCTATGTGAAAACCCAGATCCATGCTTGTCTCAGATTGAGGCTCTCTTTGGGAAATATACTTCCTTTGTGGCAGCTCTTTGTGTGTGTTTGTGTATGTAAAATATTACTTGGAAGTCATTCTGTTTTGGGAGAAACATTTCTAAAGTCATATTGCATTATTATTGACAAAATTACTTAAGTTTGCAGTTATCTTGCCTGGTTTGGCATGAACTCTATTCTGTATGCTTATTGAAACAGTTGTCAAACCTCTGGTGTCTTAAAAATAATTTTTATGCTAATCTATTCATAAGAAACCAAAATCCAAAGGACAAATTTTCCACTATTGAAGTCCTGCCTTGTGGGTTTTTAAGTAGAAAATACACATTGTAGGATAGCAATAACTACAAGGTATGTATGGCTTCATAAGCGCATCCAGTTTCGTAGGGCTGGGATTGCTGAAACAGTAGATGCTATCTGAATAAGATAATTGTTATAGTATGTACAAGGCATGCTGGATGACTGTGTTATCAACTTAGTACTGTAAAGTCATTAGCCCAGGTGGTTAGCGGCTCGCTGTATCCCATGATACAGGTCTCATTAATAATGTTTGTAGCAGATGTTTGTTCTAATGAGTGGAGCTGAATGTTCAGACAGAAGTAGGGTCTGTAAGGTAATGAGATGCCAGTTTTGAAAAAAAAAAAAAAACAAAAAACCCTCTTACCACTAAGAATAATTAAAAGCTTTAAAATGTCCATAGAATAATTCATATTAATCCAATCAAAGAGGACTGGGTTTTATAATGGTAAAATGTGACTTGAACAAAATACAAGCCATTAATGGATGTGAGTTACTGTCCTACATTTGTGTGAGCACCTTTTTATTTTTCATGTCTGTATGCATGTAGTTTTAGGATTGATTTTATTATTTTTTCCTAATGCAGTGGCAGTTTAATTATGGTAAATCTTCTATTTAGAAGAAATACAGAACAGATAGTTCTTGCCAAAGGCTATTATATTTGAAAAATATCCATATAAACTTGGTGGCTCACAGGTACCTAACTGTGAACAACTGGGTACAGCGTGTTAAGCCTCTATGAGAATCACTACTAATTGTTTAAAAAGCATTCATAATAAAATATCTAGTAATATCTATGAAGCTAGTAATTTTTACATAATTAGAAAATTGCATGTTTGAAAAAGGCCTGCTGCCTATGTAATTCTCATTTTAATAGTATCAGTAGAAGATAAACATAGTGAGGCTGCACTTAAGCATATGGTAAAATCAGTGGCCAAAGTTTTTAAACTGTTTATTAACCAAATAATAGTAACTTATGTGCTTTGGATAACTCAGAATGATGGTTAAGACCTGTTTTAGCATCCTAGGTGTCTCCAGTTCAGCTTTATAGATATAAAGTGAAGAATTTTTCTATTTTTGTGAAGTTCAAAGTTATTGCCAACTATAGTCTTTCCAAAACTGCACTTAAGACTGTTACTTGAAGGATACCTACTGGGAGTACTTTTCATGCTTGCTTTTAAAAGGTAATGAATATGGGGGCAAAAAATTTTTCCCCTGAATTTGCCTCAATACTGTTGTTTTGCTGTCCAATGATCCTTTGGCTGGTGAGATGAAGCTTGTGCATACAACTGAGAAATATCAGCTTCCTAATATGAAAAATTGTCTGGAAGTCTTCTGAGTTGAGAGTAGCATGTGAAAAGGTGGTCATTGCTGAAGGTCAGCTTGAGAAAAATGAAAGAAAACTGAGAAACAGATCTTCTGTTTTAGAAATAACAAGATAAAAGGAGGTAATACAAAATAACGTGGCAGGGAAGAAAAAAGATCACCTGTTTGCATAAGGCTGAAGAAGAGAGTTTTCCATGAATGCGTCTGTAGCAATTGGACTGATCAGTACGATGGGAAAGGTGGTACAACAAAGATGTGCTAATGGAAGGACCAGCAGAATAGAAAGATGCTATAAAGGAAGAACCCACCTGTATCAGAAGATTCTAGGTTTGCAGGGGAAGTTCCACCAAGGAGGGATCTCCAGAAAGAGAACCTTCCCCTATGGTAGTCAGTCCTTAAATGGGGTCTAAGAGGTGCAGCCAGGCTCCACCACTTCATGTCACTCACGCAGCTGAGTTGCTTTCACCTGTGCTCCCAGGGCTGACCTGGTCCTTTCCCCAGGTGCTCAATCAGTGGTTCAGGCTGTGACTCAACAGTTACCACACAGCATGCAACTGTCGTCTTGGAGAGGCAGGACAATGTTATAGAGAAAGATGAGATAACAAAACTGAATGGAGAAGGATGGGGAAGATTGGAGTGTTACGCTAATCCAATTGAAAAAACAAATAATGGAATTGAGAGCTCATTATTTAGAATGAGTTCTCAACTTATCTTGAGTGCAAATTTAAAGAACAGAAAGATTGTCTACTGAGAGTGAAGATATTAAGATGGGATTAAACTTGAAGGAGACTCTATTGGGAATGAGAAAGAAGACACAGATTAATTTTCAGATTGGTAAAAAAAAATGATGAGCAGGTTCTTATAGACATGGAGATTTATGCCAGTGGTGGAAAATACCTGAACTGGAGCATTACACAATTTGTTAGCGTATTCTTTCCTGGTGTAGAGGAGGAGGACAATAAGGTTGGCTGCTGAGGTTAGCCAGCTGGCATCAGGAATAATTCTAACAGGAAGATTTAGGGCCATTCATCGCTGAAAAGCATTTATGAGCATAGAGCTTTTCTCTAGGTATGGGTACCTCATTTCTTGGTGGTTTTATGTTCTGACCCTAGATGGCTAACAAATAAATCAATTAATGTTGTATCTTGTATGTCTGATTATTTCCTTGTATTTAGTGTTATACATATTGCCATTCTTGGAGTCAGGAAGGGACAGTTGCTTGTTAATATTGTGATGGGATACAGAACACTCTAGAATTCTTGGGGCATTTTTAAACTGCACCTTCCTCTTCTTCCTTTCCTTGGTTACCTTAAAAAAAGATATGTATATATATATACACACTTAAAATTTGCACCATTGATTGGTAATTCTGTGTATCCATTCCTTTGTCGAGGCACTGAAATTTTGAAGACAGAAGTGCTCAGGATTTTTGGTTTGGCCCTGTATTGAGCAGGCTTTTCAGGAATAAATGAATTCATTAAAGGAGTGACAGGTTTTGTGAACAAGTGGGCTTAAGTGATTTGATTCAGAGTTAAATAAGCTCTGTTGATAGCGTGTGCTGTTGTGATGGTCAGCAGCAGGCAAAGCCTCAGCTCTGGAATGCTAATTGTATGAATGCTGATGTAGTTCATGTGTGTGTAAGAAAGTTTCTGATCAGTCTCTTGTGGTTATTTTTAATAACTGTCTGAAAATAGGAGCAGTAAGGGTTTTTCTGTTACAGCTGTGAAGCTGCATCAAAATAGGATGTAGTAGAAACCTTACTGAAAAGGGAAGAGTGACTGTTGCTGTTCCCTTATTCCTACCTGCACTGTTTTGTTGCATGCTATGCTTTTAAGTTCTTTAGAAGGGAAATGCAGTTTTTATTTACTATGATATAGATCCCAGTGTTCCTGCTTTGTAATTACTTTAAGTAGCTCTTTAAGAGAGGACAAACCTGCTTATTTTTAAACTGATTATGTAAGTAGAAGGTTCTTCCTTCTACTTTTGGAAGAACCTTGATTGTTGATGAATCTTGGATCCACATAGGATTTCTATTTCTGACTTTATTTTGAAGAAGATATTTAGTTGGAAACAGTACGTATTTTGGCTGGAAAACTGAAGTTGTGAAGTTCATAAGAATAGTTGGACTAAAGCATTCTCCTCCCCCTTCCAAACAAGGTTAAAAGCTATAAATAGCTTTTGTAAACTTCGTTACTAAGCAGCTGTTGAGCACCTGCAGTTGAGCTTTGAAGTGTGTAGTGGTAATGTAATGTCAAGCTGCTCCAACAGTACATAAAAGCACATCTATGATTAAGGATTATAGAGTGAGGTGGGTTTTTTAAGGTTGCGCCTACTTGATTTATGACTTTCTAGAACAGAAAATTATATAAAATGCCTTTCTAATGGTCACTAAGGAGGAGAACAACTCGTAGATGTTTTATAGCACCATAAACAGCATTCCTCTTAATTTTCTGAAAAAACAAATGCCTAATTCATAGCTTTATTTTGTGTATTTAGGTAGGAGGGTAAGAGAAAATGAGACAGGGAAGCAGAAAAGATGTGGTTTTGGATTACAGAGATGGAGTTCTGATAGCAGAGATGCGTGTCTTTACTCATTCTACAACTTAATAGTTACTTTGTGTGTTTGCATTGGACACTAACCTTAGGATTATAAGACGTGTGTGACTGTGTGTGTGTGTGTGTGTATTTATTTATTGCTAAAGCACATTGATTCCATTTTGCTTCTTATCCGTCTCCTGAAGTCTGTCTTTTAAACCATTGAGTCGGTATAGAGAAATGAATAAATGGGTATGACAGGTCACATTGTCTCCAGTCTGGATCCAAGCTGATATGAATGTCCAAAGGATACATTCTTACTCTATATTGTGGTCTCATTTATGTGTCTGAAACAGTCACAACTCTGAAATGATATCACAGAAGGAAGCTGTTGCTTCTTTGTTTCTTTCTTAGGGGTTATAAAGTCCTAGCAGTGTATTACTTTGCCATAGGAAGGTATGTTTTGCAAAATACCAAGCTTGCTGTTTCACAGATCCGGAGAGTTCTGATAGCATACAAGTTTAAATGCTTAAAATTCAGAGCCCTTTGAAAAGTGCTGCTTAACAATTATTCATATGAAACTATTTGAATATTTGGACAGACTGTCTTCGAAGCGAGCTCTTTTGTTTATTTATAAAGAGTTAATGTATTAAAATGCTTATTAGGTAGCTTGTGCTACGAATACTAATTTTAGAGTATTCAACTGTAGTCCTAGAATGTTCTAATTAGACCAAGATAAATGGTATGCTTGTGTGTGTACCTGATGTTCAAGCCATGAGTATCAGAGAAAAATTAATAAATAAATCATTAATCATTCTCGTAGACCACTTTTGATAGTGAAACAGTGTGTCCTGTGCTGCTGATTCTCTTGGGAGCAGCATGGGCACATTTCATGAAGTGTAATGGATTAAGTTTATTCGGGGAAGAATGATATTGAGGCTATAGAGTGCAACTATACAAATATCTAGGGCATGTTTTCCTTTCAAACTGGTCCTCTAATCTGTGGGCACAAATGACAGTTGTAGCTTCTGAAGCTGCTGCCTGCGAAGTAGACAGAATTGACCCAGCATGTGTTCTGGCATAAATCATTTCAAAGTCAGGGGAACTTTCTTTTTCAAAGCTGAAAATACTCTTTAATTGTGGAGCTCCATGGGAAACATGGTTCTCTTTCTTGGGGAAGGAGGGAAATAATTACTTGTCGTCTGACATTAAAGTGGTGGGGTTTTGTTTGTTTGTCATCTAAATATATTTATGTCACTCCTTCTTTGCATTTTTTTTGAGCCTGTTACTTCAGGCACAGGTTTCCCCTTAAACAAAGCCTGCTCCAAAAGTAATGCCTCCTATTTTGTTATGTTGATGCACGACATCAGAGGCAGATGTTGGTGGGATGGCAGTAGAGGCTGAACCTTCCCTCCAATTTTCCATTATGTTTTGTGTGACAACAAAAGGGTCTGACAAAGTAATGTGTGACATGGAAGTGCAGATGAAGGAAAGATGTGTCACTGAATTCCTCCTCGCAGAAAAAAATGGCACCCAGTGATGTTCATTGACACTTGCTGAACGTTTATGGAGACCAAGCAGTGGATGTGAGCAACACTGAAGGCTGGGCTGCGTGGGCAACATCTTCCTAAAATGTATGGAGGAAAATTGCAATCTAACAAGTTCAAACTAGCTTGAAGCTGAATATTTGCAATAAGTAATAAAATGGTTGTTTAATGTAAGAATTTAGTAGTTCAGTCAAGCTTTTGACATGAGATTATTGAAACAAATGGTAAATTTTTAAAAAAGGAGTCAGAGCATTATACTGTACAGTTATTTTCCAATAGTGTTCTTCATCTAATATAGAAATGTACTTTAATGTACTTTAATATGTACCTGATCGCTTACCAGTGCTAGAGTTTTAGCAAAGCAAAGAGAATCTACTATTTAAAATAAGTCTGCTAGTGTACAAATTCTGTTACTGGTTCACATTTTCAAGCTCATTAACCATTTTTCTTTTGAACACCATATACTACATAACAAACTAGAAGTATTCTTCAATATTTCTTAGTTGTAGGTAAATTTACTCTTTGCAATAGATCAAATCATGATAACAAGATGACTTCAATTTAACCCAGAAGAAGAAATAGAATGCTGTGGATATATATATTTTGTTTCTTTAACTTAATTAAAACTCTGGAAGGCTGTCAAGAAAATGCTGTAACTGGATAGTCTTTTTTTTTTTTTAATCTTGTTAAATTCTTGGTTTTACCAGCCCTGCTGCAGTTTCACAATCTAATAATACTTTAGATAGAAAATATAGTTTTACATCGTTTTTTAATTTGCCATCTGTTAACTGAAGGCATTTTTATTCTTAATTTATAAAACGGGAAAAGCTGAAGTTTGAACTCAGACTAAGCTATGATACTTCATTAGTAGAAATGATACCAGCTTCCGTGCTTCTGCTTTTTTCCATGCTCCACAGTTATTGTTATCCTTCCTTATATTCAAAAATGAACTTCCCTATTAATGCTGGCACATTGTATTCCAGTTGAGAGTATTCCAGTGAATTGTATGATGATGCAACATTGTTCCTGTGTTATGCACTGTCTTAATAGTTGTGTGACCTAAAGGTTTGTTAGCTGTTTGTTTTTTTAATGCAGGTGTGTTTTTGTGCTCTTGCTGACCTTTGAAAAGTAGCTGCTATATTGGCTTTCTCAGTCAACAGAGTTAATTTAAAAGGTGGTGTAAGGGGGAGTGTATTGTTGCATCTGCCTCTTCCTGCCTGTGTTTTTGTACCTTCTGCATATTGAAATTTGCATATTTCATTATTGTGGTTTGGGACATAAAGGTTTCTGTTGCAAATGGTGTAATCTGCAGATTGTCTACTTCACTGTTCATGATTTTCTGGGTCACAGTAGTTACAATCTTCTCTGGACCTCAAGTTGTCGAAGGGAGACTTGAATTCAGAGTTGAAAGGGGAGCGGTGACAGGCAAGAATAAGAAAAGGAATATGGTGTTGAGTGAGGTAACAGCAGAATACACTTTAGTGTATGATTAGTAAAGTCTAGAAGACCGATAGCCTGTACAAGCTCTGGCATTTCTGTTGTCTTACAGTGGTTACTTGTGCAATGTGTGTGTATACAAAGAACTTGGAGAGTTCTGCCTAAAGGAAGTTTGTTCAACCTGCTTACTCGAGACTACAATACATTATCAAAATCAGACACAGCACTGTCATTGTAATACCAGGGGGTCAATAAGACAATTATTTTTCCCCCTATCGAATCAGGGCAGCAAGATGGAGGAGTCCGAATGAGTGATTCAGAACATAAAGTTGGATATTGGGAATCTCAGCATTTAGATGGGCTAGGGTAGCTCTCTTGACTAACATGAATATTGGAAACCTCATTTTTTGGGAAAGATGCAAAATAAAATTTGAGTGATAACACTTTATTTTCGTGACAGCTGAAGGATAGAAAATATTGTGGAATTGTGTTTTTAAAATGTCACTATTGGGTGATTAAGATAAAATTCTGAGTTACTGCTGAATCTGCTGAAGACACATAATTAGAATTGCCACTGTGAACGTACTTCAGTGCAAGTTGGAGTTCAAATCTTCTCTGGTGTAATAAGAGCTTAGGCAATGCAATTATTGAAGTCTATGGAGCTATTTATTTCACCCCGAAGATGCTTCACAAATAAGCTTGATCAGAAGTTGAATTCCTCCTTCTCTTTCCAGGTATTCATTAGTAGAGAATGCGGAAACACATCAAGGTGTTTCTGATTGTAAATGAGATACTAGGTTGCTAATTAGTAAAATAAATGTAAACTGGTACTTAAATATTTGAATTTAAAGTGTTGTTTTGGTTTTTTTAATCCTGATTGTGGAAGGTAAATTTGGTTCACTGATAAAAAGGCTTTGCTTTGAATTGAAAGCATTGTGATTGCAATGAGAGGTAACAATAGATCAGTAATGTGGATTTTCCTTCTAGATGAATAGATTTGGATAAACTAAGGAGTGGGCAAGGAATGAGGAATTCAGTCTCCAGTACTGATGAGGAATGACACTTCTTTCAACCATTTTGGTTGCAGTTTGTTTACTATTTAAAAGGAAAATAATATATTTGAGAAGGGAAGGAGTAGTGGTAAATCTCATGTCTGTGGACTTCTATCAAAACTATCAGAATTTTGATTTATTATAGATACTGAGTCTAATGAAGTTTCCCAGAACTGTAAGACAGATAAAGGATATAAAGGATTGAAGGGAAAAAAAAAAAAGGCAATGAGTAGTTTGGGAAGAATGGGTATAGAAAGCCACAAGGGGAAGTCCTGAATATTGGATGTTAGGACCAGTTGCATACTGCCATTAAGAATTTTGAAATGGAAACAAAACGCTTTCTGACAAACAGATAAGGGAGACGTGTCGCTGCACTTGAATGTGTTGTCATGAATATGGAATACTGGAGCTGAGACTGTTAATTGGAAGTGAGAGTCAGAATATAGTTATTTTTTCTGTATGAAATATTGGTTGATGATAGAATTTAACCTAGGAAGGTGACACAAATATTAAGTGTTGATGTATTTAGAATGGGCTGACTTCTAGTGGGCATGTGTGTGGTTTTTTTATTTTTTTCCCTTCAGAATTTGAATGATACCTGCAAGTACGTAATTTCACAGCTGTTCATGTGTGGCTGCTTCATGCTGTCTGATGCTGTTTGCTTGTGCAGATGAAAAATTTGAGTATGGCATGGAAGTTGTATTTGTGACAGTTCTGTTAGTGTGCTGATTAAGTAGTTACTGTTTTCCTTTTGTTTATACCATGAAAATAATGCTGTACGTGTGTCCAGGTTTTCTTATCCTTCAGGAGATAGTTGGAAGCAGTGACCATTGCCAGCAGCAATTAATGTAAGAGAAGAAAGCAAGCTGAGCCTTGCCTGTTTACTGGGACTTGAGGACGTATTGCTCCATCTGCCACAGGCCAACTGCAAACTCCTCTCATTTAGACTGCTACTCTGGATCCAGCATTATCTGGATTGAGGCCAGGATGTGGAACCAAAATGCTTCAATGACACAGATAGAGGCTCTCCTACTGTCAGTGGATAAAGGGCAGTGATTAATTTTTATTCCCCTGGCCCTATCTACAGCATTTGATGGTCTGGCCAGAAATTGATGCTGTCTTGTCAGAAAGGAGAGGCAGAGGCCTAAGTGAAGTGCTGGAGTGGATGAGCCTCGTTCTAGGTGATGAATCTGAAGAGTGGCAGCATGCTTATGATTTTGAAGTGCTGTCAGTCATACAAGGAATTTAAGAAACTAAAAATGATATCTACAACAAGATTTTGTTTTTGCCTGTGCATCAGCAAACATTTTAGCAATACTAATTGCTTTATCGAGTTGAGTAAGGCTTGTTTGTGTGGGAAGGCAAAGCTTTCACTAGGCTCAATTCTATCCTGTGTAATGAACTCCTGTGGGAATGAGGAACTGTCATGCTTTTGCACTTAGAGTTGATGATGGAATTCCTTACATTTTGCATTCTTTAATGTGACAGTGTAGACAGAAGCATATGCAAAAAGAAAAAGAAAAAAGGCAACATCAACAGTGCTCTGTCAAAATAATTAGTATAGATTGATAAAGTCCATCTAAGTAAATAATGCAGAACAAAGGAAGCTGCAGTATGAGCTGAATTTTTTAAGCCTCCTTTAAAAATTAGTACTAATCCACTTGCTAGCCGTAGTGTTTTCCTCAGAAAATTCATTTTGTGTTGAAACCAAAAACACAGGAGATCTCAAAAGTCTGAGAGAGTTGTGCAGTATTTTTTCTATTGTTTCTAATTCTTCAATTAAGTCTTTGACTGGAGAAAGATGTTGATTATAGGTAAAGCACAGTCTAAGGTGATGTCCGTGGCAGAGCTCCTTTGAACTTCTAGGAGACCGGTTTCACAATGAATAGACACATTGGCAAATGCTATGCTCCATGTTGGGAACTGTGTCAAAGGGTATTAGCACTAATGAAGATATGACTTTGAAAATAAACTAGGGAAGAAGAATGAGGCTGCATGCTCTGGTCAGTGCAGTATTGGATCTGGAGTTGGGGAGATGCAGTTTTGCTCTTGTTCCTGACTGACTGTAGATTGAGGGGAAATGAAGTAATTTGCCTTGTTTTATTTAAATAATATTTTTCTGAAAGGTATTTTAAAATTTAATGATGAGAATTATTTAACATTCATATAAAGTAGAAACCTAATGTTTTTTTAACTGATCATTTTCAATATAGCCCAAGTCAGCAAAAACCACAAAAACAACAAAAAAAAGAATTTTATTAAAATCATTCTTGAAATGTGTTTTATGCCAGCTGCACTGCCTTCTGCATGAAGGCAAACCTGAGCCTTTGAAACAGTTGCTTTTATTTGAATGTGTTCGTTGATGTCTGCCAAGAACTTTCAAGATGATTCTCCAGTTTTATGTATTGTTACAAAAGGTAAATTACTGACACTTACATTGCTGCTCCACTCCTGCTATTTTATTCACTTGTCTTGTTTTAAATTCAGATTGAGCTGTCTGATACAGACCGTGTCATCTTGTGTACTCGCAGGGAATCTAACACAATGGGGCCTGGCTCATTGGAGCTTTTTGGGTGTTAACACAATAGAGATAATTAGTAATAAATGTACAGCTGTAATAGCAAGTAGTGTTCACAGTAAGCAATACAATGCACGACAGTTAAGCTCCTATATGTTGTGTTAGTTCCTACTGAAAGCATTTGAGAAATCGGCATTATTCTTTCTTTGCCATTGTGGTGTTGCCCAGAGGCTTGCTCTGTATTCTAGTGTAAGTGCTTGTGATGCTAATGCCTTAATTAACTTCTTTAAATATAAGCTGTCAGGGCACATCCAGATAGTATTCAGAAATGCATTGATCAGCAGTCTACAAGACTTCCTTAAGAAAGCTTATAGTGTGGTGTGGAGAAAAGTCTGACGTTAAGCATGTAAGCTATGCTTGTTCACTTAGAAAATGAATAGAAAAAAATCATTAATAAATTCAGTAATCAAACCTGTGGCATGGTTGTTTAACTCCTTTTCTTCTTGCATGCTTCTGGCTATCAGCTGCTCATTGAACGCTTCTGACTTGTCAGTCCCTCCTTGAGCTCATTTCTTCTATCAAATGTTGGTAATTCATAATTTGACAAATTTGTCTTTCACTTATGTTGAATTATTCCCACTTTTCTCAAGTCATGCTTTCTGTAAACACAGTGAAACTGAACTTTGTGCTCTGGGTATCTGAAGTACCCAAGTTCTTGTAAGTTTTAATCCTTGGGAGGCCCAAGGAACTATCTAGCTTTGTTTTGGTTATTGTTTGAATAAAATACTGATGTTTACCAGCCAAATTACCATGGGTATGAAAGCACATGTGGGCTGCATAAATACTGTAGGATGTGTATAATGCATCTTGAAGAGCCTGTCTCCTTAACCTAGCTTTGCTTTAGGATCACTAAGTCCTTAATAATGTCTTGTTTAAGAGCCCTCCTGCCATACCAACCACTGAATCCTTTACAGTTTTTCAGTACTGGGTTAGGTTGCTTGTTTTCATGCAAACTTGCAATCAGACTGGATGGATTTGAGGCTGAAGAGAGACTTAAATTGATAATTTCACAGCTCGGTTCTAAATGTGAATTCTAATTTTGGACTTGCATTTGGATAATTGCTGTCAGCATTACTGCAGGTTGCCTAAACGTGGCAATTTCCTAAAAGCACAGGTATGTTTTATATCTGCCTTTTCTGTTGGCGGCCATGCTGCTCATTTTTGCAAGCGTTGCACGTGGGGCAGTGGATGGTCTGTATGATTATTAAGGTCTCTTACTGAGACATTTAAAGATGGGGCTGCATTATTGACATTGAGGTAGAATTAAAATCAGGCTTGAAATCATAGTTCTGGGGGGGAAATGCACAAGCATGCATGCCCTCTCTGCGTGCTAAGAGTGCTTGAAATTGTTCTCCTAGCTTCAGCTTCAACTGAAGCACACTGATGTTTGTTTGTTGTAAGTAATGGGAGTGTGCCTGGGTCCGGGGCAGAGCCACTGCTATTGATAGCACAGAGCAGGGTGTGGGGTTGGGACAGGTGCTTGAATTAGTCTGCTCCATACCAGGTGACACCAATGGAAGGCCCTTAAGTTGTGGACAGTTGGCCAACCCCACTGCTCAGGGGTTGTGAGAGGTCAGTTGGCAGGGAGCCTGGTGCTGGTTGCTGAGTGAATGCACTGCAGGTATATGTATTGTTATTATTGCATTGTTGTTTCCATTTTCCTCTTCTTAGTTTCTATCTCACCCACAAGTTCTATTTTGTTTCCAGTTCTCTCTCCCATCCCACCTGGAGGGTAGTGAGCAAAAGGTTGTGTGGTGCTGAGCAGTCACAGTGTGAGTACGAATGGCACAGCTTGCCCTCAGAACTACAAGCTGATTTGCTAGCATTGCTAATTTCCTCTTACTGTTTGAAATAACTGCGTCTTTTTCTGTTTTGAGAAAGTTCTGATAGTCAAAATAAATACGTTGTGATAAATATTCTCTACAGAGGAAATGCAAGTTCAATGACTGTTTATATATTCCTTGTTCTGACTGAGAGTGGCTGTGCTTAGCTGTTGTCACTAAGGGAAATTCAGTGGGAGAATATAGATGTTTGACATGTTTGAAACAAGGTGTTTCCGAAAGCAGTTGTGGAAAACTGTTCAAAGATATGTACAACACGGACGTGTAATTTGGAGATGTTCTTTTTCAAGGTGATGGATTACATAATGCAATTGATTTCTTCTATTTCCTTAATTTGCTTGCTTTTTTTTTTACTGTTTACAGTAAATAAAACACTTCTGTGTAGTATATGCCTGTGTTTTCTTGCTACAACAGCATATATTAAATCCCTAAATTAAATACTTTATTAAACTGGGAGGGGGAATGTTTTCAACCTTTTACAGAATCACAGAGGTTGTAAGGGACCTCTAGAGATCATTGAGTCCAACTCTCTGCTAAAGCGGGTTCCCTACAGTGAGTGGGTTTTGAATATCTCTGGAGGAGGAGACTTCATGGCCTCTCTGGGCAGCCTGTTCCAGTGCTCTGTCACTCTCAAAGTAAAGAAGTTTCTCCTCATGGTCAGATCTAACTTCCTGTGTTCCAGTCTGTGCCCAGTGCCCCTTGTGCAGTAGCTGTGCACCGCCAAAAAAGCCTGGCCCCATCCTGTTTACTCCCACACTTTAGATATTTATAAGCATTGATAAAATCTTTTCTCGGTCTTCTCCAGGCTGACCAGTCCCAGGTCTCTCAGCCTTTCCTCACTCAGGAGATGCTCTAGTCCCCTCAGTCATCTTCTGACTGGCCTTCTGCTGGACTCTTTAGAAGTTCCAGCTTTCTTATCTGAGGAGCCCAGAACTGGTCACAGTACTCCAAATGTGTCCTCACTGTGGCAGAGTAGAAGGGGGAAGATCACCTCCGTTGACCTGCTGGCCATGCTCTTTTTTTTTTAATGCACCTCAGGATACTATTTGCCTTCTTGGCCACCAGGGCCACACTGTTGACTCATGGGTCAACCTGTTGTCCACCAGAACACCCAGGTTTTTCTCTGCAGAGCTCCTTTCTAGGAAGTCGGCTCCTAACCTGTACTGATGCACACAGTTATTCTTCCTCAGGTGCAGGACTTTGCACTTGTTCTTAGTTTGTGCCTTGCTCATGCAGATGACTTTTGTATATAAAGTAAAATAAGCAAGAATGTTATCATTGAGATAGTGGGTCTGCATTGTCATGAGACCAAAATTTTTTGATATGCGATACTTGGTAATCATTAATTAGAAATCCCACGTATGCAATCCTTAAGACCTGGGTTTTTTCCTGAGGTTTAGAATATGCAATATAAAAACCTAACAATGAAATGCTGGGAAAAGAGTGAGAAAGAAATCATGAGAGAAGGTCAGGAATCTCAGTGGCTAATTCCAGTGGGGAATTATCGAGCTACCAATTTTTAAGTAAATCTCCGTAAATTTTGAGTAAATGACTTAGAAGAAGTGGTGGTGTAGATCTATCTCCTGACGTTCAAATAAAGATTTTGAAACCTTCTGTAAGTCTTCTGAACTCGTAGGTATTATAGATGGCTGAAAACAAAGATTTTGGATATTTTGGTTTTGTTTTTCGAAGCTGTTAAAGACCTCATACTGCATTGCATTTGTAGTGGTAACACATTGTTTTTTACGTTCCAGATCTTTTGAAGCATTAGAGATCGTTTCTGGTGCTATTTTCTGATTGAGACAAATTGCAAGTACTTGAAAGAAAGCAAGTGCTTAAAACAGTGAAGAATATGTGAGTGCATAGATAAGGTTGCTTGAAATAAAAAGCGTACAGTATTTTTTTACCCACTTTACATACCTCTTTCTCCTTCATGTGATTTTCTTCATTTTTAGGAAAAACACAACATACTCTTTGTAATTGGTTTCAGTTTTGAGCAAATGTGTGTGATTTGAAAAACTAATTTTGTGTGCAGATTATTTTCTCTCTTAAAGAACTGACATGAAGTCATCCAGTTGAATGTAGGTTGAATTATTATTTCTTTTCATAAATACCTCATGCGACTTTCAGCTCTCCTAATGTTGCATTAACTTAATCTACTCCCAGCCCTCTTGAAGACTTCAGTTCTTCTGCTCCTACATGTCTTTACTTTTGTGCGATTTGTACATGACACCTTGAAGTACACATGTTGTTTGTGGATGCCTATTAGTTAAGATGATATATGGTGTGTACTGTGATTGGAATTATAATACTGGAAGTATTTATTTAAGCTGTGTGTGTGATGCTATGCCCTTGTAAGCAGCCTGATTTCTGATTTTGTAAGCTTACTGATTTCTGGAAGTGAAGGATCTGTAAAGGTAGCAGTTGAGCTGCCTGTGTAGACCAAATGCCTGTAGGGGTTCTGGGGGCTGGTTTGCTTTTGACATCAGGGATTCTATGGGCATTGCTTTTAAGAGCAGAGGTGAATCTTAGAAAAGACTACTGGTAACTCATTATTTCTTCAGAACCAAGACTTCCCAAGAAGAATTGGATGAATTATGAAAAGATCTGTTTTTTCCCCCAGTATGTCTATTGTATTTGAGGACTTCTACAAGTATGAAAAGTTCTTTTCTGAGAGAGAGTCTTCAAAATATTGTTTCTCTGTTTCAGAGTATTCTGGTGTGGATGGTGAAACTCCAATCATTTACCTTTAATTCACTGTTTTTCATTATGTATGGGATGTAAACTCTGTAGAATTAGAACAGTCTTCTTTGGGTTTAGCACAGAGAAGCTTAAATTTTTGATTTTGGCACCTACTGCTGCCTTACTGTAAATTATTTATTTATTTGTTTGTTTGTTTGTTTTAGAAAAATCAGTTGTTTGCAACTGAACCAAGCTCACAAATTATTTGTGATGCTGTGGTTAGCATTCTTAACATGTACTGTGACAGAAGAATGTTCCTTCTCTAAATTTCTTAGTGTTTTAATGGAAAGAGACTCCGTCTTTTGTTGAGATTTGCAGTATTGCAGGGTTGGATAGCCTCTGATAGAAGAAGTGTTTCTTGTGAATTAAATTCTGCAGGTTTATATCAGGTAAAGTTCTTGCCCACTTAAAGAAAAATTGGAGTCAAAGATTTCTTTTTAGCAAAGTCTGAATTAGCCTCATGTGTTCCTTTCAGTGTTGAGATCTCCATTCTTTTTATCATTTTGTCTGTACACAGTGATGTTCTTCTTGGTATATTCTAAACTTCTAGTTTTGAAATATTTCCTTGGTTATAGTTACATCAAACTAAACTGCTTTTTTGAAACAAGAGGCTTCAATTTTTCAACTATAAAAAGTTCCTTTTCAAATGCTCTTTTATAACACATCAGGATTATTTTTTTTAACACAAGACAAAGCGTTGAGATTTAGAGGATGCATCTTTAACTTCTTAACGTTGCCTTTGCAGGTACATGATGCTGATTGATGGCAAGAATGAAGTATATATGATCGATAGAGACAACTCCATATTTCATGTGTCTAATCTGGAATTTCCATTTCGTAAAGATCTTCGTATGCATCTAACAAACACTCTTCTAGATGGGGTAAGGAGCATTCTGTATAATAATTGTAACAGTGTCAACAATTTATTTTTGTTCAGAAACAAGACCAAGTTTCTTAGGCTTGAATCATGGGATTTAGGGATAGTAGATGCAGTCACTGGCTGAACACTGGGAATCACACTGTTCATAAGTCACTTCTTACCTACAGAAAAGTAATGATAACTGCTCTGGGGGGAGCTGTTTACTTGTCTTTGAAATAAATCAAGGTATTGAGATGACACTCTCTAAGCATGAGAAAGTTTGAAGAGAATCTAGAGAAATAAACGCAGAAATCTCATCTCTTGCTATAGCTTTTTTGTTTTGAAATAGTAGGCATAGAAAATATTACACAGTTGATCTAAGTGTTTGTAAAATTTGATAAAATTGATATTTTGATGTTTGACTTCTGTGACTTGATGTCTTTTGCTTCTGTCATCTTTATTTTCAGCTAATTTGAATTACTAACTGATTTAGAAAGGGTTTAGTTTGATTTTTTTTTTTTGATTGAAACATGTCTAAGTATTTGTGCTAATTTAAACTATGTAAATCTCCTAATGGACTTTGTGAACCAGTTGCAAAACAAGCTTTATAACATCTGCATTTGCGGTTCCAAAGCTGACCTCTAGTAATATTACTTGCTGAGCTTTTCAGAACAGTAGTCATGAGAAGAGAGAATGCATTTCTTGACCCTTCTATTTTAGCTGAATGACTTCATTAGCTCTTACACTAAAGACCTGTCAGTGTAAATGCATTTCCCTGTCATGTTTTGGTAGCAGTGAAGTTGTTCTACCTTACTATCACTTCTGCTTGGTAAAAACCAAAGATAGATTCAAGTCCTTAGGCTGAGGTTAAAGTCATCTCACTCTGAGTGAATTTATACATTGTCTTTGCTTTCATTGTCACTTACCAGAGAATTGTGAAGGAGCAGATACCCTGCTGTCATGCTGTTGTAGCAATGGTTTTACAGGGAAGTCTTTGGAAAGCATTACTTAAACAGAAGTTCTTCAGGGAGGCTGCTTTGCTTCTCTATGTTTCAAAACAGGTGATTTACTAAGGTTGGCTAATATGCATACGTGGAGGACAGGGAAGCACATATTGGTATGTGTGTGTGAATGTGGCAGCAGCTGTTGGGCATGGGAGAGGAGCTCTCTTCTGGCTTTTTGACTCTTAACAATAAATTAAATTGGAAGAATTAACAATCAAGTCACTGATTGTATCACATAGTAGCCTAGGATGTAAGCTATAACTTTACCTAATTTGTTGTTCTGTAGAAGTGTGGTTGTTACAGTACATTTCAGTATTTAACTGTATGGCATAATGATTTGTTTTTTCCTTGCAGTTTTTTTCACGAAGTAGAAAGCAAAATATGAAAACTTGATTGAGTAATATACCTTGGGATAAAACTGAAATCTTCTGATAGATAAATACTTCTATAGCTAAGATTTCAACATAAATTTGTTTAATCTGTTAAAAAAAAAACACACCAAAAACAAAAAACACCTTGATTTGTATTTCATTGCAATTCCTTTCAGGAGATTTGAGACTGGAGCTTGCCTATTGCTTGAAGCATCACAACAGCTTAACTTTGTAATTTGCTATTTCTTCAATGTTTGTGTCAAATGATAATTTCCATAACTGTTCCCTCACTCAGAATATATGCATGATTTCATTTTTTTAATGTACACGAAGGGAAGTTTGGCTTTTTTTTTTTTTTGCATTAATGTATTTTGCCAATTAGTGCAGAAAGGCTGTTGAAGTTAATTCATTAATTACAGATTGAAGTAATTCACACTACTGCCCTTGAAGTAGCTTTTTTGCTTCCAGAGAATGAAGTTAGTGAACAAAGGGGTCCAACTGGCCTTACTTTACATTGATCTTAAAAGTACGAGGAAGAAAACAGAATTCTGTCAGTTCAGTGTGGTGAAACAATTGCATGTGATCAGAATACAAAAGATTAAGTAGTCCCTGCAAGGTTATTTAGAATGGGAATGTATAAAACTTTAATAAAGGTAATTGCCATGAATTCAGTGATTTCTTAACATGCTTCAAAGCTTCTGATGTAAGCCTTTCATGCAGCGTTCTTTGAGAATCTCAAATGCATTGAAGGTTCACTTCAGGCTGAAATTACTTGTAAACAGTTCTTACCACGATCAATTACATCTTCTTGATAAGAAGTTTTCTGCAATACTCTGTCTTCATCTCGAGCTTTTTGGTTGTGTTTGTTCTTCTGGCATGGAAGAAAGTTTTCTGCGAATCTCATTAAAGCTAATTTGAACACTACCTACAGGTGACTAGCATAACATTAAGCATTCCTTTGGAAGCCTGGTGTTTTGCCTCCGTAGCAGTATCTGAGGGAATGCATAAATCTTTGTTCAAGTGTTTTGGCTGTTGTTCAGAAAACTGGTTAGTTATTTTCAGGAAGTTTCTGCTTAGCTTTGGAACAAGTGAGTAGAAAATGCAGAAATATACTGTGTTTAATTTGCTGCTTAATATTTGTGTAAACAAAGACTCTTATTGTAAATATACAGCATCTAAATTTATAAAAAAGGTGATTTTTAAAAACTAATGGGATAGACTGCAACTAAAACTAATTGTTGTTCATCTGTGTTTGTAAGCAAAATATATCTAGTGTCCAGAACTTCTTACAAGAACAGCCTCTAAAATTCAGCTGTGTGAGGGCTTCCTTAGTAACTCAGTACTAAAATAAAACAGATGCACTTCTCATTTTTTCCAAGCATTTAAGACTGTCATGATTTTTAACTTATATTTAAAAAAAAGTTTGAGTGGAATGTTGTCATGCATTATAAGCGTTTATTGATTTCAGTCCCCAGTTTTGGCATCCTTGGCCAGCTTTGTCTTCAAGCTGGATGGAAGGTTGCAGTCACTCTGCCCTTTATGCTGCTTTGGTGGACTATCTGACATGTGAGGTCCTAGGTGAAGGCGGCCCTCCTAGAGCTTGAATTTAGAATTTACTGGGCACATGAATGCAGAGAGACATTCACACTGACGAAGGCATCCCACATAATTGTGGTCAGTGGAGAGTGAGAACCTATTGCACTTTTGTGTCAGTACAGAGCTCACATATTTGTAAGCTCTGTCAGAAATGGTGCAGCTTACAACTGTTGTAGTTTGCAAAGACTGACACTTTGTGCATGTAGTTGGGTTTTTTTAAGCTATTTGTATTCCTGAAATACAGCACTGGCTAGAATTGTTTTGAAAATAAAGGGATAAAGGAAAGACTAGAGGTAGGAGGAAAAGGAACGATGAACAGATGTAGGATTAGGTCCAATTCCATGCTCTGGTTCAGCTAGAAACAGAACTTGCATTCTGCAAGTTCCTGGGAAAATGAGATTCTGTGAATTGTAATTAAATTCTGCATTATTTTATATCCAGCAGCAACTTAGACCTGTGATTCAAGGTGGAAAAAAACCAAGTCCCTGGGCTGTCAGGCCAACATCTTTCCTTTTGCTACTTGTCCAGCTTAAAGCTCGTAGCATAGTTGCTGTTTCTGATATGCTGTAAGCATATGCTCTGCAGCACCAGCAAAGATTAACACCAGTTTTCCAGATTACATTGAAGAAACTGGGAAGTGGACCTTGTTCTGCAAACCTGCATGTTAAGTTACTATTAAAGTGGTGGATAATGGGCAAGGGATAAAAACTATATTTCCTAGCAATGGCAATATTGAAACATTATAGCAGCTGTAAGCCTACATGGGATATATAAAAGATAATATATATCTGCAGGTATTACTTGTGCATACTGCTGTGTTGTATTATATAGCCACGTGATATCTAGAAATTGTCTTAAATATAGCTTTACAGTATCATTTTATTAATTAGAATAAGTGAGTTTGAGTTCCTCAAGTAGTACATTTTTTCAACTGCCTACTAGTATGAATCTGCTTTTGAGATCTAATTCTGGAGGTATTTTTCAATTCTTATAATTTCAAGAAAGACTCTGAGATCAGAATCTTAAATAATGATGTGTTAGATTAATTGAATCATTCTTATGATTGCTTTACACCTGTTGCCTTATGACAGCTGTATTGGCGTAGCTAATGGAGCAGTGAATGCCAATGTCATAATGGTGATGAGTAGCACAGGAATTTCTACTCTAAGGCATATTGTCTTCCTGTGTGTTTGCCCTGGGATTTAAGTCGGGATCTGGAAAAGAACGAGAGGCAGGAGAGGAGGGAGGAAGAAAAGAAAAGGAGATGTGACAAAAGAGGCTACCTGCACCTGTAATAGAGTCGAAAAGGTTTATACATGTGTGAAGTAGAGAAAAAATGTTGATATACAGTTTAATTCTGGGTTAAATCTAAACGTTCCAGAGAAGATTTCAAGAAAGTACATGACTTTCTTGTCTGTATCTTATAATAGTCGTAAACAGAATATCTAGAGATACAGATTTTGAAAGTTAGGTTTAAAAATCCTTTTAGACTGGGCATCAAATTGTTTTCAAGGTTTTGCATATAAATGCTAGCTTTGCATAAGAGCTTGGTCTCTAGATATTCACGCTGAAGAAATGATTCCTTAAACTTTAAATCTGTGTTCACTGAAATGTGTTCTAGCTTTGCTTGCTAATGCAGTTGTAACTTTGAAACAGGGTAGTAGCATTTTTGTATTTCACTTTTACTTTACTCCTTATTTCTAATGGGAAAACAAATAAATCTGTTCTGTTTTTTGTTCTATTGCATCTATGAAAACTCTTCCACATTTGAACACAATGCCTTCTTTCTCTCTACCTGCTCCATCAACTTGTGTAGCTAATTATGAAATTTATTATCAAAGAATGCATTCCAGTGTTGCATCTCCATTCGTAGCTTGCCAATGTCTTACAATATGGGAAGGTGACAAGAAGAGCATTTAATTACACCAGTTCTACATAGACTTTTGCAAATGTTATTTGACAGTAACTATGGATAAGTGATTTCTAGAATTAAGAATAAGGTATTGTAGTATTATGAAGGAGTATTTTTGGCTCAGTCTTTTTTTTTCCCCTTTATGGAAAGATGTGTATGATGATTCACTCTTGGCTGTGAAAATATGATCTCCATCTCTGTATTCGGTTTATAGAAGATGAGATTGCAAAATATGAAGTAGGGAATTTCTGGTGCCCATTGTTATTTGAAACAATAGGTTTACATATTCTATTTTATCTTTAAATGCCTCCAACTTTATATTTACTTGAAAACGAATTGGTATTTAAAACTACGTGCTTATTTTTTAAAAGCCTTATGTGATTAATTACTAAGTATAATTCAAAAAGTTTGGTACGTATACAGACTGAAAATCTTCGAAAATCTTGTTGGGATTTACTTTGTGAAAGTTACAGATTCTAGGAGAAGTTAAAAGGTTGTATAACAAAAATTCTAGTGACTCATCAAGAATTAATTTGATGTAGGATGTTACTTTGGATTCATTCTTGAGCTCATAGTTACGTTTTCATAATGTTACAGTGAACTGCTTTTTTTACCCTTTCCTATTGTTTCATCTTCTATGTATGGCTTTGGAGTTGTAATTTGATATTGGCTGCAAAAAAACCCTTTGCTGGTAGAACTGTTTTATTAGCTAAGAATTGGGTGGTAGAGAGCAGGATGGAAAAAGTGATTAAATATATTTTTTATTAATTTATCAAACTAATGAACTGCCCTGCTTCATATCACAAATCTGAGCTGTAGATATAGGTACCAGCATGAAAGGTGTGCATGTTCATGTTTGTTCATCATTAACAGATTTTCTCCTTGCTGACATTTTCAAGATAGATTACCAATATATATTGAATTGTAACCAATTTCATGTGATACAGACATTGCATTTCCATTTGAAAGAGTCCTTGTGCTTAGTCACAGTGCATTCAAACAAATTGCATTTGTCACTGCTGCTTAGAACACAGCTAACATGAAAGTGTCCAAAGCGAACATAGAAAATGGATAAAAGAGCTTGCTCTTTACTTTTCTGCTGTTGAAGTTCTTGTTGTAGGTGGGATTTCCAAAAGTGGCTAGTTAGGGTTGCAGTTCTGACTGTGTTTTTTAAGGCCTCGTTCTTGCAAGAAAGGTAATGATTTTAAAAGCTGTGGAGAACCTAACTTAGAAATGTTTCAGATAAGAATGTGGAGCATTAGGACAGATTTCTGCCTTCTTACTGGATGCTTCATGAGACATTTAGGACCATAATATTTTTATAATGCTGACATATTGTAAAAAAATTTTTTTTGGCAGTAAGAATGTGCCAGTTATTTGATTACATCACACTCCCAGGCTTATTCACTAATTATAAATGTGTTGACTTTTTTTTTTTCTTGTAGTTATGAAGTAAATGTAAATGTCATCTCTTTTCTTTTAAGGAAATGATCGTCGACAAGGTTAATGGACAGGTTGTTCCTCGGTACTTGATATATGACATTATTAAGTTTAATGTAAGTACTTCTGCTTTTATCATTAGTTATTGATTCTCATTTCTAGTTTAATCTTATTTGTATAATTAAGAGCTTGAGTATAAACTTCAGCACCAAAAGTATCAGGTTATTTTGTAGTTCAGTAAAAAGCACTGCATCAGAATTAAGATTGAAAGCAGCCTTCTAATAGACATTGATTTATTTCCACATAGTGGTGGTTTGAAATGGTCTAGTAAACACTGTGGAAAATTTCCCATTTCTAAAGCGTTCCTGAACTACAGAGAGAGTGAAAATGGATAGGGGGATGGAGAAGTTGGCCTATTAGAGGCTTATATTTTATGAGAGCATCACAGTGCTCCTTGCTAAGCTACTCCAACACCTCTTTCTCATATTTATCTTTGCAGTCAGACTTGCAGGTTCTGATAGCTCAATAAACCGACTCTCCTGTTTATACTGGCTGTAGGGCAAATATGTGAGAAAGAAAAACATTGTGGAAAAGGAGAAGGCTTTTTTGACAGCCAGAAGTTCTGTGGTCACAGGAGAGACTTATTAAAATACAGAGAACAAGAAACTTGTTTCTGTTTGTTATTTTAAATATGGTAAGTGTTTGAAAGTCACCATAGGACTTCTGCTCGTTACCTTTGTAGATTTTCTTTTTTTTCTTTTGTATATTTTTCCCCTGAAAGAGATAATATACACGAAATATGAAGTTAGTCTTACAAAAGGCTCTCCTATTGAAGCTTGTATTTAAGAACTAACCTTGACCATATGTTTCAGTTGGAATAAATTTTCTACTATTTCTCCATTATGTGTAAGGAAGAGAAAATGTAACTTGAGAAAGATCGATGTAACCATATATATGTTTACAAATCAGTGTTTAAAATAATGTAGTGAATACAGAATATGTCTGCTCTCTGTGGCTGGGATAGACTTTTTTTTTTGTAGTAAGTCTTACTGTGCTGCACTTTGAATTTGTGACCAAAACAGCATCCATCAATGTTTCAGCTGTTGGAGTAGCATCTGCTTATTGGGGCCTTTTCTGCTTCTTGTGCTGCCCTTCCAGCCAGGAGCTGAGGGTGCACAAGGAGCTGGGAAAGGATAGAACCTGGACAGCTGGCCTTGACTGACTGAAGGGATATCCTAGCCTACCATATGCTTTGTACTCAGTAATAAGAGATGAGGAAAAAGGAGGAGGATGGGAGGGCATTCACAGTTGTGGCATTTATCTTCCCAAGGAACCATTATGTGTGAAGGAGCCTCCTTTCCTGGAAGTGGTTGAACATGGGCCTGATGATGGGAAGTAGTGAATGAATGAATGCCTTAATGCTGCTTTGCTTATGCAAACATCTTTTGCTCTCCCTGTTAACTATCTTTCTCTCAACTCAGAGTTTCATCACTTTTGCTCTTTTGATCCTCTCAGCCCATGAAAAAACAGTCTCGTATCTGTTAATGCTTCTGAAAATACAAAATCCTTTTAGTTCTCCCAACAGGGCAAACAGTATTACTAAAATGCAAGACGTTTCAGACTTCTTAAATTGCTGTTGACTCTTTGAGACTTGCATAAGATGCTATTCAGCCTGAATGGGCCACCCGGCACGTAGGGGAGTTGGAAGTTGAGCCATGGTACTGGTCACAGAAAAAGATGTTGGTATACTGAAAAGTGTAGTCACTGTGATAGATGTTAGTTTTCTGGATCTTTCCTATGGTTAGGATTTTTTGGTACATAAAGATTCCTTGCACGCTTCTGAAAAACATGATCTTCTTATTTTTTTCTGTATTCTGACTTATTCTTCCACCTGTGATTCAGTGTTTGTTTTCTTCATGTAGTTCTTTGTCTCTACTCTTGATCTGTCCAGCCTGTCACTCACTGCTGTTATTTTCCCTTTAAAAATGAATCATAAGGAACAAAACGAACAATCTCCCCTCAGTTTGGGATATGCATATGCTGTCTTATCAAAATAAGGCTTTCTAAAAGCCCTGGTGAAATGTTTGGAGCAAAGTGTCCAAACTTAATCTGAAGAATTCCATCTGGCAAACAGCAAAAATGATAAGAGGGTTTTCAGAGTATTTTTAAAGTTTAAGGAAAGTCTGCTTCTGGGCAGAGTTGTAAATGCTTAAATGTGTTTTGGTGGTCAGTTGTTTTTTTACTTAAACATTGGGAATAAGAGTGGAGTTTGTTTTTAT
This sequence comes from Phasianus colchicus, assembly GCF_987193195.1. NCBI lineage: Eukaryota > Metazoa > Chordata > Aves > Galliformes > Phasianidae > Phasianus > Phasianus colchicus. The sequence goes on from NC_143437.1 coordinate 75,589,189, forward strand.
GTAACACAGTTTTAATGTCAAGGGCAAATTAAGACAGTGTTATCAGTATGAGTACAAGCAGGGCTTCAGCTGCTAGAATTGATTAGCAGTGATCCTACCACAAAGATTAAAAAGCACAGCAGTTTTTAGGTTAATTTTAGAAGCTTAATTACAAAACTGGGCACCTGAGCATGTTTGTTTTGGCAAGAAGTGGTCAACAGAGTTTTATCACCAAGAGAGGTAAAAGCATTGAAAACTTCTAATTGGCAGGGAAGGATAAGTTCTTTTTTTTGTAAGGTTGTATAAGTTAGATTGTGTAATTTTTCTAGTAGTTTCAAATCTAATAATTATGCAAAGCAACCAACTCATTCCAAAAGTCCTGTCCCCAGAAGAGAGCTGCTGGGATTGCTCAGGAATACCGTGTCACTCTTTGATCGTGAACCTACGTTCATAATCTGCTCTAAAAGTCAGTACTGTAGTAGGAGTACTGTACCCCTTGGCCATTGTGCGTAGTACAGCATTTCTGACACATCCCCATCTCACCTTCTTCATGCTCTGCTGTTAAAGGTGCTGCACTGTGGTGGAGGAAATGTGAATTCAAACTCTGCTGGTGAACACCTTTGTCTGATCAGGCAAACTTCATTTTAAGTCAGGTCTGCAAATTAGGAATACTTTTGGCTGACCTTATTCTCAAATGCTCAACCCATTTTGCACATATACCATCCTAAACTAGGTTAATGTTTCAAAGTTTGGCTTTGTCAGAGGGTTCTTTCTGAACTACAGAATTCACAAATTCCGCAGTAGGTCCCAAAGGCTTATGTATGCTATTAATGATGCTGAGTATTTGTGTGTTAGGATGACCAATGCCAACACAAAAATGCAGAGGTTAGCGCTGCAGTAAGGTGATATATAGTTCTGCAGGATGCATGATACATTAATTAATTTGCATTAATAGCAAAAATTCCATCGTTGTGCCTCTCAGAGTGGCTATAAATAGTATAGGGAAGGCTGTTAACATGTACAGAAAAATCATGGAATTTGAATTCCAGGTTATGGCAAAATAGTGTCATATAATTGATAATTTCCAAATGACTCTTACTGTAATATCAATTTGAACTCTTCTCAGTATTTTCACCCAGCACTGTTGTTGTGCTTCAGAATTAAACTATATTTCATTTTTGTATTTATTTTGTGTTCACTTGTTTTCAGGGGACTAATTATTCTTAAAACTAGTGTTTGCAAGTGTAATGTAGCAGCAGAGACAAGGCAACCTGTCTAAGACGGAATTTAGAAAAGTTACCTGTTTGACAGACAAGTATCAATTTGAGATCTAAGAGCAGCAGTAGTCTGCTAGTTGTGGATCAGATGGGAATAAAAGGAATGTATTTAACAAGCAATACTGTGATTTGGGAGAAAGTCGTGGAATTACGGAGTGCAGTGTCTGAGTACATCACAGAATCTTTCTTCAGACTTAGCATTTCATCTATGCTTGACACAGAGAAGGTGAGGAAATCACTGAAAGCAGGATGATGTGCTTATCGGGAGAGAAGGGCAACAGAAACTTAGCGGTGAGCAGGGAGAATATGAAATGAAAGAGAATGGCGAAGAAGAATGAGAAGAAAGACCACCTACCTCTTAAGAATTTTAATCAAATTTTTATCAGTGAGGCTGTTTGTTACTTAGGTTTTCAATTTTACTGGGATAGATCAGAAACAAACTTCAGTGGCCTTATAGAAAGAGGTGAAAGAAACTGAGAAAATAGGCTGTGATTGAAATATATACTGAGCATTTCAGTCTAGATATCTAGAGAAGAGAAGTCTTAGGAAGAAGGAAGGCAGGAGACAGGGAAGGGTTTCAGTGGTTGGGAAAGATGTATATTTGAGTTCTTAAAGAAAGCATAGAAATAATTTCTGTTCAGATTAATTTTTTTTAATGAACTCTGATGCTTATCACCTGTAATTGCTGAAAAAGTCACTTTTCAGAGTTCATGATGGAATGCTTTGATTTCATTTCTTTTTTGTCATTTCTGTGGCATGTACATGGGCTGCTTTGAAATGAATGCCTCCTATTTTATGTTGGCCCACGACATCAGAGGCAGATGTTGGTGGTATGGCAGTAGAGGCTGTACCTTCTCCCCCTTATTCTGTTACATTTTTGTTTGATGCGAGAAATGGCAGCAGAGGGGCAGTCTCACAAAATAGCACCTGACATGGAAGTGTGTATGGAGATAAGGTATGGCATTGAATTCCTCCACTTAAGAAAAATGGCACCCACTGACATTTGTTGACACTTTGTTGACATTTGTTGGTGGGTGACATCCGCTGGTGCAGATTGTTATGAGCGTGACATGCAGGCTCTTGTTTCTTGCTAGCAAAAGTGTGTAATGGTGGTGACTATCTTGAAAAGTAGTGTTTTGTAGCTGAGCATTTGCTCTATAGTATTATGTTACCTCTGTAGCTGTTTAGTTTCTGTGGAAATAGGAGGCATTACTTTTGGAGCAACCTTTGTAGTTGCCGTAAGCTTGTGGTAATGCCTATTTTGTTACAAGGCATGCCAATGCCAGGAAAAGCAAATCATTATTCAGGAAACTTCAAAAGATTATTTTGTTGTCATTTTCTTCAGTCTGAAACATAATGTTAATTATTAGTAATAGAAACAGAAAATATGACATTGCTGTATCCCTGCTTTCATCCCACGTGCTGAATGCAAGCTCATAGAAAGGAAGATGTATGCAAATGAAATAAACCAACCTCTCAGCCACAACTCTTTGAGGAAACAGCAATCCCTGCATTTTTTTTCTGCTTTGCTTGGTTCTTTCCAACAAAAAACACAAACCAAATAAAACCCCAATATATGCATAAAATCTCTCAAAACCGCCTTTTCTTAAAGGCTACATACCTCTATAATAATAAATGAAACTGCATATGGCTGTCTGGATAGTTGGTACTGAAACTTCCATCTTCTCTGTAAGTACTTAAAATGGTCCTTGGCAGACTTTCATTCCTGGTTGGCTACAGTGCTCTTGAGTGATTCTCAGGAATAGTTTAAGATTTAACATTGTTAAAGGATGGTTCTTAGCAGCTGTCTCCAGATATTGTCATCCTCTTTTGGAAAACAAAAATGGATGAGCATGGTCAGCTGGTCAGTGGCTTCAGGACCAGGGATAAGGCTTAGCAGCATTAGTTTTTCAATGCAGGTGTTCCCAGACTGTCTTCTAGTTAACAGATGTTGGTGTTGCCTCACTGAATTTCAGGAAGTGCTGCTTTTGAAATGTCAGGTGTTCTGCTGTTAATTTAGGAGCCTACAGTAGAGGATGAGAGGAAGTAAGGTGGAATAAAATATAATAGTATATCATAGAGTCCTGTTACAGGGGATAAAGAAAGATTGAAGAGGCATCAAAACTAATATGCCACTTCTTGTCTGTGGCACCAGTGTGGGAAAGATGGTGTTATCATATCAAGTTGTGCATGTGTAGAGTTTTTACAACTAGCAATCAATTACCATTTAGGTTGCATGAAAAAGTATTTCTTTCTAAGAATCCATAATCCACTTTCTTTAAAATGCATATGTTTATTTAGCTTTTCAAATTCTGAGATTTTTTCTCCACATTTATGTCACTGGTTATGCGTGGACTCTGTATAAATGAAATCAGGATTCTTTTTTCATGGTCCTCTGAACGTAAGAGGCTAATGGAATCATAGAATTGTTTGAGTTGGAAGGGACCCTTAAAGGTCATCTAGTCCTACTCCCCTGCAGTGAGCAGGGACACCCATCAGATCAGAGCCCTGTCCAGCCTGACCTTGAGTGTCTCCAGTTATGGGCCACCCACCACCTCTGGGCAACCTGTTCCAGTGCCTCACTGCCCTTATTGTATATTAAAAAAAAAAAAAAAAGGTATTTTTTCTTATATCCAATTTAATGGGACCTAATAATTGTTGCAGTGGTTAGTCTTTATGAGTACAAAGTGAAATCCCTGAAATGCCTGTTATTTTCAGCTTCCTGATTTGTGGCTTTATGTAGATGAACACATTATTAGGTAGCTGTAGTTGTACAGTATTACCTCTTTCTGAATACCTGAATAGTTAGTAAAAAAAAAAAAAAAAAAAAAGTTCAAATTGGATGGGTAGCTCTAATGTACTGAAGGATGGTGACAACAGAAAAATTAGCAGTCCCAGACTAAATACAAATAAATCCAAATTTCTCATCAGAACTATTTATAATAGAAAATGTCTTCATTCTCCAGTCATCTTTGAGACAGCTCTTCCTGAGAGACCTTGTTTTGACAGGCTTTTTCTTAGATCATACTCAATAGCTACGTCTAGATGTATAAACACTAAACCCAAGCAACTATTTTATTTCCTAACTTAGTTCAGTAATAAAAAGTAACGCTGGCATAATGTAGGGTTCTAATTAATGAATCCTTAGCAAAGATACTGAAAATGAGTAGTACTTTTCCTTTCCAACCCTGGCCTTTAATTTTTAAAATTCTAGCCAAGTTTTCTTGAGACCAGATTGCAGTGGTAAGAATAGATCAAGTGCTTGAAAAAGGAATAATTATTTTAATGTTTAAAAAGGAGATAGAGAATTTTAATAAATTTTTGAAAATTCTATGCATTAAATCAAGTCAAGAGCAAAACTTTGCTATCATTATGCATAATAATGTTGTAGCTGTTAGATTAAACGTATCACTCTAAACAGATACTGAGACCATAAATCATTCTTCATGCATGAATTCAATGAATTTTTTTTTTGTTTTAAATCCTTGTAAAATATTACCATGTCAGAATTTTCCATTATAAACCTAATTTTAAAGTAATGTAAAGCTCACAGTACAGGCTGTCTGTCCTTTATTAGTCAAGTAACCTTATCTGAAAAATACAATGTGAAAATTCTGAGAGCATAATTCAGAGGTGCAAGCATTTACTTGCATAATCTTTTTTGTTTACAAATGCACCTGACAGCCAATGACTTCCCCACTATTAATTTTAATTCCTCAGTTATATCTGAAATTGTTTAAGTTGAAAATACAGGTTTGAAATACTTATGTTGCTATTGGTACCCTTGAAAATAGGAAGGCTGTTCATGTACTTACTCTTGCCCAGGCCCCTGCAACAGTGGTCTTTACATTATGTTCTAAAAATTTGTATGTACATCCTCATTCTATCCCAGCGAAGAGGTTTTCTGGTAAATGGAGTGCAGAGCATCTGCTTGGTCTTACCTCATGTTGTAGTCAGGTGTAACACAAGACAGATGCATTAAGGTTGCCTTGTAACTTGCAATGTTCTGGTACCTCTCGAGCTTCTCTCTGATTCCCAGCTCTTGTACTTGATTTGCAAAATCATGCAGCTGGTAGTGCAACTACTCCTCTGTGTTTTGAAACATGGTTTATTGGATGATGAGCAGAGACTGCAGTGTATTGAATGATGAGCAGGGACAGCTTGGCCAGATGAAGCCACAAGTTATATTCTTGAGTATTTCTTAGGATATATGAGTAGGATGATGTTAGAGAATAGGGAGAGCAACTAGTGGTGGCTTAGGAGGCCTTGGAAAGTGAAACATCAATACGATAAGGCAATGCTGGGACAGAAGCTTTTGGGTCTATGGAGATGGATGAACAGGAATGTATATAACTACTTGTCTTTTTCATAGTCTTACCTATCTCAGCCCTGTTCCTTGTTCATCCTTTTCATTATTAACCATTGACATCTATGTCTCAGCAGCAAAAAGTGAAAATCTTTTTACTTTTTTTGTAAACCTCTCGTAGTTTGTGCTTTTTTTCCCTATTGTTCTTTGTGTTTGACAAAGGTAGATGTGCAACTGAGAAGTAGCATTTTTACATGTTTTTATATCCCTCGTTAGAACTTTTTTCTGTACTACCTACAAAAAGTAAGTTATTGCTGAAGAGTGCTGACCAGGATATTTTTCGTGTTTTTCTATTCCTTATTTTATAGTTTTTATCTGATAAGCTGCTTACTATAAGGGAGCATGTGTTTTTTTTGTTGTTGTTGTTTTTTTTCTTCATTGTGATTAATTTGACAGGTGACTGTTTTACATTCTGGTTAGATTTTGTGAAAAATGCATTTGATTTTTTCCTTTCCCCTGTGTCTCTGAGTTAGTTGCTCCTTTTCCCAACCCTAGGGGCACTACAAATTGCAGGTAAGGTAGTTTGTTTTCCACGATTGCCAGAATAGAGAATGCTCGGTGGAATATTATACAGAAGCAAAGAGACTGTATTAAATTTTGTCATGTCTTGTTTTTTTCCCGAAGGTAGTTGTTTCCATACCTTCCTGTGAAGCATGCCTCATGAGAACCCTTTGAATAGCAGATTACCACTGCTATAATTGTCAGTAGAAGAGGCATGAAGTGTTGCTCCTGGGAGAGATGGGGACAAGTAGTTCTCCAAAAGCAGCTGTAGAAGTTGCTATGGTATTGAATCCTTTATATTTTTCAGGTGTTTGGGTTGTGTAGGTTTTATTCCTATTTACCCAGATGTGACAGCTCTTGAGCAAGCTGTAATACTTGCTAAGGCAATTACAGTGTGAGACCTGAATGTTGCATTTAAATGAAAATGTTTCTGAAATACTTCAAACTTTCTTTACAGGGAATAAAGTCCACGGGCAGATTTTTTTCTTGTTTGTTTGAAGGTCTCTTTAAAGAGCTTCTTGTAGTATTTTTTCTGAACTGTTTTGTCTGTCACATTTTCACCTTTAAAAAAAAACCCTCACTTTTTATTTGCAATATTTTTTTTAACATCTTGTGTTAGAAACTGTAACACTAACCAGAAAAATTGTCTGCCTCACCTTGCAGTTTGTAATAACCATTACAGTGAGAACTGTCGAGTGGACTTGGACCCAACTTCTGGCTTAGGCAAATATTCACATCTCTCAGGAACCTGAGAATGATCACAACTGAAAGTGCTGAAAAATGTTACAGTTGGGCAAGTCTTCCAATTGTACTACTGTTGCTAGTGAACATTAATTATTTTCTTTCAAAAAAGGAAATTTTTTTCCTTTTTTTGCCTATACTAAATGGAATCAGTGGGATTGTATTCAAACTTTGTCTTATTTCCTTAACTTAGTTTTAATTCCTCCTTCTCTATACTTTATCTGGTACTCATACTTGATATATTTGGCTTCTTCCCTGTCTCCTGCCTTTCCTTCTTCCTGCTTTTATGTAAGAGAAACTGAAGAGGAAAAAAAGTTGTTAGTCAGAAGGGTGTACCAGATCTAAAATAATACAAAATAGGGCTTCTGAGGGTGAAAGCAAGATCTCTCAAATGTCTTCTGTTCCGTTTTCAGTATGTTTGAATAACCTGTAGGCTGTATTTCATTCCAGTTAGTTTATTTCTTTTGTTTAAAACAAATATGAAGAAAACCACTTATTTTTTTGAAATAAGTATAATAGCAGTTAATCAGTATTGCTATTTTTAGTAAGCATAACTGTACGTGTAATGGACCGGGTATCTTACAAAGATTAGAATCATAGAATCATAGAATTTTTTGAGTTGGAAGGGACCCTTAACAGTCATCTAGTCCAGCTCCTCTTCAGTGAACAGGGGCACCTACAGCTAGGTCAGGTTGCTCAGAGCCACATCCAGCCTGACCTTGAGTGTCTCCAAGGATGGGGCATCTACCACTTCTCTGGACAACCTCTTCCAGTGTCTCACTACCTTTGCCATAAAAAAAAACAAACAAACTTCCTCATATCCAATCTAAATCTCTCATCTTTTAGTTTGAAACCGTTTTCCCTTGTTCTATCACAACAGATCCTGCTGAAGATTCTGTCCCCTTCCTTCTCCTGTACTCAAGTTACAGGTCTTTTGCAAATCTTTAGGAGTATAAAATCTATTATAAGCAGATGCTTAATTTTTAGTTCTGTCATGATTTAGGAAAAGCAGGTGGTTCCCTTTCTAAGAAAACACTTGTGAACCAGTGATAATTGTAGGTAGAATTTTTTTTAATATAAATTATTTTTGGGGAATTATGCTTACTGTAATGAGTAATCTTATTTTAAAGAGAAACGAAGTGATTTTTGTCCTAAAAAATGAGTTTTACATTTTTTTTCAAGTATGCAACACTGAACAATATCTCTTAAGATTTAGAAATTTTCCCATGGTTCCTTAACTCATGGGAATAGTGCTGCTTCATAAAGACATCAGTGTAAAAGCCGTCAATAATTAACCCTAAGAAGAGTCATGTGAATTGCTGGTGAAAAGGAAGAGAGTGTAAGGAGAGCAGGGGCAGAAACAAAATATTGTCTATGCCATGTAGTAGCTGTCACAGTTAAGATGCCTGCATATTACACGCATCAACAGCACTAGCAGAAGTCATATGAAAAAAGTAGGAGCAGTAAAGCCTTGTGTTCAATATTTTATTTTGCAGATAGCCTACATTCAATGCTAAATAAATTATTCAAAATTTAGATTCCCGAGGGAGGACAGTGTGAGATCTTCTCGAGTGTAAATATCCCTATGATGATGATGGAGAATCTATTTTATAGCTGTGAGTTATTAGAATTCTGTTTTTTAATTCTGTAATTAAAAATTGGAAGTTCATCAACTCCTTGAAACACTTGAGGGAGGCAGCCAGTCTAGACTAGAACATCATTCCTTCAGATTCTAGTCATTTACATCCCAGTAAAATCTGCTGATTTGAGTTTTGTTTTGAAGGCTCAGAAGGATTTATAAGGATTATAAAGATGCTGAATGAAACCACTGTACATGCAGTCAAACAATGAATTGGACTGAGTTGTCTGTGTTCCCCAAAAGCTGCTCCTAAGCTTTCAGTGCCTATCTTCCAGCTGTTTTCTCAAAAGAGGTGGGTTAGGTGCTTGTCCTTGTTTTGGCAGTCCTGCTGTTTTGTTCAAGTTATGTATACTGACAATAAAAAGTGTGAACTGTTAGGCCTTGATGTTTACTCATGGAACATGAACTTCCTTCCTTTGTTCTTTCATTCCAAAATGTATCCCCATGTTTTTCTGAAAAAGGAATACAAATAGTTAAATACATGTCTTAAGTAATCCTTTTAATAGATCTGATTCCCAAACCATTTTTGTTCTGTGGTAAATCGAAGCAATATTTCATTGTCTAAGCTGGCAACGTATAAATAGTAATTATGTTTGTGCGGCGCATTGCTTGAGTTGTTAAAATTGAAACAGTGCTTCACATACTGTACCTCATTGCCAATATAAATTTTAGAAACCATTTTGAAGCGGCTTAATTCCTTGCCATTAATGTAGCTGTTCTTAATATTTGGTGGGTAAATTTAGAAAAAACACATTTCAAATTCAATTTTCAGATTATAATAGTTGTCTCTTATTGTGTGTTAGAGAAGAAAAATGGAAACGTTGTGATTCTTCAGTACATTTTAGTTCTCTAATACTTTTTTTTGTCCTGTTTTTTCAAAACTTCAAAAATGCAGGAAAAAAAAAAAGGTTAGATGATTGAATGCAGTAATAATCTTATTTGGAGAATGAAACAGCACCTTCAGATTCCTTCAGATTTGTTTTTATGTATAAGCTATGCATAGATATCTATCTGTATATGAAAAAAAAAGGCCACTTCTATGAAAGCACAATCAGAAGCAATCCATGCCAGACCATTAGTACAAGTATTAAATGCAAGATGTTTGACTGGTGAGGTCTTCAGAAAATGGGAAAACTAATAATGGGCTTTAGTTGGAAATGCAGATGTCAGCTGTGGGTGCCTTGAATTATCAACAATAATGCTAAACACAGGGTAGGATTTCAGCCTGCTTGTTCTTTATTCTTCTCTCAAAATCATTAAAGCTGAGACAGTTGTGACATGTGTTCTGCTATGGCTCAATAAGTGAAGACGTGCGTGGAACGTATATGCACGCGTGTGCTGAATTATTCATCTTCAAGGTGTTTCTTTGGGGAGGCAAATGGAACGGACTGTGCTGGCAGGTAGCTTTGAACCATATCTCACAGGCAAAGAGAGCAAATATTCTCGGTTTATCTTGGACCGAGCTGCTTATCAACAGTATTCACGTTATTTTTCTTTCTACTACAGTTGTGTTGCAGAAGCCAGATAAACATCAAATTCTAATAGAAAGTATTTTTGTGGGATTTATCACCTGTGCACCTGTTATCTGTACTCCATCCAGCTAGGTGAAGGACTTGCACCAAGCAGCTCACCAAATTTACGAAGTTTTAGTTGCCGCAAGGTCAGCTTTCAAGGCAAAATGGAGACTTGTCTCCTGCCTGCTTCAGCAGCTGCTCAGGGGTGCCGTGCTTCTTCCCGAGAGAGGGGTTCCCCAGAGGGACATACAGCAGAAGTCCTGTTATCCTTTTGTATCCCTCTCGGTGCTACCTGCCATCTTCCTGTCTGTGTTGACCTGGAATCTAAGTTACTCACCAACTCAAATAGCCATAGAGCCAGCAGATTGTAACTTCAACATGAGAGCCTCTGTGGTCCTGATGGAGCACAGGAGCTACAATTTGTCTGCTTCTGATGCATCAGGACAGAACCTGACATATGAACCAAATTCATTCTCTCAGTATCCATATAGAGGGATCCTGTTGGACCTGCAATTTTTTTCTTTTAGCTCCTTTCAGCAAATACATCACCTTTCCCCAACCCCCTAAGATGAGAGATATTAAATGAGCTGCAGACTCAATTTTTATTCATATATTTTGACATATTGCTCGTTGGTACACTAGGTTCTTGTGTGATTAATGGGTGTGGATTCAGTTGATAAGTTTATCTGAAATACTGTAAATTCTAAATTGAAAAGTTCAATCTTACGTAGCTTTCAAAGGTCATTAGAGATATTGTTTTACATTTTTGAGATTGTGTGGAGGATTGTGTTTAAAGTTGAAACAGTCTTTTTATGTGTCACATCTACTGCAAGCCCACTTTACGCTATGAGCGACCTTGTAGTGTTATGTGCGAAGTTACAACAGTGGAAAAAAAATCTCAGAAGAGAGGTTGGGTCAACAGACGACTCTTTCCTGAGGCTCTTCTAAATGATATTTTGCTCTGGAATGCATTTTAATCTCTGTGAGGGGGAAGTGTAACTTTCTTGCAAAGATGGGAAACACATGCTACTTGTTAATTGTGCTTTACTCCACACTTACTTTAGGATGAAAATGTGTAGAACAGGAATTGCCATCTCACGCTTCAGTAACTGTGCTGTTAGGCACTGCTGACCCTCATCCTTCTCAAAAAAATAGAAATTTGCACGCTGAAATTCAATCTCAAATGTTTTATTACTCTGAGCATTCAGACATCTGTGTATTACTTAGAATCAGAGTCAGGTGCTGGAACGGGCTGCCCAGGGAGGTGGTGGGAGTCATTCTGGTGGTGTTCAAGAAACATTTAGATGTTGTACTGAGAGACATGGTTTAGGGGGAAATATTGGTGATGGATGGACTTGGATGATCTTTGAGGTGTTTTCTAGCCTTGGGATTCTATGAAAAATTAGGAAAGCACTGATGTGTTGTTTTTGGAGAACTTCTAAATGTGTACTTTATACACTAAATATTCTCATCCTCTTTTGTCAAGACCTACAAATTATTTATTGTGGTCTGCATTGCTCTCCTACTTACTTGCTTATAAGTAGATTATACCACTTGAAGGTTTTGGACCTGACTGTAATGCATCCGTTACATATTAACATTTCTTGTGATTATAGAGTTGTAAATATCAGTAAAAGCCTTCCTCTCCCAGTCTTCTTTTTATTCAGCATGTCCTTGATTTAAATTCAACATTCCGTTAATTTTCTTACCACTAATATGCTATACTTAGGTGGGAATGAAATATTCCTTAACTTCTTAATTCTTAATTTACTTGACTGATGAAGCGATTGCTTGGCAGCATTATCTGTGTTTTCCCATCTTGTGTAATCTTGTGTCAGCCTAGCTCTGACCTTTATGTGATAGACCTTCTACTTAACAAGCTTTGGAATAAAAATACATGATTGACAGAACTGCAGGAAATAATTAGTTTCAAATAGCTGTGAGAAGCGAAAGGATTATTTAAGGGAAAAGAAAGTGATATAGCTCTTTCATGGAGCATATGAAATCATCTTGGCTTTTAATTTAACTGTGAAGGAATTGAAATGAAGTCACTGTGCTAAAACATTTCTGAATGAATCATTGTAAAGAAACTCTCTTAAGAAACTTATCAAAGCTCAAATATTTGGAGTTAATTAGCTTGTTTGCTCTTTCAGACCTCATGAAACATGGCTGTGTGGGAAAGCTGCCTTAGGGGAGGGAGCATGTCCGTTAGATTTTGCTGAAACTTAGGGAGCAGTTAATAATAATGAAATTGGAAAAAGTGATAACAAGTTATGTAAAATCGCATATTTTCCGGGAAAAAGATGTGCATTCTTCAACTTGTTACAAAGGGTCAGGGTGATGGTGTTTCCTTTTGAATTTGGAAAGGGCTTGATTAAACTTACCTAAATCTAACACAGGTGTTCACTTTGACTCGAGAGACTTGCCCAGAACATAATCATTCTCTCTCTTATCTTTGCATACTCCTTCAGGATGTCATAGGCTTGGGTTGGAAGGGACTGCAGAGACCATCTAGTTCCAATTGCTGTGCTGTGGGCAGAGTTGCCCGCTGCTAAATCAGGCACTAGATCGGGTTGCCTGGTTGGTTTTTTACATTTACCTGCTTGCTATTCTTTCAGAACTCAGGTTCTATTTGTCACATGTTCTAGTGGAGCTTTCTGTCTTGTAGATTCTCCTTCCCCTTCTCCTCTCACTGTGTTTTGTGTGGCTTGGTTTCTAGTTTTCTGCTCGTCCCTCTGGTGGCTGTGATCTCCTCCTATGCTCAGGGTGCACACATCCCTTTCTGTGCTCACTGCCTTCAGCTTTTTGAAAAATTGTGGTATTGAAGCTGAAGCTCTCTGGGCTTATTCTCTGCAGACAGTGAAAGAGATGGTTTTCCCAAGATTTTTTTTGTGTGTGAATGAGGTGGCAAAATGAGGGATGATTTCATATAAATAACTTCCTGTTCTGGGTATCCTTTGCACTAATGCTGATGTATGAATCATATGCCTTAGTTCTTTAAAAGGGACTCATTGCATTGAAACGGACTTCACAATTTTTGTTCATTTTCACTAAATGACATCCACAGTATGTTCCTGTCACCATCTAATGTTCAAAACACATTAAACTCCATTATAAGCAACTATTAATCCAATGTGCATATTTAGAACGCTCGTACCGACTGGTTCACTGCATCAGTGTGCAAAGAGTGATGTGAAATTGCTGGTTTGTATCAGTAGGACTGAACCATTGTGTATTCTGTGTGTTTCTGCAGCCACTATTTATTGGCATATTTTCCAATGGCAGCTATAGTTTTCTCTTTCCTATGACAGAAAAGCTAACATTTATGTAATTATTCTTCTTTCTAAATAACATTGTGGTACCTTTAAGCAGGGTTTTGCTTAACTATGTGAAATGCATTGTTGTTTTGACTTTATTAGGAATAAAATGAGCTGAATGATTTCAGAAGAAAACTGTGTAGAAAAGTATGGAATTGCTATATAACCAAGGCTATCCAATTATTTAAGACTTTTTAGCTGAATTTGCAAGCGTTTAGTTTAATTCATATATACTTGAATGCATATTGTGGGTTTTTATCCTTCTATGAACTTTGATTTCATTAAACTTCTCACAACATGAGACAAAGGCTTGGAAACCAAATACCTGGCAAAAAATGTGTGGTAGTGATTTGATTTGAACATTTTTTGTGTCTGTATGATTCTAAATGTGGTGTAAGAAATACTTACTGTTCCAATAATTTGCTAAGTGTCTGGTTTTAATACTGATTTTGTTAATTTGGCAGGGACAGCCAGTTGGAGACTGTGATTTTAATGTTCGACTTTCATGTATAGAAAAAGAGATTATATTTCCACGGCATGAAAAAATGAAGACTGGTCACATTGACAAAGCACAGGAACCATTCAGTGTTCGAAACAAACCATTTTTTGACATCTACGCTTCAAGAAAGGTAAACTCAATTTGAGGTTTTTATGTTAAGGTAGAGAGGGTAACAATGCAGCGTTCAGTGTAGGTTTTTCCTACACTTTTTTCCTTTTTTTAATTTTTTTTCTAGCTCTCTGCAAGTTCCTCTGCTAACCAAGTGTTGAACTTTTATTTTTGGTGGTAAAGGGCAATTTTCATTCTACCTATTACTTCTGATTTCCTCTTTTCCCATATTTAAAACCTGTGTTGGTAAAATGAAGTTCTTTTGGTAGTATCAAATGAAGATACAGAATCATCAGTATGAAATGGCTCCTAGCCTATAGGAACACTAGAGAGTTATACTGTTCACACTATCCTCTTTTGAATGTAAGAATATAACTTCCTTTTCTGCTTCCAGTCCTCATCTGGGGCTGGTATAAGAATCATGAGTTGTGCCTGAACTCCCACATGCTCTTCAGCAGTGATTACTGAGCCCATGTTGGTTAGCACCTCCACATCTTGCTTATTAAAATGCTGCCCCAGATCTTCTGAATTAGAGCATGTGATTTGCAAATATATACGTGAGTTTCTGCATTTCATTGTACACTCTGTTCTTCAGTAAAGTAGTATCATAATATTCTGTAAAATAGTTTTATTCTGTGAATTAACTCAATATTTTTGTCTAGAGTAATCCTTTTTTGTCAGTGCTGCTGTTAGAAGGGGTCCCATATCTAACCAACACCGTGAATATCTAATTGTTAGCTTCCGTTTGCTTTTGTCATTACCTAGAGCTTTTAGCAGGCAGTAAGCCTTGCCCTGACAGGAGCAGTAGTGGAGTTTTGGCTAGCCAGGAGGTGGCTGAAAACTCAATAAAGTGATGAACATAAGTTGGACTTTCAAGAAGCCTGACACAGTGACAGTCTCGGGGAAACTTGAATCATGAACAATTCTGTCAGAAGGTTGTGTGCATAAAACATTGTAAGTGTTTTGATCACTTCTCTGATGTGTAGTGTTGTTTTTTGGATCATTTATGTAAATAATATTGCCACCATTATTAATTTAATGTAAACTTTTCTTGGAGGTAAAAGTCTGTTTGAGACATGGAATTTTGAGCTTGCAATTGAAAGGAACTTGTACGAAAGGAAAATTGGTTTCTTCTATTAATTGTTTCTTGAAACTGTTTCTTAAACTGGAGTTTCAGATTATTTAAAAATCACAGGGAAAACATGCATGGAAACATTCCTAGGAAACTCTCTGGGTACAACGCATCTATAAACAAATCTTTGGCAAGTTATATCTAATCATTATTTGACACGTGAAATTGTTGACTGCTGGCAGCCTATCTGCTAAGAGCCGGTTGCTGTCAGGAGGTAAATTTCAACAATCATCAAAATATACTTTATACTGTAGCTTAGTGCAGAACAGCTTAGAACCAACCAGAAGATGACTATTGAAAATGTCACCTCCTTCCCAAAAACTAGGAAAAGAAAATTAGGTTCAACTGTTTTATTTTCCTGCCTAAATGAGGTTTCTGAGTTGTCCATGTATTGGATTTTAACAGTTCTGACTACAGCATTTTTCAGTCAGCATTGGGGCAGTTGTGTTTACTGGCCTTTCTCTTCTTAGGCAAATTTTCCGTATAAATTCTTTAAGATAGTGAAGGCCTTATATTTGATGCTTTACTGTTGGACAGTATTGATGAGGAAAATAAAATACACAGGACTAGAATTTGCTTCATGGTAGATTTATAATTGCATTTGACATCAGTGTTCGGACATTATTGCAGTATTTATTTTTTTTCTTGTATCCTTGTCTTTGACACAAGGTTTGATTAACTTGTGAATTATGGGATGAAGATGTTTCCTGGCTAGTTCTTAAATATTTTTTTAAAATGTTGCTACATACAGCAGTTAAACATATACAGAGGGAGCAGCAGGGGTAGAGTTACCCAGTGCTGCAGAGCGAGTCAGTTATTTTTCTCTTATTTTAATTATTTCAAACATCTATGATTTACCTACTCTATGCACATTATAGATCAAGTTGGTAAGAAAATAAGGCAAGAAATATCCTGGGTTAAAAAAATAAATCTCTTTTTTTTGTGTCACTTATAATCCCTCCTCCTATTAGTCTCCATAAAATTCAGTAACTGCTTTACACACTGGGGCTATGTGGCATTTTTTTCTTTCTCTGGTGCTTCCTTTTTTTTTCTCTAGGAGTTCTGATGCTTTTTGTAAGCAATAAATATACCTTGAAACAGAGATGGTGGTGACTTGGCAGTCTGAGAGCAGGGCATCTGAAAGTGCAAGGCACGGATACCTCTTTAGTTTTTATGACTTAATTGAAACTTTCAAAATGTGTTACCTGAAGATAGCAGTAAGTCTGTGGTACGAGGTAAAACTGTAAGGACACTGTTATGTGTGTTTGAGGTTCCTGTGCAGCTCAGTGAGCAAATTATAATCACCTTTAAAGTCATCTTTAAAGATGGCGATGGAGCACTGTTTTTCTTTCTGCATTTTGGGTTTGAAATAACCATAGATTTTCGTATCTTATTTTTTGTACAAAATACTTAGGACAAAACTGTTTAAAACTTGATTTAAAGTGACTGCTGTATAGTGAAATACGTTAACTGTCCTACTGATGCAACTGAAAACTGCTAATGAGGCTTTAAATACGACCGTTGTTTTTAGTAAGAAAGAAGTCTTTTGTCATTATCTATGTATTGTTTATATGCCCTGTGATAACTGTAGGGAATCTGAGGTGGCACTACCAGCATTGGTGTGGAGTTGAAATGTTTAAGGGATACCTTAACAGATTCAGAATTTATTTCAAATCCGTACCTGTTCAAAATAATTGCATTTATAAAAATATGTTCTCAAAATATTTAGACTACTATTATTTAGACTAATAATTATTGCTGCTCTTACTTAGATCAAAAATACAATTTTCATCTCATTTGTTCTGTGAACTTGATGAGTTATCTGACTCCTCTAATGCTCCTTGGGATAGTGATGCAAAGATGAGATTTTTGTACTCATGACAGCTTTGCAAAAAGAATTTTTAATTACGCATGGTTAGAGTAGACTATTGTTTAGAATTGTTGCCTTGTCCCGAAAAAGAAGTACTTAAAAAATAGTATTGCTTTGCTGGAGACCTTTTTACTATGTTTTTTCAGTCGTCTCTGCAACTATAGCAACAAGTGTACTCATAGCTTTGAACACCTCATTAGTGAAATGGAGAGAACAGGCTGGGTTTCTTCTGCATCAGCAACAGATGTCTTGATAGGGTTTACTAACTCTGTGTGCAGCGCAGCATGGGTCTGGAGAGAGCCAGGGAATCCTTCCTGGCTTCTAAGTCTGCTCATGTTTGGATTGACTCAGTGAATACATCAATCCATCTCCAGAGATGATGCCAATAAAATGAACGCTAAAGGACAGATGAATAGGACTTACTCAGGTAGATCTTTTTCTTATACTTAATTTGCCATTTTGCTTGCTCTTCTTTAAGAACAGTGAGGTCCTTTTTTTTTTTTTAAGAAAGGATCCAGCAGAATCCTTTCTTGATCAGAGGTCTTTAAGAGACTTTTGAAATATGTTCCCTGGTCTCAGTTTGAATCACTCAAAAATAAACACTGTACTTTCTTTTCAGGGGCTCACTCCCTCAGTCCTTTCTGTGAACAGAGTTAGCAGGTAGTGTTCCTAATTGAAAGCTGATGTCGACTGGTTCTTAACAGTATCATACATGAATAAATGGGTGTTTGTCTAGGTGGGTTGTAGGAAGAATACTGAATAAGAC
The DNA here is from genome assembly GCF_987193195.1 of Phasianus colchicus. NCBI lineage: Eukaryota > Metazoa > Chordata > Aves > Galliformes > Phasianidae > Phasianus > Phasianus colchicus. The sequence continues at coordinate 75,606,898 of NC_143437.1, forward strand.
CAGGAGTCTCAGCACTGCATTTGGAAGTTCTAGCCACTTATTCTGCTATTAATTATACCAACATGGACTTCTGTCTGCGTGGGTTTAGTTATTTTCAGTGAAGGAATCACTTGAAACAGCAGTGAATCTTCTTGTGTTATATAATTTCTCAAATAATGAAATAGATATTAAAGTTATGGAGTTGAATCTGGTATTAACCAGATTTAAGAGTAATGGCTCTTTTTTCCCAGTCTGAAAATCAATTGTCTGTGAAGTGAAAAGCACTTTTAAAGTTGCAATTGTAAAGTACTATGATAAAGTACTATAGCAACGTTTATCCTTTTGCCTTGCCCTTTGTTGTTAGTACTAGGTTTTGGAATTAAGGGCTAGATCTCTACAATGTTATCTTGAAGTTATTTGAAGAGGCTTCGATGGACTTCTGTTTTTTAGCGAGATTGAAGTTGGATAAGAGTAAGAAAAGAAAGGGGCAGTCACCTGGGGGTATGCTATAGGTTCTCCAAATCTCTGAAAATGTTACGTTGAACTTTGATATTGATGGAAGTAATATTGCTAGATTTGTATGCTTTTATAAACAAAGAATCATTGAACAGTTTATTATTTTAGTGTTAGCTGGGAACAGATACAATCTGTGGGCACTTTGGCCTTTTATTGTACGACAAAACATCCAGATTCTTTTAATAAGGTATTTATGAACAATTTTGCCTATTTACTGTTTGTCCTGACACTTGCATCGTTTGTCACTTTGGTTGTCCAGCTTGTGTTCCTGGTGTATATTAGTGTGTAATATATGTCCCATTCCACCAACTCTTCCTCCCATCACGTAGGGATGACAGCAGTTAGTGGAAGAAACTGAGTTTAAGATTTCCTTGATGTTAAAATATTGAAGAATCAAAAATATTAATGCTTTTTTTGCTGTATATTCTTAGTCTTTGAGCCTTAGCTTAGCCTTCTATTTGTGCAAATATTTTAGGACTTTTCAGCAGGGAGTTTATCTTCATTTTTTCAGGAGAGGAAGTACAGTTACACAGCGAAGAAAGAATTAAGTTCTTAGAAATGATGCAAATGTTTGGTTTCCATTCCCTAAGCCAATCTGCAATTCTTTTGCAAAGCTCTTCTGTGTGGGCAGGCACAGTCTGGATCATTACTGGAGCCTCATGTCTAGTGTCTGTGCTTTCTGGTGTGGCTGGAAAAAAAAAAGTTTCCTTTTTTGTGGTCCCATGGAGAATTGTGCTGATCGCTCTCAATGGAACAATAGGGCTAAAGGTTAAACAATGATACAGGTCAAATGAACAACCTTTTCCAAATGCTAGCATGCTGTATATCAAGGACTTGTCAGTTCTCAGACAATTATCTGATCTTAAAATGACAGCTGGTCCTAGAGGGATTAAAATGAAGGTGAGTAATCTCTGTTAGATGATTTCTTTCTGAAAGTTTTCAGTCAAACCTGTGAACTGACAGATCACTCACTTTGTATCCCCAGTTCTTTTTGTTTTGTGCTGTTTTTTGTAGAGAATTTCCTTTTTTTTTTTTTCCTTCAACATTTGGATTTTTATTTATCTTTGTAAACTGACACTGCTGTAGTTAGAAAAAGCAGACTGTTTAAAAATGTACGAATAAGTGTGTAGCCACTGTTGAGGTGGTATGCTTCAGAAAACCAGGAGGTTGTATAACCTTCTTTATGAAAAAGAAAATTAAGTGCATGACTTGCTGACGTTGGTGAGAAATATTTTATAGGCAAGTGAGACAGTGATAAGCTAGCATGTGTGTGCTTAAAATTGATTGGATGCAGTACTGAAAAGGGCAGAATATGCGGGCATATCAGCTCTGTGTTCAGATTGGAATAAGTTAACTCAAAACTGACTGTAAATGACCACAGAACCCTGTCTATTGTCACCAAGTGGCCTTGGACAAAAAACTGGTGAAGGTCTGCAGACATGGGGTAGAATCCATTCCAATCCACTCAGTGGGTAGGAATGGCGGTGGCTGAAGAGGATATTGTATCTGTATTGGAGACTTTGAATCCTGTATCTGGGTGGAGGGAGAATGTTTCCATCTGGAGCATTTTTTATGCCAAAAAGACTTATTTCCTCTGGTTTTGTTTTTATTTTCTATGCCTTCAGGAGTAGCATGTTCAGCTCAACTTTCAGTCCTGTGCTTTCTCATCTAGAGCTAGCAGTCGCTCGTTGATGTCTGGCCTACACCATAGTCCTTTCTCTATCTGTTTGGTTCTAGCTTTCTGGCCTGGTTATAATCTCGTCTCCTTTAAATGATCTTCTAAACCCTCTCACTTCTATTGCTTTGTTTGTATTTGCTTTTATTTCTTTACTCTGAAATTTCTTCATCACTTTGTCCTTTTACATCTCCTGTAGCTTTGCCTTACTCCACCCACAGTTGATTTTGTGCTGGTGGTCATTCTCACTGAAATCATCACAGTGCTGTTCTTCCTGTAAATGCAAGTAACGACTGACCTGATAAACCTGGTACACAAGTAATGAGTAAGAAGCTTGAATTATGTACCTGTATTAGGATACAGAGTCTTCAGTTGGCAGCTGTTCCTGAATCCCAGCGTATTTTTCAAAATGATCTGTCCTGTGAATTTTGAAGGTAAGGGCAATGAACCAGATGAAATGAAAGCTTAGTAAATTGTAAAAATGAAATAAATGATTGTGCAATTACTCTTGAGCTTGGATGCAGATTGCTAGCACTTCCAGTTTAGAGCTTGAACTGAGATATTTAATGCAACCAGCTGCAGCAGTGGGATGATGTGGGTGCTGCTTAGTGTCATTTCTGGCTGTAAGAGCATGAGGGTAAGCAGGAACAATTGTATTGGTGGGGTGCGCAGCTGCCTCTGAGGGTTTCTCCACTCTCTGTGGTGCAGGGAAGCTGCTGTTTTTTCTGTTTCAGATTGCATGAGCCTACGGTTTAGGTCTTTGTCACCAGTGCTTGAGAATTCATTAACTCTGCATAGCTGATTTAGACTACCTCTGGTGATATTGAGTGTAGACATATATTTACTGATCCTTAATTAGATGAAGGAAGTTGGTCAGGCAGATGTTGTTTTACATGATGAACTGTTTGTTTATAGAATCATAGAATAGAATCGTAGAATCATTAAAGTTGGAAAAAAACCTCTGAGATCATCTAAACAACCGTACACCTACCACCAATACTGCCCACTAAACCATATTCCTTAGTACCACTTTGACATGTTTCATTTGGCACACTGAGCAAATAGCTAATTATCCAGTGCTATCTGTGCTACTTTTTGTAGTTTTGGACGTCGGTTCATGTAGAAGCTTGTGGGTTATATCTCCTCTAGGAAACCTGCTTAGTCCAGGCAAATCCTTCCGTAAAGGTTGAGGTGAGGGAAAGGCTTCTCTTAGAGGTTTGTGTACCTCCAGAAGCTTGGCTTCCCTGGTAGATGATTAACTGTGATCTCTTTGCTCAAGGAATGCCACTATCCAGAGCCAGGCCTTCCAGGTTTACACCAAAAGGTGCTCCATCATCCAAAAAAAATATTATTAATGTATGACTAACTAACTTTTAGTCGTCTTGTTCTGATGGTGTCATTTGAGGAGACCTATTTATGAACAAGAATCTGTGTTCATTTCCTGGAGTTAACAGAAGGATTAGGCTACTTGCTTTGGATTATTATTATTATTTGTGATGTTGAAGATTAAATATAATATTTCAGCACAGAATCATGTGGGTTGGAGAAAAGGTGAAATAGGTTTTTGCTTTTGATTTAAGAAATTATTCATGCATTAGTTATATTTTTCCAGGAAATGACCTGGTGAAGTTAAAACAAACAGTCTTGAATATTTTCATGAAGGATCACTTTCATAAAAAGTGGTCCATGCTAGTGGTACAAATTAAATTAATATACCATAATTCAGATGTGAAATATATAATTAAATTCTGGCTTTTGAAGCTGTTGTGTGGGAAAGAAAACAAAATTTACAGAAAAATAAACATATATGGATGAAGCATTATACTTTTTGCACATTGTAAGCTTAAATGTCAGAGTAGGACATGCTCAGTTTTTGACATTTAAAACTTTAAAAGGTTTAAAATTTTTATGATTTTTTTCTGTATTTTGGGCAATGGAAAATCATATACCTTTCTAAGTAGAAAAAATACCTACGGGTATTTAACACTCACTGCTATTTTCAGTTTTGTGTTTTATTCTGAAACAGAATAAAATGCAAATCTGTTTGGACCTAATTGCCAGTTGGTATCCCAGTATGGGCAATTGAATTGGTGCATTTGAAATCTTCTGAATTAGAGGACTCAGCTGTGGTGACTAAGTGGGTCACTCTACGCATTAATTGAAGGGCAACTGTTTAATATTGCCCGTTGTACCTCTTCACAGCCTGTCACTTTCCAAACTGCCTCCTGGCAATAGCACTCCACAGGGAAGCCATCAGCCTTCTTGTATTGGAAGGATTTTCAAGGGACGTGTGCTTAATTTGGATAAAATGATTGAAAGCACAAAGAAATTTGTAAGCTGGGGGTGAAATTTAAAACAATTTTATGTGATATAAGATTGTAAGCCATCCTTGCTAGCTCTTTTGTTTCTTGTGGTATGCCCAGTTTCAGGGGAAAAAAAAAATCCTGTATGAAATTTATCTGTTTTTTTAATATTAAGAACTACTAAATCATGGTGTTTTATTCTTAAGGCCATAACATGGCAAGTCTTAATTCAACTTCATAGCAAACTAAGCCCTTAAGTGCCATTGCATAGCAGAAAGATCAGTTGTTTTTAAATACCTGAGATACAGTAGTAACAATATTTTGTGTTAAAATCACTCTGTTGAGGCCTGGTGGAATATAGTATCTGGGTTTGAATCAGGCATTATAGTAGTAAATGTACACAGACTTTGTATTCTTGAGTATCCATTTTATAGCTAATTGAATTATTGTGTGTACATACTCGCATAATTGGCATTGTTCGTGAGTCTTAGTGGAAATGCCTAATAAAACATGATCCTTAATTATCTGATTTAATTAAAACATGCCTATGTAAGTCCTTGACAACCAGAGACCAGATTATGCTATAGCAGTTTATGCAGGGGCTAGGTAACAACTGAATGCTGTCAGACTTATAACATTAGAAAATCATTTGGAGAATGAATGTACTTCTCCATATTTGTAAGGTCTCCTACTCAGCTCGATGTCTTTTTCTTTTGATGTCAGAAGAACTTTGGATCGGTGTTATATTTGATCAAAACCAGAGAGGAGCTTCCTGGCATTAATGGGTAGAATCTTGTTCTGTGGAGAATATAGGATTACGAAGACTTCATAGTGTCTCTGTCATCCATTCAGTAACATATTTATAAATAGGTCTAAGAATTTGCTGATGGCACCTTCTAGCTCCAATGAGATTCTAGTTTCAGGCAGGTATACGTATGATTCCTGGCACTGTTATCGTCAGGGATGATGGTGATTGGAGGGGAAAAGAATATGGACAAAGTCCCAACTCCTAAAAGAAGAAACTGATGGTACACTGCAAGTCAGAATACAAAACTGGAAAGAGCACAGTAAATTAAACAGTTATGTTGTGCTCTGTGTCTTCATCAGGTAAAATAAACATGAAAGCTTATTACTCTTTAGCCATAGTATTCCTTCTTAGCCTTGAAAAATCCATGTTTATCCCATTTTGAGGCTACTGCAAAAGTCAGTTAAACTTTCTTGTAGCAGCCTATTTCTCTTATTTGAAAGAAGCATTTGAAAACATCTTAGGTAATTGATGTCAGTTTCTCAATTGTGCTTCTGAGAAGAGATTGACAGCGAGAAATGCTTAATGCTTATTTTGAATTCAGTAATGCAGATGTGCTGTCAAATCAAGCATTAACACGCATAGCACTCTTGTTATTCTTGGGTATTGTTTTGAATATATTAGGTGCATGACCTTTGGATTTGCTCAAGCAGAAGCAGCAAACTGCTGATAGCTCAGTGGGACTCTTCTTGTGGTGTTCTCTCTACCTCTTTGCAGAATGTCCGTGTTCAAATAGTAAGGAACAAAGCATACAGCCACCATTAGTAGCATCCTTGCAGATGACAGTTAATAAATTAGTTGTAAAACCAAAACCGGATTAAAAAACAGATAAAACCATCAAACTTGGTTCCCTTCCCCCACTGCGGTTTGTTTTAGTGTTGTTCACTGCAGCATTTTTTCCCATGCGGGTGGATAATGAACTCAACATAATGTGGTGGTTACACCTTTTCACTGTCAGGGGTTGCATCCCATCATAGACTGCAGTAACATTTAGCTAATTTTCTATCTGGAAGTGGCTTTTCCTTACATCTTTTAGAGAGCTGCTAGAGAAGATTAAGAAGCAGGTTTCCAATGATATATGTGATTTCTATTAAGTCCTTTGTGAAAGAAGCAGATAACACTCTTTTGTGAAACTAGCAGCAATTCAAACGGGGGCAGAGAAGGTACTAAGCATCCAGTGGAGGGGAGGAAGGGGAGGTGCTGCTTGTTTTTGCTGGGAGTTGCCTCGATGGACATAAAGCAGGCTGTAGACAGGGATCAGTCTCTGACTTTCTGGTTTGTGGGTGCTGCTCTTTCCCTGTCACATGAATATCAACAGTAATGTTTGTTGCCTTCCTGTTCTTAAATGAATAGTTAGGTCTGGTAGAGACTTTTCTGCCAGAACTGCTCTTCTGAAAGACAATCAGTGAAGAGTCATGTCACTAGTTAGAATGCAAATGCACTGGCATTGTTACTTTGGGTTGCTTTAAGTCATAAACTATGAAATTAGATGTGCAAATGATGATGTAAAAAGTTGTATAGCAGCTATGTGTGCTTTTTTTAAATTAGTGTTTTTTTATCTGTGGCCTACTAGCATCAAATCTTCAGAGCACTTAGCTTATGTGTGAAGACATCAAGTAATCTTTGAAATCCCTGCTCTAGTCAGAAAACAGCTAAAACAGACTTGAACTACAGATCATGTGGCAGCCTGAATCCTGTCTTTTCAGCTTCATGCACTTTGAGTACAAGAGAGCCATCAGACGAGAACATATTTATAATATATCTGAAAGGGCTGTTGTAGCTGTGTGGTAAATAAATGTTTCTATCAATTCTCCTGCTAAAATTCTAACTAGATTAGAGGAGAGTACGCAGGTGCAAGAGCAAACCCAGATGGAATGAGGTCACTCTCCTTTCTCTCTGTGCATGCACCTGCCCACTGCCTCTTCATGTTACTTCAGCCTTGCTGCTTCTGCTATTAGTAGTGAAGAGCTTGTGAAGGTTTCATGGAGTGACCAGGTGAGATATAACAGATCAGCTCCTGTCATGCTGCAGGAGCTGTGAATGTGCTGTACACAGGGGAAATGACTGCTGATAAAGCTCCCTACCCATAAAGTGCAGGGAAACCCAGAAAGTGAGCCTATTGCAGGAGGTTTCTTCTTGCAGTTATTAATAATCACAACACATAGGTAACTGTTAGTATGTATTTTTTGTGTGGAATGTGAATTTGTTTCATTGTCTCCTAGCATTTTGTCACTACATGAGCTGTTAGGGGCATGTGTACTTGAGTTACACTTGCATTGATGCATAGGAAGGAGAGACGATCCTATAAATCTGATATCTCTTTATTAAGTCTGAGAAGAACAAGAGTGGGAGGAAATAATACTGTAAGATAGTTTTGTTTATTGTCTCCATCTGTGTTTGACTAATTTTTCGGTGGTTGGTTCAAAGGAAGACATCAAAGAGTCAGTGTATGGCTAACCAGACCCAGTTCATCCAGCTGCATGCAGCTTGTGTTTCCCCATAGATCTGCTGGAACTGAGCAGAGTTGAGTGCCTTATAGCAGATGAGGCATATGCAAGTTCTCGTCCTTTTAGTCATGTCTTCTCTATTTTTATGTATACTCACATGCTGTGCCCAGTGAATCCATTAGTTTCAGTGAGGTTAGCAGCTGATTACAACAAGTGGCATGAGGTAGATAATCTATGCCCTTCCCCTGCCTTAAAGTAGCCTATGTGAAAAGGAATCAGATGTAACTGAAGCAGAAAAATCTTCATTTGGAAGTGCATTGAGGTCTCCTTCCTTCAGTTTCCAGGACAGTGCAGCTCTCACCCATCTTTGGCAGTTCACCCATTTGGGTTTTTCATTACGTCAGGCTGTGGGCAGCTAACTGCCGTACCTGTCTTATGGCAACCTGTGCCATCCTGTTGCCTTTCCAAAGTGCTAGAAGTGGAGGGGTAAAAAGCCAGTCCTGATTACTGGTTGGCAGAGAGCCCAGCTGACTTTAAAATAGGTACTTGGTCAAAGTCCAGCTGCAGTTGTGATATGTGTCGCTTGTTGCAGTGCAAAGGGTGCATCTGAGCAGGATGCAGAGAAGTTCTTTATAGCATGTTTTTGGTAAAAACAAACAAACACACTGAAAATCACAGACAAAAATCCCATCCCAATACCTTAAAGCTTGAGAGGTACAAAAAGAAAAGCAATTGCAGGATGTAACCTCCTTGATGACTGCAATCAGTGTTTAATTCAGCCTCTTGTAAGTGAACAGAGTGTGCAGTAGGCAGGAGTGCTACCCACACCTTAGATCACTATGTTCTCTGTGCCTCTGTCACCTCTACAGGCATATTTGAAAACCCTGAGTCTAGGGGGCTATTGATCTTTGGGCACTGGGTCATTGAAGCAAGCAGGAGCTGCATATCGGTCGGTGTAGATGCCAGCATATCACTCCAGGAGCTGGTTAATTCTTCAGAGGGCAGGCCTGTCAGTCTTACTTGGGTTTGTGAAAAGGTTATTCTAGGAGTTACTCAACAACACCTGAAAGACTATGCAGTCATTGCTCACAGCTAGCACAGGTTCACAAGGTGAACATTTAACAAACTTGATGTCTTTTTATGACAGTTATCTACCTAGTTGACCAAGGAAAGGAAGCCAGTTAGTGTTATCTTTTTGGAGTTCATCAAAGCTTTCAATACTGTTTCTCACACTATCCTTCTGGATGGTACATCCAGTGTGTATATGGTTTGAATTTTGGGTGGTCCTACATGGAGCCAGGAGTTGGACTCAGTGCTCCTTGTGAGTCCTTCCCAACTTGGAATATTCTATGATTCTATGAATATCATGACTGATGATTTAAAGGATAGCATACTGTATTCCATACAAGAATGCATTCCGAGGGGGACAATAGACTATTGAGAGGAAGGTGTGCATGCTCTCACAACATAATTTTTTCCACTTGCAACAGAATTGTTGCTACTGGAGATTGATCAAATTGTGACATTCCTTTGGTCAAGCTTTAAAATGATCAAAGTGTATTGTACAGACCAGCTCTCTGGGTGATTAACCTCCTATCTTTATCAGGTGCTTTTGTGTTGGATTCTTGTCGACTGCACTACAAATTATTAGCATGGCTCCCTCATGGAATTATTAAAATGTCTTCAATGACCAGTTGTATCCACTGTGCTTTTGTTTGGACTCTTGTCTATTCCTCTATGTAACAGATGGCATTCGCTTAAACTGACAAGCTGTGGGATAGCGGAGCATTACTAATAAAACCTATCACATGTTAAACTTGACCTGACATTAATCAAGTTTTGAATGCTACAAATGATTCATGGATAATAATTAGTCTCTTGATCATATTAGTGAACATCAGTCTCACATTGCTCCTATTATCTGCTTTCATTCTTATAGGGAACAAATCAATTTCAGTAATTAGGTGTTTTTAATGTCTTTTGAGCCAAAATGTTCTGTATGATTAACTTGGCAAAGAGGTTATTTTTAGTTTTTTAGTCTTGCAGCAGGATTGGATTCAGAGCTACTAGTAAATTAGCAAACTGAAAGGCTCCCCCAAAAACATAGTGTTTTATAAAAGTATGTATTTATTAATCTTATAAAATGAGTATTCCCATGTTTCTTTACAATCATCTGGTAAGATGAAAATTATAATATGTTTGAACTATTACCATAGATTCCAGTTCAAAACAGTTTGGCTTTTTTGAATGGATGAGCCTTTGGAGTTTACTTTTATTCTTCCTGTTCAGTACAGAGTTATTAGTTAACATAAATTGCTTTAAACACACTTTTATACAGACTATATACATATATACACACATATATGTGTAATATATATATATGCAGCTTTTCTCTGTTTAGAACTTGAATTAACCTTGAGAGAATGGCTGCATGAGAACTAGAATTTGAGCTTTAAGCATAATTTTTTTTAAAGGATTTCCATGTAATTTGTGTAATATGCTGATTTTATGGCCAAGGAGCATGAAATTTACTTTTAAGTAAGTAATGAGCAACTGAAATGTTCACTCTTGAGGTCCTTTTAGGGCAAAGTAGATCGTTTTCCTGGTTTAACAAAAATGAAGCAGTTATTCTTCAATATTCTTTGTTTTTTGAAGAGCATATAAAACTTCTTTAGGTAATTGTTTTGTAGAGCTTTAAGCTTTTCAGGTAATTTATATATGTTTTTGATCCTACCCTTCCTTTTGCGTGATTTTAAACTATTAGCATAAGCCAAGAAATAGCTTATAAATTATTTTTATTTTAGAATATTAGTGTAAGAATGAAGTGTGGTGGGTTTTTTTGACTATACTCTTGATTAACATTCTGCATTTCCTTTCTTGCATTCCTATTTCTGGTTTCCCAGAAAATCAAAATTCAAAATGTCTAAGATGAGCAAATTCAATGAGTATTTGAGAAATTGGACTTTACCCTTCTATAAAATTACTTGTCAATTAATACATGACTGTTCTTACCTTAAGCAGCATATCATATTTTGATTGGGTAGTGAGAATGATGCAGGATGAACCAAGTCATGTTAAGATGATTGAAAACCCACTAGTGAACATCTTCATATGCAATTTGGAGAAAAGCATGAAATCATACACATGAGGTACTGCTGGTGTTTACATCAGTAGACTGTGTCTTTGGGACTTTCCCAGTTGCTGAGGAGGAACCTCTTAGAGTCAAGCAAGCCAGATGCAGTGTGCCATGGTTTCTCTGGCAAGTGCTGATACATTCTGAAATGTTCTTGAAAGGAGGCTTCCAATAGGAAACAAAAATAGGAAAAACTGGGCGTGCATTTCTTTTCTTGCTAATATGGCTCTTATGGGATATTCTGTGTAGTGTAGCTGAATGGTTTAAGTTGATCAGGGGGGAAAAATGGTAACTGAGTTTAGAGAAGAAGGTATTTGAAGAGGTGCATCTGCCTCCTTGTGAAGTGGTTGGAAAGTGATGTTGATTTCTTTGCACAAAAGAAGACCTGAGGGGTGACTTGGTTGCTCTCTAAGTACCTGCAGAGGAACAAGGAAGGAAAGTTGAAGCAAAAAAAAGATAACTGAGGAATTTTTTTTAATTGTAGTAGTCAGTAGGAGCAACTTAACAGAAGTTCTCCATCTCTGCATGCTGTAACTCGAGACCAGTTTTCCAAAAGATTACTTGGGGCTGGAGCGTATCACTTGAAGAGTCACGTTAATATGCATGAGAGGAAAGGGTTTTTCCTCCTCCTCCTCCTAGCTGTCTGAAAGTTGATCTAAACTGATGATCTAGGCTATGTCTTCTTTGAGACAGGGAGGGAAGAAAGCAGTGCCAGAGTCTTTAATCCTTCTTCCCCTCTCTCCTTTCTGTTAATTTTCACTGGGTCAGCTGTTTCACTTGAAATCCTAAAATTAGGTGGGGGGGGAATGGCATGCCAAATAAAGGAAATACATAGCCTGAGGTTTTTATTTATTTATTTCAGAAAATATGCAAAATATTTTGCAAAATATCCCTTTAACTCCCAAAGCTGTACATACCTCTGAGTCATTAAAGACTGATTGGAAAGCTTTGTCATGTATTTGTAGAAATTTCGGTGCCAGCAGATGCTGACTTCATCAAAGAACCAAAACCAAAGCTTCTCTAAACACTTCATTTTGAGTTCTAAATCTCTTAAAATAGGAAGTAGACAACTTTTTAAAATTATTTTTTTAGTATGTGTAAGGTTTGAAATTGAGTTTATATGTATTAAATAACATACCAAGCTACCCCATCCTCATCCCAGTGTATGGGTACTTGCTATTATCGGGTACTTTTTCTCTTTGGGACTGAAGCTGCCTGTTTAATTCTTGATACTGCCTCTAATTTTATTTTTAATAAAAAAGAAATTACTGCTATGGAATGGGGAACTGGAAAGATTCAGGGTAGGAAGGAAGGAAGTGTAGCTAAAGCTCACCTTAATGAGTAGAGACAATTCTGCTCCTCTATTATGAAGCTGCAATTGGAAATATTTTACAGCACTGCAGGGTAGCCTTGGTATCATCTTAAAGCTTACACCTCACCACCAAACATATTTTGTTGTTATTCAGGAGGCTTCCTTTTCAAAATATAATGTTAGAAAGCTGGAGTTTATAATGTAAATAATTTAAATCATGGCTTTATCATTATTCTGTTATATTGATTAGTTCTGGAAGTGTTGTCATTGGGATGAATCTGAGCAACTGATTTTTGTAATTTTCATTTAAACTGAAGTTGTTGTATAACATATTCTGTAGAATTTCTGATGTTATTCAAAGCCAGGATTTCTGAAATGTGCAGGTTATTCTTGATACAAGTTTTCTTTTGCCCTAAACAAGGAAGATTCAGATTTTCGTCCTATTTTTTAAGCTGAATAGTTTTGTGAAGCAAGTTTTCAGTATTTTTATTTTGGTTTACTTTTCAGTTAAATCCAGGAATGCTACCCAATGGAAATGTTAATTTTTGTTTTACAAATCTTTAACTGAATTTGTGATTCAGAGATTCTTTCTTCAGCTGTAATGTAGTGATAGACATAAAATCTTTTTATCTTGTGAGTTAGCAAAATGTATATACTTAGTAGCAATATGCCTTACATTAATTCACATATATTTATCTGTTTTATTGAATGTTGTTAAATGAATACATTTGGAAGCATTCCTCTTTGGATGTAGAACTTTCTGGGATGACTTATATTCACCAAATACCAACATTTAAGTAATTAATTAATATTTTGAACTTGGAAAATTGAAGCCTCATTAAAGAGTATTCTAGGATTATACTTTTGAGGGCCACTGAGAAAATTGCCATTTAAAAAGGAGTTGATAAATCAGAAAAATAGAGAAACTGGCAAACATGTAATGTGTCAGGGTAAAATAAACCAGAAGTAATATTCACATTTATAAGCAGAGTGGTCCATCTCTTCTAGAGTACAGACAAGATAATTGTTTCCTTTCAGATAAGGTGCTAGTAACAACGGGATATTTTCTGAAGTCTGTATAATATGTTTGAAAAAAAATCTGCAGTGTCTTTACAGAGATTTACTATTTATGAACCCATGTCTGTAAAACCTGACAGTTCTCGGGATGTGCCAATTATTTTGTAGTCTCTTGCTGAAGGCTGTAATCATCAGATGAAGAGCTCGTCCTTTGAGTTGGGCTGAACCTTGCCTCAGTTAAGATGTTGCCTGTGGGAAGTAAGGCATGACAGGATGCTTGTGCTTGAAGGCATTTTAAATTCTAGTTAACTGACAGTTCAATTGGTGGTTTATTTGTGTCTAAGTCTTTGGAATAAGTTACATTCTCTTTCCCAGCTTTCCCAATGAAGCAGGTAGATGACCAACAACTTGAAGGTGACTGTGAAAAACTGTGTCAGGACAGCTGCATGCTGAACTGCTTTAGCTTGACTGAAAACTGAATGAAGCAAAGAGCAACTCTGAAATGGAAAAAAAAAAAAAAAAAAAAAAAAAAACAACCCAAAAACAAACCATTCAAATCAGCATGTATTTTGTCTTGTATTACAAAATCCAAAGTGATTCTTTTCTGCATCACCAAGTATTTCACTAGGTTGAATAAGCTGTATCAGTTTTGAGTCAGAAACACAGACAAAATTGTTAATATTTCCATTTTGTGACATAGTATATCCATAACAACTGTGTGCAAGGACCCAAGGCAAATTGCATTGTAGGAAGTTCATACAACTTAGCATAAATGTTAATATCATAAAATCACAGAATGGCTTAGGTTGGAGAGGACCTTAAAGCCCACCCAGTTCCAGCACCCTGCCATGGGCAGAGCTGCCCCCACCAGCTCAAGCTGCCCAGGGACCCATTCAAGCTGACCTTGAGCACCTACAGGGGTGGGGCACCCACAGTTTCTCTGAGCAGGTGTGCCAGCACCTCACTGCCCTCTGAATAAAACATTTCTTCCTAACATCTAACCTAAATCTCTCCTCTTTTACTTTAAAGCCATTTCCCCTTGTGTTGTCATTACCAGACCATGTAAATGTCATCCCCCCTTCTGCTTGTAAGCTCCCATTTTGTGCTGGAAGGCTGCAGTGAGGTCTCCCCAGAGTCATCTTTTCTCCAAAAGAAACAAGCCCAACTCCCTCAACCTTTCTTCATAAAAGCGGTGCTCTGGTCCTTTGATCATCTTCATGGCCCTCCTCTGTACCCATTTCAGTGGTGTCACATCCTTCCTGTACTTGGGGGCCTCAGGCCTGGATACAATACTGTGATTTGGAATCTGCGTAACTCTCAATATGTTGAGTTGCCATGAGATTTTTTTTTTCTAGGGGAAAGAGAAGGCACAGTACTTATTGAACATATAAATACAATTACATCTGGAAACTCCTAAGAATTACACGGCTTGTCTCAGAATTACACCAACATTAATAAAAAAAATGCCAGGATTATGTGGAATTTATTCACACAGTTGCTTTTTTTGTTGTTTTTCTCCTCTTCCTGCTGGAGGAGCCAAGTGATTTCTTTATTGTTATTTGCAGAGAGATCTCTAAAGTGTAATTCTTCAGTTATCCACTCAAGAAATTCTATGACTGGCTCAGTGATTTAGCAAAATCAGCATCACCTGTTGTTAGCAATGCTTTTAATGACGTATGGCTGCCTCTGACCTTAAAGAGCAAAGAGAAATCCTTTTACTCTTCATAAAGCTCCAGTCATTTCATGGGATTCTACCATTCTTTTTATTATGTGGCTGTCATTAGATATAGCAATTATTTTAAACTGGATTCAGCTTTAAATAATAAACTGTAAGATGAATAAATGGTTCATTACCACATTCACTGTAAGCTGCAAGTAGTGAAGAAAGAGTTTTACAGGTGGAAATGTGTATCACGAAACCATGAGCAATAGCATGCCAGAGGAATTGGCTTGCATGCATCATTTACCCATCTTTTATAAAATGCCACTGAGATGCACTGCGTTTTATCTGATCCCTGGCAGTAATCCCAGTCAGGCAGGTGTGCCATTTATCATGGTGCCGATTAAAGACTGTTTTGTTCAACTTTAATTAGGAATTTTAATATGTGTGGAAAATTGTACATCATTTTGTATAAGATAAACTGAGATAACTGCATTTAAAGTTCATAAATATGAAAGCCTTACACCAATTGTATTTCTGGTGTCAAAAATATTTGCTTATATGTCATGCGTTCCTTCTCTGCTCATTATCCTGTCAGTTTAAACTTTCTGCAATATTCTGTAGATTCGTGTCCTGCTTTTCATAGATGGCCTCCAAAAAGTTTATTTCTGAGAAATAGTATATAGGAAAAAGCTGAGATAAAATTTCTGTTCCCTTCTTCCTAATTCTTCTTAATAAAAAATTGTTTCTAGAATCCTGTAATAGAAATACCTGTAATTGACATAATGAGAATGGAAAAGTAGCCAGGAGCACAAAGGGCGTTAATTATCTATTCTGGTTTTAAAATTCTTTTGTCTTTGATGCCTAATTGACATTTCAGAAAAGATGTATTATTAAAATTACTGAAGAACTCTGAAATGAAGAGAATGAGTTCAGTTCCTGAAACTGGATGTCAAGTTGATAAAAAGCAATCACTTGTTTCCTAATTTTGTTGGAGTGGTGAATAAAAAGGAGTACTGGAGTGTAATTTCAGAATGTTAAATACAGACTTTTTTTTTTTTTAGAATTGCACTTTTCACCTCTTTTATGAATTTGTAATAGTGCTTTAATGTAATTCCCCAGAACTTCAGTTAGACCAGAGTGAAGAGAGCTACAGATAAAACAGTTCATTACAGTAATTCTATACCTTAGATTGCTGCAAACTCCAAATGAAGAAGTGTTTCTATGTTCTGAAGTTGTATTTTGGGAAAGACTATATGATATGGTTTCATGTAAGATCCAACACCAAAATAAATATCCTCAAATTATAGTTCCTTTAAGTAATTATAAGCAAAAACAGGTGAAGGGGTTTGCTTTGCTGCTTTGGTTAATGTCTTTTAATGAGCTGGGCAGAAATAGAATCATGGAATCATAGAATAGCTCAGGTAGGAAAAGACCTTAAAGATCATCAAGTCTACCCCAATCTAACCATATTACCCTAACTCTAACAAGCCTCTGCTAAATCTTGTCCCTGAGCACCACATCCAAATGGTTTTAAACACGTGACTCAACCACCTCCCTGGGGAGCCTATTCCAGTGCTTAACAACCCTTTCTGTAAAGAAGTGTTTTCTGATATCCAGCCTAAACTTACCCTGGCGCAACCTCATCCTGTCACCAGTGAGAAGGGACCAACCCTGCTCTCACTAAGCGCCTTTCAGATATTGGAAGAGAGCAATAAGGTCTCCCATCAGCCTCCTTTTCCCCCAGACTAAACAGCTCCAGTTCCTTCACTCTCTCCTCGTAAGGCATATTCTCCAAGCTCTTCGCAAGCCTTGTTGCCCTTCCTTGGAAATGTACCTAATAAAGTATAGCAATAGCTAATTTTAAATTTGTATCTTATTTTCAGTGATTTTCTTTCTAAATTACTTGGAGTGAGGGTTTTTTTGTGCTTGAATTTAATGAAATCTTTACCATATGTTTTTTTTTAAATGTCAAGTATATTCCTATTACAGACTTCCCATAGGCCAGTAAATTTTGGAACTGCACTGTATCACTCAGTAGCATTGAAAGTTATCTCCGGAAGACTTAGCTGGTTTAGAATTTTTTAAAATTGTGGTTTTTAAAATGTCCCAGGAGTATTTATTTAAATATTTTTCAATGTATTGTGCTGAAGCGAAGATTAACAATGAATTTATGAAAGATCTGAGTAACGTTGGGAAATTTATTCAATTGTGAGCCCCACTTGTAAATTTCAAATGATGGATCAAGGTGTGCTAAAACTACAGATTCCAAATATCTGTTCTGTACATTGAGAACCATTGTTTCATGGGCAGACTTCTTATTCAGAGCAAATATTTGTAAGTTCTTTATCATATGGCTGTACTTTCATCAAGTACATTTTTCAGTCATCGTGAAGGCTGTACTTGTTTATGCAGTTACAGGTGCAAGTATGCCAGTAACTGTGGATATGAAAAAAAAGTGAACAGTTTTCATAACAAACAGATCACTTATTCTGTACAAATAACTTTGGTTTTAGATGAAATAGCGTGTTTTATTATTAATTTAATGGCCGTATATTTTTTAAATATTTAAGCTTTTGATTTGTTAAGTGTTTAACTGCACTGCATTGACTTTTGCAACCCACAGTAAGATGCAAATGCTGTTTCTTGACTCCTTTAATATTTTTGCCCTTTACTGAGGGCAGAGGTTGTTATTTAATTTGAATAATTCAGTCAGTGGCTCTTTGACTGTACAAAGGCAATGGTACAACGCTAACGATCTAGGCCAGAATGTTGCTTTTATAACTGCTTGTGATTGTCAGATGTCTGTATTTGCTATGTTTCATGACAGTGTGGGAACTTACATTTGGAGTTTATGAATTGTTACTAATAGCACTTGAAACTCAGACGAATTCTTCATCTATACAATAAAACATAAAGTAATAACTACATTTTGGTAGTTGTTATTTTTGCTATTATCTATTGATTGTAGCACTCGCTAGTTACTTACTTTTCCCTAAGCAGGTCATAATTTAGCATGGAAGTATATGATCCATTTTCCTAACCGTTAGCTAACTAGTTTCATTAGTTTGCATATGGAGATATGCAAACATTTTTTTCTATGGTAAATGCATCTCAAGGGATGTAGTCACATCCATACAGAATTCAGAATTTTTCAGAATGTAAAATGGAACATGGGAGATCCACATTGATTCAGATGGTTGTTTTGCAGTAGTGTTGCTGTGTTACTCTGTTACGCTACAGTTGAGCAGTCTGCAAAACAAGAATTTTTGAAAATGCCCTGAAATAATCTACTTTCATGTGGAATGTTTCTTTCTGGAAAATTGAAAAAAAAAAAAAAATCTCTTCTATTTTGTAGCTCCTGGAAGGAAGCTTTGCTAGAGAAGTTAGCCATGAAGTGGATGGATTGATATTTCAGCCTACAGGAGTAAGTAGTGCAATAATTGATTTTTCTCCCCTGCACCCCAAAATTCTCCTCCTCCCTCACCTTTCATCCTCCCATCTACTGCTTAATCTTTAATTTGTCAGGACAGCTTTTCGAAGTTGGTTCTGATTTTTCCAGTTCCTCAGACAACTTAATTTCACTTAATTGCAATTCAAGTTATAGTATGTGTGACTGTTAATTCATAGATAAATTCATGGCAATAACTTTCAGAAATTTCAGAAATCAGCTCACGTTTTTGTGCGTTTGTAATACAATATTCTACTAAGTGAGGAATTTTTTTCTGACTGCATGACCCGTTGGTTTGAGCTCTTGCATTATTTTTCTTAAGTATGTTTCACACGTTAAAATTTTAGTAAAAGGTTTAGGCATTATAATGATGTGTGACTGTAGTGGGGAAGGCATCAAAAGTACAGCAGACATTCAGAAACAACAGTGTAAATAGTTCTCAAGCAGGAAACATGGCTTTAAAGGAATTCAGTAACAGGACCTCTTCCAACCTCTCCCTGCTACTGCTGATTTAGGTACAGTGTCACTGCAGCATGTACTTTATGTTGGTTTAGACTGTGACTGTAACATCATCCATATTGACATCTTTTCTTAGCTTGCAAAACAAGGAGTCGATTTTGACTACTGGCAGTTTGACAGAGAATCTACCCTTCATATTATTCACAGAAAATATCTGTATTCAGTTTTCCAGATAAAACTTTTCTTCTGACGAACTTCACATATTGCTGATCTCAGCAAGCAATGCTAATGATGTGCTCATCTGGAAATAAGATTAAACTTTTTATTGCAAGTTCTACATCAACTAACCACAAAATGAATGATAACTAGAACACAAACTTACTTTCTTTTTATATATAGTTATTTCAATTTCAAAGCAAAGCTAGTAGGAGAAAGAAAATTCATACTTGCATAGGAAATCCTGATAATGTCTCAGAATACTGTTAAAACCCAAAGCAATTGTAAAGGCTTCTCAGAACCAGTTTTCTGAGTATTAGAGGTTAAACTATGGAGATTTACAGTAGTTAATTTTGAAATGATATTTTCTATTTGAAATGAAATTACTGAAGAATGTGTTTTTTATTCTTGCTGCTGCAGTAAAGTAATATTTGTGTTTCTAGAACTTGTTTTGTGATTTAGCATACTGAGAAATTTATAACCCAATAAAACAACAGTTTGCTTGCATAAATGCTTGTAAAAGTTTTTCATCTTTAAAATATGGGTTATATTTGTTTAGTCCAATACAATGTTCAAATTTCAGCATTATTTCAGGTTTTATGAAATATAAGTTCATTGCATTTGTTATTAAAGTGGTTTTCCTAGATTAAGCAATGTGCAGTTTTCTTGTGGTTTCTGTAGCTGAGAAAATGCAAATTACATATTCAGTGTAAGAGAAATTATTGTACACTCGTTGTAAAATAAGTGCTAAAACTGATTAATTGGAAAGGTTTAAGCTGATATAGATAGCTGATACTGCTTTTTTATTTTATTTTTAATGGGAACTGGGATTATTGAGTGTGGAGAAGAGAAGGATCAGGGGAGACCTTATCGTGCTCTGAACTACCTGAAGGGAGATTGTGGTGAGGTGGGTGTTGGCCTCTTTTCCCATGTGACTGGCAATAGAACTAGAGCGAAGAACTGGCCTCAAGTTGTACCAGGGAAGATTCAGGTTGGACATTAGGAAAAACTTGTCCAAAAGAGTGGTCAGTGCTGGAACGGGCTGCACAGGGAGGTGGTGGAGTCACCATACCTGGAGGTGTTCAAGAAACGTTTAGATGTTGTACTAAGGGACATGGTTCAGTGGGAAATACTGGTGGTAGGAAGGTTGGACTGGATGATCTTGCACATCTTTTCCTGCCTTGGTGGTTCTATGATTCTATGTGGTAGGAAATACAATAGGCAGTAACACAAGGGCAACAATATAATAATGCATAAATGATTCCTTGATAATAATAATTGAAATTATTTTTCTTTTTGTATTATAGTTGCAGTTGTGTGATGTGTTATACTACTTTTAAGAGAAAGACACCTATTGTTGAGTGAGGTAGAGGCCTGAATTTTTGTCATGGCAAGGCTTAGAGAACTTGATAAAAAACAGTTTGTTTCAAGTGAAGAGACCATGGCGTATCCACAGGAAGACAGGGAAGTTTAGGGAACATCATCTGAGAACTCCTGAGGTCTCATGTGCGTTTTGAGGAAGAAGAACGCAAAAGTCAATGTGAATTACAAGATCACGAAAGAAGGATAAAGAAGCAGCGGAGAACGGTAGGTGGCCATTTAGAGATAGGAAAAATCGAGGGGAAAAACACTAAAACACTTTCCATACCTTTAGTAGTTAAGTGAGAGTACAGAAATGAACTCATTATTTAATATAAAGAGTGTGGATCTTATTTGTTGTCTGCTTGAACATCTTTTCGGTGTTCAGTCAGAAAAGCTTCTCTTCATCTCTGGTCATAGATGCTTGTTTCCAGATCAGAGAATATGGATATATTTCTCACTGGCATAGGCAACACTGATATTGGGAGTAGAAACAGATGGAGAAAAATACTTTGTTACTTTTTGGTTTAATTATGTCTTATGATAAAAATCAGAATACCTGAAGTGATTTCAGCAGCCTCTAAGAGCTCTGGGTTTGAAGAGATTTCTCATCAAAGTACTTGTAAATTGGTTCAGTTTTGAGAAACTGTCACACTTTGATGAAAAGAGATTCATGAAAATGTTTTACTACCAAATTTATGGTTTCAGTTAGGTATAATGTAGTTTGCTATCTTTTGTTAGTCTTTCTGTGTAAAGTTGTTATGAATAGCGAGTTTCTTGTACTGAAACAGAAGTTTGTTTTGTGTTGTGTCTGGTGATGGTAGAATCAGCACTAAGGAGAAAAGCGGTCATTTTCTGTCTGTGCAGTTTAGTTTATTTTACATGATCATACTATAGTGCATTATTTTTCCCAGTTAATTCACTGCTTGAGTTGTTACTCATCTTGTATATTACCCAGGGTATGAGAAGGGCCTTAGTTTCACAATGACAATTAAAAGACAGTGACAGAAGCCTCCCATCTTCTTCACAGCTTTCACAGATCATGAGAAGAGTATGTTTAGTGCAAGTGATGGAGACTTTCTTTCTGGTTTATAACTGAAGAATGCTTTGTAGGTGATTTGATGCAATGTGTGCATCACAGTAAACCCCACGCGCCCGTCATACCAACCATTCTCTAACAACTCCATGATGAAAGACAAATATAAGACAATGTTTTCTTACTATTGTTTCTCTTCTTCCCTTTGTATTCATCTTCCTTTCCTCTGTTTTCTTTCCATACATCTTCTTTATCCAGTAGCCTGTTTCCCACATTTCTTTTGGTTTCCCTTTCATGTCCTTACTTCATAACACTCCTTTTCCTCGCATCACGTTCTGTCCATTTAAGATGCTCCTGATATAACTCCTGTACAGTTAATTCAGCTCCATTCCATTTGATCAGCTTTCTGATCCCTTTACATGTAACAGGTTGGCAGAGCAGGGACCGAAGCTAAGTGCTAATTAGGAAGAGTGAAACAGGCCAGCAGGAAACTTCATGGACAGGTATGTTGCCCAATAATTGTGCCCCAGACAATGAGCAGATTAGTTTGCAAGCAAAAACCAAACAACTTATAGAACAATTCATAAGTTGTGAATAAGATTGGAAGCTTTCAACCATTGTTTCTGAAAGATTGCTTCAAAACAGCAATCAAGATCACACACATGTTTTAGAAAGCTTGTGGTTTGCCAACGTGTGTGGTTTTATTGAAAATATCGAAAATTGCCTCTTATCTTTTGATGGTGGAATCAGCTCTGACCTCTGCCCACTCATCAGTGAAATTACTTCTGTTATCTGCCTTATAAATCATGCTTTCAGCCAGGTATCTGCTTGCAACTATCTAATTTTTCTGCTAGCAATCTCTTAATAACTGATCTTTTGCTGGCTAGAACTATTACTTTACCTTGCTTGGGAAGAGGATATAGGAATTATTTTATTACTTCAGCAGCCTAAAAGAAGGCTAGGTGGCTGTCAGTTAGGAAGGGCTGAAGAAGCTGAGTGATTGTGGAAAGCTCGTATCAGAACTTACTGTCTTTTTCATCTTTTTGCCTCCTGAGCTCACTGATTGTTTTGGCTCAGGCTGATTTCTGTTTTGTACTTCTGTGTGTTGTTATTTTGGATGAGGGATGAGATCCGGTTGTGTGAGTTCAGGGTGACTTCAGTGAAGGAAGGAGAACAGCTACTGAACTTTGTTTTAAGATAAAGATTACTTTTAAAGAATGGCTGAATTATTTAACTCATAACTCTCAATATTGAATGCTAAGAAAAAGCTTAGCCTTGAAAATGGAAAGGAGAAAGGAGAATAACGAACAGATTTTTATTACTGGCTAACACTGAATGAGTTTTCAATACATCTTCCTTCCCTTGGAAGACTTCATGGTGGTCTGAAGTGCTTGGTTGCCTGTTAATTATTTGTCCTATTATGATTGTATAGTAGCTGTTATTCTTTTCTGTCCTTATAAAAGTTTACCCAGACATCTCTGAAGCTGACATTAAATGAACTATCAGCAAGACACCACCAAATGAAATCCCTCTTAAAGGCCTTGTTTTGTTTCATTAAGCAATGCCAGTTTCTCCTAAAAGAAAAAAAATAAATAAAAGTTAAAAAATCCTGTAATTGGTAAGCGTTTTCACAATATATGTTTTGTTGGATCCTCTGCTAATTTTTAAATGTATACCAAGTCAGTTGTTGACCTGTATTTGAAGATTGAACATCATGTCTACAAGTGACAGGGCATCAGTAATTGTTGAGTATTTCTACTAGAACACAGGTAATGACTTCAGATAGACCCACATGTAGTCTTGGTGTATCATTGTTGGTGTATAAAAATTTACGAACAATCATACCATATGTTTTTGCACTTTTTGTGCTGCTGCAGGTTTTCCTTTCACAGAGAATTTGCTGTCAATCTCCTGAAATACCACTGAGCTTTACAACTCCTTTCTGCCTATGAATAGTTGTTATACTCAATTTCCATGGCAATGTTCATAGCAGTTTGTCTCTTAAATTGCTAGTCATATCGCAAATATACCATCCTATCATATGCTTTATGAATGTACTAAAATGTATTGGCAATACACTATTTCTTTTGAGTTTATTTTTTCTGTGACTATACAAGATCGTACAAGAAATGTTTTTATACCAATTCAGTTCTGTTTTGCTTTCTTGAGGTGATTCGTTTTATACGTTTTCTGAAAATTGAAAAACTAGAAAATTAGAAAAACTAAAAAATTAAGGAAAAGTAGCAGTGGAAATGTTAATGAGTAGCATCTAATTAAACTAATTAAGCCTGATTCAATTGAATTGTTAGAATCCTAGATAAAAGTGCTGTGATTTTCCAACACAGTAAACTTCCATGATTTCCTGAGGTAATTGACTCCTCAAGAAACTTGATGATTTCTTTCTAATACAAACTCATAGCATCCACATTTGTCAAAACATGACCAGAGAGGAGCAGATACTGAGTCATTTTTAGTTCTGAATAGAGTAAGAAAATGCCAAAGTGAGGTTTTCTGTGCTTAAATTTCTTCTGTTGGTTTGCTGGTATGTTTAGAGAAGCAAATGTATTTATATGCTATTTGCCAAAATTGTTTAACCTGACTTCCTTTTTTTTTTTTTTTTTTTTTTTTTAATGTTTGAGTAGATGTCAGTGACTTAAGTCTGATTACCTAAGGGAAGTGTTAATTCTAATTGATATGTTATCTCATTTGTTTGCTTAAGACCTACGGCACCTGATATTCTCTGATTTCCCAAGTGATTAATCTAATTTTCAGTAGCCATCTAAACAGGTTCTTGAACTTCTGTTGTGCAGTTGAACCACTGTGCCTGGCAACAGCACTAGGCAGGAAAGATCTATTTCTTATACTTTATGTTATGTGTACTGGTCAGCCTTAGGATTGCCAAAATATCATAATATTATGATGTCTGTATGTATCATTTGAGAGATTGCCTTAAATACTCTCTATCTAAATGCTTCTAGATGTTGAGAAAGATGTATTTTGTTGGGATAAGCAGAATCATTAATTTTGAAGGCTTTCAAATTTGATTTTTTGCATAGCTTTCTTGTCTTGAAGTCCTTCCAAGGAGCTTGTGGAGCACACTTCCTTCACACTCCCCGCTGTGTCAGGTTGCACATTTTGTAGTTACAAGAAATAAACGTTAGGTGTATGTATTATAAACAAGATGCTCAGGTGAGAATACCAAAGCAATTATTCACCCTTAACAAAACATACCTGAATTAAGAGAATAAGCTTGTATTACACAAATTATCATGGATCAGCTTTGAAAAACAAAACTCAGTTTTATCACTGGAAAGAGAAGTCTAGGAAATAATCTGCTTTGAATCAGTGAGAATTCTTTACTAAATCATCTTAGAAGTCAATTCAACTCTTGATCCTTGACATAGGCAGCCATGAACGATCGGTTGTCTCCATGGCAGTGCTCCTACTCATCCTGTATCTTACAGAATCTTATCACTGCTGAGAAGTTGATAGAGTAGTAGTGACTTGCAAACTGGAATGCACAGTGGAAAGTATTTCAGCAATAGTCTCTTTTCTTCATATGCTTGAATAGCTATCAACAAATAGAATACCACATGTACAATTCATCTAACCTCTTTTACCCCAACTGAAAAGATTTTAGGAACCTACCTCGTTGCAGTTGTTTTCTCCCATAACTTTCTCCTGTGCATGCTAGAACAAGACAGCCAAGGTTTCTTACAGTTTGATGAAGATGCTTAATAAAATGTTCTTATTTTTTCTTTGTTGGGGCATGGCAGTGTAGTAAAAACAGTGGTTTGTATCAGGCTAAGGCAGAATATTTAGATCTCCATCCTGCTGTTTTCAGAGTGGGTAGTATCCTAATATATCAGTAAGATTATCTATAAACCTGAGATTTGGGCAAGCAGACTTGTTTTCAGAGAAATGTTGACACTTATATTTTGGTATCTGGATGGTCAAAGTGCTGTTAATGTAAGACACAGTCTTTAAAAATCAGAATGATATATTTTGCATTCCTCTCACTCATAATTTGAAGTGTTTACTCTCTCTGTTCTTATACATAGTAAATTTGAAAATGGAGGATCAACATCCAAAACAAGTAACTGAATTTTTGCAGTTATTGAAATAGATCTTTTAGTTTCTAACATGGATTATCAGATAAATCTTGAAATGTAGCTGTGTGTATTTGATAACATATTTAGATTGCTACTGTGCAGAACATGCTATGCTCCTCATAGCTCACAGAAAGCTGTGCAAGGCTGAGATGTCTGCTGAATTCTATTCTATTAAGGAGGTACAACAGAACAGTGTTGTGATAATTTGATCTCATTTTGGCTTCTAGTATTTTTAATGTCCTTTGTAATTCAATTTGTCAGCTGTTTTAGTCTTCAACACTTCCAAAATAATAGAAAGGCCCATTAAAGTGGAGCATTTGAAAAGTACAAGTCTTGAGCTTAATATGAAAGCTGTCAGTTGTTTTTCAAGAAAATTCCATTCAGTCTTCCACTCAATAATTTAGATATGATTGTATCATGCAGGTTACGTGCTTCTAAGTATAGAGCTGGAAGGACACTGCTGGGCTTCATGCCAGAACTATAGATGTCAGGTATACAAAGCCAATGAACACTACTACCACCACATTTATTACAGATAAACATAGTCTTATTTTCTCTTAATGCTGGTAGTTGTGTTTCTGAAATGAAATTATCTTCTTCTTCATGTGGAAGCTTTCCACCAAGATGAAGGAATGTACAGCTGGGATCTATCTGCTGGTTCATTCTGAAAGGGGAAGAGTAAAAATCTTGGCTGGTAGCATCCTGGACTTCAGAAATGAGGATGTTCTGTGTACTTTGAATTGCCTATTAAAAGAAGCAATTAGAACACTTGCAAGATGCTATTAGAAAGTTTTGACAAGTTTGAACTGACGAAGTTAGTTTGTTTCCAAACAGTGATCACTGGAAATCCCAAGAAGATCCAACCACTGAAACAAAACGTATTTTATGCAAAATGGGGTTCTCTAGAGAGAACTATCAACTTGTGAAAGCAATTAAAATATGTGTCTTAGGGATTTGTCAGACTGTAAATTGATGTTGCCATTATTAAGTGAAAACATGGCTTCTTCTGCTAGCAGTGAAGAAATAAAACAACAGGAGAATAAAAGATAACGCAAAGTAGTTTTGGAAATATTTCATTGTTAATGGTAAAATAATGACAGGATTCAGCAGTGATAGGATGAGCTCAGAATAGGTGAGAAAGATTTACTATGTACAGGATCCTATGTATAGTATCAGCAGTATCTCAGGGTTATTCCTTTTGTGTCCTGATACATAAAATGTAAAGCTCGCAGTTTCTATCTAAATATGTTTTAAATGATGTGTCTGCATTTTGTGATAAGCAGAGGGGATGGGTACAAAGTTTACTTGGAGAGAAGTGGCAGATGTCAATTTTTGCCAGTTTTTAGGCAGTATGTTCTTATGCTGTAGTGTTAGCAGCTGAATTAGCTGCAAACTAATAATTTTTTACATAATTTTTCAGATGACAGATGCAGTTACATTTTTTTCATATTTTCAGAAACTTAAGTAATACAGTCTTGATGCTTTCCTTGTTGTTAGAGATTTTGATATAAGCTTTACATTTCATTGAAATATTTGAACCTGAAAAGAGATATGACTCCGCTTCTCATAACTTGTATACATGGACCAGAACAACCAGGTAGACTATTTTTGTGAATATTTGTTCAAAACTTCTGCAAGATGCACTGCATTTTCTATGCTTACTTCAAATGTTTATGTAAGACCTAGTGTTTTACTTGCAAAAATATTATGGGAAATGTATTTCTTTTTTCTCATGCTTCTACAGCTGATCCACTTCAGTTTCTTGAATGTATGGGCATGTAATGTCATCTGACTTTTATCTAGTAACAATCAGAAGTGAAACTTTTAGTGTCGGTCAGATTGGAAAATGCTTGGCAAGCTCTGGTGCAGGATAAATTTGGGTAGTAGGTTTTGTCAGTCCTGAGCTGCATACAGATGCTTCATGAAGTGGACCTAATTTGTCAAATAAATTATTCATTGGAAATAATTTGTGTGGCTCTGCTTCCTGTGCATGAAGCTGGTCCATCTCTGTGGAGAGCAGCTGCAGTGGACCTAAGAGTCTTCAGTGAGTTTTGAGAGTTTTGGTTGCTGAAGTTGGTTGGTAAAAATTGGAACTTCTACATAAGGCAGGTAACATGGATTACTTAGTTGCAATTATGAACTGTGCCCTTCTATACTATGGTTCCTTCTGTGCAATTCGTGCAAGATATTTGCATATCTGACGACTGTAGTGTGAGTCAGATGGTATAATGGGAAACAGCTGTACTATAATTGTTCTTTACTGAGACTTGCCTTATTGCAGTTAATCAGTTTGCCCTTGTATTCTGCTTTGGTTTTAACATTAAATGCTTCTGAACTAATACTTTTTTTATTAATACTTTGCAGCTACTGGATATATGGAATGTTGCAGAAATCCACTAAAATGAAAACTGGTACTAAGCTAATACCACATCCTGGAGCATGCTAGAAATGAGGGTGGTTAGCTGCCATACCAGGGATGATGTTACCATGGAGAGAGCTTCTGTTTCCATGACATTTGCTTGCATATTTTGCTAGGCCTTTAAAAGAAATATGGTTTTGTTCTCTGTCATGTTTGGTAGATTATTCCATTGTTTGCAGTGATCTTCAGTGTCTCTCTGCAAACATACTAGTGAACTAAATGAACTGACTTCTTAGGAAGATCGATGGTGACTGGACTGATCAGAGAAAAGAAAAAAAAAAAAGGAGGAAAAAAGTTATGAAAACTTTTAGCATCCAGCAGACAAGTTGCTTGTTTGTTTTTTTTTAATATTTTGACTATTTTAAATATTTAAATATTCCAGCTCAGTTCTAAACTGGATTAAAGTGCTCTGCTTACATACATTTTGATTAATTTAAAAGAAAATCCACAGCTGGTAAAGAACTAAAGAGGAATATTACTTATTTTAGGAAATGGCATTATATTATGAGATCTACTGTGTACTGAAGTGGAGTTTTGAAGAGCAGTAAACTTTTAAATCAAGTTGTGACGTAGTTTACTATTTAAGAATCGGTTATTGGCTGAGGAGTGAATTGCAAAAGCCTTTTTCCTTAGGGTGAAGAAAAAGCGATTTTAAGTGTGAAATGTTTGGTAGCTATACATAAGGGAGATGGTTTCCTTAGTGCTTTTTCTCAGAACAGTAATATGGCAATATCACTGTAATCTGCCAGCAGCTTTTCTGTTTCTCCTCCATTGAAAATTTCTGACTGCAGTCACATACGTAGTTACAATTACAAGATTGCACAGACTTAAATACAGGTGTGTTTAATCCGTGGGTGCTTGAATATAGGGAGCTAGGCAGTGGTATTGGTTGCTGAATGCTGCTGCATATCCTATGCTCTTTTGCACAAAGGATGCGGAGAGTTAAACACTGTTCGGTCTATTCAATATTCTTTGGCCATCACTAACACAAAATCACTTGTCTTCTGTTCCTATTGAACTGTTGACTGTTTTTCCCTTTGTATACCATTCTTCTGTTTCTAATCAGTTCCTAGCATCCTAGAAGTCTTTTAAATTTATTTATTTTTTTTCCAGTTACAAGTGAGAGTCTAAAACTTGTATCCTTTGTGATACCTTCTTGGGGCAGATTATTCTGTCATTTGACTGTTTGCAACACTTACAAATGAGTGTCAACACCTGAGCCAATATCCCTCTGAATCTCCATTCTTTTCAGATGTTTTCCCTGTTTCACATTTTTGAAGCACAAATCCACGTGCAACCAAGGGCTAAATAATCTAATCAGCATAAACATCTAGGAATTGTCTGTCTAATGCAACCACAGTGTGGTCCAACTCTGTTATGATTTTGGTAAATAGGCATTGGTACTTCATGTAGTATCTCCCTCAGCTTTTATCACAGTCATTGTAATAGGTTTGTTGTTTTGTTTTTTTAAAGCCAAGATGTCTTTGGTTTTCACTTGAGTGTAACTTCTGGATCTTCTATGCCAAAACCATTACGTCTGACTCCACATCAGCTAACCATAAGGTTCAAGTTCTTTTCCAGACTTTAGATTTATTTTACATCAAGAAAAAAGTTTTCTGAATTCTTTGAGGAGGAATATACTGTATACAACAGAAATGACTTTCATGAGACAGCTTATAAAATGAGCAGGTACTGTTCCCAGTGTCAGCAGAGAGGTATGGCTAAATGTGAGTATGTTATCCTTTGTTGAATGCCTGCTGAATTGGTGACAGGTAGATCTATTCACTTTGCTGCCATGGCTGTACCTTTCCTCTCTTGCTATTCTAAGGACATTCTCGAAGGATTCCATTAAAGTTATTTCACAAATGTGATGCTTTCTCACAGAAATCCAACTTACAGGCTCAGAGTTCATACAAACATGCTCACTGTCATCCCCTTGCATTTTGCTAGCAGTTGCGTTGGAAAGATATTGGTGACAGGTACTCCTTAATGTTAAATTTGATTGATCTTGAGGGTGACAGAGTTTGTAAAGTATGTTCCAAACATCATTGTTGATTCCTACTTGAATCAACAATGATGTTTTCTACATTGTTCTCAGCTGTAACAGAGCTACTCAGCCTTATGTTCTAGAGGAAGGACTCAGTCTTTTTAAGACAGTTGCAAAAAGGATATATGGGAAAATAAGTAAGCTGAAAAACCTCTTAGAGATCTATCAGATAAGAACACAGCTGTTTGTAAGGCTGTTCCAGTTTGTCTGCTTCTACTAGAGTTGCTCAGTGACCACTCACTGAACGTTTCAGTGTTCACTTGATGTATATAGGTAAATTCACCCTATGAAGAACAGTTACTTGCATAACAAACACAATTCTGTCTTTTAAATGCATTATACTTCTGCTCATAAAATAGCTGTGTTGAATCTCTCTTTCTGTTCCCCATCACTACTTGTAGCAATGTTAAAACTGCTAAACTTGTTACCATTGTGGTTTGCCAATCATTTCATCTGCCTCTTCTCTAATTCTCTGCAACTTCAGCTGTTTGCCTGCTGAGAGCATAGCTACATGAACAGTTTGACATGTGGTATCATTAAGGGAGAGGAAACAGGATAGGGGAAGAAGTGCCTGATGTTGGGAACCATCTGAAATTGTTCTGTCAGTGACAGAATGGAAGATGCCTGCCAGCTGCAGGGAAGCTGGACAAGGTTCTTTGCAGTTGCTCAGTCCCACTCTTCAAAGCCGAACTTGTGTTACGTGTCCAACCAATATTTGTGTGGTCGTTCTCATTAGTAAAGGGGTGAAAAGTCTTATGTGGCCAAATCTGTTGTTTTGTAGTGTTTTCAAACTGGTTATGGGACAAGATGAACAACCAATGTCAGAACCACTGCTTTTAATGTGAGAATACCCTTCTCTGTGAACAGCAACTAATCAAGTTCTCTAAGTGGCTTCTTTCAATGCTGCCTACACTTCTTTTCCATCTACTTGCAGTGCTCAGAAAATAGCTCTGCCGTACAAATTCTTGGCAATTTTCTAGAGCCGCTGATTTTCTTGTTCCTAAGTCAGAATTGCAAGGATTAATTTCTCACCAAGAGTGGGCAGGCCCCTTCCATTTTCTCCTATAGTGTGCTTTTTTCCCCCTGTAGGAGGAGTTTTCCTTTCTCGTTATCCAAATTACTCTCCTCAAAATGCAATTTTTAGTTGTATTAATTTTGTAGCAGACCACTTAAAAGAGAATATACATGCTGGTGTATTTTACCTTTTTTTTTTTTTTTTTGCTGTTTTTCAACTCCAAGCATTTCAGCTTGCTACTAGGAAAGCCAAAGGATTGTGGAGTACATGCTGTGTTCCACTGGTTAGATTTACTCTTTTGATCTTGAGAAAATTGTATAAATATTTCCTTGTGAAACCAAGGATATAAAATACACTTCTTTCTATTTTAATCTAGATACATAATGATGAATTCTGTGTAATTAAAACTCATCATTTTATAATTTATGTATTAGAATATGTAGTTTAGAAGGCAAATTTCTGTTGTTTCTTTTAAAACACTGCACTATTCAGTATTCCAAGCAAGACTCATGAATATTTAATTCAAGGAGATTTGTAGCCTTGTAAAATGTAATAAGCTAACTCTTAATGACAATTTTGTGTAACGTACGTTTGGCAACATGTAGAAAAAATGCTGCTGGCAATTCTGTGTATCATCTTTCATGCATGTCTGTTCTGCTCTAGGGACTTTTTCACTTTGGAATTAAAGAAGAGAAATTAGACCGTGTCTGAGATCAGCATGCTGCAATTTCTTAGTTTGCACTTGTACGTCTCTCCTTATGTTCAGATTAGCTTACTGTCTGCCTCTTGATGTAAGGCTGCTTCTTTTCCAAG
Source organism: Phasianus colchicus (assembly GCF_987193195.1). Lineage (NCBI taxonomy): Eukaryota > Metazoa > Chordata > Aves > Galliformes > Phasianidae > Phasianus > Phasianus colchicus. Next base: position 75,638,672 of record NC_143437.1, read on the forward strand.
GTTGACATTCCTGACGAAGTAGCTTGAAATATATGTTTGCATCTTCTGTTTAGCGTTGGTAATTTTCATTCATCTTCACGAGCTCTCTAAGGTGATTTCCTAAAGCATTCCTAGTATTCTAATGCTCACTGTAGCTTCAGAAAAACGTTATCAAAACTGATGTTCTGATGAAGCCTTAAATTCGCAGGTTGTAGCTGCTGCAAATGTGGTCTCTAATACTGATAAATTATCCAACTTACAAATCAGGTTATCATAGTGAGCCCTCCAAGAATACTGGGTTTTATTTCATGGAGATTCTTCTGTTACAACAAGGATGCTTTTGTTGGAAGATGTCAAACAGTGAATGCTTCCTGCTGATTGAGTCTGGTGTTAGTGAGATTTCCAGGAACCTTTATTCACAACCTAGCCATCCACAAACAAATCAATTCCTGCGTCCTCTGAGAGATAGACTTCTCTCTGTCTGCTGTAAATTCAAGTGGCTGCATTGAACGTTGAGTTGGGGCAAACGTAATGAATGGACTGAAGGTGAAGGGAGATTGGGACCATCAGCCTTTAAGAAATGAGAGGAGTTTTAGGCTGAGGCATCACAAAATCCATCCATGTGAAAATGAAAACAGTAAGGTTTATGAAACTATTGAAGTAATGAAGAAAGCACCTTTAGCAATTTATGGGATGAAAATTAATGTATTCTCTTGTATCACTAGTTTCATTTCAAGTTTTTTTTCACAGGAATATTGTGGTAGGAAGAATAGGAGGGAAGGTGATGTTTCTGAGACTCTTTCATAGGTTATTTCACTGGGAAAAGGAGAAGAATTGCTTCTTCTAGACTAGAAAGAAAAGGAGAAAAAAAAATGGAATGGGGCTAGGAGTTCTTCTATGTTATCTTGGCTTTTCCAACAGTTATCTCTTCATCTTTATAATCATAGAATTATAGAATGGCCCGGGTTGATAAGGACCTCAAAGATCATCTAGTTTCAACCCCCCCGACACGGGCAGAGTTGCCAACTGCTAGACCAAGCTACCCAGAGCCACATCCTCCAGACTTCCTTTGAATGCTCCAGGGATTCAGTTTCTCTATCTGTGAGTTAAGAGATAATGTCTCAAACAGACCTCAGTAGATGAATAGAGTCACGTTAAACAGAAAATGGAAAGAGATTATTAATATTTAAAATTTGAAGAATTATAAACAGATGCAATATTTTTTATGAGATTATTGTTTGTACACCAAAAATGTATCAGCTCAGCCTTGCTGTGATTCCTAGGAATGTAGCTGACAAAAGGGTTTTCTCTTTTGTTTCACTCTCTAAGCTATGGCATGTCAGTTGAAACACTGCATTTCTATTATACCTAATTAAGCCTGAAAGAATAGCAAAAAAATAAGCAGTAGTAGTGATAGCAAGTGCTCTTATTTAAAAAACAGTTGTGTCTTATAAATATGTACTAATACATTGGCTTTTCATACTCAGTTACTCTTCTTAAATATAGAGAGCAAGGCATGATTCAGTTTTTGCAAACAAAGTACCTGAATACTACCTGTGTTCAGTGAGGGTGGGCAAATGACAGGGCGTCCTGTCCTCTGAAGTTAAGCATGTAAACATGTAGGGAACTTTGTATACTCGCCTTTCTATGCTGGGAGAAACACAGGGATTTGACACTTAATAGGGAGCTTCTTCACTAAGCACCTAGAACTCCACTGTCTCTGTTGCGCCTAGGTTAGATCAAGTTTTACTTCTTATCATCTGCTTAAAAAAATACCTAAAGGTAAAAGTAATTATAATCTTAGTACCAAGTGAACTCTTGTAGTTTTTAGCAATAATTGCATTAAAGTTTTCAGAAAGAAATGGTTTCCTGATGGCTCAAGAGAAGTGTCTTATTCTTTAAGGAGAAAAATCGGATAGAAATGAAGAAAATTTCAGTCCAAATTTCATCAAATCTTTGACATAAGGGTGAAACTTTAGCCCATCTCTCACCAGTTCTGGACAGTTGTTTCAAATTATTTAGATTTTTATTTCTGGGTTGTGTTTATAGAATCATAGCATCACCAAGGTTGGAAAGGAACTCTAAGATGATCTACTCCAACCAAGCAACCAACCGTCCACCACCAATATATCCCACTAAACCATGTCCCTCAGTACAACATATAAACGTTTCTTGAACACGTCCAGAGCTGGTGACTCTACCACCTCCCTGGGCAATCTGTTTCAGCACTTGACTACTCTTTTGGGGAAAAAATTTTTCATAATTTCTGACCTGCATCTCCCTTAGCTCAGCTTGAGGCCATTCCCTCTAGTCCCATCAGTAGTTACATGGGAGAAGAGGCTGATCCCCACCTTGTCACAGTCTTTCAGTTATCTAGAGGGAAGAAATACTAAAAATATAAGGCTGAGTGCAAAATTATGCAGATTTGATCCTTTTTTTTTGTTATATTAATTTCAGCATAAGTCTATTGATGATTTGTGCAGCTTAGTTTGAAGAAAAAAAACACATCAGGAGAAGTAAATGCTGTAGTTGCATTGGCATACTGTAACAGATTACACCATGGCTACAACTTGATGTCACCTCAGTTCAAGTGATGCAAAGTGAAATCAGCAGAATGAGGTAAAGAAAGCTGCAGAAAACGAAGTGAAGCATCTCTGTGCATTACTGCCTTAATTTTCCAGGAGACTTGCACAGCCTATATTTAAAGAGACAGTAAGTTGTAGGTGGTGAAGGTTAAGAAAATTATATAAAAAATAATTAGTAGCAATCTAAAGCTACCTTGAGCAGCAGATATGGAAAATGATGAGTTCCTTTGACCAAGAGTCAGTGCATTTCTGTTATCACAATGGTAGGAGAATGTAACTTTCTACGGTTACTTTAATTTCCCTGTGTTCAAAATACTGAATTTAGAATTGATGGCAGACACCATTTGGTCCACTGTGGGTCACAAATATTTGAAGTTGTTTATTTGTTCTGTTTTGCTTCAGGCAAAATGTTGATGTTTCTAGTTTGAGTTCATAATATTAAGTGGAAGGATGACTACAAATGGGAGTGTATGAGAATAGGTTTCTGCTGTTTGCAGTGATGTGCTGACAAAAAAAAAAAAATGCCACGAGCAGTGAGTAATTTTGTAGCTGCTGTATTCTGATGGCTGTAAACATGTATTTTTGGCTGTTAACTGAACTTAATTTATCAAATATTAAAAGGATTAATATGTAAATGAAGTTAGTTGTGAAGAAAATTTGATCACATTTTTCTCTTTGCTTAATGGAATATTAAGAAAAGCTATTAGTATAGTTATGAAACAAGATGTTTAATGGCGCTTGAGTATAAAGCTAAATTAAAGTGCAAGAGTAGGGGACATCTAGCCCAATAATGACCAAAGTGTCCAATATAAATATTGCATTAACTTGATATTGAGAGGCACCTCTGGAAAAAGTAATTGAAAAATAACTGTTAAAATATTAACGGTATAATTTCTGCATACAGGTTACCTTATTTGCATTCAAGTGCTAAAATCCTTAGTGCAAAACATAATCTAACACTATTTAAATGAATGCATATTAGTAGCGCATTTTCCTTTTCAGTACACTCTGACAGTCAGGCTTAATATTTTAGAAGTCATTTTGATTATAGCCTTTTTCTTTCTGCTTCATATAGCTTCAGTTCACAATTTCACGGGAGACAAAAACTTTTTCACAGTAGGACTTGTTAATTCTGACTAACCAGTGTTCATGAATTAAGAACTATCATTCCTAGTTAGTATTTCAGTTTTCTAATGGAAAAATTTCTGGAATACGCCTAAGTTAGTATGTCTTAGAACATGTTATTTTCTTATTTATCTTACTTTTAAAGGGAGGAGTGAAAGAGTATACACAGATCTCCTTGAGTACATGGAGTTAAAGCAGTGTTATGACTTCACTGTCAAGTAATGAGTAATGAAAAACTTTGTTATCATCAGTTGGCTCTGTCATCCTTTTGGCTTAGTTGTGGATGTTAAATGATTTGAGCTTAGCCAAGGAAACTGTTTTTTTTCATCTTTTTTATGAGCTTCAAAAGTTATGGTCTACAAATTTGCTTTCTATTATGTGACAACAGTATATTGTAAAATGTTTGGAATTCATTAACAATCTTATATTAAAGCTGATCAAATATTTATGGAGCATCAGCATGTCTCTGTATTCTGTTCAATTTACTGAACAGAAAAAAGGCTGAAGTTTAGAGAGGATGTGTGTTGACTCTTAAGGTGGCTGGAATCAGTAATTTAAAACACTGATCATTAAAAGAAGCATTTTTAATTTTCTGTGATTTGTAGCTAAGAGGGTTTTGGTTTTGGGATTGGTATTTTCTTTTGCTATTCTTGTTTTTGAAAGAGCAATTTACTTTTGTTATCATCTTCAGATAGAGCCTCACAGCCATCTGTCTGTGCTTAGACACAGGTTGTGGTGGGTGATGGGTTTGAAGCAGGGGTATTGAAATGTTTGCATGAAGCTGGAAAGGGATCATTTTTTATAGTTGTATAAATTTTGTATCCATTTTGTGTGTCCCTGTATTTTCCTTTCAGTGTTAAAATTTTTCTATGTTGTCTTGACCATGAAAATGCCTTTCAGAAAGTGACAGATGTTCAGAAAGTACTGGTGTTTACCCAACAGTTTTTGCCCCACCTGATCACTCTTAAGAGTACTCAGAAATGTCATCTTAGAGTCTTTCCTTTATAACTACAGGGACAAGTGAGTCATATTCATAGAGGGAGAAAAAGCACTCCAAAAAACCTCTCCAAAACAAGAACAACAACAACAGAAGCCTGCCTGCTCTAAAATTTCAAGAGATTAGACAGATACGATGTCGAGCGTCTTCATGAAAGACCTTATTCTCCTAGGCTGTCAACAAGCAAGGTAGCTGTTCCTGTTGTATGAGGGATCACCCTTGCAGGTGGTTCACTGATCACCAGTTGATCACCACCAAACACCATGAATGCTATAGCATACAATGTAATTTGCCTTCACCTTCAAGGATATGAGTTAGGAATGAATTTCATATTCTGGAAGCAGTGTCCTTGTAAAATCTGTTTGCTTTAGACATTATTAAGAGAAGCAGGACTTTCTCCACCACGTGGTGATCAGCCTGGTATTTATATTTCTTTCATCCAGTTCTGAACGTCCTGTCAATATGCAACAGGAAAAAGCATTGATCACATTTAGCTGTCAGTAATCAAGATACTTCTGATGCCCTTTTGTCTATCTTTTTACCAGATGAAATAGGATGTATGGGGAAGAGTGGGGCATCACAGTGATAGACTATGAGGAATATGAAGATGTAAGTTATTTGTGTGGGTGCACTGAAAGACAGGAGGAGTTGGAACTGAAATAGGAGGCTAGAAGGGACAGAATACAAATACTTTTGGAGGCTGAGTCACAGATTAGCTGCCAGTGGAATAACTTATTTCCTCATGTAGATGTTAGCGTATTTCATTGTGCTTTTTTTTTTCCTTTCTGTTTTTGTGGAAGGTTGACAAAAAAGGTATGTTAAAATGAATGATTTGGACATATTTTGGATTTTTTTTAACTTCTGTATATGGGGTTTTGTGCATGTTTGTGTATGTGCACATTTTTGTGTGTTTGTGTGTAGCCATGTTATAATTTCTAACTTCTTCAGTAATCTTGTCCCGGTTCCCAAAACGTCAGTAATATAGGCTAATCTGGGTCATTTAATCTTGAGACAGTGCTTAAATACAGCTAGTTATGGTCTGTATCTAAGAGCAACTGTACTAACTAACTACACAGCTGAGGTTATCACTCTGACAACTTGTATTTTAATGCAGTGCAAATACGAAATACTTAAATATCTTTGTTGTGTTGTTTGTTTTTTTTAAATATTTCTATTTACTTACGCAGTGAAAATAACATTGGAACATAGTAGGTTCAGTTCTGTTGCCTACTCTTCAAACGCTGACAAAATTATGCAATGAAAATGCATGCATACATTAACCAAATTGAAAATTACCTATGCAGTGACAGTCAGGCTTAATCATTTTGTCTTCACAAAGGGAAGTAATTAGATGGAGAGCTTGTCTTCAGCCTAAGCTAAGGCATTACAAGATTCAGAGGCATTTACTGTAGAAACTGGCATGTGTTTTTAACCTCAACTGTAATAAATGATCATGGTGACCTCCCTAAGTACATGTTGTTTCTTCATTCTTAGTATATGTCAGGAAGATGTGATGTAATTTAAATAGGAATTATAAGCATGATTTTCAAGTTCCTCTTGCAACAAAATCTTGTATAGGATTTTCAAGTCCTGTATGCAACAGAGACGACTCAATGATTCCAGTGATACTTTTGTCCTAAAAGTCTACAAATATGCAATTGAATTAATGGCTGTCTTTCATCTTGTGGTTTCTTGATTTGTTGAAGTGACTTATTCACACATTCTGCCAATATCAGTAACTTCTCTGTCTTCAGCTCATCTCTTGATCAGATCTGGCCTGAAACAATCGATTACAATTGATCCCTTTGGTTCTTTAAAATGATGCAGGGTCTTCAGTACAAGAAAATAGATACACATTTTTTGTAATTGTTCAGTCTTTATATTTACACAGCTATATGCAAACTATTGGATTGGGTAGGGCAGTGACTACCATGTGAATATTAAAAAGTGTGAGAATAAAGTAGAGCTTTTCAGAAAAGACATTTTTGAGGGAGTTTGAGGAGCAGATTTATTGGTTTTATTGGTTTGCAATAGTTAACTTTTTCCATTCAAGTGAAAGTCTTCACATCATGTTGAATACCAAACTGTTTGCAAACTGTTTAGTTAAAACATAGAAAAATATTGGTGACAGAAATGGGTAGATTTCATAACATAAAAATGCCTTACTGTTTGTGGACTTGGAAGTCTTCTAGTATGCTTTTAAAATACATTTAGTGTCTTCATTCTGGTAAGACTGAGTAAGTATCAGAATAACATTTATTTAATCATGCAAGTTTCTTCTTAGTGTTGAAATATGAACTAGGAGAGTAACTTTTTTGAAATTTAAATTATCAGATACATAAAGATTTATATTTCACATTTGAGAGGCATTAATTATAATGTATCTTCAGTGTGGTTAAGTGCTGATGTCATGTGCAGCATGGCAAATGACATTTGATGATTTACAAGAACTTCAGTGGATGCCTTGATTAACCCCATTCCCTTCTATCCTGTTGTTCCTTACTTCCCAATGGTTGGTATACCCTTACCTCTTGGTGGCAGGGATGGATTTTCAAACAAATCTTCCCTGATCCTGCTATACCCTCTGGATTTCTTGTAGGGCTGGTTCTGAATGGTATACAGGGGGGAAGCATAGATGACAAATGTCAGCACTGTGCTGTTTGGTAAAATGACAAGAGCTGGGTTATTTGCTTGCTTCCTGTCATTTGGAGGTGGAAGGCTGAAAAAGCCTATGCTAGATGCTCCTGCTACACTTAAGGAGAATGGCATTTAATAAGGATTTGAGAGATAGAGCTGACTTCTTAGGCTTTGTTAGATAGTAAGGCGCCCTTATCAAAGAAACCTTTTCTTGATAAGACAAGAACAGAATCAGAATGTCGCAGGATCTCCAAGGCTGGAAAAGACCTACAAGATCACCCAGTCCAACCATCCACCTATCACCAATGGTTCTCGCTAAACCATATCCCTCAACACAACATCCAAACGTCCCTTGAACACCTCCAGGGTCAGTGACTCCACCACCTCCCTGGGCAGCCCATTCCAGTGCCTGACCACCCTTTCAGAGAAGTAGTATTTCCTAATGTCCAGCCTGAATCTCCCCTGATGCAGGTTGAAGCCATTCCCTTTAGTTCTATCACCAGTTACACGAGAAAAGAGGCCGACCCCCAACTCTCTACAACCTCCCTTCAGGTAGTTATAGAGAGCAATAAGGTCTCCCCTGAGCCTCCTCTTCTCCAGACTGAACAATCCCAGCTCCCTCAGCCGCTCCTCATAAGGCCTGTGCTCCAGACCCCTCACCAGCTTTGTCACCCTTCTTTGAACACGCTCCAGGGCCTCAATGTCTTTCTTGCAGTGAGGGGCCCAAAACTGGACGCAGTACTCGAGGTGCGGCCTCACCAGTGCTGAGTACAGGGGGACAATCACTTCCCTGCTCCTGCTGGCAACACCGTTTCTGATGCCATCCAGGATACCATTGGCCTTCTTGGCCACCTGGGCACACTGCTGGCTCATGTTCAGCTGAGCATCAATCAATACCCCCAGATCCATTTCCTCTACACAGTCTTCCAGCCATTCTGCCCCAAGCCTGTAGCATTGCCTGGGGTTGTTGTGGCCAAAGTACAGGGCCTAGTATTTGGTCTTGTAGAACCTTGTCCCATTGGCTTCAGCCCAGCTATCCAGCCTGTCCATATCCCTCTGTAGGGCCTCACTGCCCCCAGGCAGATCGACACTTCCAGCCAACTTGATGTCATCTGCAAACTTGCTGAGGGTGCACTCAGTGCCCTCATCCAGGTCATCAGTAAAGATACTGAAGAGGAGGATAGTGGGGAACACCACCTGTGGTAGGTCACCAGTTGGACTTAGATCCATTCACCACCACTCTCTGGGCCTGGCCTCCCAGCCAGTTCCTTATCCAGCCAAGATTGTACCTGTCCAACCTTTCATTTGGTTATGCCACCACCTCCTCCTTTTCCGTCGCTAGGAGAACGGATCCATTTTTTCTTGTCTAGACTTATGGCTGAAGTTATTCTCTCTCTGAGGTATATGTCTTCATGGTGAGTCACCAACACCTCACAGCCCAGACTGCCTGCCCATAATGCAGTCCCAGAGATTAACTCCACTCTTCCTCCTACGGAATACTAAGCAGGAAAGTCTATACTATGTGGTAGCTGAAAGCAGCTGCCTCAAGAGAAACTTCATCCGCACTATGGGCAGTTAACATCTCCATTCCCCGGGCTTTCATCTTTCTGCTGAACCATCCATTGAATACAAATGGTGGGACAATACACAGCTTTAGGCAAAACCTAAAATTGAGTGGGAAGAATATCTGTAGCTAATGAGAAATGTGTCAGCAAAAGTAATTTGGATAACTGTATTCTCTGAGGGTCAGGCTTTCTCATAACTTGCAGAGAGGGGAAAAAAGAGTTACCTCCTCTGTATACACCTATGGAGGAATGGTACAAATAGGACTAATTATTCTTGGAACAGGGAAGGGATTTGGGGTTCAACGTGACAAAGAAGCCACTGGGTTGTGTTTATGTGGATCACTGGATACTAACAAAAACTTATTCCATGTGACTTGTGTGGACCTACCTGAGAATATGGAATTAGGAAGTCTTTTGATTCTGCCAGTTATCCTGATGCCAGATAAGCTTTTCTCTCACTAGCGCAGACTGACAACTCCGAACTGGCCAGTTCAGTTTGTAGGAAATGGAGGTGGGTAACATTAGAATGGGAGGTTGTGAAATGATGAAAAGAAAGGGACTGGTGTTCTTCTGGGAGAAACCTGCATTCTGCAGAGATCTTAATTGTAAAAATAATAAGAAAAATATTATGAAGGTGGAAGTAACGTTGGGTGGATGCTGAGTGAGTAGCGGAGTTGCAAAAATTTGAGGATTTGTGGTTGATAGCCAGCTGGAAGGCTCAGTCACTGTGACTTTGAAAGGACTGCAGGAGACCTTCTGGTCCAGTCCTGTAAAGCTTTTTTAGTTAGTTTCTGATTTACTAATGTATATTTTTGGATGTGGAATTCTAATTTTTGTGGTTAGACTAGATGGAAAAGTTAGACTGAACTAAGAGCTTTGTGTTTGAAATGATACGTGACCTGATAAGTTTTAAAAGTAGTCGTGTACATGCATATTTGGGAGGTGGTGTGGAGGATATCTTGCTATGAATGCTATATTTAAAATGCTAGGGAGTAGTTTGATCTCAGACAGATTGCTTCACATTTTGTTTTGGAAATGGAATACAGAATAACTTCAGGCAGTACAGGTCTGCAGTATGCAATGATTCATCTAAGGTGAAGTTTTCACATACTTAACAAGCAGAATTCTTGTTTGGCTCTGGCTCGTATTTGAAGAAGTTGATTTAGCATTTAACATTCAAATTCAAGAGCTTACTACTGCTATATTGTGTGTATGAACTCAACCACTACAAAAATAAATTCTGGGAAGGGCATTCATTTTGGCCTTTGGATGAATTCTCATTTTAAGCTGGATTTTTGTGAATTTCTGCTTTTCTTGATCCAGTAATAGAAGTCAGAAGACTGTATAAGCTGTTCTTGAAATCTGATTGCTCATCTGTGTAAATGTTACAGAAAAATACTTGTAAATTACTTGTCACCTTTATCAGGTATTCAATGTTAGTAATTCTACTATGAAATAAGAAACATTATTTGTCAGTTGTTGATACCAAGTGTAATGGTCATAAGATATTCTTTTTCTAGGAAAGGTCTCTGGCTAATTTGAACAGAGATTGGTCTTGAATATATTTTAATAACAGAACAAAAAGTTTAGCTGAGACTTGTTTTATGTTATGCTGGTTCAAGTGGCAAAGGCAAGAAATGTAACTCTATCTTAAATAACAAATCCCCCTCAATTCCCCTTCAGGCATGACAGCCAATTAATTTTTTAATTAAACTTGAGTTGAAATTGTGGATATGGAAGTGCAATTACAGGTATGCAGATACATCCTTTCCAAACAGTGTTTTTCATTAGTGATCATGGAAAAAAATTCTCGTCTATTCTGAAGCAGGTTTTGTATTTGAGCTTTAGCAGGGTTCATGTAGGCCTATTTCAAACCTATTCAGGTCCCTCTAATTTCATCCTTTGCTTATTCTGTGTCAGCTACACCACTCAACCTAGTGCAGGCACATCCATCCTGGGACCCAGCAGTTTGGCCCACCTCCTTGCAACAGCTCTTCCTTAACCAGTGACCACGTACACACCCGTTGCTCACAACAGCCAAAAATTGGTGTGTGATCAGCACTGGGCTCAAGCCAGGTCATGGGGAGGATGCAGTACAGTGCTAACTCAAGTTATGGTAAATGTATGCCTTTTAATGCACACGGTCCTGTGAATAGCGAAAAATGTGCAGCTGTACTTTCTGTTTTGGTACAGGAATTTGAGAAGAAGCTTCAAGATTGTAAAAAAAAAAATCATCAGTTTATGTTTGCAACTCCATTTTCAGTTGACATAAATACATTACTTGCAGATTTTCAAATGTAATGTGTAGAGTTGTAATCAGATATTTAGCTCAAAATTTTGATCACGTCTTTTTCCTTGACTTCTATAAGACCTCTCTTAAGAGAGAAAAATCCCTCGCTTCACAGTCAAGCCTTGATCATGTCATCACTTTTGGCAGTACGCACATTTGTAACTGTTGTCAAGGATGAAGTACAGGAAGAGTAAAACTTCATAAAAAATCTCTGGTGAGCACCTTAAGAACTCACAGAATTACAGCCACTGCCACTGAACCAGACTGATGCATTAATTTCACAAAAACAAGATCAAATATCTCACTAGTTATTTTACAAGGGCTACGCCAAAAGTAGTGCCTGCTATTTGATTGTATTGGCTTATGACATCAGAGGCAGGTGTTGGTGGTATGGCAGTAGAGACTGATCTTTTCCACCAAGATCCTGTTGCATTTTGTTGCCTTGCAACAGATGGCAACAGAAGAGCAATCTGACAAAATGGTGTCTGACATGGAAGTGTATATGAAGCAAAGGTGTGTAATTGAATTCCTCTATTCAAAAAAGAAAAATTGCACCCATTGTCATTTATTGACACTTTCCAAACATTTCTGGAGACCAAACAGTGAATGTTTGAACACCATAGTGCACTTCAGCAGTGGTGACAGCAACGGTGAATCACCTGTGCTGGTGCAGGTTTTGATGAACATGGTATGCAGACCTTTGTTCATCTCTGGTGACAATGTGTAGCTAATGTTGACAACTATGTTGAGTGCTTTGTTTCTGGAAATTTGCTCTATCAAGCAGTTAATGTGCTCATTACATCTGTTGTAGTTTCCATGGAAATAAACGGGAGGTATTGCTTTAAAAGCAGTCGTGTATATGTGGCCCAAGACAACTCCTTTTCATTCAGTGTGATCAAGGCAAGGCAAAAGATTGGACACTCATGGCTTAGCGTCATAGAATCATAGAATTGCTCAGGTTGGAAAAGACCTTAACGATCATCAAGTCCAAACACAACCTAACCAAACTACCCTAACAGCCCTCCACTAAATCATGTCCCTGAGCACCACATCCAGATGGATTTTAAATATATCCAGGGATGTGTTTTAAACCGCCTCCCTGGGGAGCCTATTCCAGTGTTAACAACCCTTTCTGTAAAGAAGATTTTCCTGATATCCAACCTAAACTTACCCTGGTGCAACTTGAGGCCATTTCCCTGTATTTTGTCACCTGTCTCCAGTGAGAGGAGACCAACCCCACTCTCATTGCAATTTGAAGAGAGCAATAAGATCTCCCCTCAGCCTCCTCTTCCCTGGACTAAACAGCCCCAGTTCCTTCAGTGTCTCCTCATCGGCCATATTCTCCAAGCCTTTTGCAAGCCTTGTTGCCCTTCTTTGGACCTGCTCCAGCACCTCAATGTCCTTTCTGTACTGAGGTGCCCAAAATTGAACACAGTACTCAGGTGAGGCCTCACCAGTGCCAAGTACAGGGGCAGGATCGTCTCCCTAGTCCTGCCCACCACACCATTCCTGATACAAGCCAGGATGCCAGTGTCCTTCTTGGCCACCTGGGCACACTGCTGGCTCATAGCAAATCAGCAAACTTGCTGAGGGTGCACTTGATCTCATTGTCATTGATAAAGGTATTAAAGAGGACCCCTACGCATAGCTGGCCTCCACCTGATCAAAGATCCTCTGACCACAGTTTTCAAATGTTTCTTAGGATTTCAGTGCCGGGACTCTGAGAGGACAGTTTATGTTCTTTTGTGTTAAGGAGAATTCATATCCTAGGTATGTCAAACTTTTACAAGATTTACATTCCAGGCAGAAACAAATCCTCCTGTTTATGACTAGGAGAAAATGTTTAGTAATCTTGAATGCAAGGCAGTCTGAATTGATCTTTTGCATAAAATATGGGAAGTTTTTCAATTGAGACTGGTAGTCCTGAAGACTGTTAGCTTCTCTTAAAAGCAGTGATATGTAAAGAGATGGTTTGGACTGATACATTAAATCAGCTGGGATTGTTTTCTAGACTCAATTAGACTGGATCTAGTCTTAACAACTTATAAGGTCTCAAAAATATGACCTGTAGCTTAAATAGAAATTGATTACTTGAGTATATATTAATAAATCCATCAAGGCAAATGCTCCAGTAATCTTGCTTGGAAGATTATTGCAAGTCAATAACCTAGAAGCTATGCCACTCAGAGGCTTAATAAAAGGTTTTAGTGTTTAGATGTGATTGACAGGTGACACTTTTATGGAGTGATTGAAGACCTCAGTCGTGTTTAAAAAGTCAGACGAACAACCACGGAGAAAAATCTTTTGCACAGCAAAACCAGCACCTGCTTGGCTGCTCAGCTGTACTCTGTGTTCCTTGGTGCTCGCTCTAAAATTTGCTTCATAAATTAAATTTTTGCCCTGTGGAGAAATTTCTCATAAATGGAAATGTTCCTCACAGTTTTTATTCAAACTAAGTAATGAATACCTAGTAGTAGGAATGGTCTTTTGCCAAATCAGAAGGCAAGTGAGAGCAACAATAATTTCTTTGCAAGCTTTGTATGCAATATTATTATTCCCAGAACATACCTTAAAATTCAATTCCGTATTTTTGTAATATCAGGTATAAGAAAATTGCAGAAAAATTTGACTGACAAAGAGATCTCAGTGCCATTCACCTCCAACGTAATTTTCATTTTCAGTGCATGCAACCAGTTGAATATATTTTAAAATAGTCATCTTTTCCCTAAAATGGAATGTAAGCTATTTAAAATATATTTGAATATACAATCTGTGTATAAAAATGATTATCTGAAATGATTAAGTGGTTTCAAAATTGAGATTTGTTGTTTTGTGTATTCTGTTGCCTTATCCATTTAATATCAATAAGTGCATACGGCATGAGTTTTAGATCTTCATACCTGCATTGTATAAGACTTTGATTTGCAAATTTAAGTGAAAAAAAAATTAAAGAGCTAAATAAATTTCATTACTGGCGCATGGAGAACAGACAGAGAAATGAGGGAGAGCTGATTGAGGCCAGCAGGATGGAGAAAACTAAAGGGCTACTAAAGATTTATTATTATTTTTTTACGTTCTTAAACTGTACCTTTTTTAAATCCACATTTTTTTGTAAATATATGCAGTCAACCAACTCTTCTCAAATAGCTACTGATGTTACAGGCCAGAAATCATATAAAGGGGAATAAAGTGGGAAGAGAAGAAGTTTGAAAACAGACGTAATTTAAGTATAGCACTTCATCTTACTGTTTTTCTGATTCAAGTGAAACAGGGATGTTTGATTTGGTTTGGCAGCTGTTCTGGATGTGAGGGATGACTGGGTAAAGTTGCTTTCCAGTAGACAATTTTCAAATAGAAGTTGGCTGGGAAAGAATAAAATAAAAGACATCGAAGGAGAACAGGCATAAATAAAAGGTGTGAGAAACTTCTTCTGCATGTTTTCCTAATGTCCAAGATAAATGATTTAAATTCTATTCAAATTTTGAGGGAGCAGTTTTGGAGAAATTCACTTTAGAGCTACAAAAGATTAGAATAGTAAGTTGGGTAGGCAACTCCAGTACCAACATCTGAAAGATGTCTCTAGTATCCTGAATAGCAACCCAAACAGAAAACCTGAAGTCATCAGTCTTGGATAGTCTGGGGCTGTGGTCAAAAAATTAGTAAATGGAGTTTAGACAGCCACGTTCAGTTTTCAAAAAGAGCTTTCAGTCAGTTATTTTTGTCATGTTTCTGCTATGCATGACTAACACTGTTTGGAGCTGATTTTGGTTTCAGCTTGGGGAAGTAAAGCTTGCCTTACTATTGTCTAGCAAACATCACACAGCCGTTTTATGAAGAAGTAATGAGGAAGATACAATGCATT
The DNA here is from genome assembly GCF_987193195.1 of Phasianus colchicus. Lineage (NCBI taxonomy): Eukaryota > Metazoa > Chordata > Aves > Galliformes > Phasianidae > Phasianus > Phasianus colchicus. Next base: position 75,653,712 of record NC_143437.1, read on the forward strand.
TATTTTGGAAAAGATAAGCGTCCATTCTTTTATCAGAAAAAAAAAAAAAAAGAAAATTCTTCATCTGCTTTTGTCACTTTTGGTCTAGACCTGTTACATTTATCATCAGTAAACTGAATATTTTGTAAATATTTAACAAGATCTGGGTGCAGTCCATGAATGGTGGTCACTGTGGTACCTACCAAAAGACACCTGGCATTCTTGGTTTTGTAGGTTTGTTTTTATGAGGTAAACTTAAAATGGTCTTTCTCATTGAGAATTACAAAGAATCTAAAACTAAAATTTCTCATCTTGTACATATCCAATTTTTTTTCCTGTCCATGCTAATTCTGATTTACTCCATTGCCATGAAAGATATCCAAGTAAGGAAAAGTTTAGCTGCCTTGACTGTCACTATTAGCTGAGGATGAACAGCATGACAGCTTAATTAACCAAAGTGGATGATAAAAGAGACCATGCTAAAGCAAAGGTCTTAATTTAAGGGAAAATTGCTCTTTTATGATAAATATGGCAACTTCTGGTTCAGCTCTCTGAAGCAACAGATGCTCCCTTAATTTATGTTTCAGCATGTCACGACGCTTTTTCAATCGCTACATAACTTAAATTCTTTTGATACCAAAGTACATGTTTCTGATGGGCCTTTCTGAGAGCTGTCAGTATGATGACTGCTGACTTTTTCACATTGTGTCAGCCAACAGTATGGGTAACAAACACATTGTTCATAAAAATTGTTCAAAATGTTGAGGTTATCTTAAACGTGTATTTTATGCATGTCCTATCAGTGTTATCATTTATTAAAACTGCGCTGTCTTATTTTCTTTTTTGAAATGTTCCATCAGTGAGAGAGAAACAATGAAATATGTTAATTTTTATTTCCACTCTGAGTTTTGTATTATATGCAGTGGCTTGGCTGCTAAGCAGTTTTAAAAGGGAGCAGCAAATAAAGTAGTGAAGCACAACTACCTCTGTGGTAAATGAAATTCATTGCTTCAATCACTAAGTGTTGTAATTCATTAGAAACATCTAATATAGTCTGAAATGCTGAGTTTTTCTTTTAAAACCAGTGAAAACCAACAAGCATAATTAAACCACTTTTTAATTTGCTTCAGAAATACAAGCCTGGTCGATGTGATGATATTCTGAAATGGAAGCCACCCAGCCTGAACTCTGTTGATTTTCGTCTGAAGATAACGAGGATTGGTGGAGAAGGGTATGTAATCTCTCCCCTTTTAAATGTATAACACACAAGTGAATGTCCCTTAGTAGTTTAATCTCCCCTCTGATATTTCTTGACATTTTCTGGGGCTAAGCCTCTCTGTATGCTGTAGAATTTGTTCACTGAAAGTGTTAGAAGCTGTTGTAATCAATGCAGTACTGAAAACAACAGCAGATGCTTATAATGTAAAACTACTTGTTCTTATATTGTTTCATAACATTAAAAACACAAAAAACAGAGGCTAATCTCATCTTTGGCTTTGGCATTGCCCTTTGTGGATGTAGAAAACAGACAGGCTATGCTAGCTAAAATTCTTATATAAAATAACTATTTTCTATTGCTGTTAAGAAAAACAGTGCCAACATCAGCTTTCTTCCATTTTAGAATTCTGCATAATCAAGAAATGACACTTGTTTTTTTTAAAGAAAAGCCTGAACTTCACATTTTTTGATAAGTTTTCTTGGTGTTGTCTATAAAGCCATCAGTTTTTTTCAAAAATGGTAAGCTCCAGAAGCAAGAGACACGTAAATCTTTACAGCAATTCTACATACTTTTTGCCCAATTCAGACACTGCACATATTAAACAGGGAGGGAAGGGTGAAGATTGAGTCACTGAATTAAAGCTTGCCTTGGAAATAATTTTATTTAGGGCTGAGATTGTCAATTTTTTTTTTTTTTTTAAGTTGCTTGTTTTAACATCTGGGTCTCACTACGACTGAGTTTGAGTACTGATGTTAAGCTTTTATTTTTTTTTGTGCATGCCCTAGGTAACCCAGTATGGTTAAACAGTTAATACACAGACTGCTTACTTAGTCCAGAGTGCCAGTAATGGTTCATCTAACTTTAGCTTATTGTATTAGTGAACATATTTGGTGAATGTGTGATATCTTGAGAGGTTTACTCAACCAAATATACTTGGCTGCTGACTTCTGAGTATTTCATAAGGTCAGAAACATCTGTTATATTTTTGTGGTTGAAAGTGGTATATTAAGTCTTCAGAAGCAACACAGCTGCTTTAGAAAATATACAGGAATATTTTGTTTGATTTCAGATTCAGACAAATGTTTCAAATTTGTTTGGCTGCTATTTAAACCACTGAAAAGTGTAACAGGAAAGATTTCTACTGAAAAAATTACCTGGTGTCTGGCAGGAATGCTACTTTTATTATAGGATTCTTTTGATTTCAGCTGAAACTTACAAATTCATCGTAGGAGCCTGTAACTCAGAAGCAAAATAAAACTATTTTTCACTGTGTAAAAAAAAAAAAAACAACAAAGTATTTGCTTGATTAGTTAACACCAATTTCAAATAGATTTTTATCTTAGTGTTATTGCGTTACATTTAAAGAAAAAGATGATAATTTTATCAGAAAATGAATGTAATAAAAATTAGCCAGCAAAACTGTTGCTAAAAAGTTGGACACTTAGCAGTAAATTATTGAAGAAGGAGTATTCCATTGTTAAATCAGAAATATTGCCTAACATTTAGAAAAGTTCTACCATACTTCAGCTATGTGAAAATGTGTTATTGCTTATCAGGATGGATATAAGCACCTGGAATAGTCTCTGAATGCTGTAATACTTAAGTAAGCTCATGTTTATGTTCCTCTCACATGTTAAGAAAAAAAAAATCCTAGAAACTTGGCATTAGAGAAATAAAGTATAATTATTCCAAATACAATAAAGTATAATTATTCCAAATACATTTTACTCTAGCTCATATGACAGTTGACTGCTGTTTGTAGCACAAGTCCAGGTACATTCAACTAACAAAAAGAAAATTTAATGAAGTACTGGGTGAAAAATAACACTTTGCCCTTACTGGAAGAGAGAGATTCGTGTTAAGTAATGACCAATGAAACTGTAGCTTCTATTCAGTTAAACATAAACAATAAAATATTGTGAATAAAATATTGCAGGCTTAATTGCTTTACTTGTTAATTTGGTTGTCTGATTAACTGCTTGGTAAAATATGAACTTTTTAATGGAAGCATCCAAACTGTACCAACTTCACAGTTGTTTTAAAAGAAACATACTTAGTTTTAGACTTTAAAAAGGCAATTCCAGAGTTCTGATCTCTGCCATATTAAACTCACTTTGAAGAAGGCCTGTTAGGTTGATTTCTGAAGAAAAAAAAAATCCCCAACAACCTAACAATTCTATTTTGATGAACAGAATGTCTTGCTACTGGCAATTCTAATATGGCAGTGTTAGGCATCCTTCCTCTCCCTAGCCCCACTGAGATTAAAAGCCAGGATTCATAGTGGTTTCAGTGCTTTAGGTAAAATAGTTTTCCTTCAACAATCCACAAAGAAATTTGGCACGTGTTTGACAGCAGAGTTGTGCAAATGTGTTTAAAATACTATTATAAAAGCATGTGTGTTATTTCGATAGTTAAGCAGTAATATTTATGAGAAAGGATTGTATGACTTTGTATTGATCTTTTACTGACTGTGGAGCTGAACTCAAAGTATTGATCTCAAATACGTGACAGCTTGAAATAGTGAGGATGGGGATTGCCTATAATTCTCATCAGTCCTCTGTTCTGACTTACAGCCTCATCTTTAATCCCTAAAATGCAGACATCTAAATCTGTGCTGCTGTTGTGTGTGGTCTTTTAGGTTGAACCTGCTTTAATAAACTCCAGCCACACTGCCCATGTATTTATAGTTCCATGTTCAATTAAATAGTGGGGAGAAAAAAACACATGGGGTCATTATTTATTCAAAAGCATGAGACTAGAGCACAGTCAGCTGTTAGGCCTGTCTTTGGCATGGCATGTGTAATTGAGATCCTGATCAATTGTAAACAATCTTGTGCATTTTTCCTATGAATGAGGGAGTTCTCCAGGGAATTTGCTTGATTTTAGTCGGTGTGATTATTTTTCCATCTACCTAAAATTCCCCTGTGCTTTCAGTTGTGCATTTCCATCCATAGATCAGTCTGTAATAGTAATGCTAACTGCAAAATAGCTGCCATGTTTCACTCCAGATGTAGTTCCGTTCTGGATGGATCACTCATTTGTTTTTGTATAGGGTTCAGTTATTTCAGTATTGATATTGGGCAGTTTTGCCTTTGAATTAAAAAGAAGGGTCAGGCTTATGGTTTATGAAGTACTTTTAGAATAAGCTGCACTATTAAGATGAAGATTCCATAACAAAGAATGAAAATAAAGAAAAAATACTATTGCATCCGAGGAAAGACAGGGTCTTGGTAATCTCAGTGACCTAATCTTGACACTCCTGTTCAGCATATATATTTGAAAGAAATTGTGTCATTGCACCTTAGCGAGTTACATCTTATCAGCTGAGCCACAGTAATTGTCCCCTGTGTATTCTCATAGAGCAGCCCATCCAAGCGTCACTGTGATGGTTTACATTAACTCTTCTTCTGTTGCTTTTGCAAGGATTCCAGTTTATGGTTTCGATCATTTTTGATCGCATCAAAATAGTTATTTTTATTGAAAACAAACAAAAAAATCCAACAACCTAATAAATCAGCTCAGTGAAGGAGTAAGGTGTTCTTGTTCTGTGGTGAAACACAACAGTTGAACTGTAAAGCCCTCACATTTCACATGCTTTAAAGTGGTAAGCCCACTTGCCAGCACTTCTGTATCACTTCAGGCTTACTAAGATAATTGTCTCTCATCAGCAATGTGAAGTGAAGCCCTTTAATCGTGTAACAGTGCCTTGCGTTTTTCTGAAATTATGGTGATACTCATGGAACATAAAATTACGGGGACATAAGCTCACCAACTGTTTACAGATGGCCTCTGAGTTAAATGGCCTTGTCAGAAGGAAATATATGTAATTGCTGTATGCAACGTCTCAGTTATAGAGAAGATTTTTTTTTAAAAGGTAGAGATCCTTTTTTTTCCCCAAAAAATGTCTGACTTTAAAAATATTTCTTAAAAAAGATAAAACCCCCCAAGCTGATTCTGAACCTTCTTTAAATGTCACAAATATCATCTGAAAATGTCTACACGGTGCCAGTTTTGTGGTAGCTTACAAGGACGTCCGTGCTCCCTTTTCTAGACTTTAATTAGCCTGTGCAATTCTTTCAAATTTTATCTGAATCAGACATGCTGAAGTCAAGTGAAAAGTGAGGTTTTGTCTCTACTGGTTTTGAGTAAATATCTTACTGGGTCAATGGATTAGATGATTTCATATCACAGAATAATCAAAGATCTGTCTAGAATCTTGAGGTATGAGAAGGAGTCAGGAATTTTACTCATCTTCTAAGAGAGAAATACTGATAAAGTCTTACTTCTTTTAATGTGTGTGTATATATATACATATATATATATATAAAATATGTAAATATATATTTAAAATCTGAAGGAGTCATCAACTCCGTTAGTAATCATTTTTTTTTAATTGTAACCAAGAGAAAGTGTACCACATTGGGAATGGGTGTGTGGGGTGGGAGGGTAGGGAACATGTTTTAGGCAAAGTTTTTTTTGCTTGGAAATCGTTGAGTAATGAAAAATGGAAGATGAAATACAATGTGTTTGAGGACAGCAGGGGTCTCAGTGGCTATCTCACTGGCAATTACAGATCAACAACCAAATATAGATATCATAGCTATCGGCAAGTGAATGTTTTCACTTTGTTAGATGTCATGTTGTCCTTTTTGTTCTGTAAATTAGAGCATCTGAAAAATAAAAAGCTGGTTCAAAAGAACCATGCTGTTGTTGATTTGCTGTCATATAGATATGTTGTCTGTCACAAGATGACTTATTCACCTTACGAGCCAGTCTTCCTCACAGTTCTACTTTGAAAAAAAAAATCCTAACTGAAAAATGGTAAGAGTTAACTGAACAGCCAGGATCTGCTGAGGTGACAGTATGGTTTGTTTGACCTGTGTTTTGTGCTTCCTCCTCTCTTTCTGTTCCTCCTTTTATTTGGTCAATAAATGACCAGTTAGAGCTGCGAGCTCTTTTCAGCCATACTGGATTGCAGAATGCTGGTTGCCAAAGAATGCAAACTTGTTCTTACACGTCATCCATCACAGAATGGGAGCTTTACAACTAGTACCTTAGTGGTGAAAATAATAATCCCATATTGCTCTAGCCTCTGGAGATCCATCTAGATTAGGGCTGCATTTACGTACAGTGGAGTTATGAGGCAGAATGCAGATGATGTCCCACAGCAATTATGGAACAAATAAGGACAAGATGTTGCAAATAGATGCAAAGATGCACAACATTGGGATGACAGCAGGAGGAGTGCAGGTCGGAATATATTAACTACATTTATAGTCATACTGTTGTTAAAGCAAGTGTGTGCTTCAAAGTTGCTTGCTTTTTATGGAATTTAAAAGTTGCAAATGAAAGTAAATGAGTAATTTGCTAAGCTGTTATCTTCAGGCATTCAACTATAGGTCTTACTAGATCTGGACAAATTTAGGGGTAGGATTGTGCAAGGAGGTTGAAAGAGAATATTATACGTGGAAAGAAGAGTCTGGCTGTATGGGAAGTGGAAGCACAGGTAGTACTGTGGTAGAAATATGCATGTGCAATTTTCACCTTTGGCATTGCAATGGAAGATATAAAAGCATATAGATTTTGCTGTACTGTAAACCCAAAGTACCTAGATGTATATTTATGCTGTACCACTCAGATGAGGGTGTTTAAAATATTTTCTCGATGAGGTTTTAAAGTAATTTTCAAAGTAAGTATTTGAATCTAACTTGTATTTATACCCTGGTATACTGAACATAATGTCATACCTTCCAAAACTAATACACAGAATGCTCTTGGAATTTCAAATGTTGGATTTCAAAAATGAACTCAGCCTCATCTTTTTATATGTTGAAGTGGCAGCCTTGGGCAATCTCCATCTGTCAGATAATTATTCTACTTTAGCTACTCATTTCTCCAGATTTTTAAAGCTTTGCCTCATATAATCCAAAGATTATTTATATGCTTGCTAAATGGAATGTAAATGTAGCTCTGTGTGTTTTGTAGACCCTTTTTCTTTTTCTTGAACTTGTTTTTTTCTTAATGTAGACTTTGCTGTGCTTTGTGTCAGCTATCATAATGATTAACCATTCTGTTTGATCCATTTCTATCTGTAAATGAGATCAAGAAAAACTCCCAAGTTTCATATGCCTCTAAAATTTGCTTATCGTGTGTCTTGGATACTCTGTCTTATTTTACCTTTGGATTTGAATTTTATTCTAAAGTTCAGCCTTGTAGCTTAGACTTCTTACCACTCATGTATCAGAAAGAACAAGCCAGAAAAGAATCACAGAATTGCCAAAGAACTGATGCCATCCCTTGTTAAACAAATCTAAGATGGTAGAAAATGGAGAAATAATCTCAGACTTCAGGTTAGCTGTTATTGGCTTTTTCAGGAAACAAATAGATAATATCCAGTGGCAGCTTCCCCTGAAGCTCATAGTGGTGCCTGAGAGCTGACTTACCTTCAAGGACAGCTTCTTCAAAATGCATAAGAACACACTTCTCCAGCATTGGATAAGACAAGTGGGTATAACAAACAGCTGGAAGGGCAACTGTTCTTATCTACCTGAACTTCTTGTGCAAGTCTGTTGACACGGTATCCTTATCTCTGAATTGGAGAGAGATGGATTTGAAAACTGGACTGTTCAATGGATAAGAGTTGGTTGGATGGTTCCTGCTGAAGGGTTGTGGTCAATGGACCTTTGTCCAGGTGGAGACCAGTCATGAGTGCTGTCCCCCAGGGGTCCATCTTGGTACGAGTACTCTTAAGCATCTGTATCAGTGACATAGACAGAGGGATCCAGTGTACCTTCAGCAAATTTGCTGATGACACCAAGCTGAACAGTGCACTTGATAAAGTAGAATGAAAGGGTGCCACCCAGAGGGACCCAGACTGGCTTGTAAAGTGAGTCCCTGTGAACCTAGTGAGATTCAAGGAGGCCAAGTGCGAAATGTTGCCATTGGGCCAGGGCAATCCCAGATAGGTGTTAATTCTCACTCTTGCAGAGAAGAACTGGAGATTCTAGTGGGTGAAGAGCTGGACATGAGCCAGCAAAGTGCTATTGCAGCCTGGAAGGCCAACAGTATATTTGACTGCATCAAAAGAGGGGTGTCCAGCAGGTGAGGGAGGTTATTATCCCCCTCTACACTGCCCTTGTGAGGCTGCATTGGACTACTGCATCCAAGCCTGGAGCCTCCAGTTCTGGAAAGATGCAGAATTGTTGGAGTGAGTCCAGAGGAGCATCATGAGGGGAGACCTCATTGCACCTTTCTAGTACTTCAGAGAGTTTATAAGCAGGAGGGAGACTGACTTTTTACATCATATGTATTGACAGGACAGTGGGAAATGGCTTTAAACATAAAGATGGGAGGTTTAAGTTCATATTAGGAGAGTGGTGAGACAGTGGCACAGGTTGCTCGGAGATGCTGTGGATGCCCCAACTCTGGAGGCATTCAAGGCTGGTTTGGATGGTACCCCATGCAGCCTGATCCAGGTGGTTTGCCATATTTTTAAATAATGCATAATTTAAAGACTATATAATTTAAATAAAGGAAACGTTCATCTTCCTTTTGTTAAAGTTACGAGCAATAGATACACATCTTCAACGTAATGAAGTTCATCTGTGAACTTATTTTTCTTTTGTACCAGTATAATTTAACTTTTAAAGTATGGGAGTCAAGAGCCAATATTATTGAACATGCTGCTCAGTATAAAGTGCTATGAGCTTCTTTGGCTTGTATTTTTGCACGCAGTAACTGTGATCTTCAGGCAAGGAGTATTTGTTAGATTCTGTGATGTGCTGCAAATGATAACTTAATCCAGAATGTTTTCCCTTCATGAAATGCCTGAGGTATTAATTAATGTTCAATTAGGTTTTTTTTGTTTGTTTTTTTTTGTTTCAGTGTGTTGTTTAATTGGAAATTTTTATTGTTATTTTTTACTTTACAGATTGGTACATTTAAAAACATGTTTGGAAAAGAGCATTAGCGTAAAATTGCTACAGATCTCTAATGTAAGAATACAAAGTGTTTTTCCACGGTATTTGAACTGAAGAACCTTTTGTTTAAGGAAAGAAAGCTTACTTCCTTGCATGCTGTGGTGTATTTCAAAGAAGAATAAAGCAAAGTGAGAGAGAAAAAAAAAGTTATCACAGCAAGAGTTGGTCAAACAAGCTGGACAGCAAAAGATATTGTATGTGTTTTTGTACTCTTCATCAGTCTCTCTCTGAACAATTTATTATGTAATTCTCTGATAATACCAAACTCACAAATCATAAAGGAACCAATTTAAGTGCTAAATAATGAATGTATTAAAGATAAAAAATAATACATGATAGTCCTAACTCCAGGAGTACAATGCAGTTTGCTTTGATATCATCAGAAAATCTTTTGGAATTGGGTTAGAAAATAGAAGTCCAGCTTTCTGTGTCTGACTGCATTCACAAGTATTTTGGAATCAGCAAAACACGTCAACAAAATAAATGGCCTTGATACAGGTTGTTTGCTTTTCTGCCACGTCAGTGTTATCGGTACTGTATGCATGCAGTGGTAGTGTTCTAGAACACTAGCCAATTATCAGCAATTCCACTTTCTCTGATAACCAAGAGAAACTCTTGGTACATTCACTTATCTTAAAGCCTTAGAGACATTAGAAAAGAAGCCTATATCATCATTTTTAGAAGAATGATCCAGTGTTCTCCTGTTTTATATGTATTCAAGCTGGGATGATTTGATTAAAAAAAAAGTAATTGCCTATTATGATTTTTTTTTAAATTAACATTTGAAGGGACATTTGCATTCTGAGGAAGTGCATTGTATTTTTAATATCTGTTACTGTAATGACTTAGGTTCTGCCACAGCTTTGGTAATTCACATACCATCTTTTTGGCAAGAACCCAGCTTTTTTTTTTTTTTGCTTTTTTTTTCCCCCTCTGAGAAAAGATGCTTATCCTGTACAAACACATTAAAGTCATTGAGACTATAGGTACATGTATCTGTCTGTAGGAGATCAATTTGCATAATCAAGGCGTGATGATTCAATGGCAATGCAGGATCCATTTTGTTATTTATATAAGCAGTATGGAAAAGAACAGTGACTGCTGGATATCAAGCTTAGGCGCATTGTGCACTTTGACAGGGAATAAATACCTAGTGCTTTGCAAAAGCCATTAATAGTTTTCAGTAGATATTTGGTTCCATCTGGCAGCATATGTAAGCATGTTCCTACAGGAGGATCCTATAAAGGCTAAAATTCCATATTTTCATACTTTTTATGCTTGCTCGCTTTTTACCAAACAGTCTTTTGACAGCAATTGTGAAGTACAAGCATGGTTTTATACTGAATTCTATTTTGAAATCAACCTCAGTGTTTTTATCTTAAACACGTGGAAGGAAGCTATGTTCTTTCATAAGACCCACTTCGATTTTAGCATCACTCTATATGTGAGAAATAAGCCTTTATTTTCATTTTGAAACCCAAATTTTCAATACTGTATGTTGCTTCGGCTTCACTTGAAATGAATCATGTTATTTTATTTGTAAATATACGTGCCAGGGAAGATTCAGGCTGGATATTAGGAAATACTACTTCTCTGAAAGGGTGGTCAGGCACTGGAATGGGCTGCCCAGGGAGGTGGTGGAGTCACCGACCCTGGAGGTGTTCAAAGAACGTTTGGATGTTGTGTTGAGGGATATGGTTTAATGAGAACCATTGGTGACAGGTGGATGGTTGGACTGGATGATCTTATAGGTCTTTTCCAACCTTAGTGATTCTGTGATTCTGTGATTCTGTGCCTCAGTGTGAATTGTGTGTATGTACACACACAACAGGTGACAGCTGCTGCTTTGTGTTGTAAATACAACAACAACAACAATGAAAACGTTTCCCTTGGCTTTTATGAGTCAAAACAAAATTCTCTTTCCCATATGTAACCATGGAGGATGAAACTCTGTCCTCGTAGCTTTTGTCAATTTTAAAAGTAATTCATTTTATTATATCACACTTGGATCTTTTCATATATTTCTATACTGAACGTTCTGGACTTCTTTTGGTTATTTGGACATTTTTTGCACTCTGCTTTTCAGTGCCGTGTTTTCCTTGTTTAAGGCCAGATCGCCAACCTATTCTGCACCTGTACTGTAGCAACCAGTGTTCCATTGCTGGCTTTTGAATGGTAGCAAAGTTGTGTGTTGCTGCACAGGGAAACGGGTAGTGGTGTCTTGTTCAACTTTGTGTAAGCTGGATAAATTCAATTCTCTAACCATAAAATTTAGATATGTGGAGATAGAAAAGCTTGTGAAGTAGTGGAGATTGTAAAGACAATCCTAATGTCTAATACAAGGATTAAAAGTAGTCTTACTGGTATGCTGGTCATCTTGTCCATCGCTGTCAGACCTCTTGCTGTTGGCAAGATAGGAGAATAAGAAGCTTTGGACATTGTTTTAATGAGGCAGCTATTACAGTACTTCTCAGAAGGACTGCAGGTATTTGTATCAGTTTTTAAAGTGGGGAAAAATGACATCCAAAGTGCAGAGAACTCTCCCAGGGAGCATAGTATGTTAGCGAGGAAAGACAAAAAAAAACTCTCAGTCCTCAGCTGTACCCAGCAGATGGCATTTTTTCCCCTTATAAGTACTAAATATTTTCAGAGCTATGATATTTTCATACTTAAAATTCTTTTCACAAAGAATTAAAAGATTGCACTGTGGGCAAATATTTGGCAACGGATTAGAAGTGAAATATAATGTATATACCTCTGCTTACAGGATAGAGGAAGTTGGAATGAGAAAAGTGTAGTAGCGTAGTGAACTTGTGTTTTTATCCCCTCAAATTTGCCTATCAAACCACTGTCTGACCAACGTTTATAAAAGCACTTTGTTCCTTTGGTGAGTGTTAAAGCATCAAATCTCATATGCTCAGTTTTCTAATCTTTTTATTAAGCAGTGCAAAACTCTGCCACAAGGTGGGTATTCAAATGTAGGAGATCAGTGGATGTGGGGAGAAGAGCAGAGCAAACAAACTCGGAAATGAAGTGGGTGTCACCCAGTAAAGGCTCTGATCTGTTCTCTCCCCTCCAGGAGGAAACAATCATGGGCACGATTAAGCCTTCTCAACTAATAGAAGAACCCTTCTCAATTAATAATTCTTCTGACTTACTAATTTATGATGACAGTGATCTGTATGCAGAACTCGCTATTGTTCTTTCTAAACTCGTTCAAGAGAAGCAGAAGAGAACTCAGTCTTCACTGCCCAGGGTCTTTGTACTTACAGTTCTGCACAACAGTCACTTTGATAAAAGTATCCACACTTTACTTGAATGTTAAGAGAAGTGTTTTGGAATATGATTTGAGTATCAGAGACATGCAAATACTTTCATCCAGCTGAGACAGATCAAAAATAACTGGAAGTATTATAACAGCAGAGGTATTAAGCTTCTGTTATTTAAATTATGTCATTAAAACTGAATGATTAAAAATGTGCTTTTTTTTCTGTTACTCAGCCTTATAATAGGAAATGCTGAATGTTTTTTTCAGACCCCGATAATTTCTGTTTTTTCACTTTAGTATCTATTTTACATTAAACATCTTAGAGAGTCTTTCAAGTATGATACACCGCTTGTTTCCTTTTGTAATGTTCAGAGACATGCACACTCCACATGTCTGAAGGTAATATCCTGCCTTTTTTGGAGATAAAATTAAGGTTCTTTGATGTTGGTTTTTTTTTTTTTCTCTGATGATTTTTTGTGGTTTGATGGAGCAGGCAAGAGGCATGCTTGCATCCAGTCTGTGACAAGATGAGCATCCAGTGCTTTACTCCAGTAGAAAAAACTTTCACTTGAATAAAATTAAATGGTTACAGGCTATGCGAGGCTTCAGACACATGGGAAAAACCAGCTTAAACTCCTTGACAAAGTAGGTTTTTACTTGACAAGCCTGAGGAACAGGAATGAGCCCTAACTAGTACAGAAAAATCCTTCTTTTAAGGATCTACACAGCCTTGTCTATTCTGTTGCTTTTCATTAGGTAGACTGAGAATCATTCATTTCCCAAAGGATTTTATATAGCATTTGGTCAAATGTTTGATTTTGCCACTGAAAGCCGTGTTATGAAACTGATGTTTCTTTTAAGTGAAAGCTGATACAGAAAGATTTTTAAACAACTTTAAAAATCCACAACATAAGACACTACAGAGGTAGACTTTGCAGAGTCCCTTTTCTGTTGCAGTCTTCTTATGAAAGGAATATCTTTAGTGCAACCTAGTTATGTACTTCAGTTTAATGCAAAAAAATATACCTTTGTGATTGCTCTACCTAAATTATTCCTTTGATTCCTGAAAACTTGAAGTGATATAAATTTATTACAATGTCTAAAAGCACAGAAAGGATTTTTCTAACAAAGCCAGAGATGAATATGAGAAAAGTGCAGGAATATCGTGGCCACTTAAAGTTAATGCTTCTGCTGTAATAGCTCCAAGTCCACAGGTAGGTTTTTAACTTAAAATGGCTATATTGTGCTCTAGAACAGGAAGAGAAGTTGTTTTTTAACAAAAAAAAAAAAAAAAAGTTGAATTGCCAAGGGGCCTACAAAGATAGAAGTAAAAAAGTTATGGAATGTTATTAGTGGTGAGATTGGATGAGCTGGGGGAGGAGATGGAATGGGAGAAACCTTCCAGATTTTAATTCTAGAGAGCTTCTCTCTTTGCCTTCATTTGAAATAATGTTTACTAGTAGCTACAGCAGCTTTCTACTCATATTTGCTGTACTTAATGAAACATGAACTCTGAGGTTATGTAGAAACTTACCAGCATTTTATGTAAGGGGATACCACTGACAAACTTACACCAAAGTGGGTTTTATTTAAACTGCTAAGTGGAGAAAGGATAATCTATATTGAGAAGAATAACTATTATTTCAAACGGAATGAAAAGTGCATCTAGGCTGGCTCTCCTTATCTGGGTGGGGCTTTGAGCAACCTGGTCTGGAGGTCCCTGCCTATAGCAGGGGGTTGGCACTAAATGATCTTAAAGGTTCCTTCCAAGCCAAACCATTATATGATTCCATGATTGATTGGGACAGTTGCAGGACATCTGTTTGTGCTGTGTGCATATGCAAGCTTGGAAAAGTTGGATAAGGGAAAATTTTGGAACTTATTCAAGCTCTCGAGTGGGAGACTGCACTCTTTCCTCACTCAAAAATCTTTAGCTTGGGTATCTTCAGAACAACTCGCCAGTTCCCTAGCTCATCTAAAAAGCTCTCTTCTTGCATTGTGGTCCTAAGGAAAATGCTTTCTTTTCCTCCCTTTTCATTTTCAAATATCAAATTGCTTTCTGTCGTCATCCTGAGTGATTCATGCTTGAAAGAAGCAACAGTTTGTTGTCCAGTAATAAAAAGGTAGTCTTGAAAGTGGGTCCAAAGAATGGAATGATCTATTTAATTCTCAAGTGGTTAAAGGGTTTCTTGATTTTTCAGTTTTCAAACTGATTTTTTGCCTGGTGGATGTTCTTTTATTGGTTCAAGAAAAGAAATGTGTGCTCATGCAGTTAATTCTTTTTCTGCGCAATTTATGTCAATCACGGATAAGTCTTCTTCCCAGGCAAGTGCTGGATATGAAAAATCAAAGCAATAGTCTGAGAGTGAAATTTAATATATTAAACAAAAAAATGTAGAATGGTAGGAATTATCAAAGTAATGTCATTGTCACTAGCCTCTATCTTTAAAATGTAGCAGAGAAGTCTAGCATTCAAAGGAAATGGACCCCAGGGGCTGTGTGCTGGAATACAGGCTTGTAGTAGCTGGGTAAGTGGAGTAACTCCTACCACTCCTAAATTGCATTTCTCTTAGGAAACGGGGTTGTAAAAGGAGATAAGAGACACTTTGTTGTTGGTTTTCTTAGCTGTTAGAAAACTTGACAGCAGGGACATGTTAATAGTAGGTTTCATGTACTCTGTTACAGGAGTATGTGCTCTACAAGCTTCTCCTTTTTTGTCTTTTTATAGGATACTGTTCCTATATAGATTCAGTTTTGTGTTACTGTTAAAGTTTTATTTTTTCACTTTTCTTCCTCTTGTGTGCAAGTCTTCAGGGTTGTCTTCATCATACAGATGATTACATTTTATTTTTTCTCAGTTCCTACCCTGGAGTGATTAAAATCCTGGTTAAAATGCACAGGATATTAATGAAACAACTGAAATTACATTCGCATATACTGATAGATTTCTCTCTCTAATGATCTGAAGATGTAGGTAAGATGTGGGAAAAGCCAGTATTTTTTATTATGCTCATATGATATATTAAAAAAAAAAGACAAATTTTGCATTAAAACCTTTCTCCTGACTTGCAAATGTGTGCTTCAGTCCTTTTTCTTTTCAGCAACACCAGTTAGTCTTCCTAGACGCTTTGTCTTACCTTAAATCAGACCTGAATTTAAGGTCATGGTGTTTATAATAGTGTGAATTGCATTTTTCTGCAATACCAGCTATTAATTGCAGTTACCTGTATTACCTAAAAAGGCTTACTATCCATGCAGGTAGTCTATAATACTGCCTTGAGTATCATCTATTTGGAAAGTCAAAATATGCTGAACAATGTTGCACTGATTTTCTTGCAGACTTTTTTTAGCAAGGATAAAATATAGTCCAAAATGACATGCAAAATTGCTTGCAGTAAAAATGATTTCTTGGAGGCAAAAAGGAAAAAAAGAAAAAAAGAACACAAAAACCTCCTGTACTGTACATTTATTAATTAATACCTTAATAATTTACGTTACATACATCTTTTCAGCAGTAGATGAAAAAAAAGATAGGTCATCCTGATACCAGTTAAATCAGTAGTTATCAGCCAGGGAATGAAAGTAACCAATTTTTTGTCCTGTGCAGTTAGCTTTTAATCACAACTGCTCTTTCACTTGTGTCCTACATAATAAAAATTCATGATTAAGAACAGTAAGTGAAAAGATGCTCTCTTTCTGTAATAATAATATAGCTGTTTTTATGAAGGATTCAATTATTTTTTCTCTTGCATTTTATAAGAAGGATACGTTTCTGCAGGGTTCTTGTCACCCAGGCCCCAGCTTCTTTGACATTGTGAAGAGCATGTCACAAAACAGGTTAATTGTTTTAATTCTAAAAAATTGCCATTGAAAAAGAGGGACTAGGACTACTGACTGCACACAGAATGCTTAGGAAATGGTTATGTTGGACCAAAAAATCTGTGGAAGCATGTGCCTGTTACACGCTTGCTTTCCTTTGCTTTGACTGTATCTTCTTTCTTTCTTCATCTTTGTTTGCTGCGGATAACCTTTAGTAATGTTTGTGCTTGTTTTTTAATTTCAACCTGTATCTGAAAGGCAGGGTTTTTTTACTGATTTGAGTTGATTGTTTGTGACTTCATTTAGAAATATAAAATTACAATGTGTGTAGTGGGAGGAGGACTTTGGAGGTGACCCAGTAAGGCTGTTTGTCTCCACTTCTGATGCGGCACTCACTCACAGGTAAGATTGGGCTGCAAGGAAAAGGCTGTGCTGCTTTCTGGTCTTCTCTCTTGGCCCAAGCAAGCAAGTGGACCTGTCTAGGTCAGACTTCTGATGGTGGCAGAGGGAAGCTCTGATGTGATGGAGCGGCAACTGCTGGGGCACTGAGGTGACATTGGGCTGTTAGTAGCTGGGCTGCCCCAGTCTGTAATTCTGTGGAGGCTGAGGAGAGACTGTAACAGCATTCTCAACTTGGGAGCTGTTGCAGTGAGGCAAATGCTGTTTGTGGAGCCGAGGTACCATGGAAGGATTCTTGTTCCTATTCTGATGGCTGGTAGCCTTCTGTTTCTCAGCACAGCCCAAGCTGCCCTCTTACCAATGCATTACTCACTGTGTTCCCATTTCCTGTCTGGGGGCTCCATGGAGAGTATGCTTAGGAACCTTAGGAGAAGAGGTGCTGAAATTTGGAGAAAGGGGAATTAGAGCACAAAATATACTGGAGGGAGATAGGCAACTTAAAAGGCAAAACAAAACCAAGGGGCAGAGGGTTAGGAAAGCAGCATGCTGGCTGTTAAAAGTCGGAAGTAAAGGAAGAAAAGCAAAGAGGAGAAGGGGGACAGGAAGAGACTTGACACTTCACCCTAATAGCAGAGCAGAGGTTTCCCTTGTTGGGAAAGTAGCCTTACAGGTAAGGATAGCAATATTTGAGCAGGAGAATAATCTGACCATTTTGTCACCGCAAGGAGAGCACTTCAGCTGTGTTTCTTCATACTGGGGAATGCAGAATGAAGTATTCTTATTACTATTATTTTTTTGAAGAATTTCTGTAAAAGAGAAGGAGTTCATAAAAAACTCATACAGTGAGTATGCCGAAGAACTTGATTTATAATGAATGGAGCAGCTCAGTCTTACACTGTCCATGCAGTTTCAGAAATGAGAGGGAAGCAGCCAGCAGAGTTCATGACAGCCTTCCTGCTTCACTTTGGGTGGTAGGTTTGCTTGTAACATATGGGGTTTTGTTCACACTGCTGGTGGCACTTGTGCCTGGGTGGATGGGAGCTGTGTGTGTGTCACACCCATTCCAAACAAGGAGTTCTTTGTCTTTTGCGTGCTTCATTTTGTGTCTGTAATCTGTGTAGTCCCACGTGGGCTGGTACCTAAATGGTTTGTAGACTGCAAGTCAATCATTTTGTGGTTGTGCATGATTAATTAATAAAGTATTCTGAATAAGTCATTAAAGTGGTGTGGGGAAACAGGAAGAAAAAGAAATTGCTTAGAGTGGTATAGCAATACATGTTCTTATGGCTAAGAATGCTGTTTTGTGATGCCTTTACCTCAGAATCTTCAATAGGAAGGTGGGAATTCTCGTAATAGTCATATCTGTGATCCAGGTAGCCAAGTGAATTTTATATTCTTTACCAACTTTTTTATTTTTTTTTTTTTAAGAAAATGATCTTCCAGATATTTTTTATTATGCATCTCCATGTTCTGCTCTTGCTACTTTTGTACACCAGGGCATCATCGATGAGCTGCCTTCTAATGATGTGTTTTGTGATGAAGTATTTATCAGGTTTGAATTCTCCCTTATTTGACATGATTCAGTTACCCCTTTTCTGTTATGAGAAAGAAAGTGCAGATCACATGATCCATCTTTGTTTTGCCCTGTATTAGCAAAAAGATACTGCTGCCAACTAATTTATTTAGGATAGCCTCTGCTTTGATTCAGAATGGTTTACAATTCATTTTCTGAAGAACTTTTACATCAGTAATTCCTCAGTGTTTTGATGTACAGTAACAGTCACCTCCCTGGGGTATAGAAGTGCCTTTTCCTTATTTTGGAAGAGTTCTCTCTAAATGCAGCTGATGTGCAGAAAGACCTGGTTGTTTCCCTCAGAACCGTTAACTGCCAACGTCTGGGACTGCCACAGGGTTGTGCCACACCTGGATTGGAAAAGTCAGGGAACTTCTGTAGCAGTTGCACTGACAGGTGAAGGGCAGAGTGGGAGAGGTTACACCTGGATAAGATCAGCCCATCATAGCTCTCCTGCCAAAGTACGGTCTTTCAGCGGTAACATCTTGTGTTAAAATGGCTGCATATATCCATTTCCAGCTCTGCTGCAGTGATTTAGTGTTAAGTTCTGTGGTTTTTTGTTTTTGTTTTTCACTGACAAACAGAAAGGCCAAGGACAAAGGAATGTCAAATCCTTACATAGAAAAAAGTTCACTGGGCTTCAGAGTTGAGCCTCAGAATGTTGGAGAGTGAGAGAGAGAAGAGAATTCTAGTTGCCAGGTTTATATACATTATGATACATTCCTTAATTAATCCTAAGGAATTGATTTAATTCTCTAATTCGTATGTGGAGGAGCACATATTTTTCACTGCAGAGGAGAGTAATATTAAGATTATGTGGGTGACTGTAAATACGGCATTAGCTTCCTCTCAAAGTGATGAACTTTGCAATTTAGCTAAAGTTGCCTGCCTTTGCTCCGTGACTTGCTTCATCAGCAGACTTTCTCTGTTCATGACTTTTTCACATTTCTAATAAATATATTAAACAGTCTGTTACGCAAATTGAATAGTTACTTGGCCTTTGCCGAGATGAAAACTGACCATTTATTCTGCCTCTCCGGTCTCTTAATCAAGGTTTGATCCGTAATAGTAAGTAGCCTTTTCCATATAAGAGTACTTACTGTCTAGTTTTATTTTTTTTTTAATAGTAAATTACTGTGAGAGGCTGTAACAGAAGCCTTTTGGCTGTCTGAATCGATTATGCCAGTGTGGTGCCTCTCCTGTCCCCCACTCCTTTTTAAGCACTCTTTCATTAAGATGATCAAAAGAGAAGCAGATGCAGCCACAGTGTGAGGGCAGGGGATGTGCAACCTTGTCGGCAGTGCAGTCAGACATAGCCAAGGTGGGCATGCTGAACAAAGCTGAGCTAAAGGGCACGACTCCAAGAAGGCTGCAGAAATTAGCCCATTTAGATGCTAGATTGATGTTGGTTTCTTTGCTTGTTACTAGTGATTCAGGCCCTTCATATTAAGAAATGTCGGAAAGCTTGGATTAATTGCATCTGGGATTGGTGGTTTATTTCACCTAGATTATCAAATTATCCTTAGAGCATTTTTTTAGTATCTCTATTTCTGCATTTTGGTAAGTTAAAAACTGTAGTGTCCCTGGCTTGGTGGTGTTTTTGTTTGTTTTTCAGTGGGAACAAACAAATCAGCAGCTTTTCAGCAGTGTCTCTTTCTTAGTAGCTCCTTCTGTTTTCACTTGATCAAGTGAATCTCACATTTTTTACAGGATTTGTACTTGGATATGCTTGAGATTTTGTCACCTTTATCTCCATTATTTCTCCTAGTTTTTATTAGAAGTCTGTTATTCTTAAGTAGCTCCTGAGACACTTGAGATGTCTTTATTTTGACTTTGGAATATATTGAAATTTCCTATTGCAGAATTTAGCACTGCGGTGTCAGTTTTTAACCAAAGTCTGTGTTGAATCTGGTAGTGTTGTGATCTCTGTTAAAAGATGGCCAGGCTGAAAGAACGCTCTGGAATAAACTAGGAAGTTTATTTGCACTGCTGCAGCATGATCCGCTGCTGAGATACGTGTCTGCTCTTGTGCAAGATGTGGATCAGTGTGGGCAGAGCCGCTACACTGCACAGGAAGTCTTTCAGCAAGTTGGGAATAGTTCCTAACTCTGTCCTATATTTCATGAGATGAGAGGCATAATATTCAGTAAGAAAAATTGAGGTTTACCATCAGAAATAGATTCTATTAGTGAAATCTCTCAGACTATGTAATAACCTCCCAAAGGAAAAGGCAAGCAGCCTCATTTTTCAGATAATTTATGGCCAGCGTGGCCAAATTGCTCATTATACTACAGGGAGTAATGGTGGAGGAATGGGCATGATTATTTAATGGGTACTTTTTGTTTCTATTTACTGGTCTTTTCTACTTTTTATGGATAACTTATCAAAATGCTTCTTTATGTGATTTGCTTGCAAGGCAAAGCTTGGACAAACATTAAAATATAATCAACAGTAGGCATAAGTGCAGCAAGCAAAAAGAAGGGCTTTTGGAAATGTTGGATGTTATGCTTTTATTCTCCCTGTCTCTAGCAAAGCATTCAAATACAATCTCACCCCAAACAAAATAAAACTTAAAAAAAAATCAAGAAAGAGTAATGCTTATTAAGGTCTCCTAAATCAATGTAAACCTTGATATTGTTCTGTTTATTCTTTTTGATCATGATAACAGGATAACTTACAGACCATTATCTCAAATATGAGGTCACTGTTCTGCCGTTTCAGGCTCTGTAAATGTCATTTTTATTGGGTTTGGTACGTAGCAGTGGTGAGGTTGTTCAGTGGCAGTATGCCTTTCAGGGTTCAGTCACTTCCTAGATTACTGCCATCAATAGTCAATGACAGACAGTGATTTACTGTAGGTAGTGATGTAATTCCTTGAAGCCTTTCAAGTGGTAAGCATAGGAGCTCTTCCTATGAAGGGCTATTAACATGTAACATTGATATTTTTGCCTAAGTTGCATTTAGTTCAGAAAGCAGCATGGGTATTAATACAACTAATAGCCTACACTGTTGGAATTCCATAGTGGGAAAAGCTGAGGCTGTTGAATTCATTTCTGAGTTGAGCTACCCACTGCATTTTTTTCCCTATGAATATTGCTTTGATATTATGTTAATTGCTGTCACCATTAGCTTGGCTTGGGATATTCTGCAAGTTCTGAAATTGTACAGTGAAACGATCGTGCTTAAATTCCCCTGGGGGTTTTCTTGCGGAGATGAATTTGACATTGTAAAATTATTTACAATCTCCCTTTTTTTTTTTTTTTTTAACACATGCATCCCTTCCCAACCTTTTTCTTCTCTGAGTCCAAACACAATTATTTTGTACCTTTACTGTGCAACTAGCTGTGTTTAGTGCCTTCTCTAGATACCTCATAGGTGGTTGTTTTTTTGGTATATGTACTCTGATTTGAGGGAAAATGTCCTAAATTGAATATACAATCTATTTGTCTGCTATTTCCCAGGAGGATTACATTGAAATGGCTTATACTTGTCCGTCAAAATTTTCCTCTTCGTGCATGAGTGATGAGTAAAAAAAAATTGTGTCAGAATATTTCCATTACCTAAAAAAGGGATTTCATAAATGCACTGTAGAGTGCTGGGAAAAGCTCTTCTGTCTTGTATGTGAAGCCCCTGCTTTTCCATTGTCAGTATTCTGCATGTGAGATACATTACTGCTTAAATGAACTCTCAATAAGTATACTTCATACTCTCAATGGCATTTTATACATTTCAAGCAACATTAGATGCACACTGTTTGCTAACCAAATATGCATCTCAGTTGAAATTCACAAGCTTATGCATGCACTGATACTGGCCTTTTTCAGATTTTTATTGGATCCTTTTATATGCACTTCTATATCTTAAAAAATCTAGTGGTATATTTTCACTATGCTATTGTTATGCTAGTCTATGAAATAAAATACTAAAATAATTATTTTCTAAGTTGAATGAAGTTAATTCTATACAGTATCACAGATGCTTTTCTGATTATTTTTTTCTTGCAATTTCTTCAATTTATTATTCCAAGAGTTGAAAAGCAATGAGGAATGTTTGTCCTAAGGAAGAAGCAAACTATAGTTGCAGTACTGCCATAATAGAATACAAGTTACAGTTTAATAAACTTTAAAAAACTGCTTCTCTTTCCATGGTTAAGGTACTGCAGCACAATGTACTATTTTCCCTCACAGTTCAAGTGAACACAGGATAAATACAGAATATTTGTTAACAAGACATTAGCAGGGCTGTGTGAATATGGCATCCTTTCTGCTGTGCCATTATGCTTTATTTATTCTTGTGTCACAGTATGCAGTAATGATGCTCTGTCTTTGTATAAAGGAATACCCAATTTGTAAACTTATGTAAAAGTTACCTTTATCTTCAAAGATATATATCAAAGTCATTCAAATAATGTTTGAAAATACATTTATTGAACTTGTAGTGATGTTCCTTCTGTTCTCAGGGCAGTTGTTCATTTTTAATTTTAACTTACAGCAGTCATTCCTGCCTGAAATGTGAAAATGCATCAAGAAAGATTTTTATATGTAGTTAAAAGCATACACAGAGCATAGCGATGGATTTTTTTTTTTTTGCTCATGATGGAGAAGGCATACTTTAAAATGAAATGTGAAGTCTTTTGGATAATAACTAATATTAACCTTCCATTATATAGTTATTTTAAATGTGGAGGTTCAGCATGAGAAAGCAGCCATGGTGATTTTCCTAAAATTGTATTTGACTGTCCAATTTATATTTTAAGCAGTTTTTTTTTTTCCCCATTCCAGCCTTAATCATTCACTAATGCATATGCAGAGAGGATCCTAGCAATAAAGATACGGATGTGCACAAGGGTCAGCAGCACTGCTGTCAGGATTGGTTTTTCATTCGGTTTTGCTTCACACCTAATGCACACTTGATACACATCTTTTCAGGACTGAAATCTTTTTACCAGTGAACTCTGTGAAGACTGTAAATGTCTTTTGGCAGCATGTGCAGGATGAAGTTGTTAGGTCAGACCGTCAGACACACTTAGCCACTTGGTACTGCTTCTGGCTGCAAAATGGAATTAGTGCGTGCATCTTAACCCTGTTGTCTCATCAGTGGAGTCCATATTCCTGTTAATCATATCTGCTAGGGTGAAGTCTCTTCCTTGCAGACCCCAGAAATGTTTGAGGTATTGTTCTGCCATTCTCATCAGCCAGAAAATGCCCTCTCTGTCCTGAAGAGACTTCTTTCCAGGAGCAGATCAGATCACACCTATAGATGCTGCCCCTGGTCCCTCGATGACAGCAGTGAATTCCAGCTATACCGGCACTGGAAGTGCAAACAAATATGTGTAGCATGTAGCTGAGTTTCAGAAGTTTCTGCAGTCTTGGGTACTCTCAAATAGTTGTCTGATTGTACAATATAAGAAAGCCATGTTAGATCCAACAGAGCTTTGCTGGTACGCTGTAGCGCTTAACAAGAGAGAGAAAAGAATAGAATGCATAAGACCATTGCTCATCTGAAGTCAGGCTTTTTGGTGTTTGCAAGAGCTAGTGAAAAGAGCAAGCAACAGTCAAGAACAAAACCAGAGAAACTGAATCTAGTGACTTATGTGAAATAATGAACTACTCATCAACCACAATGTCCATGAAGTTGAATTTGAGAATTGCCAAACAGAGATGCTACTACAAGACACCATTTGATAAATTGCTCTAAGTTCTTGGATTTTGATGAGAGTTATTTTTGAAATATAAGGAAGAAGTTGCATTTTCTCTTTCAGAGGGATAGTGAATAACTGAAGCATGGCTGCAGGCGGCTCTGCATGCTTTCTGCTGCCTGTTTCACGCAGCTTTTCATCTTGGAAAAAACAAATGTCTCAAGCCTGCTCATTTTTCATTGTTTTCTCGCAGCACTCCCCACCCTTCTGCTGCCATTTCCCTTACATCTCCTCAGCCCCTCTACTGCACACGGTGCATTTTTCACACCCTGCCTCCCACTCCCACCCTGTCTGACCTGTGTGCTGCTGGCTGGTGCCACACATCTCAGCACTGCGTTCCTGCATGATAACACTATGATCTTGCAACAGAGCAAGCACAGGAGCTGCTGCCTCGCACAGGAGCAAGTTACCGCGTTCAGCTCGCCTGCCGTAACTCGCTGCTGTGAGAGGCAGCGGCTCCTGGTTCCCCTTGCTCCCCTACCTCTGTGCGTGCCCCTGTGCGGAAGCCTCCCACGCTGCATAGTCCAGAGGGAATCTCACAGGTGGTTCATGTATGAACTGGTCAGATGTATTCAGATCGATGTGTTGTGTGGCCCCGTTAGGTGGTCAGAGCAGCCTTGCAGTACGACAGGCGGCCCTGAGGGTTCTCCTCCTGCTCAAGCCATGTCCTTGAGGCCACGCTGCCAGTAAGATGTAGGGACTATTTGATGCCAACTTTCTGCCTTTGCGCAGTGCTACTTGGTGGCTGAAGCATTTGTATGGCAGTGAGATGTGCCTGAGTCTTTGCTGAGAATATCTTGAAGCAGCCACTTCATCCTATCTGACAGCTATTGCTGAGTTACCAGAATAGACACGCAGAGAAGTGAATGCAGTCAGGCTTCATTGAAATGGGCTATCCTGATTAAGTTCCTTGCCAAGGGCCCAAGGGTTTCCATCGCCAAAGGCAGTGGGATGTCCCAGCTGGGACAAGGACATGGGACTGTCCCAGCTCCCAGGTCAGTTGTGCTCAGGAGAGTGAATTCTTGGTCACTCAGTCCCTGTGCTCTCATAGCCATAACCCATCTAGCTTTCCCCTCTCTTCCAGTACTTTCCAGTCCAGAGGGCTGCCTTGTCATGTTCTTATGTCTCTCATTATTAGTCTTGTTTGCCAGATTCCCTGCTGCCTTACTCTTCCTCATTCTAAGTTTCCTCTCACCCAGCCCTTAATCTTGTGCCATATTTATTCGCATTTTACCCCCCTTCTACTGCCACCTCCTTTTTGTATTTCTGTGCTTGACCATACCCACTCCTGCAGTCACCATCCCTTGCAGACTGCCTCCTGCAGCTGGGATTTTGAAAATGGCTATTCTTTTGGTCATAGAAAAGGGCCAAATCTAGGATGTTGAATGTAGAAAAGAAGGCATTTGGCAGTGTTTTCTTGGTACTAGGAAAGTCTTTATGACTTTGATATTACAGTGCCCAAAATCAGAAATGATTGGTCCCAATAATTTTTTGTTATGATGTTTTGTAATGCTACAGCCCTGATAGGCATGTCTAGGGAGATGGTTGCTCAATTTGGTGTATGGGAAGGAGTATGGGGATTATAGTTTTATGCGTGGACAGTTTGTCCTAAAGAAGTACTGCTCCTTGGAGTGTTGTTTCCTACCTTGGTTCTGTTTTTTTTTTTTTTTATTACTTATGGGGGGAAAAAAAAAGAAAAATCGTATTGGTAATGAATTGAATGAAATATGCTACAAATAAAATATGTTGCAATCTATAAACAAATACGATTAGTTTAGAGAACTTTGGATATTACTACGTATTTTAAACTGTAAGTACTTATATGTGAAATGCCTGTAGGCATTTGCATTTTTTATGATTGTTTCTCATAATTTTAAGGTAATTATTTGGATGTGAAATTCAAACATGACAATTGCATTGTGAAACCATCACCACTATTTCATAGGTTGGTGTTGATTTCAGTCAATGCTATCAGCTGCTGGCAAGGCTTGAGTACTGTCAGTGGGGGTTTGGAGTACAGAATTGTGCAAATGTGAAATTAGGTAAGAAACAGACTATTTAAATTTTAAGAAGACATTGTCATGAGAAAACATTCAAGTGCTTATAACTAACCCTGACCACTGTTGAAAGTCTTTGAAGGTAAATGTTGCTTAACTTAAAAGGGTCATTAGTTGAGAGCATTAAGAGAGAATATCCGTATCAATTTACACATGTTGAAGTTTCATGGTATAATGTTAATTTTAAGTAATTTAAATATATTTTCAGTGTGATGGGAGAGGTGAGAATTGACACATGCTCCTCTGCCTCACTGATCTCCTCACTGGCACACGGTTTCTTTAATTCCTTCCCTGGAGGCAGCTGAGGCATAGAGAGCACTCCTGCCATAGTTTGGCTTGTCTAGAGCTTCAGCAGCAACTCTTGTTGCAGCCCACCTGTCTCTGCATGCTGCTGTGTGAGTTCCTGAAATAAGGAAATTGTGCTGGCCAGAATCACTCTGAAGTAAAAGAATTTATACTAGTCATGAAATTGAGATTTATTTTTTTTTTTTGATTGCTCAAGCTGTTTGGTGGGGAGAGGAGGAGCTCAGAATATTTCAGGATGTGAAATTATGACCATATTGGGATGCTGATTTCAACTATGAGAGCTTTGAATGTACAATATGGGTAGCAAATTAAGTAGCATAGACAGCAATGCTGTCTTTGGGAAAGACCAGTCTTAAGGTTCCTTCAATGTTCATTACTTAAAAATAAAGCTATCCTAAAGACTCAGCTTTGTAATGATCCTTTCTGATAAAGCAAGGATCATGAAGACTGACCAAGTGAGAATAATTAACTGTCTATCTTTTCTTTTTTTTTTTTTAGGTTCCTTATTAGAAATGCAGCTGGCAATTTTTTATTTTATTTTTTTTTATTCTTTTGCCTGACAAAAATTATATGCAGTTCTTTTTAAGGTGCTTTAAGCTGCCTCTCTCTAACATGGTTACATACCGTGTATTCTTTTCATGGATTCTCTTTTAACCTTTTCTACTAATTACTTCCCATATGTTTCTTTTAATTTAGAAAAGCCTTAAATATTTTCTGAATTTGCTTTATACTCCTAGGAGGTTTGATCAATACACTGACTTTTTCGACTCCAGAGACCTGTGTTCCAAATGAATTTAATTTATTGTGGGTAAAAGTGAATTTGACATATTCATCCTGACTTTGTTTCAGTACTGCAGATCCATTGCAAATCAGTAAAGCTCTTTCAGCCTGAGCCAGGTGTGTTGATGAACAGAGTGAGAAAACTACTTACCTGTGTGTACTGTGACTGCTTTGCTCTGTTCCTTTCTACTCTTTCCTTCCTTTGAGTATCTCTATCAACAGGTATATTTCTGTATACATAATCCAATTACAAGAGAAATTTGACGATGATACATAACTTGACACCACTTCTTACTTATGGTATTAAATACTTGAATGTTTTGACTTTGCCATTTTGTTGAGTTCTAATAATTCTCACTGTTGGTGAGCCAGTTTGAGGTCATGTACATTGCCATCAGAACTGGAAAGAATCAAAATCATACTATGAGGCATTTGTTGTGTATTGAAGGTCAAAACAATTACTTGCTGCTATCAAAGTTTCTGTTTTCTTTTGTTTTTAAAAATAGAGCTGGAGATGGTGAGAAATTGGTTGGAAAAGACAACCAGAGTATATATAGAAAGAGCATGTAATTCACTGTGAATTACAGGTGTGTATGTGTGTGTATATATATATATATATATATGCATCATATGTATACTTAAAATATAAATTTTCTAAGAGATGCGTTCGAAGTCACACTTGACCAAAACAATGCATACACCCTTATTTAATTACTGACAATCTCTAGGTAGGTGGAGGGAGAGAATTTAGACTGTGTGAGGTCTTCTTATTAAAGGGAACAGAATATAAAATCAAACAAAAAAAATGCTTAATAGCAAGCACTATATGAAAACTTGGCACTACTGATGAATATGATGAATGTCCTTTTTAATCAAACCAAAAACCATTTCAGTGTTCTGAAGTCAAAGAATTTTCCTTAAAGATGTCTGTCTACATCAGCATAATGCTTCTGGAGCCTCTTACCTGAAGGGGATGAGTTCTTTGCCTTTGTTTAGCAAGGGGGATGTAGTGATTGCCCAGCCTGCCCATCTCATACAACTTTAGCCGACTGCCTTCCTACAGCAGTGGTCTTTTTTCCCTGTTCTTTAAAGTTGCTTCCTTTGGGTATTTGGAGCTGGTGTAGTAAAAATTCTGACTTGTCCAATAACTGCAGAAATCAGGCTAACGTATTCAGAAGCACCAACATTTCTTTGAGTCAACTTATCCTACCATTCCTCTGAATCATGGTAGTACACATAATGACCCTAAAAAGTTGAAGAGAACAATCAGCACAAACTACGTCTGACACTTTCTATTTAGAAAGCCATTACACAATATAACAGAGATTCTCTATTATTTCTCTTCTAGTAGTGATGCTTTCATATCACTGTGAATGCTTTTATTTGTCCTGATCTGGTTGACTCTTAAGCCTACTGCTCTGGGTGCGTGTTTATTCGTCTGGCGGTATTGTTGTGTCTAAGGTATCTAATAAATAGAAATGGGGGACACTTGCCATTTTTGTGTCTTATTGAGTGACATTCATCACAAAGGAGTCTGTGAAATTATTCTGTTGAAGGGTTTTTTGGACAAGAAAAAGCAAGCTACCAATCAATGAACATGGTACAATGCACGGCACATCTTTCGTTTTTGTACTGGTTCACATAGGATTGTGTAATCGTGTTTGCAGAGGTAGCTCTTGCCATTGCAACAAGCCTGGTCCCTTTGCTAGAGTTCAGTAACAACTGTTGAAGATGCGAAAAGCTTATGGATGTAAAGCTTAAAATATTTTTTTCCTTTTCTTTTAGGCTTCTCACCCAGAATGTTGGTCTTCTTTACGTTGGAAACTTTGACAGACCTTTTGCACAGATTAAGGTAGGACTAACAAGTAGGGCGGAGAGGCTTTTTTAGCTAATTCAGTTCTGTGTATTTTATTCTGAATGCTTCAAGTCTCAATTTAGAAAACTTAAAGTGTATCAATGCAATTCCAGCAAAAGTAATTGGAAATAGTGCATTTTTTTGTTGTTGTTTGCAATATTCTGGGTTTGTTTCTAGTTATATTTGCGTACTTTTCAAAGAAGTTTAGTTTTTCCAGTAGTCTTTTGATTAATTTTAATTCTGGTTTAGTTATCAGAACCAAAATGTTCTTTTTTTTTAGGTTACCTTATCAGTGACATTTCAAAACAAAACCATATTTAGAACTCTGTAATTCTTCAGGTAAACCTTGACAAGGGAGATACTGAAGTAAAAAGCACAGATTGTTTTCCCGGAGTTACTGGATTTGTTATTAAAAGATCATAAATTGCTGGAAAATCATTTGTCTTTTATGTCAGTTTCTTTGATTTTAGTTGAACTATAGTAGTTTAACATTTCTAATTATCAGTTGCCAATTAGTTATCATCATGTCACCTGCAAACAAAAATGTCTTACAAAAATATATGCATTGATTTTTGGTGAGTGTCATTGGGATTTCACTTAGGACAAAGAAAGCTAGACATCAGCATGTCATTCTTTACAATGGGATGTGGAAATGCAGTGTTTGTTTTGGAATGCTGAAATGTTCTGAACGATACCTGTAATTATTATATATCTGCGCTCTTGGCAACATTGAATCCTCCAGGGTGTTCATTTTCTTCTTTCTCTCAATTTTAAAAGCCTTACTCTTGTTTTACATCAAAATGAAACTTAATTTCTAAAACTCAAATGTGTTGCTGCGCCATCCCTAATTATATTACTAAAGAACAGTATTCCCAACTGTACCTAGCAAATACTTGCTTTTTCTACCTAGAACCTTTGTACTGTTTTCAAATGGCTTCAAAAGAACAGATACTTGCTTTTCATCTTCCCAGTACCAACATATATATATTATTCAGCTTGGTTAATAATCAAACAATTTAAGATCTTTCTGGCACAATACCTTGCATTGCAAGAAATTTCATCCCAAAAAAGCTTGTATATTTTTGGTGATAACAATTCATAATCATGCCTCCTGAAATGCTTTGTGTAAGTAAATAAAATGTACAAACATATAAAGAATCATAGAATTATAGAATCACAAGATTGGAAAGGACCTACAAGATCATCTAGTCCAACTGTCCTCCCATTACTATTGCTACCACAAGCTACTAAACCATATATCTGGAATACAGAATGATACCCTGGAATTCTGAACTCACATGGTCTGCAAGACTAAATGTAATCTCCTTGTTGTCTTTATGATTGAGGATGATCTGTTTTAATAAATTACACCTCTATAAACAATGCCTCTGGGTAACATGGCAATTGCCCACCCAGTGAAGATCACTCCTCCTTTGAGATGTATGTCATTTTTGTCATCAGTGTGGAGGCTGCCATTAGGTTCCATCTCTTTATTGTGGTCTTGGTATTATTGATAAGACCCTATATTTCTATAAACATTTAAGGAGTGTGAAGAGGCCTAAGGGGCCTAATGATTATTTTGTTTTTACTGAGCATTAGAGCTGGCCCCACTCAGTGCTATCTTTTAGGAGATGCTTCCCTCAGTTTCCTTTCCCAGGGATAATCAGGGAGCTTAACCTTGCCTTGAATGACTGATGGTAGGTGTACTCCAAGATTTGGCTGCATTTCATTTCTGGTTACTATGCACATCTGATTGCTAGCCTGAGGAGAGGAGGCAGAGCCTGTACTGCCAGACAGCAATGGAAAATTTTCATCCTTCCACTGAAAAATGAGTGTTGTGCATGGGACAGGATCAAACTGCAGGACTGAGTGCAATAACAGAACAAATACAAAGTATGCATTCAATTTCCTGTGCTTTGCATTCACGGGCTTTGCTGCTGCAAGTTGCAGCTGCATGTTTGTGCAGGTTCTTTGGACCTTCCTCTCTGAACATTCTTTAGTGATTATCCACTAAATTTCCAGCATACAAAGCCTTACTATCACCATGAGTCATAGTATTATTTTGTTTCTTTTAAACCCATTGCCTAATAATTTGATTTTTTTTCACCCTTACATCAGTAGAGGGTGAGCAGTCATTCTCTATTCACAACTTTATCCACTTTCATATAATACCAATCTTGCATATGCCGAGCTACAAAGAGTTAATCTATTTAATTGCTCCATGTATCCAAGCATTCAGTATCTCCACTGAACACTCTTTACACCTGTTATATCCTCTTGCATTTTTACTCTTGCCTCCTATAATGTAGAGATTGGCTCAGTGTTCAAGATATACGTACAGTAATGTTTTCCTTAATATTTGCTGTTCATAGTGTATATGTGGTACAGTGCTTGATAAATATCTGATGTAAATTTAATTTGAATATGCTAATATTAGACCTTCTAGTTTATATTGCTGCTGTGCTCTCATTTTAAATGTTAAATTTGCCAAAGAATTGGCAGTCTGGATATTCGAAATAACTTTCAGTTACCACCTAGGGAAAACAAACCTTATTATCCACTAAATGAGTGTAGATTATATATAGGCATATTTAAATAGCTAACTCCACATGGCTGTAATCTCTCAAAAATAATGCTTATTTCTGGAGCTATAGGTGTATATATGGGCATATATTTGCACACCACTGCTTAGTTTCTTTTTTAGAAATAAAGGTAATCTTGAAGTAGCAAGCTCCTTTGTCTCAGAGTAATCTCTTCCGTGGTTCTCAATTAGGAAATGATGCACAGTTAACAAGAACAATAAACTTTTTAAATTGAGACTCCTATCTGATCCCCTGGAGATTCCTAGAAAATGTCAGCTGCCTGACAGCAGAGGAATTGATGCAACTTCTTAGAGATCTTCAGCACCAATAGCAAGGAGTAATGATTCACATTAAGAACTGGTATTGCTAAAGAAAATTTATGTATTCTGAAGGTATGCCATAGTCTTCTGGAACTGTTGGCACACTGCTGCTAATGATCTCATCAGTTAAAGGAACTGTGAACCAAACTTTGTCATGGAACATATATAAGGCAGAATCTTGGTAACCTTTTTAGTTTAGATATGTGATAAATTGGTCTCTCTTGTTACATAAATGACCCACTTGCAAAGATCCGAACTGTTGAGGTCTTCTTTTAAGATATGGCATTACTTGCCAAACATGTGCATTAAGGAATGCCCCAAACCACTACATTCCTCTGTCAGTAAAGATTTATTACTCAAAGTGAGCCATTATTTTACAGCATTACTTCTAATGCATTTTTAGTGCGCTTTCAGTAGGATGAATAGGAATGTTATCAGGTCTTTGAAATATTCATAATAAACATATAAACTGCCACGTTAGTCCTCATAAATTCATGTTTCAATTTATGTACATTTAAAAAACTGCAGAGAAAAGCTCCTTATCAAAGTGTACATTTGCAATAGCAAACAAGTTTTGATTTTCCAGAACTATACAGGACGGTGATTGTGCAGTGTCTTTGATGATGAAGACTGTGGATGGCAAGTCTGGGAAAAGATTCTGCAATACTGATGTCTCTTCTCGAGATTATTATTCTATGTCTTTCTTCCTCATATGCAGTAATTCATTAATATTTATATATATTAATATTTATAATGTTTCTGAGACATAGATGAACTGGTAAGATTAACTGAAATTACCTATCTTCCTCCTCCTGTCTTGCTTTCACTGATGTCAGTGGTAGTGCTTGATAGATGTTTGATCTCTGTGCTTCATTATACAAAAGGAATGAGAAACATTCTCTCCTGAAGTTTTTGAACTCTGTATCTGCTAGTGGTTAGATTAGAAGAAATGGAAAAAAGAGTGTTTTCCTGGCTAGAGGGACCTGCGTCGAATTTTTCTTCTCCAGTAATTTAATATTCTGTACCTGTTCATAGATGTTAAAGATTTTGTGTGTTGCCACTTTGAACAGAGTTCAGGATGCAGAATCTTTAAGTTACTGCAGTAAGTTTATGATCGCTCTTGTTCTGGACTAACAGTGAGTTTCGGTATGCTCAGTAGCTCATAAAAATGATGGCTATTCTGGTTAGCTGGTGATGAATTAGTGATTTGAAAGTCAAATACGCTTCAGCAATGAAGTCTCGCTTTATTTCCACAGGACTGCTCTTTAACGATGTGTTGAAGGAATTGATTTCATGTAGGGTAGTTCTTATAATTGTTTTTTGTTTCTAAATTAAATTATTTTAATTTACTGCTTAAATATAGCATTGGTTCAAAGGTGTTATAGAACAGTTTCACAATACATTTGCTTACTTTTTTTAACCTTTAACCATTTAAGTAGCTATCTTGGTAGTTGCTGTCATATATGTCTGCATTTATGATTTCCACCTTTCTTTGGATCTTAAGTGGTTATGTTTATTAAATATCTCTTAGAAAAACAGATTTTATGAAGTTTTGTGTAGGTGCGACTGTCTTGATCAGTAAAATAAAGTCTTGACATTAGTTGGCTGGCAGACTTTGTTAAATCTATTTTCATTGGCTATTGTTTGTATTCTTTTGGTAAGAATGAAGTTAAGCAAGAAAATATATCATGCAAATGTTGTGTTTAATAGAAGCTACTAATTTCATTGTTCAGCATACATAACAGCCACCTGCAAAGTGTTTTAAGCCTGTTTCCAGAATGAGAAGTCTTCATTACATACATGATCTGTTGCTTTTGAAACAGAATTTGTTCAGTGAGGTCAAAACAAAAGCTTAGTTATGCTCTAACCTGTAATTATAAATTCCGTGATATTGTTTCATCAATTTATTAGGATTGAAAGTTTTTGTAGATCAGTTCCTAGTTGCTTCTAGGATGAGGGGAGGCTGTTCAGTACATTGTGTTCTCCATTATTAATCAGTAATGAAGCTTCTGACAGCCTTTACTGTAGCGCTAATGACTAGTTTCATGTTGTGTTCTTAACACATTTAATTACCATTTAAATAAAGATTAATTACTGCCCTTTTATTTTTAGTATTTTAAGAGTAGCTATTAAAAAGTTGCATAATAAATACTACTTTGTTCAAAATAGAATTGTTCTATTTAATAGAATATACTTAATGATTACAAGAGTACTTTGGAAAGAGTACTTTGGAAATAGTGTTCTTACTATTTTGTTTCTATGCTGTATGCGCAGTGGAAAATTCCTGAAAGTTTAAAGTTTGCTTATGAGGAATTTGCTGCTGTGGTTAAAGCAGTCTTTCTGTTGAGCAAAAATCAAGCTCTGTACTCTGATCTGCAGCTCTGTAGCCATTACCTGTGATTTTATTAAACCTGAGAACAGTATTGCTGATTGCTGAGGTTGCTAAACTTACCGCCCACACTCCGGGACTGCACTTTGATTCTAAGCTATTATTTGTCCAACTGTGTTATTTTCCCTCAGCAAATATGCTTTTAACTTAGAACATGAGGAAGCAGAGCAGAGTCCTACCAGGCAGAGGCCCTGTAGTGGGTAATTGCCCCAGAATAATTTCACTGATCACATCTAAACCAGTAGACCCTCCGGATACAAATCTACCCACTTTTACTTTTAGAAATTTTTGGAGACCTGTAACTAGCGGTGTTCCCCAGGGGTCGGTGCTGGGTCCTGTCTTGTTCAACATCTTCATCAATGACCTTGATGAGGGGGTAGTGGCCACCCTCAGCAAGTTTGCTGATGATACGAAGTTGGGAGGATTGGCTGACACACCCGAAAGCTGTGCTGCCATTCAGCGAGACCTGGACAGGCTGGAGAGCTGGGCAGTAAGAAACCAGATGAGGTTTAACAAAAGCAAGTGTAGAGTCTTGCACCTAGGGAGGAATAATTGCACGCACCGGTACAGGTTGGGGGATGACCTGCTGGAGAGGAGCTCTGTGGAGAGGGACCTGGGTGTCCTGGTGGACAACAAGTTGGCCATGAGCCAGCAGTGTGCCCTTGTGGCCAAAAAAGCCAATGGCACTCTGGGGTGCATTAAAAAGAGCATGGCCAGCAGGTCCAGGGAGGTGATCCTCCCCCTCTACTCTGCCCTGGTAAGGCCTCATCTGGAGTACTGTGTCCAGTTCTGGGCTCCCCAGTACAAAAAAGACAGGGATCTCTTGGAAAGAGTCCAGTGGAGAGCCACAAAGATGGTGAAGGGCCTGGAGCATCTCCCCTATGAAGAAAGGCTAAGTGAACTGGGTCTGTTTAGCCTTGAGAAGAGAAGACTGAGAGGGGACTTGATCCAGGTCTATAAATATCTAAGGTGTGGGGAGCAAAGTGGCGAGGCCAGACTCTTTTCAGCAGTGTGCGGAGACAGGACAAGGGGAAATGGCCAGAAACTGGAGCATAGGAAGTTCTGCACAAATGTGCACAAGAACTTCTTTATGGTGAGGGTGACGGAGCACTGGAACAGGCTGCCCAAGGAGGTTGTGGAGTCTCCTTCTCTGGAGATATTCAAGACCCGCCTGGACGCCTACCTGTGCGACCTGGTGTAGGGATCCTGCTTTGGCAGGGGGGTTGGACTCGATGATCTCTGGAGGTCCCTTCCAACCCCTACGATTCTGTGATTCTGTGAAATGCATTCAGCTTATCAGAGAATTTATGGGCCGGTTGGCCCTTCTCAAGACATAGGGGATGAAATCATGTCTAAGAAGCAGGTTGGACCTCACTTATGACTCCTCCAGCAAGATAAATCTCTGCAAGTGATTACTGAAGGAAATGGCCACAGTTTACAAAAGTAGTGTTTTTGAAAAAGAGAGCGCAAAAACATGAATTGGTGAAAGAAATGCTTTTTGTAGACCACTACTTAAGTTATAAGAAGCTGGTAGCTTTTTCACTGAAGCTGGCATGTCTTTCTTCCTGGATGATAATGACACCTACTACCAATTGGTGATCTCAAAGCTGAATGTCTGCTGCTCTCTCATCTGATCACAAAGTACAGTCATGGAGCTCATTGTTTGAATACAGCTCTTCAGAGTCTTTGCAGCTTAAGAGCAGGGTTGGTCCAACTTTCTCCATCCACTCAATTGCTATCCTGATTTATCTCCCATCATCAATGCACTATGTATGGTCTTTCTGCAAAATACATGTAAAACATTTCTTTCTGTCCCTGCTGACAGGCAGAAACAGCATACTGGTGCTCCAGTTACACAAAGCTCTACTTGTTGGACTTTCCTAAATATTAACAGAGATTCTTGCTTTTGTGAGTACAGCTAGTGAAGACATAAACTGAGTGTTGCTTCTGCTGCTGATCTCCTCTTTGTATTTCTTGTCCTGTTTATGTGAAAAGAAATGCAACTGAGTAAAACATAGGGATATCATGCCTTCAGCATGAAGAAAATAGTGGCTTACCTGGTAGTATCTTTGCAGTTCTCTTGACATCATTATCCAGAAAATGTCAATACAGTTTAACCATTGTTTTCAGTGATTAGGGGGTTCCTGGAGCATGGTGTTCTGTTGGGTTGGCAGCACAGTGCTGGTGGAGCTGCTCCACGACCAATCTTGAGAAGATGCTTAGTTAATATTAATAGTTTTATTGATGATTTTACTGTGGTTGAGGATTTATGTACTGACGATGACAGTTCGATGGCAGGAAAAAGATGAAAGAGAACCAGCACAGGAAAGACTGACTGAGCTTTGGCTGTAGGTTATAAAATAGGACAGAACATAACAAAAGCTCAAATGTGCAGGCACAGAAACAAGCACATCTGCCATCTTCTGAAGCTTCCTTATTTAATGGTGATGTGTCTCAGAAAAAAAACAACAGTGTTTGTAGGAGAAATGGGTTGGGTGCAACCATGAAAAAGGCAGACACAGCCCTAGAACCTCTGGAGAAATACATTCCTGAGGAAAAGGAAGCTTTTACCAGTCTGTGGATGGTTCTGGTTGATCACACTGAAGACAAATTATTTCAAACTGAAAGTGACAGTTACTGGGTTGAGCAAAGGCATGTAAAATAAAACAAAATAGTGGTAAGTTCTTTGCTTACCTTACAAGATGCAGTGTAAGAGAAAGATTGTTTCATCTCCAAATATATTAGCAGAATTAGCATGGGCAATGAGGGGTATATTGATGGGAGAAAATGATTTTTTAAACTATAGCAAAGTAATAGTAAAGATCAAAAGGGTTTTCCCTGACAGAAGTAATTTTATTCTGAAAACTGAACATTCAGCTTCCACTAGGAACAGGCAGTGTTAAGGAGTATAACAATTATATGATTCAATGATTCTGAAAGAGGAAGGTAAAACTGATAATCTGAGTTGCTATGTTTCATTAAACATAGTCATTCTGAATCAAAACACCTATGATAAAACTGTGCCATCTTCTACTTTAATTCAAACTATATCTTTAGGATAGTCATAAATATTAATAAATATAATAAATATTAATACATATTTATTACTGTTAATAGTATCCAAACAGAACTGGTGGCTCTAATATTTCATAGGGTTTTGTGGGACACTACAGCAGTTTTTTTTTCACATTCTCTTGATGGAAAGGGAACTCACTCTAAGCATTGCTGGAGTTGGCATTGTTGCAAGTTGAGAAGCCAAGGAATTCTTTCTTCCTTATTTTGTTTCTTTCTCAGCAACATCGTATATTTGTGTGTTATGCAGAAGTCTATAAATGGGAACACCAACACTTAAAAAGTAGGACTGATAATCAGGAAATCTGAAGTGAATTTCTCAGTGAGAAGCTTTGTTCCTCATGTTTATTGGTACAAAAAGGTGATGTGCAGTTTCCTCATGGGATTTCCTATATTGTTGAGATCATGCCTTCTGGTGCCTGAACCCGTCCTCCTTTTCTGCTCAATCCTCTCCTCTGCACAGATTTTACATAAAGGGCTGTGTCAAATTCAACATCTTAGTTTTATTCTGCAAGGTACTCTCATAGAATCGTAGAATCACCAAGGTTGGAAAAGACCTCCCAGATCATGCAATCCAACTGTCTTCACAGTATTCTCACAGTTTTCTCACATATTCTCCTGCGGAAGCTGGCTGCCCGTGGTCTGGACAGGTATGCCCTTCTTTGGGTAAGGAGCTGACTAGAGGGCCATGTCCAACAGGTAGTGGTTAATAGAGTTAAGTCCAGCTGGCGACCTGTTTCAAGTGGTGTCCCCCAGAGGTTGGTACTGGGGCCCATCTTGTTTAATATCTTTACTGATGACCCAGATAAGGGATAGAGTGTACCCTCAGTAAGTTTGCAGATGACACCAAGCTGGGAGGTGGTGTGGATCTGCCTGAGGCTAGGGAGGCCCTTCAGAGGGATCTAGATAAGCTGGATCTCTGGGCTGAGGTGAATGGGATGAAGTTCAACAAGGCCAAGTGCCGGGTCCTGCACTTTGGCCACACCAACCTCATAGCAGCGCTGTAGGCTTGGAGACGAGTGGTTTAGTTTGTGGTAGCAATGGTAATGAGAAGACGGTTGGACTGGATGATCTTACAGGTCGTTTCCAACCTTGTGATTCTGTGTTTCTATGATTCTCCTGTCACTAGTATTTCCCATTAAACCATGTCCCTCAGTACAACATCTGAACAGAACACCTCCAGGGGCAGTAATTCCACTACCTTTCTGGGCAGCCCTTTCCAGTATCTCTTGAAAAACTTTGGAGTTTTTTCTGACATCCAACCTGAACCTCCCTTGGTGCAACTTGACGCCATTCCCTCTAGTCCTGTTGCTAGTTATGTGGGAGAAGAAGCTGACTCCCACCTCACCACAACTTTCCTTCAGGTAGTTGCAGAGAGCAATAAGGTCTCCCCTGAATCTCCTCTTCTCCAGACAAAAAATCCCAGTTCCCTTTGCCACTCCTCATAAGACTGCTGTGGGATATATGAAAAGTTATCTGATACAGGATTTTGGGCTGTGTTTGCTGTCCTTAGAAATGCAAGTTAATTCTCTGCAGCAATAGAATTTTCAGGAGGGCAGGTTAGCATTTGGAGTGATCCCCACAGAACCTGGAGTGATAATGCATCTCACTGTCTTCTTTCCTTTGACTTGGTCTCTTAAGCAATAATGTGAATGTATTCATTAACAAAATTCTGGACTAGTGACAGCAGTAAGAAAAACCAGAAAGTAGCAAACTGCCCTAAGTGCTCAGTTGGTAGCTATGAAGATGAGGGAGGTGCTGGAGAAGAGAGTTCACTGAACTAATTGAAAGTTAGAAAATGTTGTAAGGTGCTGGCAAGAAATCATCCTCTACTGATTTCTAAGTTCTGTGTTTGTTAAAGGTAGCAAATTTAGCTGCCTTTTGAAAAGAGGCTCCTTTTGAACTATTACTAAGAAAGTTAATTAAGAAACAAAAAGTCTCTGTACCTTCTTTCACTTCACTACATCTTGACATTCTGTGCTGGCAGCTTTTCTCAAAGGTAGATGCTAATGGTTAGGGGTTAGGAGTCCTGTGTGTTCTTCTAGTCCCTGTGTAGAGTCCTAAGTCCCACCTGGGAATGATAGACGCTAATAATGTAAATTAATATACTTTGTGTGTGTGTTTATAGTACGCACAAATGCCAGCATACAGTGGGCACATTTACTCTCTCTATATGCATTGCAACATAGTAAAAAATATTAACTAACAGTA
Organism: Phasianus colchicus; assembly: GCF_987193195.1. NCBI lineage: Eukaryota > Metazoa > Chordata > Aves > Galliformes > Phasianidae > Phasianus > Phasianus colchicus. The sequence goes on from NC_143437.1 coordinate 75,693,218, forward strand.
AGCTTGGGAACTGGTGATGTAAACAGAGAAAGAATACCAACTAAGAAATCTGCATGAGCATTGTGAAAATGAAGTGGTGATTTTGTATGCTGCCACAGTTGTTGTCCATAAGAACAAAATGTTAATGAGCTATAATTTTACAAATTCACTGTGTTCTCCTGGATCAGACAGTCCCCGTTTTGCTTTTTCTCATGATTATGCCCATGAATTCAGTTAACAAATTTGTTCTTTCTGAAGTCTGGAGTGTTCCATAGAAGTTCACAGAATTAAGAAGATTACCTCTGCAGTTTTCTGTTGTTACTGCCAGTAAGATAGAATAATTGATGCTTTGTTTTGGACTGTCGGGTTGTTGTTTTTTTTGGACGTCTTTTGTTACATCAGCTTGTAGTCGTTTTTTTAGAAAATCAATCCAAGTTTTTTCTTGCTAAGCATAGGATAATTTAAGACTTCTGGAAAGGTTAAAATAATAATGAATTGATTGTAGATTATATATTTTTAAGCTTTCTATTTACTTCTATATCAACTGTTTAAGAAAAAAAAAATCAAGTGCTTTTAATGAGTATTGTAAAAATTGAACACATTGCAAATTTTAAAGCCTTCTATTTCTTGTGATTTCTTTCCTAGTCACAGAAAATTAGTATGATAATGCCTCATTTCTCTAAAAGCTTAGAAAAACAAGTGCTGACAAAGGAAGCTCATGAAATTTAAGAGAAGCGAGATGCTGGTTTTGCTATTGGGACAGAGATCTCCCTGGCCTTTCCATGCAGCAGCTCTCCAGGAAAGGGCCTTAGGGTCCTGGCAGCAAACAAAGTTAAAGATCAACCATAGCCTGGCGTGTGTTAGCTACAGCCTAGCTGTCACATCAGGCATTTTTAAGACCACAACTGAATGCTGCTCTGGCATCCTCAGTGCAAGAGGCAGGGGTTGTGAGGAAGGATCAGTCATCTGCTGTATTTGGAAAGGCTAAAGAAGGTGGGTCTGATTGGTCTGAAGAAGAGAAGACAATAGGGTGGTTGAATTGCTGTCTTCTATCACTTCAAGTGAGGTTTCAGAAAAAAACAGGTGAACAGACATCTCAGATCTGCACAGTGAAGCAGAAGAGGAAAAATTCCAGTTGGATATGTGGGAAACAATGTCAGAGTGAGGTTGTTTGGGCACAGCAGTAGCAGGTTGCCCAGAGAGATTGTGAGGTGGAGATTTTCAGAATTTAATTGGAAAAGACCTTGAGCAGCCTGGCTCATCCTTGAATTGCCTTGAGCAAGAGTTTGGACTAGATGGGTTGGTGGAAGTCCTATCTAACCTGAATTTATCTGGTTTCTGCCATTGTATAGTAAAGGCAGTCAGCACTGTGAAGTACAGCTGGTTCTCAAAGATATATAAAACTGCATCATATATTGTGTTCATCAGGAAATTGTACAGTTGGATGCTTCAGAGCCTCCGCTGTTGCTGATTGAATACAGCTTAATTTCAGTCAGTAATATTAATATTCAGTGTACCAGTTAGTTCTTCCTCCCTATCTTTTCCCATGGCTGCAACCTTACTGCATTATTCAACACTTTCAATACTCCACTCTCAGTATCTTTTATTTATTTACTTATTTCCTGTTAAATGTTTACTTTTGTAAATGGCCGATTTCCTCATAATACCAAAAATATGGGAAGACGTCTTTCTTTCCAGTAAGGCCTAGGATTGCATTACTTTCCAGGGATTTGAGTCCTCTTTCAGAAAACATTTCTTGCCACTAAAATATTTATTTAGAAGAATGGTTTGTTGTTGTTTTTTTTTTCCTTTGAAGTCATTTTGCAGCAGTTTTCATGTAATGAGACAGTATGGATTTTTTTTAATGGAGTGTATGGTATATATTGAGAATAAAATGCCATTGTTGGCTTAAACTAAACATCTGTGAGTGTAACAAACTGAGAAACACTAGAGTTTTCAGGAATGTCTATTAAATGTAAGACGCTTATAGATTATTCTGAGTCATTTATTCAAATTTAAAGAGAGCGAAGAAGAAAATCAACAAAACTGAATATGTGAATTGCAAAGGTTCAGAGTAACAGATTAAAAGAGGAAGCTAAGCATTAGGAAAGCTAACTTCCAGCTCTTCAGAGTTAGTCAGCAAAATACCCAGAGAAACTGTCCTCATGGATAAGGGTGCAGAGCAGATCTGGCAAATCTTTAAGTAACTTTCCTTAGCATGCAAGAGCTCTCCATCCCCAAGTGTAGCAAGTGTAGCAAGTCAGGAAATGAAGGCAAGAGACCAGCATGGCCAAACCAGGAACAAACTGGTCAAACTGAAAAGCAAAAGGAAAAGGCACAGGCAGTGGAAACAGAGATGGGTAGTGTGGGAAGAGTATAAGGAAGCTGCTAGGTTGTGTAGGGATGGGGTCAAGAAAGCCACGACCCAGCATGAACTAAAGTTGGCATGGGATGACAAGAAGAAAAAGAATGATTTCTACAGGTACTTCAACAGAAAAGAAAAGTTCAGGAGGGCATACATCCCCTAGTGAGTGGTACAGGGAAGCTGGAAACAACAGACAAGGAAAAGGCTGAGGCACTTAACAGCATTTTTGCCTCGGTCTTCTCTGATAACTGTTCACCGCACGGTCCTCAGGACTGGGGAAACAACATCCCTTTGACTGTAAGTGAAGATCAGGTTTGTAATCTCCTGAGGAACCTGAACATCCTCAAGTCTATGGGTTCCAATGTGACACATCCCAGAGTCCTGGGGGAATTTGGTGATGTAGTTGCCAAGCCACTCTCAATGATATTTGAAAAGTTGTGGCAATCAGATGAAGTTGTTGTTGACTGGGAAAAAGGCAGACACCCATTTTTAAGAAGGATAAAAAGAATGACCCTAGAAACTACCAACCTGTCAGTCTCACCTCTGTGCCAGGAAAGATCATGGAGCAGATCCTCCTGGAAATATGCTAAGGCACACTGGAAGACATGGAGGTGATACTGGAGAACCAGCATGACTTCATCCTCACTTCTTTTGGTTGAAGTATTTCTGTCATTATATGTGTGAAATTAAGCCAACCAGCTATTCTTTATCACATTAAGGGTGGTCTGTTTGAACTTTCTGCTTCTGTTTCAATTGATAAATAATGAGATTTGAAACCAGCAGTAGCTAGTATATGTCATCACAGCTTAGTTTTCATGATTTTCTGTTTTGTTTTTTTGTTATTGTTGTTTGTTTGTTTGTTTTTCCAGCATTCCTTCATACTAAATTCATTTACTTTCTTACTTCTCTGGATTATTTTATGTTTTGCTATACTCAACTGATGCAAGATGCTGTTCTGAGATGCTGTTCTGTACAAGATGCTGTTCTGAGAAGTACAGTCATACAGAAAATCAGATTTTCAAAGTGATGTGCAGATTGTGCTTACAGCAGCTTTCCTGTGCCCAGTGGTATGGAAATAAACAATGATAATGTAAACATTGGGACATGCAGCTTGTGTCATTATTAAAATTACATGTGTTAATATGCAAATAGCTCCATATTGAAGAGATTGTGAAACAGAAGGGTTAAGCTCTGTGTCTGAACCTCGAAGTTGTTGCTCACTATCAACTAAAAACTGCGGGAAAAGATTCTCGGAATGAGATGTTCACCTTAGCAGTAAGTGAGCACAGAAGCACAGACCTTGAAGATATTTCTCATCTGCATTGCATTGTTCCTCTCCCCTTACACCCCCCCATACTTATCATGGTGAAGCAACAAAACAAGTCAGTATAAAGCTGCCAAATTTACCGTGTTGTGGTGCAAGTCATATTTTGTTTTAGTCCTCATCATCTTGCTCATGTTTTTCTTTTCCAGGCTTGTATGTCTGAGAATATTCTGGCTCCAATACATGAGTGATTTGAGGCTGGCAGTATTTTTTGTTTTGCTTTCTTATGTTCCACAAAAAATCGTCTTGCAGGAGAGGGATGATTTGTCCATGATGCTTTTAAAATCTTGAATGTGGTAATTTGTTGCTGCAGCTGTTAACGTGTTATAACTACGTTGTGAAACCTGTTTTGTATGTGCCTCTCCATACAAAGAGTATAAGCTTTCCTGTGAGTAATTGAGGATACTTTGCTAACATCTCTTTATGGGACCAGGTCCTGAGCTTAAGTTGAAGCAGAGACTGTTTTTCCTTGGATGCAGACAAGCTTATGCTTGGTTTCCATCAATGCATTTGGATTTTCTTTTGACTACAATGCAATACTTAAACAGTATAACTAATGTGCTCGGTCTTCCCAGAGTTCTAGGCAATTTAGGAAAATTGTTGTAGATACTGTCTTCTCAGTAGACAGTATATCTGTGCCCTATATCTGTGGATCTTTATTATTTCCTTCAAAAACTCTTTTCATGTCATATTTGTCATTGATTAAGCTGTTCTTATTTTTGAAATCCGTTTTTTGTCTTTTCTTTCTGCATGAAACCAGAGGCTTTTGTAGGTGCTGTAGGCAAATGAAATAAACGGAGTAGAGCAGATAATAGTCAAGAGTACATATAAAAAATGATTTCTAGATAAAATTATAAAAAACATACCATATTAAAATTAGTTCAAATTGAATGAAATGATGTAAAGGTATTTGTGCAAACTCTTTTAGGTAGTCTTGAAGCATTTCTTATTAGTTCATTGGTTAAAAGTGTCATAAGAACAGCCAAGATAAGGCTTGAGGGGATAGAGAAAGCCAATTGCTTTTAACAATTTATAGGCTGAATAGATCTAAATTTGTGAAGATTTTTAGAGGTGAGTGATTTTGAGTCTAAACTGAACAAATGAAGTTGAACTTGATAAATGAGCTTGAACTTGTAGTACTTTTGCAAAATGCAGAAGATAATCTCTTTAAAATAAATTACTTATGAATAAATCAAGATGTTGAAGTTGCAAAGGGTGAGAGATGATATAGCAGGGTAATTCTTCGACGAGGAAATTGTCTTGGAGACCTTTCTTTATAATATATAGAAGGCACATAGTAAGCATCACAAATGAGAAATATTTTAAATGTCAGATACTGATAAGATTGGAGAAAAGCAGTTGGCAAAAATCCTTGTATGGAGAGGTGCTGTGCTGTTTTAGGGCTAGTAAAAGGCAAATGCAGATTAAATTTAGATAAATGAAAAAGAATAGGCCTGCAAACAATAACACAGAAGGTAGAAGAAATATCAAATGAGATAATTATGCAGGATATCAGTTTACAAAGGAAAAAGGGTTGTGGGTAATATCCTGTCTGATTATAATACCCATAAAAGAGGGTAATTTCAGCCATCGTATGCCCCACAGGCTCCCTGTATAGATTGTGGAAGACAGCTCATTCCACAGGGGCAATCTGAGAACCTCTGTGAGTAGAGCCTGGCAGGTGCCTCACTGGGTCTTTAAATTGCTTTAAGAGTGCCAGTGGATTGCATACAGAGACAGTGTCCTAAATTTTAAGTAACTGAGGTAATGGTGCAGGTACCTGCCTGGCTTATCTCTGTGGATATTTCCAGTTACAAAATCAAAGGCTCGAATAAGAACAAATTCTTAATGTACAGCTGTTTTAACTACAAGTGAGCATTTCCATTATAGTGTTTCTCACAGACAAGCTTAAATGTCACTTCCACTACTGCTAATAGATTTCTAGATATCAATTTTTTTTTTCTCCAGCCGTTTTACATGCTCAAATATAATCCATATAATGAGGTATGTCCTGCAAGCTTAGGCTCTATTAGACCTCTGATCAGAAAGTCGGAGTTTGTTATACAAGGTTAGTGAGTTAAGAGGAAGATGAGATGAAACTAGATTGTGCCAATGAAAGGCTGGCATGTCTGTAAGAAGATGGGATTCCATACAAATACAAATAAAAGGGTGTTTATCTCCTGCAGAGAAAACTGGTAACTACCACATTTACAATCTAAAGAATGCCTGGAAAGTGGTATTACTCAGGAAAGAAAAAACTGTACATAGACAGCAAATCGGGTACAATCGTTTCTTTTTTGCATTCGTAGAATTACAGAATGGTTGAAGCTGGAAGTGACCTTAAAGATAACCTGTTTCCAGCCCCATGCCACGGGTGGGGTGCCTTTCACCAGCTTAAGCTGCCCAGGGCTCTGTCCAGCCTGGCCTTGAACACCTCCAGGGATGGGGCACTCACAGCTCTCTGGGCAGCTGTGCCAGTGCCTTACTGCCCTTATAGTGTAGAACGCCTTCCTGGTGTCTATTCTAAGTCTTTCTTCTTAGTTTAAAACCATCAGCCCTGGTTCTGTCATTACACACTCTGGCAGTAATTCAGTCCTCTGTGTGCATAATGTACAGTGAAATGCTTTATTAATTTTTTTTATCAAATTATCCGATACGTGTGCCATTGCAAGGCTTGCATATATGATTGCATGCTGGTATTCCAAAGTGATTAAAATATTTGTAAAGTTTCACATCTGAGAGAGAAATGTGTACTAAAAATCAGTTCAATAATAGAGATGCCATATCTTATTATATAATAGCTAACAGAAACATTGTTTATTTACTTTTTGATTGACAACAGTGAAACTACTGCAGTTCCATCTTTCTACCATAAGTGGGAATAAATGTGAAGAACAACAGAGCTCTGTGGTGCTATTATGTTTCAGCAAATTGAAGTTTTCAAAATGCCACTTCTGTTTCTCTCCAAAGGAGAAAAAAAAGCTGTTGATTGTGGAGAAAATAGCACGTTATATCTTTGGGAAAAATAATGTAAAAGTGTTTGAAAAGGAAAGATCAAAGATGTGGCAGTATTGTTAGAGCCATTGTGTGGATGCTCTGTTTGTACTGCTAAGGACTTATAGATGTTTTCATTTATGGGCGAGGAAACTGGAAATATGCAATATTGCTTTTTATGTTGCAGCTTCCCTGAGTTACTGTTTAATTGGTGCATTGAAAAATTTCTGCCAGTGGCTTTACAACTGAATCCTATAATGAAATGTCACTTCTTTTCTGAAAAATTTTACTTTCTCTTGATTAGTTGAAATATTAAATTTGCTTCTGTAAGTGAATCTATTGATTTTTAGCTTAATGTGTTGTAATAAAAAATACTCAAGTATGTTCTCAGTTGATAGATTCATAGGATGCTGGGCTGGTTTCTGTGCAGGCACTGGTGATGGATTTTTATTTGTTCCTCATGCATGAAGCAGGGAAGCCAGCAGTGGTACAGAAGGGAAATAAATACCTTGGTTCTGCTGGGGGGCAGTGCTTGCTGTTAAGATCTCCGCAAGTGTTTTTTACTGGGCCATCCAAGTCCCAGTAGGAGGGCATGAGCCTGTAACAAAATGGCACTGAAAGGCCCCTGGGCCCAAGTCTGCAAGCTCTATGGGGTGGTTACATCAATCATGGCTTGCTCTGCCTTGGGTGCTGCTTACTGCCTACATGTTAATGCTGCATTGCATGAGGAATAAGGTGCCCAATTAGTGTCATATGTTAACCTGTCCGATTGTAATTTAATGGTAATACAGGCAAGTGCAGCTCAGCTTCTGCTTCGTTTCATTAGTGGGTCATGGTTAGCCATGCTTGGTTGCTGACTATTGTAGCAGCACATTACCTAAGGTGATACCATTTCTTTCATATAAACAAAAGAAACCTGTGTGGGATGTGGAGGAAAGGCTAGCCTGTAGCAGAAGCAGTGTACAGGAATATGTAAAAGCAAAACCAGAGACAAGAACGTTTTGTTTCTTTTACGCAGTAATCAAGATCCTACTTGCTGTATTTTTCTACATCATTACATTCTCTTTCCACTGATTGCACTTGGTTGTCATTAATGCATAGAAAGAGTTTTCAACATAGCTGAAATTCGACAGAGGAAAACAAAAGATATCTCTGAATTATTTAAAAGGACATTTATAGATCAGCGAGTCAGAGGTTTCGGACTCAGATCACTGAAGTTAACACTAAAGCAAAGAGACTCGGAGTAAAAGCTTAATTACTGGCTTGTTAATGTTTCATTCAGTGCTTTGAGGAAAAAGTCAGTAATTTGTCGTTACTGTCGGTAGTTATTGCAGGAAACTACAAAACAAGGCTTTCACTTTCATTTCGGGGTTTCCCCACTGTGTGCTCTCTGGTCTGACAAATCAACTCCTTTTTATTTTGGGCTTTTCAACTGCAGAGTTATGGATGTAAAGCTCTTTTATCTGAAGAAAACTAATCAAGTTAGATGAATGTAGAAAAACACACTTTGAGAAGATCAGGCAAAAGGTTACTACGTAGTTGCAGTGCTGTAACTTGTTTTTTTTTGTTTGTTTTTTTCTTTCTCTCTTACCTCTTTCCAGCACTGCCTGTTCTCGTAGAAATTTATTTTTTTACAATGAGTTCTTCCTGACTGGACTATTAAATGATTGGTTGTGACACTGGCCATCTCTAAAATAAGTTTATGATGTTACTTGTAATGCTGTTACATCATATGAGAAGCAAATCAAATTTTTTAAGCTGTATTTTTTATAGAACTAAATCTGTTTCAGTCTTGGGTCTGAGGTGGATGAGAATGGCCACTCAAACAAAATTTCAGCTCAGATTCTAATTTCTCTGACTTCTGGAGGGTTTAAGACTCAGCCCACGCAGAACTCTTTGCAGACCAGAGCTTTCTGAGCAGATTTTTTATTTGAAAAGCTCATCTGGTTGGAAAACCCAAGCAACTTTTCATGCATTGGCATGTCTTAGCGAGCTCCTGCAGGTGAACTAGATGAAATCAAAGTTGGTGAGCAAAGCCGTGACAAGCATGCTCATTACAGTTGATTTTTCCAATTTCCCTGACTTTCAGAGTTGCAGGAGAATCAACTTCCAAATGTGAATTTTGTCAGTGTTTGCCACTCAAAATTGTTATCTTGTTTAGTTGATCTTAAAACTCAAAAAACAACAAAAACCACACCCCAATTTGTCTAGTAATGCTGCTACCCATACAGGAAATTCAGAGTTTTCTCTTTTACCACATCTGATAAAATCCTCTGAAGCCAATTGAGACTCTCCCAAGGCCATGAATATTGCGTGTCCCTGTGCCCTTCTCCATCTCATGATGACTGCAGCCTGTCATCCTCCCCACATCCATCATTGTGGTGTCTTGGGAAATCTGGCTTCTGAAATCTGCAGATTCATTAATAAGAAGTGCAAAAGAGTGGCTTGCAATGAACGGTAAAGCAGGAAGAACCCCTCAGTTGCCTCATTTACCAAGAAATTTGTGCCATTGATAGATTAGCCCTTGCTTAGCTTTCTTTTAGAGCACTGACCTCATCAGCTGGCAGGCACTATCAAACCATTTGTTGTGTCTCAGCCACCATTAACTTCCCTAACTAGCCCCTTCCATTCTGTAATCCCACGATGATCAAGAGGACCTTCCTGCTTAAATTTGAGATAATAAGCCAGATTATACTGAACATCTTTAATTGCTTTTGAAGAAGAAGGAAAAAGCTTTCCATGATTTCAGCCTCAAAGGCTTTGAAGTTTAAGGTAGACTATTCTAGAAAGGGAGGGAGTTTGAACCACCTCAGCACTATAAAGGCAGTCAAGAAGCGTTTTGGGGCAGCAGAGGACTCAGGCTACAGCAGCTGCTTTGATCAAAGCTAATTTTTGAAAGTCTGCGTTAAGTCTGCAGCCATTCATCTGTTTATGTTGTGATGCAGTATCAGTAATGAACAAAGCTAAAAGCTTGTTTTCCTTCTAATTGAAATCTCAGATGAAAAACACAATGAAAAATCCCTTTCACGGCTTTTTTTCTCCGACCAAATCTTTGCTTTATTATTTGGATTTTATAGTACTGCTGATAGATATTTCTGTTGTTACTGTTTGTCTCTTTTTTGCTTTTTCGTTTTTATTATCGCAGTGTTTCATTAAGGCATTTATCAGCTCCCTCACTTAAATGGTTCTAGCAGTCATCTGAAATTTACCCTGTGTCGTTACTACAAAAATGAAGGTTGAGTTGGCAGAGTTACAAAGTCCATGCTTGGTGATTGGGGTAAGCCTACCTCCACAAAATGGCACGATTTTAAAAAATGGCTTTAGCTTGACTGTTTTTGTCGTCCTATAATTGAAAATACAAAGCTCATGCTTTCTTTCAGACACGCGTAGAAACTGAGAACTTTCTTCTCAGAAAGTATGTAATAAAATGTACTTCTTCTGTAAGAGACTGATCTCAAGATCTGGCACTCTTGCAGATGCTCTATATTACATGAACTGTATTAAAGCTGCAGTGAGCAAGGCTGAGCTGTACTCTTTGGCTTGACCCTCTGGTTCTTAGGAGACTTGGTTGATGACAAGCTGTTCAAACTAGAGAAGTGGATGGGGATTGTCTGAATTTTTATTTCCTGCAAGTCTCTTAAGCTTCCGTATGTTCTAGTTCCATATCTGCAAACAGTTAGAAATGTATGAAATAAAAAGATTGACTAGTTTTTGTAAATATTTCCTGGGCAAAACTACAGCACATTAAATATAGGAGATTAAAAGTAAGTTTACTTATTTCTGGTCTTAGTTCATGGGCACATTCTCCATTCTCTCTGTACCATCTCAACATTTTCAAGTATTAATTAGATTTCTAGATGTTGAAAACATTTATAAATTTATAATCTTGCTCCCTTCCCCCCACCTTTCTAATAATGCTTTCATAGTATCTTTAATAATTTACATATCACTTAGATGCCAGTATCTGATAATGTCAGTATGCCCAATTCAGCTTCCAATGTCGTATGTTTCTGCACGGGACTACTGTAGTGAGAATATAAATTAAAGTTTCAGTTATATCTTTTTTTATGTTATTATTCACTAATGTTCTGAGGCAAAGAAATTCAAAACATGAGGAAAGCAGATCTGCTAACAAACCTGTTTGGGCTTTGTTAGGCTGTGGATAGACACATGAATATATTACATATGATTATCATAAAATTATGGCCTGGAAATTGAACAGTCATGCTGCTGCATTTTAGACAGTACATTTATAATAAGCTGTAATAAAGTAAACTCTTTGAGTGGATATAAGAATAGACATTTCTTGACAATCACAAACGTATGCTCAATTGGTGCTTTTGAAGCTCAATTTAACGAAGCAAACAGATTTCCTTGTAGTGTTAACACAATTGTTCTCAGTGGTGAATTTTGGTTTATGGGGGGGAAAGAAATCTTTAAGCATATGAAACTAGATGTTTGGGAGCTAAATGGAAGAAAAGCATGTGGTTCATAATGGCTGTCTTTTGAAAGCTCCATGTTGTTAAAAGTGGATTTGAAAGACTCACTTGCAATTACTTGCTACCTTGGATTCTAGTTTCAATTTCTTTTGGTTTATTCTGATATCATTTGGCATTTTTCAGAAAAAGCAGAAGAAATACCATTTCTAAGAATGTTTCAGAACCCAGATAAGCAATGACTAGAATTAGATCTAGGGCCAGATCCTGATAATGCTGGCATGAGTTAATTGAGCTTATGAAACTGCTCAGAGGTACATGACTTAGAAGGATAAGTTTGTAGAGCCTGGGTGCAAATGAATAGCAAAAGATGCTATCTGACTGAGAAAAGTAGTTTTTCTGCCGATGGCACAGGCTGATTGGAAGCTTCTGATAGCGCAACTGTGGGGCTTCTCTGTGCAGACCCATCCATGGGGGGTACAGCAACAAGCCACGGAGCTCCTTGTAGAGGGAGATGTGCAGATAGAACGAGATTAAAATCAGCTCCTGCAGTACTTAACAACTTGGATACCGAGAAAAGATGAAAAACAGTCATACGAGAAAGTATGCTGTAAAATCTAGGTATGATAAACACAAACATTTGCTCAGAGAGCTGTGATTAGAGTCCAACATGCAAAAGAGAAAAATGTCAGAATAAACTTCTTCATCCTGACCCTGTCACCTCGGTTCTCTGTCTTATTCTGAAGTACAGAAATAATGTTGCCAAAGACTGTACGACAGTGAAAGCATAGCTTTGCCTCTGGAAGATATGTTATGGGTTTTTTTAATAATAAATTATTAAAGCAATCTCAGCTGCTCTTGTGTTGCAGGATTTCTTGGTAGCATGACTGTAAGTACCTGAGGGATAATTACAGTAAGGTTTAGAGAACCAAATGGGGGGTAAATGCTTTCCCTGGTGTGTGACTGCAAGCCATCTCTCTCAGTTTCCCCATTTCCAAGCTGAGAATAGTAAGCATTATGAAATTAATAATTTATGAATGAGGTAAGTGTTGTTTTCAAAGTATATTCTTTATGATCAGTGCGTAACTCGTGTCTGGATCTTTGTTTCTTAGCATGCAGAGCTCTTTGCTTGGAGCTGTCTCCTTTTTGCAAAATCAGTTTGTGTGTGTAAAACACAAATCAAGGCTAAGGCTGGTGTTCACAAATTAGCTCACATTAAGCAGGAATACAGTCCTCAAAATACTCCAGGCTGTGGGTGAAGTATTTCCTTCTGGAATCATTGCTGCACGCAATTACAGCTTTTCAATCAACTCGCACATACACGTGCTGGTTTAGCCAACTGTGTCTTCTCCTCTTACCATCCTTGTGGGGATAGCTTTTTTCAGAAACATCAAGAGGATTCCTTATCTTTCAGTGTTTTTTGGTTGTTGTTTTTTTTTTTTTTTCTGTGAACATGCTCAACAATTCTGTGATTTCTGGGGTATTTTCTACCTCTTTGTGTGCAACTGCCTGTTTTTCTTAGATACTTAGGCAGATGTTCCCTAGTTTCAGCATGGATGATGGGTTAATGGTTTATTATTATTATTCCCGATATACCATATCCAAGCTGGTTGTCTCTGGCCTCCACAAAGTTCTTCCAAGTGTTTGTGGTGGAGTGTTCTTTTTACCTCTTTCTCCAAATTCATGAGCTGCAGAGCAGGTGAGGTTCTGTTTGCAGAAAGTATGCATCCTCTGTGAGTACCTTCACATTGAGGTTTTCCTTGAGAGCTCCTTTACTGCTTTCACACTGCCTGGGTGTTCACTGCAGTTCCCCAGTCTCCTAAAGGTTTTCCTCATCTGTCAGTGCAGACTTCCACTTGCTGCTTTAATAACTTCCATAACTGTAGTCATGGACTCATCGCAGTGGAGGTATGCCAAGTCTTTAGAACAGAATTCTTCTGTTTCTCTGTTTCTACAGAAGACATACAGAGACATCTATTTTTTCTTTAATGCAGAAACCTCTGCTGATGAGGGTGCTGGAGCAAGGCCAATTGGCTATTTATCTGGGAAGCCTACTATTTATTACTTTATTTCATTTAACTCTTCAGCACCTGCGGACACTCAGATCACTGCTTCCCATTCATGGCAATAATTAAAAGAAAATAGGTTTCTGAAAGCTTTAAAGTTCCCTCAGGACTTAGGTGGAGGAAGGTCAGCAGCTCTGTGAGATTCCTGAGTTATAATGCCTGAAGCTGCGGACAGTTTATAGGTTTGCTATGGCTGACCAGGTTTTCCCATTGAGTTAAATAGAAAGTATACAAAAAGGTCCACATCTTGAAGTATATATCATTGAGAAGCAAAACATTTGTGCAGATGTACTCCCACATCATGGTCTTAGCAGCTACAAGGAGGGTCTGCTTTTTGTAGTACCCATATTTCTCTGAGAGTCCCAAACAAAGCTCATTGGTGTCTTACAGATAGTTCAGATGGTGTTAGAGGGTCAGGTGTACAGGAGACCTTCCAGGATACATTAAGAAATCTATTACCAGCTGGCACAGAAATCATTAAGCTTGTAATATCTCTGATAAGAGGAAGTTTTCTTATTCCTGATGTTTCCATCAATCAGTTGCCAGGAAAACCCCAGGCTCCAACCCGTTATGTGGCAGATAATGGTATCTATATTTGAAATTACATACAGTATTTTTCCAAATAATCTCTTATATGTTAAGAGAAAGGAGTAAATCATAAACTGAGTACTAGACATTGGAAGCCAATAAGAAATAAATTCTACAACTCGGCAAAGCCACGGTCTTGTGATTTTTGAATGAATTTTCTCTTTGGTATATTTCTTGATTTTCCAGCACTTGATGTTGGCGGTGTGATTTAATGTGGTGTGAACAAAAACATTAAATTTTTTATATTTCTTAATGTTCCTTTCCAGGAATGAGATCTCAAAACTGGAGCGTTTCCATTCCCTATGTACACAAGAAACAGCCTAGTTACGCTTTGAAGACTTCTTTAATATTAAATAAATATATCAACTGCATTGTGTTTACCCAAGCTGATAACTATTTGTTGGGTAGTATATTACTTAAACATAGTGATTGTGTGTCCTTTTAATTTAGCAAAAGAATTGAGTTACCAGTGCTGTTGTTTTACTTTTGACGCATCTATGGTTTTGATAAAACAATCTCTTGAATCATATTAAGAAATGGATATTAAATTATGTTATGAAGTCTGTTCTGGCATGAACAAAAATGAGGCGGTTTACTTAACTGATGAATTTCTGCCAGTTGACAGTGCTAATATTGTTGTGTACATTAATGGTATGAACAGGCACTTAGTTACCATCTCTTGTATTTTTATAATTCTTAGAGAATGCTTAATTTAACTGTGGAGAACGTGGGAAACTTCACATGAAAGGAGAAAAAAGTTCTTTAGAAGCATCTGAACAAGCTGTCCAAGCATTAGGAAGAAGTTCTGAAGGAACAACTTCCAGTCTTTGGCTTTCAAAAATGCCTCATTTTGGGTTTGGCTTTTTTAGTTACACCATCAGAAGCTCTTCATTTTGTTATTGTTGCTTCTCTCTCTCTTTCTCATTCTGTCTCATCCTGTTTCTTCAAGATGTTGTGACCTCTCTTCACTTCATCCAGTCCCCATGTGATTGTTCCTTTCGTTCACTGAGTGTTGTCACTGCTTCTTCCACGCCTTCAGATGATGCCCCCACTGCTATGGAGTCACAGGAACCATGGACTAGTTAATTCTGTTGTCTAGGTCATTCCACATTGCTTGACAAGTTTAGAAACAATGTCTGCAATACTACACCAGGCAGTTACAGCTCTTGAGAGTAAAAGAGAAGTCAGGATTTCAGACATGCTATTCTGCTAGCAAGGTTTTATTTCCTAAACTGTAATCTCTGGCTAGATGTACCTCAATACCCTCAGGACAGCAAAGCTTGTGAATCTCATGTTCTTGGACAGTTGTTAGAAAAATGTGGTATAGCATTTGCAGAATGGCTGCTTAGGGAAAGGTGGGCTCCAGTTCTCCTGCAGGAGAAGGCAAGGATGGGAAGCAACCCAGGAGCTTCTCCCTTGTGTACATAAAGCCAACCATTTCTTTTGGGATGTGCTTCTTTGGCTTCAGCTCTGAGAATGGATCTTAATGGAGAAAAGTTAGTTATCAGGGAGGAGGAATTACTCTCTGGACCTTATTTGGCAACTCTGAACTTCTTTTGAAACAGACAGATGGTACATTTGAGCATAATTGAAAAAGATTGCCTCCACTGCACACGTAGCTCTTCAAAAAAAAAAAAAAAGAAAGAAAGAAAGAAAAAGCAGATTCAATAGAATACATGTAGGATCTATCTTGCTTGTATGTTCTAATTCCTTATTTAATTTTCTGTTTAGAAATAAAGTTCTTTTTAATTCTTAGTATTTCAATTGCTGCTTTTTCTCACTTATTCTCTCATGAAAGTTAACATTTTCTGTGTGTACTGTTATGATCTTTTCTTCTGGGATCTCACAAACAGGCTGATAATTTTGCATGTGGAATAAGCAATAGAAATAGGTGCATCAAAGAACAATTTTCATTCAATAAATGTTTGGTAATAGAGGGGAAAGTGCAACAAAAAGGCATTTAAAGAGAGAAAAGATTGGAAATAGAATATGTTCACATTTTGCTTACAAACATCACTATCTTTTAAGTGGACAATTTACTGAGATGAAATCATTAAAATTGCTTCATAAAAAACATGTATATAGAAACAAGCCTTCTTTCAGTCAAGTTTCCATTTATCTAGAAACTGATTTTTTTTTTCTTTCAAAAGAACTCGAATATGAGGAAAGTAGATGAATTTGTAAAGATTATCCATTGTTAAAACAGTTTCTGTAATATTAACTGTCTCAAATTCTCATTGATAACCCTTATATAATGTAGCAGCTTGCCCAGGAAGTTTATGCTCCTTAGGAAGTAAGGATGATGAAACTGAGCATAGAATCATAGAATTGCTCAGGTTGGAAAAGACCTTCAAGATCATCAAGTCCAACCACAACCTTCCGCTAAATCATGTCCCTGAGCACCACAACTAAATGGTTTCTGAACACATCCAAGGATGGTGACTCAACCACCTCCCTGGGGAACCTGTTCCTTTCTGTAAAGAAGTTTTTCCTGATATCCAACTTAAACAATAAGATCTCCCCTCAGCCTCCTCTTCCCTGGACTAAACATCCGCAGTTCCTTCAGACTCTCCTCGTAGGCCATATTCTCCAAGCCCTTCACAAACCTTGTTGCCTTTCTTTGGACCTGCTCCAGCACCTCCATGTCCTTTCTGTACTGAGGTGCCCAAAACTGAACACAGTACTTGAGGTGAGGCCTCACCAGTGCCAAGTACAGGGGCAGGATCACTTCCCTAGTCCTGCTCAAGACCATTTCTGATACAAGCCAAGATGCCATTGACCTTCTTGGCCACCTGGGCACACTGCTGGCTCATATTCAGCTGACTGTCTATTAGTACACCAAGGTCCCTTTCCATCAGGCAGCTTTCCAGACACACCTCCCCAAGCCTGTAGGGTTGCCTGGGGTTGTTGTGACCAAAAGGCAGGACCGGACGCTTGGCCCTATTGGAGGTCATACAGTTAACCTTGGCCCATCAATCCAATCTATCCAGGTCCCTTTGTAATGCCTTTCCCCCGTCAGGCAGATCAACACTCCCTCCCAACTTGGTGTCCTCTGCAAACATACTGAGGGTGCACTCAGTCCCCTCGTCAAGATTGTTAATAAAGATGTTAAATAGAAGCAGATGCATGAGTGCAGTTTTAAAAGAAAATGCACATGTGTTAATTAAAAGAAAGACTGGCTCAGCAGATTAAATTATGGCTCAATCTGATCAACAAGTACAGTGTAGAGATGCACAGGAAAACCTCGTCTATTGGTAACATCATAACATGCTGCCATTTTTACAGGACTAGAGTTAGCTATATTCACTGTAAATGATTTTTTCCTCTTTTTCAG
Organism: Phasianus colchicus; assembly: GCF_987193195.1. Classification (NCBI taxonomy): domain Eukaryota; kingdom Metazoa; phylum Chordata; class Aves; order Galliformes; family Phasianidae; genus Phasianus; species Phasianus colchicus. The sequence continues at coordinate 75,710,304 of NC_143437.1, forward strand.
CTGGATATATTGTTTTTTCACATCTTGCCCTAAGTTAATATAAAACATGGCTGCATGTAAAAATGGTGCTGTGATTCATCTCAAAATGGCTTGGTTAGTCTGCTCAGGGAGGTGATTTAGTATGTTAGATATTTCACTTTTTTAATATATCTTGATTTTTCTCTGAAAATAGGGAATGGAGGGAGACTAAGGGAAAAAAAAACAAAATTTTTCATTCTCGAACAGCAAAAATGATGGTGGTAGTGGGAAGCCTTTCTTGGCAGGGACAGGCAGATAGCTGAAGGATGGTCTGTGTTGTATCTAGCCTAACTTGCAGAGCTGTTGATAAAGAGGAGGTGCAGCTCTTGCTCACTTTTTCCTATCACATCTGAAAATCTAGCAGTGGGGTAGTGAATCACCATCCAAGAGGAAGCTAATCTGTATTTTTGGCAAGTAATTTCTGTTGGGCAAGCAGGCTGGTTCCAGATAACCAGAGTAGATGCAAGCAGGAACAGCAAGTATTCTGCTCTTCTGGGGAGGAAGGCAATCCATGTGTAAGCTGGTGACTGTCCATTCCATGACACATTTGTGGCCCTGACCTCTGGTCCTGATGCACCCCACCTTCATCAGCCTCATATCATAAGACTAAGAACTGCCATCCTTCCTGAGATGCTTCTCCCATTTCTCTGAAGCTGGAGGAAGTGCTTTCCAAGAAGAGAAATTACAGTGCATTATTTAGTTGCTCCTACAGGCTGTATTACTTAAGGGGAAAAAGAGCTGAGCCTACGCAAAGGAAGAACTGAGAAGGCACCGTTCTGAGCAGCTCAGAGTGAATTCCAAAAGAGAAGGAAATTCAAGACAGTTCCATTTTAAAGCTAAAATACCAGAAAGCAGCATCCAGGTGATAGTAGATGTAGAGTGTGAATTTTAGATACAAGGATCATTGTGTGCTTGTTTAGTCCAGTGCATAGAAAGTACAATGTAGAAGTCTACTAAGATACAACAATAGCTGAATTTAGTAGAAAAGTATTTTTAATGCTGAAAAATGTGCTATGCTCAGAGCACTTGCAGTCTTGATCAAATGTCTGCAATTTGCTGAAACTTGTATGTAATTCTATAAGACTAAGATTGCTTAAAATACAGGGATCAGTATGTGCTGTATTTCTTTCTTTGTAAAATAATGACTACAGCTTGCAATTGTTAAAGACTATGATCTCCATATTCAACTCAGTGCTTTGGCAGGTGTTCATATTTTGTAGAAAGATCTGTCTCCTAGATTGCTAATGAATGGCCAAGCAAATATCTAGATAGTTAATAATACTGCTTAATTGCTACAGTCAAATAGAGCTGCCATCTAATTTATTGCTATTCTAAGCATCCAAACACTAGAAGAATGATAAACCATGAGAAAGCCATAGAGATTGTTATTTAGTTGAAGTCATTGCCTGCAGTTTTGTGTATTTCTCTCCCTGGCAGGTGATCCTTCTAACATTTTCCTGCTTTGGCAGAAAATCAGTTGCATGGCCATACCCCCCACTGTCCCCATTGCCACTGGGCAGCTGCTTTCAAAGTAATATACCTTCCCAAGTTACCACGCAGCCAAGTGTGTATATACAGTGTGCTAGAAAAGAATGGTGTGTTTTCCTGAATATGGAACGGGAGTATGTCCTGTGAGCATGTGTCAGTCAAATGTCTGGACTGCATTTGGCTTTTCAGCATGGGTGTGAAGAACTAAGGTGCTGTGCAGAGAGTGCTACAAAGACTGTCAACCTGGGTTATTGGGTAACTTTATCCAGGTGATCATCAGCAGATTTCACTTAAGGAATAAATGGTTTTAGAAGAAAGCTCTTTACAAGTGATGGAATGAAGAAACGAATAATTCATGATTTGGAAACCTAGCTCTGCAAATCCTATAATGTAAAAGGCCTCAGCTGTAAGCAGGTTTAACAGAATTGTCTTACAGTGTGATTTTTACTTGACAAGTAAAATTCCAGAGTTTTCTGTCCAGGACTGAACAGAAATACTCAGCATAAATGCCAAGCAAAATGTTATGGTTCTCCTTATCAAAGGACAAGATCTGTACTGTGCAGCGTAGGAGGACTCAGTTCATGCAAAAGACCTTTCATTAATTAATTGCCTTTATCCGAAAATTAATGGAAAACTGGTTCATGGGCTGTTCTACTGTATGTGCTATTAAGCTGCCTGCAGTTACTGCCTTTTTCAAACCTGCATCCTCAACAGAAGTAAATCCCCATATAGACCACAGAGGTGAGGAATTATGCTAACGAATTGAAATAACCACTGCACTTAAGTGAAGATGCAGAATCCGAAGTGTTGTGTTACACTGTAGAGCTTTCAGTTGGTAAACTGCAGCAAACTAAGCGCAGCTAGCAGTTGAATACAGCTCTATACTTATGAAGAGGCTCTTTGAAACAAAGTGAAATATATGGGTAAAGTTGTTAAAGCATTAGATAAGGTTCTCTGGTTACCATGGTTACTTGAAATTTTTTGCATTGTGTCATAGATTAGGATGCATAGGATGAAGTAGTCAAAACAAATAGGAAGGCCAGAGCATGTAAACTACATTTCCAGATCACACAGCATTGCCAAATAGAAAGACAGAGAGCTCAGGGTGTTGATTACTGACAATTCTAAGAATCAGTGCAACGAGGCCTGAAAAATAGTCAGAACCTATGTGATTTGAAGTCATGCAGTACTTTGGAGTTATTTTAATTTTTAAATGCAAATGAAGTTAAAAGAAAAATCCTCAGTAAAGTTAAGAGTAGAATGATTTTCCACAAGCTTTTCCTCATACTGAAATCTGACATTTGGCTTTGAGACTTTCAACGAAGAAGGCTGACGAAACATGGATAATACATTTTGTGCACTTCAGCTGGCAGTAGTGCTTACACTGGAAGCAGTTTATTCCCATAGAAACCTATTTGCATTTGGGCCAGAACTGACTTTTTTTTGCCTCTGTTAGAGTTGCTGGTGTTTTAGTATAATATAATTGCTGTATATTGACAGCAGATTTGAAAAGTGTTTTTAAAATGTTGAGTAGCCGAGTCTATATGTAACAGAAGTGGAGTCTGCAGTTTTTCTGTGTAAGATGTTACTAAAAAATGAAGGGCAAAAGTGAAATACATGTTTATCCCCACCTGTTGTTTTATTGTGTTTTTTTTTTAAACAGGTGACAAAAGAACTGAAACAGTATGACAACAAAATCATAGAGTGCAAGTTTGAGAACAACAGCTGGGTCTTCATGAGACAGAGAATAGACAAAAGCTTTCCAAATGCCTACAGCACTGCCATGGGTGAGTGGAATAATACACTTCAAAACATTCTCAGGCTCAAATTTGGATTTCTTAATTGTGTTTTAGTTCAAGGAGGAAAGGTGTCCTGGACTTTCTTTTTCTGTTTGAGGTACCTGTAGAAGTCATTTTTGTTCTTCTTGTCATCCCACGCCAAGTTTAGTTCAAGATGGGCCGTGGCTTTCTTGACCCCATCCCTACACAGCCTAGCAGCTTCCTTATACTCTTCCCACACTACCCATCTCTGTTTCCACTGCCTGTGCCTTTTCCTCTTGCTTTTCAGTTTGACCAGTTTGTTCCTGGTTTGGCCATGCTGGTCTCTTGCCTTCATTTCCTGACTTGCTACACCTGAGGATGGAGAGCTCTTGCATGCTAAGGAAAACTTCCTTAAAGATTTGCCAGATCTGCTCTGACCCTTATTCATGAGGACAGTTTCCCAGGGTGTTTTGCTGACTAACTCCCTGAAGAGGTGGAAGTTAGCTTTCCTAAAATGTAGCATCCTAATTTTACTCTTTGCCTGTCTCATATCCCTCTGGAGCATGAACTCTACCATAGCATGGTCACTACAGCCCAGGCAGCCTCCAATGTAACCAATCTGTTCACTTGCACTGGTGAGCAGGTCCAGTTTTGCATCCCTCCTGGTGGGACCTTCAATTACTTGACTAAGGAAGTTATCCTTAATGAATTCCAGGAGCCTCTTGGATTGCCTACACCTCGCTGTGCTACTTTCCCAGCAGATGTCTGAGTGGTTGAACTCCCCCAGCAGGACAAGCGCTTGCATTTGCAATGCCTCCTGCAGCTGGAGGTAGAAGGCCTCACTGATGGGCTTTGCTTGATTGGTGGCCTTTATTAGACGCCAATCACAAGGTTTCCTTTGCTACCTTGATCTCTAACCAGCACCCATAAGCTTTCAACTACCTTATGTCTGTTCTTTAAGGACAGCTCTTCACATTCTATTCCTTTCCTGATGTAGATAGCAAGATTCACTCCTCTCCTTCCTCACCACACTCCAATCATGGAAATCATCCCACCATCACAATGCTTTTTGACAGCTGAGGTCTCATACTGTGAAACTTCTGAAATACCTTTTCACCAGAAATAAGCATAATAAAAAATATTTCCAGTATGATGTCTTACTAATTGTAAATGCTGTCAATGATTCTGAAATTCTGCAGGAAAAAATCTTTCAGAGTCAGAAAGTTGTATACTAAGTGTTATTTGTAAAAAAAAAAAAGCTATGTTAGAAGTAAATTTCAGGGAGTCTTAATGTTGTTTAGTAATGAAAAAGCCAACAGATATTTTTTTTTTCCATGAAGTTGCATACATACTGTGTTTTGTCCTTATATGCCATACGTTATCTTCTCAACGTTATGTATATTTCCAAGAGAATTACAGTATTTGTCCTTAATTTCTTGCTTTTTTGTTCTGTTTTCTGGGCTACCTCCCCAGTCTCTAGGGAGGACTAATCAGAGGAGTATAAAGTTGCATACAAAAAGCACTGAAAATACTCACAGAATCATCTGGGTTGAAAAAGACCTTCCAACATCACCAATTCAATATTAAGCCAATCTTGTTTTAAAATGTTAGAATTTGGTTGGTGTTTTAAGGCCAGGTCTCACAAGGTGTTTGTTGCTGCTGTTTTACTTGTTGCTTGCCTCACTGGGAAATTTGGTCATAGAATCAGAGAATATCCCAACTTAGAAGGGACCCATAAAGATCCTGGCTCCAGACACCACCACCCAAAAACCAGACCATACGTTTGAGAGCTTTGTCCAGACGCTTTTTGAATGAACTCCAGCAGCTTGGGGCTGTGACCGTTTCCTGGCCATTGTATAGTTCTGCATGCAGCAATATTTACATGCACACAGACACATACACATGCCCATTTTTGTTTCAAAAGAGATGGATGCCCACTGTGGCAGCAGTGCTTTGCTGTCTAGGGCACAGCCTGACTCCTGACAGAGCAGGCTTGTGCAAGTAGGTGTTTAAGTGGCTGACTGCTCAAGCCAAATTACGTTGTTTATTTTGAACAGAGGGGTTCAAAATATTGAAGTGCAATGAATACTGTTACAAATCAGTTTAGTAAATTCACAACATGTTCTTTGTTCCCAGCTGTATGCAATAGCATCCAGAACCCGGTCACAAAGGAGATACTATTTGAGTTCATCGACAGGTGTATGGCAGCTTCTCAGGGACAGACGTGGAAGCACCACCTCGACCCCGACACTGAACTGATGCCACCCCCACCACCCAAAAGGCCCCGCACCATCACATAGGCCTCATGAGGCACAGAGGGTGGCATTTACGCTGCTGCAGAAGGTGAAGTGCAAGTGCGAGGGCTGGGAAAAGAAACACCTGAATTGCTGTAAATATCTAGGTGTGGTTTCTTTGGTTTTGTTTTTCCAAATTCCACATCATGGATGGACATTGTTTCGTAACTGAGAAGTTCAACCTTACCTTCTGATATTTGAAGATGAAATTTCCAAAGGTATAGACAAGAACAGTACAGTGGAATCAAGGGAAGGCTGCCTTGTTTATATACGGATATCTTTTCACCTTTAATTTATAATGTCAGCAACCTGGAACTGCAAAAATACTGGAATGCCGTACTTTTTAGAAGCTGTGTTTAAAAAAAGAAAAAGTGTTGCTTTTTTCTTAACGATTATCGTTATTCAACTGGTTGCGGTTTGTCACCCATAGTATAATTTATCATAGTTTCCCTGCATTTCTGAGACTTGTGTTTAACAGCAAACAGCAATGTTGTTTCTGCGCTGTGTTGGCTGACAACTAAGCCTTCTTAGGCTAAAATCCACTAATTTTAAAATTAGCTGGGTTTTTGTTGTTGAAATATTAAAGAGGTGAATCCCTCTTGTAAATAGCATCCTTTTGAAAAGAAGTGTTTTGAGTGTTTTGTTGTTTTTTTGTTTGTTTGTTTTTTGGTTGGTTTTTTTTTTTTTTTTTTTTTGCTGTTTGAACCTAACACACCAAATGTATAGTGGGCTGATTTTAGCTTTGCCTTGAAGTTCCTCTGTAGATAAGAAAATCATTAAATCTTTAGTATTAAGGTCTCTGTTCCAAGACCGTCTCTAGTACAGGGCTCAGTTCTCCACAGTGATACCATTGTAAATATTACTGAAAAGTACACTTTGCTGTGATATGCAAGAGTAATAACCAGTGCTAATAATGATGTCTCAGATCCAGGCGCACTATGGCAAAAGAAACGCCAGACAGCTCCTTCATGAAGGAGAAGGCAGTTCCATGTGAGAGACCCATGCCTTAGGGCAGATGTCCTGGCTGGGATGGTTGCAGGGCAAAGATGAACCCTGCATGGTGTGGATGGGGTTGGCTGTCCTGTGACACTGTGTAAAGCCACTGGCTGACTTCCCTTCATACGGCATGAAGGAGCCGTATTATTGGTACCCAGTGGCTCTCTTGTCAGCTATCCATAGCACTGACTGTGAGAAGCTGTGTTCTGGTTGTCTCATGGAGAAGCTGGTCTGAGCTGAAACCAAACGATCACAGATTTTAAAGTTTACTGTGAATTTAACAAACAGGGATCTGATTGGTTGTTTCTGTAGTTCACTGAGCATGTCAAGACAAGTCATCCATTCATCCAGCAAGATCTGTAAAGACCATTGCTTTGTTACAGCTAAAATATATTCAATGAGTTTTAATCTTTGGAAGCAAAATTAACTCCTTCAGTGTATTTTTTTCCATAAGAAAACTTTAGGACTATGCGTTGTGGTTGCTTCACTGTTTCAATCCATTGTGTAAATGCACATGGCATCGCTCAGATGGCATTCCTAGCATCTCTTTCTGGGATATTCTACACATGTCTCAGAAAACTGAAGGAGATAATAAGCTACTTTTTTTTACTGTGGTAAAACTTGAGGGGAAAAAATGTGTTCATCAAAGCTCTGTACATAGTTTCTGCATATTGTCTATAGAAAAGATATAATATCACCTATGCAAGGTTGCAAAATGATCTCCTAAGAAGAGCCTTATGAAGTTGATGTGAAAACCTATGCATCCTCTGCGCATCTTGCATTGAAACACACAGTTAAATATTTCTTCACGTAGTAAAAAGATTTCCCCCTCCATGAAACTCATCATTAAGATTGTCATAACAAACTTCTTGTCACCAATCTTCATGGTTCTACGGCAATTCTAACTTATAAGATGACTGCAGCCTTTTAAATGAGTTATTGCATTTCATTCTTTTAAGGTTTGTCCAAGCTGTCTCCTTCTTTCTCCTTCTCAGCATTGCTTCTTGTATTTCAACAAGACCTAGCGTCTGGTTTTCCTTTTACGTTAGAGCTGCAGGAATCAAGCTGCAGCTCTCCTCCATGTGCATTCCGCCAAGCTCGTGAATGTGCTGTGGCCCTTGTGTTTGGACTGTGTCTTTTTTCGCACTCCTCTTGAAATGGATGTTTTGAAAGAGCGGTGACTGAGGAAGTTCAGAGCTCCGCATTCATATTCGATTATAGAACTATCCTTGCACTACGACCTGTAGCATTTTAGAGAGGTCAATTTGCTTTGCTTTTTGGGAAGAGGAATCTACTGAGCAAGGGTTGAATGAAGAACCTGATGAAAACAAATGGAATTTCACTTGGACCAGTTGGGTTTCATGCTATGAAAAGTGCAAACTTCCTTTGTCTGCTACTAGAAATTTAAGACTGAAGCAAAGAAGAGTCTGTTCCAGGAAAATAATAATAATTTTTTTAAAAAAACCTAACTTGTCTATTCTTTGGTGTACAGCATGTTTCCATCCACTGTTTCGTCATTTGTTAAATATATAATTAAAATTTGGTTTCAGTGAAGTTTCCAAAAAATGTAAGTACATTCCTCTACAAACTGTATTAAGTATTTTAATAAAGTCAATGGTTTAAAATACTTCTGCTAAGGATGTGTTTACTTTTGATGCCTTGTGCTGTCCCAGCACTGGTTCAAGCACCAGAATACTGTGGTGTTATTACTCTTCAGTCCTCCACAAGACAGTTCTTCATGTTTTTCAGAGCTCAGTGGCCCTTCTCTTAGGTAGGAGCCTCTCAGTGGTGGCCACAATCTGTTACGCCATTTTTAAGTACAATTTGCTTTCCCTGCTGCTGGAACCAGAAGAAGACCAGAAGATGCATGAAGTACATACTTTATGACAAGCTAACATTATGTAGCTTCACCAAGTCAGTGTTAAGAATGCAACTGGATGAGAAGTTGTGCAAGAGGCAGCAGGAGCAGTCTTCCTTGGTTGTTTGTCACCAACCTGGCCTTGAAGCTTGTAGCTCACCTGCTTGGACAGCTCCTGGACTTGTGTTGTAAAAGGGCTGGTTTCTGATTCAGGATTCTTCTTTCAGGAACTAGAAATGCCATCTTGGTGTTTGAACTTGCCTTTTAATTAAGGTTCTGCCTCCACTACTGATATGCTGCTCTGCTAATGGATGTGTTACTTTTGCACTTCCTGTGGTACCTCTCAACCATTTCTGGTTCTCTGGTGTTGGAGTGTGAATCCCAAACTGCATCTGACATTTGAACGCACCTGAAGAATACTATAACTGTTTCAGTCCCTGTTCAGCACTCCTCTCTGTTTGCATTAAGGAGATAGGTTGCCATGCCTGGCCAGCACGTCGCACTGTGCGGTTTGTGTTCGCTTACTTGTTCATACGAGCGGTCCTTCAGCATCCCCACTCAATCAGTGCAACAACTCATCAGTTTTCTGCCTATGAGATGTGACTTGTATTTGCATAATGTGTAATGCATAATTGTATCTCATGACCCAGGAGTATTTACAAATGCTTTGGCACAGAACGTTCATCTCCTAGGATTCATCTGCAGGCAGTGGAGAGAATGAGAGCAGAAGTTCAATTTGTGCCTCCTGCAATGTCTGGTGTCTCTGCAGAGCCTCCCCCATCAATTCTTTTTTGAATCGATATACTCTGTATCCTTTTCACATTACCCCCCTGTACTATTAGGATTTTCTGAGCACAGAATTAAAAATTTTATTGAGAGTAAATTTTGAGGTATCAAAATTACTGCAGTGTTCAATCAAATTTACAATCTCATTAAAAGTATTGAACTATTTGGTCAAGAGCTACTTATTTTCCATAGATGCTATTGTGTCCCTTGGGACATCTTTAGTCAAATCCTTAATCCCAGAAATTCTGTTGCATGAGACTGTTTGGCTGAAATGCCTGAAATGGGCAGATTGCTTCCGCCCCTCTTTGCGGTGGCATAGGGTCTTCCCTGTGATTCTTGTTTGGAGGCTCCTCACAGTCCAAAAATCACAAACCCAGTGGAGATTAGATTTATTTATTATTTATTGTTTCCACTGTCAAATTTCTATGGTCCGCTCATAGAGGTTGCCCTTCAAGCACATGATCCTCTGTGTTGTGCCCACTGCCTGCTTTTCAAGTTGGCCTGTTGCCATGTATGAGGCCATGAGACCACATCCACATTCCACGAGGGCATTACTGTGCTCAGCCCCTATGTGCTCATCCTCACACCCTGCCAGATTGAAGATTAAGCGTTTGAGGGATAGCACAGTGCCTCCAATGCTGCTTGCACAAGGAAATCAAAGCCACATCTACCAGCTGGGACAATATCTATAATAGGAGTAAGGACTCTTCCCTCCTTTCATCCGTCATGACCCTGGCCTCCCTGTTTCATGTACAAAGGTAGGTCATACTCCATGCACTGACTTCTGGATAGATGAGTTAATGTGAGCAGTGGGAACAGAGGCTGGCATTCTTTCTGTTTTCTCTGGTGAGATCCCACTGGCCACCTCAACAAGCTGAATGCAGTGGAGGCTGGAGATCGCTTCAGACATTTACAACACTATTTTCCTCTACTCAGGCTCATGTTAATCTGGTTTATTTCAATCCATAGGCAGTGGTCAGAGAGTACTTGAACATGCTGTAATGAACACAAGTGAGAAAATTCCAATGGCGGTGCTGCATCCATGGGTACAGAGGGGTGCTCAAGATGCTCAATGGACTCTTGGAGGAGAATAATCTTGTGTTCCGCTGAGGCAAAAAATAAAATGTAAGTGCAAACCATTTGCACTTCATTTGGAAAACACTGGAGTAAAAGTAAGAAAAAAAACAAATCAAATCACAGTCAAGTTGACTCCCATGATAGGGATTTATTTAATGAGAAATACTGTTCATGCCCCTTTCTCCCTCCCCTCTCTCCTCCCTCAGTATCTTTGTGTCTGTTTGACTAGCAGAATGCACACAATTTGGGTTCAGAAGCATTCATCTATCATACTTGGAGAAAATTAAATTTTGATTAACTCTTATGCTCAGAATTTTCTGTAATGCTGAGGAGGCGATAAGGTTATCATGTTAAATGGGTCTGTATGAATGCTGTGTGTAACACTGAAGGAATAGAACTTTGTTATTATCAAGACGTACTTCAAAGAGTTTCTCAACTAATTTGATTATCACGAGAGGGGAAATTTTAATCCAAATTAAAAAAAAAAAAATCCTTTAAAAAAAAACGTAGCATTGTTCAATAGGAAAAAAAAGTCAGAGAAGAAGAGCACAAACTTCAATGGGCAGCCATGCATGGCTGCAAGTGGGGTGTGATGGAAGGGAGGCCCAGAAGGCAACCAGAGCTGTGACACCTTGTATGCTGCCAAGGAAGGGAAGAGGTAAGATGAATGATCCTTGCAGGTCTATTCCAACTTGGCTGTCTGTGGTTCTATGACCATGAGGTGGCTCTCAGAATGGAGAATGCTCATCAGAAGACCAGGGGAGAACAGGCCTCAGCGACATTAAGAGGTGGCTTCTTACATTGAGACAGTGGGGTCAGGGAGGAAGGCCCTTCCTCACCAGGAGGCTCAGAGCAGCTGCCTCTTGAGGTGGCTGGTAGCAAAGAGGGAGAAGCAACAGGTCCTAACAGCAGAGCAGAGGGTAAACTGTTTCTCTCTCCTGGTGGTAACTCTTATCCTCAGCTCTGGAAGCTCTGGGACATGCTTGCACACACAGCAATAAGTTCTGTGGGGGTCAGAGAGCAACGAGTTGCAGCGGGTCATGTCCCTGCATCGTATCATAGGGTCATGGAGGCACCTCTGAGCCCTTTGGGCAAATCAGTGATGTGAACAACCCATGCACAGGGCAAATAGGGCATCTTTTGAGGTCAGTGCATACCACTTTCCTCGCACATCATACCCTGCCAAGAGGAATACACAGGTTTTGCCAGTGTGCACATGGGTGATGAGAGCAGCATGTCTGCTGAGAGTCCGGTAGTGAGGGACACAGGGATGGTGTGAATGGCATGACAGGCACGGGCAAGCAGAGATGTGCCTCCCTCCAGTGCACACCCTGATGCCTAATGAGGTAAAATAAGAATAGAAAAATAATCTTAGTTTGAATTCCCCGTCAGCTTGTTTGGCAGCTGGTGCTGTTTGTTGGGTATTTTAGTACTTACAACCTTCTCCTCTGGTTCAGTTTACAGACAACATTATGCAAGATCTTTCTAAGGAAGAATTCTGATTTGACAACATGGTGGTCTGAGACCCATAAAATAAGTGCCAGGAACCACTACAGAGCAAAAAAAAAAAATTCCCTTTTCTCTATCAGGAAGTGGAAAACTCACATTTCTGAAAGGATTTATGGTCTTCAGAGCAGTGGGTTCCTGGCATAATTTACTTTCACCTGCCACAACAGTTTGCTCCTTAAAAAGAAAAGATTTATTGTGTTACTTTTGAGCGTTAAATCAATGATAATTCTGCTGTCAGGTAATACTGACCTGTAAGTGAGTGACCCATGCACAAATAACCTGTGGCAGCCAGACGCTGGAGTTTGAAGCTGTTGTGTTTGGAATTGCACTTTTCACCATTTCTGCTACCACAAAGCTGTGTGTTGTGTCCCTAGAACTATGAGCAGCCGGTGCCAGTTTGGTTGGTGGCTGCCCATTTGCCTTCTCTTATAAACATCGTGCAGAAAAACACACCCTCCTTAGATTCCAGCATTAGTGATAATTGATCCAGAAGTGCCTACAGTGAAGGCTGATGTTTCATCTTCCTTTCCTCAAGTGTTCGGAACAAATCTTTTGACATATGAAGGGAAGTTCTTCTCCAGCCCATCTCCCTCCAGCACTAGTAGCAAAATGAGAAGTGCCCTGAAGCCTCCCTTCCTGTGGCTGGCCTTGTACCATTGACTGTACAGGTCCTCCCCTGCATTCCCCACAGCATTGTCCCCATGTGGAGTACAGAGAAGGGCTGCAGAGCCTTCCATGACATGCTATGGCTGCACACAAGCTCTTCATGTCCCTTTTGAGAAGTTTCCAGTTTCACAGTGCTAAAGATGATACTAAACTCAAGGTGGAGCCTGGACACGGCCAGCTGAGCACCGTGCCTTTTTGACCAGTGGCAATAGGCCACCAACCAGTCCATCATAACACACATGCATGCACATAGGTCTGAGGGAAGGGGAGGTCATTGTTAGCTACACCTTTGTAGGTGTGAGCCACAAACACTCTGCTACAGCACAGTGCACAACTCTAAAACTCTATGTATCAGTGTATAATAACCACTGTCCTTTTTGCACCTGGCTGTGCCACTGAGGCTTCTTGATGCTTTACAGAAAATTACAGACAAACACATTAATACTTGGCCATGCTGACCTGGAACTGCTAAGGAACAGGGAGTGATGGTGAGACTCAAAGAAATGGAATGAGAACAGCAGTCTGCAACATGCTTATTTCATTCATGGACAAAAGAATTTGGCATGTATACCCATGCCTTTGCTGAGGACTGTGCAATGGATATCAAAAGCCTGAAACATTTACTGATGATAGCTGCAAAGAGGGAAAAAGAACAACTCTTACTAATGTAAAATGCAAGACTGGCTGTGCTATGTAGCAGCTCCTGTTAAATTGACTGGCAAAGTATTTTCTGAGTTCATGGAGATTTGACAAAATTACCCGTTCCCTAAAGCCAGTTGTGAGCACAGAATGTTTCTGCTTTCACACACAGCTTTGAGAGGCAGAACAGAACAATTCCTGCCCAGGCAGCTGGGTGATGGAAACTGACAGAGCACTGCCTGTGCACAGAGAGTTTAAATGATGCACAAGGGACTGGTTAGCGTGTGATATGCAAATGTAAATCTATCCTCGAGGCATTGCAACTACAAAATGTCTCGCAATAATGCTCGTTTATCGAAAAGTCATTTCTTACTATGGATTCCTCCCTCCCAGAGCAGCAGGGCTTCCTGCCCTGAGTGAGCTCGTCCTTCACCCCCTCTCCAGTGCATTACATCTGGCTTTAGCCAAGGGACTGACAGCCAGAAGGATCATCCCCTCCTATGGTGCTCCTTGGCTGTGCCTTCCCAGTCTGGTGAACAGAGACAAGTAGATCAGCATGATGGCCGTCCTGCTGCAAGGCCTGTCTGCCTTTTGATAAGCTCAGATTTTCACCATCACATTGAACACAGCTGCTTTCTGGAGAGGTTCAAAGCCACCTGGGCTTTGCCTGCGTTTACAGAAAGTAATTGGCTATAGGATGGTCCACACCCCCGAGGACGTGAACTGATGATGTCTTCAGTACAGCTATAGCAACGGCTGTGTTCACGGCCAGCTCATCCTACCTGAAAGTACCAGCCAGTGTGCAATTGCAGGATGTTTGTCGTGCCTGCTGCTGGTCACAGTGGGAACATGGGATTGCTGACTGGTGTGTCTATAGCTCTGCTCTCAGGAACGCATCCTGGCTCAGGGCAAAGCTCACCATGAAGTGGGGTCTACAGATAAAGTCATGTATTAGAAGCACCAGTTTCCAGCTTCCCTTATTTGAAAAGAACTGGAACTTAATCTTCACGTTGCCTAATATGTGGTCATGGAATGGTTTTTCCTGTAAAAATCCATGTCCTTTGTGAGGACTGCTTGCTAACTGCTTGTTGGCCAGGCAGTCTGCAGGGTGAGTGATGGTTAGTGGATGCAGGCAGGGAATGGCAATGCAAAGTCAAGCATATGCACAAGCATCAGCTTTTCTTTGCTGGCATAGGTAGAATCCAGAAAACCTTTCCTGTGCTTTAAATAAGCCATATTTTTTCAGGTTCAGTAGGTGCTCCTTCAAAATGGCTAGTGATATGCCATGTAAATTACCTGAGTGCAGGTGCTAGAAGTGTTAAGACTCTTGTTTTCAAGTTCCTGGACAGCTCCTAAGTGGCAATGGAAATCAATTCACATCCAAAGCACTCTTGCTGTGTATTACAGGAGCTGATATCAGGCCCTTGCTACCTGCCTGCAAGCACTTAGTGGAAAGAACTGTTCTGACATTCAGGCAGTGGATGGCTTACAACGCAGGGCTGCACATGTTCCACTGGGCTATGGGATGTCATCTGAGCTGTTTTGAACCAGTGTGCTCGTATGGCTCGGAAAGAATGGGGACTGGCTGAAATGCAGCCGGTCTGTAGTGGTGTTTTCCACCTGCTTTTGGGGTGAAATTGTAACGAGTTACATGAAAGAAGCATCTCTGAAGCAGCACCCAGTGAACACAAGCATTCACATCCTGCAACAAATGCAGCGAGGCCCCTCTGCTGCTGTGTGAGACAGGAGGTTTGTGCTCCTGGTCACAGTGATGGCTGCCTGTGTGCAGGTTGCAACAAGCCCCCTGAAACCTTTTATGGACTCCGAGATATTTGCACAGAATCACATGATAGATGAGGCTGGAAGAGACCTCCAGAGACTGTCTCGCCCAACCCTTTCTGAGGAGTGCATTTGTCACTTTTTAATTGCGTATTAAAAATGAAAAAATGGCAGAAGAGGCATATTAAGGAGTTCTGTTCCTCATTAAAATGGGACAGCTAATGTACAGCATGCTCAGTGACAGCCATTAACTAATCAACAAATCATCATCCAGGAGACCACAATTACCTCCTATCAGAAGGGAGTGCCGGTCGTGCTGGGGCAGGGCCGAAGCTCACAGTGCAGTGTGGGCTGTGTGTACGTGCACACATCCCAGCTGAGAGATGGGGTCTGTGTGAACTCGATGTGAATACACAGCAGCTCACAGTGATCCTTTTGAAAACTTTATTTGGTGCCACGGAATCACACAGAATGGCCAGGGTTGAAAGGGACCTCAAGGATCATGAATCTCCAACCCCCCTGTCACATGCAGGGCCACCAACCTCCTCATTTAATGCTAGACCAGGCTGCCCAGGGCCCCATCCAATCTGGCCTTGAACAATGCATTCATGGCCACCAATGCATTCATCAGCAATAACACCTAAAAGAAAATAACATGCTTCTGGAGTGCCTCTCATCGTAGGGTCACAAAGCCACACATGGCCACAGGCAGTGGGTTGTGTTCCTGAGAGGCAGTGAAGTTCTTGTCCTGTTTTTCAGGTGAAAATAGAAGGCCAGAGGAGCTGTTGTAAGTAGTGCTCCCAAGGCACACCAGAACCTACAGCCCCTCTCTTCACAGCTCTGCTCCTGTGACACAGCAACAGATCCCCCTCTGTGACAAACCAGAACCTTTCCCTGCATCTTCCCAAGGTCACAAAGGTGGAAGGACATAAAAATGCAGAGCCTGACATATTTTGAAAGTGGTCTTACTAAAAATGTCTCCATTCTCAGCCTTATATTTAAAATACTGTGCTATGTCAAGTAGGAATCCAAGCTCACTTCCTCAGATCTGGGATGCCTGGTTCATTTACATGTCTGCTGGTCCCTAAATAGGAACTCCAGCAACTTGGTGGCTCATCCGGCTGCCTGTGTTTGTCCTGTGTGTTACTGTGGAAACTTAGTTGTTCCAGACATCGTGGATGATCCAAAACAGTGAAGTGATTGTGAGACCTTCTGTTGCCATATTTTGGACCAGGGCTTTGATGATCTGAGGTAAGGCTAATACAAGAAAAATATTGAGACCCCAAAGTGAGTCCAGAGCAGGGCAATGAAGCTGTGAAGGGTCTGGAGCACAAATCTTATGGGGAGCGGCTGAGGTTGTTCAGTCTGGAGAAGAGGACACTTGGGGGAGACCTTATTGCTCTCTACAGTGATCTGAAAGGAGGTTGTGGCAAGGTATGTGTTGGCTCTTCCCTGAGGTAACAGTGATAGATCAGAGGTGATGGCCTCAAGACAGGCTAATGTATAAGCTGGGATCCAGTAAGTCTTCGTGCTGTAACTAGAAGTGCTGCAGAACGACTTATCTGAATAAATGTTTGCCAGTACTGCTGTTAATTCCCTGCACTTGCTGAAAATGAAAGGGAATACTGGACCAGGCAAAATGTGATTGAATTCAACTGCTTTGATATTTCTTAAACAAATCTTTGGGTAATTTCTCAGCCACATCTGCGCACACTGTATAATTTAATATTTTTGACAACTTCATGGAGTTGTGAATTTCTGTGATATTTGGGTTATAAATTTCACTGGCATGATTTTGTCACTTCTTAAAAACAGAGCAAAATTAAACCCCCTTTCTGCATACTTCAGGCGCCTTGTTCTACCCCCATTTTCCAAGTGAATCCTATTAGTATTCCATTCTCTGAATTAATTGGGCAGCTAATCATTCAAATAGCATCCCATCTCCTTCTAAAAACTAATAACAGAAGAAAAGATTCCTTCTCTCAAGAGAACAGAGTTGGTAGCCTGGGCTCTTGCTGACTGAAGGAAGCTGATCTCTGGGTGTGGAGGAATTTGCTTGGCACTTTATACCAGTAAACAGAACCGGTAATAAGTCACAGCTGTGAAGTGGGTCAAATTGTATAATATCAGAAGAAGCTGTCAGAAGCTGATAGGAGTAAGTCCTAAACTGAGTAAAGGCCTGAACAAATGGCTTCCTCCCTCCCTGTTCTCTTGCACGAGGACTGGATGTGGGAAGAGGCTGTTTTGATGTCCCCAAGCCCTCTTGCAAAGCCTCGGCTTTGCTGCTTTTCTCACTGTTCTTCTTTTTTGTTTGTACAAGAGGTTAAGCCAGGATGCTTGGTTGCCTCTGTGTAGCAGTCTCAATTTCAAAGCTAAATGGAAATAGACATCAGGAGGTTTTACTGTACATGAGCTGTATCTTAATCATCTTAACAGCTGATTTTTCTTTCAAAGTGATCTCTAACAGGAGGAGACCTTATTGCTCTAGACGTGAGCATTCATTAGAGATGGCCAACAAATGGTGGGGCCCACAGTTCCCTGTGTAAGCTGTCCTGCTAAACTCCAGTAAGACAGCTAACACCTCCTCTGCTGTGGTACAACTGCCACTGGATCAGGAGGATGTGAATAGCAACGTGCTGAGAGGCCAGCTATTATGCCTTAGAGAGTGAGCTGGATGGATTTTTCAGAAATAATGGAGAGAATAGAGTTTGATATATTAATTTTTTCCCCTGAACTGTGTAATATTCTACTCTGTAGCTTCCTGTGATAAGAGAAGCCTTGGATGGAACCAAAATCATTTCCTGACTCTGTGTAGTCTCTAATTAAAAGATTCACTTAAACTCGTCGGCCTCAACTGATTTGTCTTTTCCATAAAATGTAAGTCTCCTTTCAGCCCTATTTGGTAGAACTCATCCAACCAGAATCTCTAGAAAACTCAAATTTATCAGAGTTTGTATACGCTTAAAAATTTTATAGTTTTTCACGTTGACTAAGGCTAGTACTGCGCTGTTAAAACCACCTTTCCTTGCTGTCTTTCAGGAGGATTCAGTTTTTGGAAGTGACGTTTTCTTGGCAACTAGACAGCAGGCCTTTGGAAAAGTCATTAGCACAGCCTGCCCTTCCTGAGCAAGTATCCCCTTGCAAACCATCTGCTCAGTTCAGGAAAGCTTTGTTCATCTCGTAGGTCATGTGAGGATTTTGGAGGAAGGTACAAGATCCAAAGCATTGCGACACAGCACTTGGTACACGACTAGCAGTCTGGCCAGGCCTGCTAGCAAAGAAGCAGGAGCAGGAACCTTTCTGAACTGGAGTCCAATGGAGGGTTGATGCAGGATGGAAATAAAGCCCGCTGCCCAAGCGGACTTTACAGAAGAATTGACAGTCTGGAAACATCAGATGCTTGGAGGAAAAGAACCAGGCCTTGCAAAAGTCAAATACACTCACTTTTAAAAGCAGAGAAAAGAGTTTTCAGTATTTTAAAGACATGAATGTTGGATTTGAGGCGGGGATTAAAAATAATTGTTGCAGTCGTGCATTTGCAGATAAAGGATCCAAAGAGTGGCGCGGCTCAGAGGAACGATGCTGAACATGCAGCTGCAGGTAGCGTTGATGTTCATGAGCACTGAGGACTCGGCCCTGATGGGGCTTATTTATCCTCCTGCACAGAACAGTAGGATTCCTCTCATCAGCTGGGTGCTTTCTTTTTGACCTTGTCCCTCCTCAACTCCTGAAACATTTATTGTTCTGCTTCTCATTGTAAATATATGCTGGACTACAATCTAGATCTTGTCTGAACTCTTCAGAGAGTAACACAAAGTATTCCTACACCTTTAACATTGTCTGTTTTTTGATCAGTGGTGAACTTGTTCCCACCTTGCCTGATATTGGATATTAGTGCTGCTGGTTAGTAATTCCAGGCATTGCAGGAAGAAACACTCAGCTGTAGACATATGCCTCAGTTTGAAATTAAAGCTCGATTTAGTTTAATTGTCCTTGATTTTACCAAGCATACAAAATGACTGATTCCATATGCAAAGAAATAAATACAGAAATGTCTTCCTCCTTATGGTAGCAATTTTATACGGTTTTCTGGTCTGCCAAATGATCTCTCGCTTGTTCTGAACCTGGTTAAATCTCTCTAACAAAGTCTATTTCAGTAGGGTAAGGAGCCAACTTAATTAGTGCAAAGGTATGCGATAGTTTTCCAACATTTGATGAACATGGCTTGGAGTGATGACAGTTTTTGTATGGATTTGATATTATTTTAATGGTCATAGAAGAGAGAGAACTGGAGACCTGTGCAGCTCAGATAGGGTTAATGGATCCGGCCCAGCCCAGCAATTAGTCCTGGTCTTGGAGTGAAAGTGACATCCTCCACCTTCTCTAAAATCGTGTGGCCACTTCAGGCTGTTCTAGGAACATAGCCTGGATTTCTCAGTATTATTCTGTTCACTGTTCAGTTCTGCTGCTGTTATTGCTGCGGAATGGAAAAGTGAGAGGTCTGGGAAAGGAGGAAGCTGGATGAAGTAATTGCAAGCACTGTTTGGTTGTGTTTTTTGTGTGTGACTTTAAAAAATATTTTATTTATTTCTGCTCTTGCATCTAGGATTCCCTATCACAGACCAGGCCCCACAGAGAGAAATCATGCTGCAAAAAGCTCTCAGTGCTCTGACAATGGAGGCAGGCTGGGTAAAAAACACTGATGCCATTAAAACAACAATACCTGCCTCTTTGGAAGTCGTTCTCATTTTCTATCACACGGTGTCAAGAAAAATGGGTGGATTCACTCTGATTTGTAGCAATTGCATGTCCTGCCTTAGGACTGTAACTTCTGAGCAGATAACAGGGTGTTCCAGGAGTTTTGTATGAATCTGGATGGATGTGCCTCCCTATTGGAGAGCAGGGGCCTTCCAGACCCCTGGGGGTGCTCTGAAGAGTTCTGTCACATCACTGGGGCTACGTGTCCTAATTTATGCTCTCTAAATCCTCTCTGCACTGAATTTCTTTCTTTTGATGCATCAGTGTCTAAGGTCATTTATCTGAATGCAGCTCCAAGGCTACTGGAAGCTTTTCAGCTTATTAGAGGTTCTTAGGTCTTTTACCTTCTTTGTCTACTGGTACAGTCTCACCCTCAGTGTTGTGATGTCTGACAAAGCTGGCTAGTCAGACCTCAAGTGTTTTTCCATGCCAAGGAAGAGCAGGTAGCGTCTTCCATCCATTTGTGGGCTATATGTTGAGCCTATTATGGACATAATGTGCATGAGGAGTGTGTTGTATGTCCCAGCCCAGCTCTGGACACCGTACTTCCCCTATGCCCCCCAGCCCTGCAGAGGGAGCAGTAATTTAAGGTCTGTGATGGCAGCGGACCGCCATCTGGGAGCCCTCCTTCTCCGGAGCCTCCTGGTCAGCTGGCCAGATAGGTGCCATTACGTAATGTCAGAAGTGGCCAAGGGGACAGATGGCAGCTACTGCCCACAGAAGGTCTCATCTGACCCACATTGCCACTCCTCTGGGGCTTTGGGAACGGGGCCACGGGCTGAGTGCTTCTCCTGCAGGGCAGTAATGGCAGCGGCTGGTGCTGAGCCCCTCCTCTCCTTGTCAGGAAAACGGGATCAACTGATCTCCTTCACAGACCTCTGAAAGTATTTTATTAGCTGTCTCCAGAGAAACTTCCTCTCCCAAATAGTTTCAGACAGGATGTGTTTTCACTCAGTAAAGATCTGACGATCGTGTCCTCCATTGCTGGAAATCGTCCTAGTTGCTTTGAAGCCTGAGGAGCTGCGACAGCCTCCGCCAGGAGAGGATGTGCCTCCTTGGCTTCTTCTTAATGATAGGAAAGTGGTAAAATTACCTTGCCAGAAACTGACCATTCTTTGCTTCTTTTCTATGAAGAGAAGGAAATACTTCAATATTAAAAATTCAGGATTAAAAAAAAGTTTGGAGTACAAGAATTACCTCTTTTACCTTCCTTGTTTTTTATAGCTTTGACATAAGACATATGATTCAGTTTGGATTAAAACAGAAATAAGCTTGTTTTTCTCCTACACATTTCTTTAAAAGCCTGCACATTCTGCTTTTGATATTTTCCTACCAGATGACTTCTGGAGGGAATATGGCTGCCTGCAACTTGTAAAGACTGTCGCTGCTGTTATCAGAAGCTTCAGAACGAATCCAATCCATTTTATGTATGCATATGTGCATGTGCATGCATACAAGTGTGTATTTTTATATAAAAAGCAAACTGGAATGTTAATATACTTGCATATCTGTAAAAAGTAAGTTATTCCCAATTCCTTGTTTGTACTGGCATTTTGTGCGCTATTTTCAGCTTTGAAACTTCTGGAAAGCCTTCTAAGTGAGGAGGTGCTCAAGGTTTTTTCCCATCAGGAGGTGGGTAACTGGGAAACTGAGGCAAGGCTCACCAATCTTACACCACAAGGGTCACTAGGCTTACACCAATCTTACAGCTTCCCTTAAAGATGCGTTTATCTGGATTTGTGTATACACCAAATATGCCCTCTGCTACACTTGGTGGGGCATGACATGCTTTGGATAAATGTAATTTTCAAAACTGATTCTCCAGTCCATGGCAAGAGCAGCCATGCTTAATGCAGGGACAGCTCGGCCTGGTGGGCCCATCCGCCAGCCATTCCCCTCCACACAGATGGGAAGGGGATCAGAGGCAGCCACCAGGACACTGGTGACCCCCACATTGCCATTAATCTTTACAGCACAATCCTGCTTGCTATCCTTGTTCACAAGGCTTTGACTGGTGCCTTGCATTACCCCAGTGGCCTGAAAAGTGATTTTTTTCCTATTGATCACACCCTGAGGCCTTCTGGCAGACTGCAAGCCGCTGCTGCTCTCATAATTCAATTCCCCTTATGCCTATAAAAGGCAGGCCGGGTTGGCAGTGAGTGCTCCCTCCCTCAGGGTTGGATGCACAGTGGGGCCGGATGCAGCCGCCATTGCAGTGATGGAGCTCTTTGGCCTTTCGCAATCAGTTGTTAGGGTTCTTCAGGCAAGGAAAGAAAAATACCAAGCGATGTTCCTCCCCTCTCTGTCCCTGGCTGTCGCTGCAGAGGCACTCCCTCATGACAACAGCCTTTCCTGACATGGCTACTCATTAGGCTGGGGGCAGCAGATTGAGCAACGTGAACGAGTAGTGAAGGTCTCATCTGTCAGCCCTAGGTGTGAATTTAAATGGAGCCTCATTTAGCTGTGCACTTCCTTTTGATTTACTGGCAGGTGCTTCTCACAGCGAAATGTCTAGCAGACACCACTTCACTGACCAGCTGTTCCCATTAAGCCAGAAGAGCATGGCAGAGCGGGACCTTCCCCCAGTAGCTCCCCTGAGAGGGAATTGCACCCACCTCACTGTGAGATGCTGGGTTCATGCCAAGGAAGCACTCCAGGCTTTGTGCTCCTAGATTTCACATTGGCATGCTACAAGTCAACAAAATACCTGATGGGGCAGCATTCCTTCCTAATTTGGGCATTTCTTCTTATTATATAGTACTGTTTACTAAGAGTCAGTCATCATTTTCAGGTTGGTTTTGTTATGAACTCTTCAGGCCTGCAGGGAAGTTGTGTGCATGAGTTATTTAGAAGTCAGACTTTGCTCCTGTACTTCCAGATCTCAGTGAAGAAACTACAAGCTACCAATGTTTTATGTGCCAAGGAGGATCACTTTTAGCATCCAAGCACATCTCATGCATACAGTAAAGATGCCAGAGTTTTGATGACTCCTTATTTATCACAGTAATGCTGTTTTACATTTAGATTATGTTTCTCTGCTGAAGGGTGCCGGAATAGTTCACAAACAACGCACACATGTTAATAATACATTGTGAAAACACACCTTCCTCTGGGTGGAGAGTGAAAAACAAGGAAATCTTGGTGCATAGTGTGTTCAGGGCATGGAAAGAAACCTAGCTCAGAGCAACAAGAGAAATCATGGTGCTTATACAACACTGTCAGAACGAGACTGTTGTGGAGAGCAAACAGACCCTTGATTTCTAAAGTTTTCATCAGAAAACCAGTGCATGGTGAACTCTGTGAAACTCAATTTATTGAGCTCTCAGGATCATGAGTTAGGTCAGCCTTGCCAAGAATTGATGTGGTTTTAAGCAATCCAAACCTAAGGTGCCAGAGCACTGTTATACTTCTCTGATCTGACTCTTTGCTTTATTGTTTATTCATACAGCACTGTACAGCTGTGCCTCGGGCAGAAAAAAACATTGCTTCTACTGCAGTGTATGGCCCTGATTCTGTGAATATTTAAATCTTCATAGGGCTATTTGCATAAAGTCAATCATTTTAATATATTTGTGTATATTTAGGGGTCAAGACTCAAGCTGAAAGAATACTTACGACAGAAAGATGATCATGGGTTTGAAATTTGATCTAAAATTGATAGGAGAAGGGGGAATGGTTTTAAACTAAAATAGGGAAGATTTAGGTTAGATGTTAGGAAGAAATTCTTCATAGGGCAGTGAGGCACTGGCACAGGCTACCCAGAGAGGCTGTGGGTGCCCCATCTCTGCAGGAGCTCAAGGCTGGGTTGGATGGGGCCCTGGGCAGCCTGAGCTGGTGGGGGGTAGCCTGACCAGCAGACGGTTGAAACAGTGTGTGGGCTTTAAGGTCTCTTCCAACCCCAGCCATTCTATGATTCTATGATAAGGTTTGAGGGCCTCTGAGGACACTCCTTCACACCGTAGATATGGAGTTAGCAACTGGATGATTTTGTTGTGTACATCTCAAAACAAAGGCATTTACTACAGTATGCATTCTTTACTACAAATGCTAAGTGCATTGAAAGAGTATCTGGGAAAACATTTGTTTTCCTTTTAACTGTTAATTGAAAAATAAACCAGGATAGATTCTTGTGAATCTGCCACAGAAAACTCTATGCTAACATTAAAATGGCGCGCAGTAATACGTTATTTAAAGAATACAGTCAGTGGATTTAAGAGTATGACAGAAAATCCTATGTGCAGTAGTAAAGACACCATCTCTCCCACTCCCTGCCCTGCTTGCTGTGGTTATAGTTTGCTATCTCTTATTAAACTCTGCAGAGTTAGATTTGTCATCCTCTTTTTAATTCTAGACAAGTAGCAAATTGACTTAAAAATGTAGAAGCTGTCCTGATGTGAATGCACACTTGCTCCTGCCATTAGCTTTCAAACATCTCAAGTCATCCATTAGATTAGTTATCATGTTAATAAGTCGATTTAAGAAATGCAGCATGTTCTCAGCTCTCTCTCAGACAAAAACTCAAGTGATTATAGGCTTCTGTCTGATATATCTGGGAACTGACCTACCTCTCTGAAGGCACAACTCAGAGCTATTTTATCTGCCACAGAGGTAGAGGGGAATCTTAGTGCCCTTGTAGCAAGCAGATTGAGAGGTACTTGAGAGCTTAGAGATGGCTCTGTTTACTACTGAATTCCCATGCCTGATAAAGAAAGGTGAGGGTTCTTTTCAGAGGAGTGGATTTTTTCTGAATAAATAAATAAATAAAAAGCCTTTCTGAATCTTTTGCAAAGTAGCAGAGAATTTCTCTGTTCCTTTCACCCTCCTAGCCCATCTCATGAGCAAAGCTGGCCATGCCGCACTTGGCACCAAAGAAAGCTATCTGTCCATTACATACTGGGGTCCATTATGGTGATATGGGGAGAATCTCTTAAAAAAACAGCCGTCATACTGAAGGAGCAGTGATTTCCCTGCTTTGGTGTGGAGTCAGCCCCTCTTTGCATCCTGTTAAATCTCCTCTGCCAGAGATGACTCATCCACAAGGTTCATAAAAATACTTCTGAAGAGCTGATTCTCTTTTCCTTTTTTTCTGTTTTTTACCTTTGAAGGTAGACACATAGAACTGAATACATATTTGCAAAATAATTCTGTGAGGATATTCCTGAATCCTGCCCTTTAATTCCAACGAACTTTTAGCAGAAATATAAATATCCCTGTGATACTGGGGGCAACATGCCAACAATATGGGAAATAACATGTTCCTTATTTTTGGAACAAGAAGAGGGGTTCTGGTTTTTGCAGTGATGTCTTGGTGATCAGTGGCTTACCTAGGATGCTCGCTCACTGCCAAGGAGACATCTCAGAGAAATGTCCCAGGATTGAACAGATAACACAGTATCTCATGTACATATCTCACAGTTATACCATGTCTGCACAGAGGGGTCTGCAGTGCCACCTGATGACTTTGTTCTGGTATATTTATGAGCTCAGGCAAGGAGAAGATGATTATAATAACCACAACTTTTATAAATATCAGTGGTTTTCTTTATATGTAGAAATGAACTTGAAGGTTAGTTGAAAACAATGTATGAATGCTGAGAGGTTTGTGAGGCATAAGAAGACGCAAAAAGTATGTATAATACTTTGTTGCATATCTTATGGTGCCCATTCTCTGCCATGACTTTACCAATCATTTGTGTCAGGAGATTGTTGGAGTCTTCTGGACCCTTTTTCTTTTTGTATTTTAAATAAATCAGAGTAGAGACAGACAGGTACGGGTGTCATTACCCAAGCCCTGGGACTCAGTGAGCCTGCTGGGCTGCCCTCATGTTCTGCAAGCATGATAATGTGGCCGCGTGTCCCATATCCTACACAAATTTCCTGACAGATCACAGCAATGTAGAAAGCAGGCTTTTGCTCATTTGGGTTTCTCCTCATCTTTGATTGGGATTGTGCAATATTTTCTATTTGTGTCCTAAAGAAGAGGAGGGGAAGAAAGTAGAAAAGAGAGAAAGGAAGGGAAAGGGGGAGGAAGAAGGAAATTTTGCCTAGCTTGACATGTGTTTCTTACAAAGAGAGCAACCAGGATTTTGTATAATGCTGTCACTTCAGTGGAAAAAGGAAAAATGAACAGATAAAAGGAACAAAGGGAAGACAGATTGTTATTTTGCAGAGCAACCTAATGCATGCATCTCTTCAGTGCCCTGCAGATGTGGCACTGCATTGACACACCAAGTCAGCTAAGTACACCTCCCAGGTGCCTTTGTCTCAGGCATCTGAGAAAGCTCTGCAGCCTGGCACAGGAAACTCAGCCTGCTTTGTATGGGGCTCTGCAAGCAGCCCCCAACCCTGAGGGACTCTCCCTGGCTGCCCAGGTAGTGATTTGAACTGTCTTCTTCCCTGTAAGAAGTGAAGAGCAGTGAGTCAAATAGCATCTTAGGAATGAGTCATCTGTACCAAGCAGCATTGTTATTTTGGGAATTAACCAAGGGAGCACGTGTGTGTGTATTATAAAGGGCATAATAATAAAATCTACACTAAAGTATTCCTTACATACCATTATGATCAGGCTGCGCAGAGCTTGGTTGTGGTCACGCAAACTGGGAAGTTATATTTGCAGATGCCTTAGTGATGTTATTCCAGTGGTACTACCATTATATCTTGCACACTCTATCCTTCCTAGCCACACATTTAGAAAGTAAATAAGCTCATCAGACACGTGTTCCATTTTATGAGAGCAGAGATGCGTACAAGAGCGTGAATGAATATGAATAGCCCATTTTTGGCATTACTCGAGCTTTGGAGCAGATTTGTGTGAGTCAGAAATAAGTACTGTGCTAAAAGGGCTCCCTTCAAAATATGGATGGTGAAGGAAATGGGGAAAGGAGGTAACTTTCCTCTCAGAACATGGCTGCTCCCTGAGACAGCTCCCCATGACATGAGGCAAGTCTTCATGCGGGGTCTGGTTTGCATGGCAGCTTTTTGGCTTTGCTGACAGCTCTCCGCCCAGGGAACCACACTGCTTCACATTGAACAAATGTCTTTAAAACACAGCAAAAAGCAGACTTCTCTTTGAAAGGAAAAGAAGATGAAGAGAGTCTAAAATATCTCCAGC
The DNA here is from genome assembly GCF_987193195.1 of Phasianus colchicus. Classification (NCBI taxonomy): domain Eukaryota; kingdom Metazoa; phylum Chordata; class Aves; order Galliformes; family Phasianidae; genus Phasianus; species Phasianus colchicus. The sequence continues at coordinate 75,737,043 of NC_143437.1, forward strand.
ATCTGAAAGATATCAAAACAAAACTAAAAACAAAAGTTGCAGATCTTTAATTTTATTTCTCTTTTATGTGTTATTTTTTTCCCCTTAGCAGTTTTTTGTTTTTTTTTAAACTCTAAACAAGAACATGGTTTTGAATACTATAGTTGACAATGAAAATTATAAGATTAACTAGTAATGTATACATATGAGCATTACATATACATTGGGAATGACTGTGAAACTAACAAGGCTAAAAAGGCTAGCAATGGCCCCAGTATTTAGGATTTTGCCTGTATCTGTATCTGTAAATAACCAAATCCTTGCCACCTATCCCAAAATCTAGTCAGCTATAGAGATTAACCTGTTTTTGTTAATGCTTGGAGCCTACTGAAGAGTGCATGAATAAGGCAGTCCATCTGTGACAGAGGGGAGATAGATATTTCTCTGTCAGACAATGAAGGGAAATTCTGAGAGCAATGTTCAGCGTGCACAGCTACCCATGCCTTGGTGTTACAACGTCTAGATGGCATCACATTACTTTGTCCTTTGTCCCGTGCCTCAGTCTGAGGTATGGGATGTCCCAAAGAGATTCAGAGCTAGGACACCATTACAAATCATTGCCTTAGAATGCCTGCTGGTGGCCTTTTCCGTCTTGTAGAAGAGTAGATCCAAGCATGAAAAGCTTGGAGCAACTTGCTTTTCAAGGCAGATGTAGAACAGGGACAGGCTTAAAGGAAACCATTAGTAAATCCCAGCAAAGTGCTTTTAAAGTGGTCTGGAGAGAAGAGGAGGCTTGAACACTGCCCAAACCTTCCAAGCAGGGAAAGAAGGAAGGATTTGGACGATCTCTTTTCCCACCATTTGTTGATGTTTTCTACTAATGAAGATTAATGTGACAAGGGTTTTATTTATGTGACAGAGTTTTATTTAATAAGCATTTACTTGTATTATTTTGGTATGTTCTTCCTTGAAGATTCAACTAGAAAGCAGAATTCCTATTGGGATTATATTGTGAGAACCAGAGAACAGAAAGGCTCCAGACTGGTGCCATGATCAATCCATGAGGTCCTGCTGCACAAATAAAATGAACTTTTGATGAAAATAGTGTGAAATCAGTGACCAACTGCTATACAGAGAGCAGAGAAATAGGCCTGGGCCTGGCTGTGAACCTGTGACACTGAAGTCCTGAATATGTCAAGTAGAAGCCTTGCTGGTCTCTAAAAAGCACCGAGAGGAAAAGGAAAAAGTTCTCTTATGTTCTGGGGTGTCAAAACTGGATTTTTAGGAGCTGCCTGCTAATCTATTGGTTGGTATTAGGGGGATTGATTCAACAAGAATCTCATGAGGGTTTTCCTCTATGGAGGAAAATCATCACAGCAAAAACTACATTACCTCTGTGTGACCTGGTGGCAAAACACATAAGATGGAGAGACTTTCCTCTACCAAAAGTGTGGACTTTGGTAGAGGATTTTGGTACCTGTTACAAGCCACCCGTGCCTGTGCCCTTTAAATGCATGATATGTTTAGAAAGTAATTCTCTGTCATGCAGGGCTATCTATAGTTGCACAGGTGAAAGACTTCATGTATCTTTAGATATCTGGGTGCACTTGGTGAAACACAGAAATGTGTCTGTATTCTTCCTACTGAAGAGAAAAGAGTCTTTGAGAGAAGTCTCACTGCTGGACCATCCCAGACTCCATCATGGCCGCGAGCCCACAGCCAGGCCTTCCTGCCTCTGCCCAGTCTCCCTAGGGCTGCCCCCACCCTGCCCTTGGCCTTGGACACCATGTTGCCCCTCCTGGAGTAAACCAAATACCCCTGGAGAGTCCCTGAGTGTCTCAGGAAAAGGCTCAGGTTATTGGTGCCATCACTATCCTCACTGTTTCCACAGCCAGAGGTCAGACGTGGCTCTTCTCAGCGAGCGTACTTAGTAAATTTGGAAATATGCAGCTGTCTGTCTGGAGGCTGCGTTTGGCATCACAGAGAAGGTGGGTGAGGGAGAACCCCATCCCTGGTGTGCCCTACCAGATAGCACAGCCAGGTGCCTGCCAGAACCATGAAAGCCTCGTGACTGGCAGTGGGGCCACAAACACAGGCACAGGTCCCTTTGCTGTTTTCTGTCTGCTCAGTTCTGGTGGGAAGACATCTGCCCAGTGAGGTGGAGAAAGAACCAGTTAAGTAGCAAAGGGAATGCTGTCTGTTAAACTTTCAGCAGAAGACTTTTCTCTGGGAATTTGCTGCTAACAAGACGTTATTAATGAGACACAGGCATAGACTCTCATTTGCTCCCTTAAATTAGTTGTGGCAATCACTTTCAGCACCCTTGAAGGCTCTATTTTTTTTTGTGTGTGATTTAGACACATTGGGCTTGAACTAGTATGGCAGCAGCACTGACTGGAGCTGTATGATACTGAATCATTTTTGTTTTCCTCCCTATGGCTTCATCCCCTGGAAATAGGGGGTGTAAAGGACGTCATTTATTGTCATTGCAGCTTACAGAGAACCCTGGAAGAGTAACTGTGAGTACATCATCTAGCTTCAGAAATCAGATACCAAAACAAAAAACTACAGCACTTATTAATAATTTCAGTTAAGTCTCCCTGTTTTCAAGCCCCATTACACGATTTCTTGGGAGGGTAAGCAGGAGGATGGTGGGTTTACACCTGCTGAGTTTTTGAGCCTGTCAGAATTGTACTGGCCACTACAAAAATGGATGGCAAAAAAAAAAAAAATAAATAAAATAAAAAAATTGGGTGTGAATAAGCTGTTTCTTCCACAGGTCTGGTTTACACTGGCAGGGTGCGCTTAACGGTTGACTGGAGAGAAAAATGTGACAGACAGGATGGTTTCTTACATGGTCCTCAAGGAATATAAACATGAGCTCTGTTCTTCCTTTTAACTCACCATCCGGTCAAATATAATTCTTCCTTTTAACTCACCATCCTGGCAAAATAATTTAGATTCAAGCTTCAGGTTCAGAGGAATTGCTTGTAGAAGAGGAAGGGTTAATTTATTTACTTAGGGTGTTGTTCTGTTTATTTTGTTTTATTTTTTTAAGCCTGATGTGAATTATCCGTGTTGGCAAGTGAATGGGAACAGTTGCGTGTACTTGGTATTTTCTGTCACATACACTAATAATAGTAAGAAACACGTTTCCTTTTGGGGTGAATGCTGAAGACAAAAATAAGGCTGTTCAGATTACCACCCTCCTTATTAACACTGCTAAAGCAATTGTGCTGGCGTTTCAGAGAACTGGCAAATGCATTTGTTCAGCAGCAAATGTGATGCATTCAGCGCTCTTTTCATAAAAGAAGAAATCAGGGTACTTAAGCACATGGAGTGCAGCAACCAACCTTTGGTAATGATTTCTAATATTTTCAAGAGAGATGAGGGGAAAAAGATCCCACTCGGTTATTTCAGTGTGAGGGAAGGGAAATAGCTCTATTACCCAAAATCTTCTCCAAAGCTGTCAGTGCTACTTGGTGCACGTTTTCTCTCCATGTGCAGACAGATTTGCTTTCAGTGACAAATCATTTGGCTATGGCTTGGATTTTGCATCTAATATGCATGGTACGCCTTAATTCCTGGAACAAATTACCTCATAATCTAGGCACAAAGAAGGGACATGCCTCAGTAGCACAGTTTTTCCACTTGTTGGCAAGATACCTTTTTTAAGAATGAGTAGTATCGTGGTGCCCAGATGCTGTTGAGCTCTCTTGTTGATAGGGCTATCGTCAATAACAACATGCTGATTGAGTATCTTTGCTGACTTACCAAGCAGCTCTGATCAGGAAGGGTGTTTGTTTCCTATCATGGTGTTATACCCACTGGTATCAGCTTTGCATTTGTCCCCTGTTAGACTGGCTTGATCATCACTTATCTACTTGTGGTGAAAATAGGTAGCTCTAAGTCTTGGTGGGGGCTTAATATCACCTCTCAGCATGGAGACGAATGAAAGTCAGTGGTGGAAAGTGCTGGGGTAACTGATGCACAGGACATTTGTCTTGCACTTATTTTAAACAAAGTACCCAAGAAGTTGGTAGTGGTAGAGATCAAGCTGCCATCTCATGGCTGATGGGGCAAGGGGGAGGGGGAGAAAATACAGCCCCCGTTTACCAATAAGATAAACTTGGGAAAGCTTGCATTACTCTTGGCTTTGATAGGTATTTTTCCTATGTCTGCTTCAAGGACTTTGGTCTTCATCCATCAGCTTTTAAATATATACTAAATAGCGTTTAACAAGTGGATTTTAAAACAGGGTGAACTTTTGAAAAGAGAGTATTTATAGAAGTAGCTATTTAGTTTGCTAGTAATTTTCAGTATTCATTTTGCTATTGCTGAATATACAGAACAGGATTATTCACCCACATTACCCAGCTGCTTCTGTTTGATAACGCAACAAAGGTTGTGATGTAAGTTTCTTTCCATGGAAATGGCTGTGATGTCATGATTCATGTCTATGGGTTAAAGTGGGATTTATGAGGAGTTGTTTTTGAAGCAGAAAATCTCAAAATGTAAGTGTCTCCCATTAACACTTACGTGGTCAGTTAAAGTGCAATTCAGTTAAGGATATGGTAAGAAATGTATTTTTCATGACACACTTGAAAAATACTTCCTGATATCGGAGTTTGCTAAATACACAAGAGTAACATTAGAAGAAGCTGTAGTACTATTCCAACTATGCTCTTCTGATAGATGAGACTTGGCAACACCAGACATTTGCAGGAGGAGGTGCTCTGTTACAGTGCTTAGTAAAGAATATGGGAAGGGGCTGCACTTTTCATTTACTGTGCTGGCAGTTGCCAGCTGAACTGGGTAAGTAATTAGATTTGGAAGTTTCCTGATTTCTTCAGCTGACACTTGAGAGAAAAAAACGTAAAACTGTGATGCACTTGAGCAGCATCTTTCTGCTGTTGGGTCTCCCTGGAGCAGCAAAGAAACAATGCAAATGAATTCTCAGAAATTTGGGCAGGTAAACAAACACTCTCACTGACATTCCAGTGGGTGTTTTGTGTAGAAGTACTTTTCCCACTGAGCTGACCCAACTTCAAATGCTTTTGATTCTTCTCTTCAGAGGCCCATTGAACTAATGCACCACTTTTCTCTTTCAGTAATTTGGCAAATCTCTTGGGCATTACAATTCTGTGCTGGATATCAGGCAAACCTGCAGCCAGATCCTGAGGCTTTTCACTGCTCTGGGTCATTTATTGATCAGCCTTACATGGAAGCTAGAACAGAGTAGAGCCTATGACAGGATCTTCCTGATGGGGAGCTTAACTCCTGGCAGAGCATTCTGTTTAGAGGCACTGTTCCAGAACATGGCCTTTGTCATATGATCCAGTATGGCCACTGTCTATTTCAGGATGGTTTAAATAAGGGGAGAGATGACACCTGCAAGTCCAGTTCTTACCTAGGAAGGCTCCTGTAATGCTTCAAATTGTTATGGTTTCCTCCAGCCTAGTGGAGTTCTCCCAGTCCTTTCTGTGATGGTGACAGAATAAGTGGCACTGTGGGGTGGGTGTGTGTGCACCTCTAACTGGGAGTGAGCAAAATGGTCTCAAATTTCTTCACCAACTGTAACATCTACTTATAGCTTTCTCTGTTTGGAATGGAAAACCAGAACAGACACCTCTAGATATACCAAGTGTAAATGACAAATGTATTTTTTGGACACTGCTGAATCAAAGGCTGCCTGTAGCCAGGCTAAAAATGTGACTGAATCTGGAGTCAATGGACACACACAAAGATTTTCTATCCCTTGGATCAAAGAATATGGACAAGACAAATAAATGCCAGGAGATCTTCAACTGCAAATCTCAGATGTGAGAAGATGGCTGGTAGATTTAGACTGATGCAGGCAACAGTTCCACAGACTGAGGATCTTCTCCAGGAAGATCTCCATTATCCTGGTCTCCTCCAGTGCCACGGATCAGCCAGCTTGCTCCACCACAGATCCCTGACATAATTGTTAATGTTATCACCCAAGGTCTGGCCCAGAGGCAGTTATCAGAAAAGCAGATCTGACCAGCAAATGATCACAAAAGGCAAAAAGGGAAGGTAGCTTTGAGGGAGTTTGCCAAGAACCAGCTGGAACAAGCTGTGGTGTGTTTCAGAGGCTCTGGCTAGCCCCATGCTGATTGCCTAGAGCTGGAGATACCAGAGGAAACCCAACTCTGGACATTCCATGGCTCTGAGTGCCAGCCAGGCAGCACAGCACACCATAGGGAAGCTGCTCTGGGCCAGAATCCTGAAATTAGAACACAGAGGAGAGCACTGCCAGTGCCGAGTTTTCCAGATTCATGGTAGTATGAAGACAGCTTTATGCCATCTCTGCAAAGGTCATGAGAAGACACAAGGCAGCTTTATTTTTGACAATAGGTGGTTCTGAGGAGCTTAATATTTTTAATCATTTTCTATCGCCTCAGACCGAAGTGGTTATCTATAAAATTATTACAGATATTTAAGAAGTGTTGAACTGCCCTTGAAATGAGCAGTATGTCAGTATGTTGTTATATGGACAGTGTGGAGAGAAGATGAAGACCTAACATTGTTCATGATTGATCTAAGGTTTCTGTGTTAATCTTGCAGTTTCAGAACTGATGAAACAGCAGGCTATAATCTGTAACAGCAAAAATCCCTAGATTTCCAAGACAGTAAGAGATAAAGGATTATTGTACAGCTAATTAACCCTTGACAATAAAATGAACAGTTCTTGGGCAAAGGGCATCTGCCTAACTCATACTGAACCTTAGGGCAAATGTAAGTACTTCCATAAGGGTGGCTATAATTACAGAGCATCTGAAATATCTTAGGGAGTGAGTCTGGAGGCAGAAATGAAAAAAAACAAGTCACAAAACTAGAATCCATAGAGACAGATCATGGAGCTGCCTGAAGTATGCAAAAAAGCACAATGCATGACAATAGCCATAGAGGAGAAATATCCAGGAGCTGCAATGACTTCCCTGTCTTGCCAGAACCTGCAAATACAGAAAGAGCCTTTTCATGCCTTCAATAGGGTCTCTTTTTGCTCTGCCCTTTCCTTACTTCTTTACATATGTGAGGAAGGAGGAGAGGTTTCTGGTGAACCTGTTTCCTTTTGCCTTTGTGCCAGAAAGAAAACCCAGTATCCTGCATGCTGAAATGCAACAGTGAGGGATACATATACATTGCTGGAAGGATTGATGGATATTTCTTGCCCCGGTTGCATCTCTTCTAGATCTCAAGGGCCACAGCAGTTACTTGGGCTAATAGTGCTCTGCAGTGGTGCCAGACATTGTTCTGGATGTAACAGAGATTGCCTAATGCTGTCACTCCAAGAGTCAATGTAAGTAATGTCTCCAGAGAATGGCATCAGGACAATTTGCTCAGAGGTATTCTTCTTAAGATTGATGGAGGAGCTGTTGAATGAGCTGATCTGAAACCAAGCAGGACATTAGGCTTGTCCCAGCCAGCCTGCTGGGGACAGCAACACAGGCTGTCAGAGATGGTGCTACTGGCAGAGAGGGATTTTCAAAAGCACTGTCAGAAAGAAGAAGCTTTATACCCACTGAGAGAATATATGAGATATGTGTAACAAGTGAGTTATGAACTGTAAGAGATACACTGATGATAGCAGTTAGAGATAAAATATGTCAAGCATTGAGTGCGTCTCAAGAGTCAATATTGCTGGGGGAGATCTTCCAGAACATCGTCCAGACTATACAGCACCATTTATCCAACTGCTCACTATTAGATAAAGTGGTGAGAATACCATGGAATTCCATTCAGTAAAAGTTACCTTTTCCTTTAGATAATGTACATGGGAGAGGCAAGTGCACTGGTGGAGGAAGAGTAGAAATAAGATTTTCCTCTTTTTATTTTTCCTTCTGAAAAAAAAATTGAAAGCAACATCAAAGGATGCTGATACACAACATTGCTACCAACCACCAGAAGAAAAAAAGTGTGCTGAGGTTCATGGCTGTTGTTGACTAGTTTGGGATTTTTACTTCAGATATGCTGTAACCTGAGTGTTGTTGAGCAAAAATGCACCATGGACATAGCTTGCAGTTTGCTCAGGGGCCTGAGTAAGAGAAGGAACTAATTAATGGATGCATGGTTCAGAGGTTATAGCAGTAAGTTCAGAAAAAGTTGACCATGGTCCCTCTGAAGGAGGCGTCCATGCTGATCTCCCACTGCATTCTGGTCAGAAACAGACACTGAAGCATCTGTGCATCCAGGAACAGGCAAGAGCTGGTTATCAGCCTCTTTAGGAATATGTGGGGACAGTGTGCTGATTTAATGTAAAATGTTAGAAAGTGCAATACCAACTGAAAGCATAGGCCAACAGGAAAAAAAGAAAAGAAGAAAAAAAAAGGGTACTCAAGGTGAAAACAGGCATAAATTGGCTTTTAAATGAAATACATTATCTTGTTGTCTCCAAGTATTATTCTCATTTTCCTGAGGTACTTGGTATTATCATTTATGGTGACTGTGCAAATCAAATGTATTTTATCAGTAGGGGAATGTATATGCGACCTTGTGCAGTGAGATAAAGGCTTAGCTGTTTTTCTTCAAATCCCTCTCTTCTCCTGTCTAACGAGTTATGAGGTAACGAGTAATTTACTGCTGATTGAAGAACACTGGAGACAGCACTGTTGAAATCAGGGACTACAGTCTGTGAACGTATGATTGATGCAACCAAACCCTCATGATTTAGAGCTTCCATTTTATCTTGTCCTGAGCAGGCAACAACCATACCAAGGACTAGTAATGAAGTTCTACTTGCTGCACTTCTGTGTGTATTCAACTAAGAAATCAAACAGAATCAGCATGAGACACTTGGATCACTTCCCTTTCAGGTTAGTATCTTGATATCAAGCCTGACCAAAGTCTCTTCCTTCTCACCCTGTTGTGGCTGTGTTTCTGGATGTGCAGTGGCTCAGTGCCACAAGACGGCGTGGGAAGCTTTCCTGCCCAGTGTGTGTGAGGGCTTGGTGGTGTCCAAAGATGCTGAAAAAGAAGTTGCTTTCAGAAGTCCTAGAGCACCTCCTCAGCACCACACCAATGCCTGTCCTTGAAGAAGCCTGGGGCCACCACCACCAACCTGTACTAGGGGAGCAATTAAGTTGGATACTTAAATTAAGTGGAATTAGTAGCAATATGAACTTAGATTCTGTGAAAAGAAAAAGAAAAAAAAACAAACACAAAACCAACAAATTTTCTCTGTATGTATGAGTAGGGACTTAACTTGGTATTTTGATTTACTGAAGCATTTCTCTGAAGGAAGAAAAGATTAACTCTGTCACATACGCTGCATAACTGATGGCCGAAAGAGGAGTGTGGAAAGTGAAGCGTGAGCATTTGCATATGTAATGAAGTGCAGCCATTAGCTATTTATGGGCTTTGCAGAGATATTTGTAAAAGAAACAATTTTAGTAAAAGGCAGGAAGAGAATTGAAACTGTTTAGAAAAAGAACAAAATCTTGTTTGTTGCTGTTCTTTCCAAGAAAAGTCTGTTGTTTAAGGGCAGAGACTAAACATATGACAGAGAAAATAGCATTGTGTGCTCCAAGTAGCACTGCTTAAAAATGCAGTGATTTCATATACTGTTTTGGCTTGAATCACTTGACAGAGTCATAAAAAGTTAGATTTGCTAGGTCCTTAAACTTCTTTTATGAACATTTTATTTGCAAGTACAATGAAGCACTCAAATGTATTTTAAGAATATGCTCATTTGAATTTGGGCGAAGATCAGAAGTGCAAGGCACTTTTGGAATAGCATGCATTGACTTTGTGGGACAATGTAGGGCACTGGATTAAACATAAAGTAAGAGGTGCCCATACTGAGGGATGCTGATCTTTTTATCTTAACCACATTCATTGCAACATTTTGATGAGAGAGTCCAAGAATGTAAAAGGAAACTGGGACATAAAATGAACCTCATCCCGCATCTTTATCAGTGCAGCACATTTCTCCCAGCGGGCCAGCATGTGCCTAATGAGACAAGGAAAGACCAAGACACTGACCAGGAAAATACAAACCCATTAATTTGCTATCACTTATGGGAAAATGCTGGAAGCTATTGCAGGATTTGTTAAGCAAAGGCTTGGCGAAGTCAATTGATTAGGGAGGTTTCTGAGAAAGCTGTTCTTGCTGGGCTGCCAAGGTAGAAGGGGTTATTATGTACAGGAAATTTTTAAGTGTCTTGCTGGCACCATGTAAAACAGAACGGGTGCTGTCATGTAAGAGTGGAGAACTAAAAAAGGTTTTCTGTTTTTAGGAGAGTACAAATATTTGATCTTCATCACCAGTTCAGGGCATCATCTCCTTTCCTCGTGTTAAATCTTCACAGTGCCCACTGCATACAAGAGACTGACAAAAGCAACTACTGTAATAAATATTCATTAGAAGTATCTTAGAAGAAAAAAAGCCTTTACAAAGATGGAACTGCTTCTGAATAGGAGAGAGACTTTGTCAGCAAGCACACAACTCAGTGTTAATCCATTTTGTTTGCTCCTGATCCCTACAACAGCTGAAAGCCTGGAACCAGGAGAAAGCCAATGCTCTCTGCAGCCCTCCAAATCAAAAAGCTGTTCTCAAACACTCCAGGATTTCATAAGGAGTGATGATGCATCCCTGAATACGGTGGATTTGAGTCCAAGTCTGTTAAAAATTGAGCAGGGGGTAGGTATTGCAGCAAGAGTTTCTACACAATCAGGAATCGGATGAAAGAAAAATCTGTTATAGATGGCCTCTAATCTATTGCTAGTGAGGTCAACAGACCAAGGTGTCTGGAGAGAAAGAGCTTCTCTCTGCAGCATCTTCCCATCTCAGGAGCTTTTCAGGGAAAGTGTGGAGGCACGGGGACCAACTTAAGCCTGTCTCTGAGTTCCATGGGGCTCTCAGACAACCGAAGACAACTGAGGAGAGAAAGCTTATGTGGTGGGGCTGCAACAATCCCATCTCCTAAAGGAGGAAAGCCAGGTGCTCTTCTGTGCTACTGGAGAAAGAAGTTTTGAGTCTCCTCATCTCAGAGAAAAAGGAAACAACTAAGTTTGAGCTCCCTTTAGCTAAGAAAAGACAATGGATCCTGTGTTCTTGACTGTGGAATCTAGGGTTTTGACAGTGTTGCAGAAACTCACAAAGTAAGCCGAATAATTAGTAACCTTTCTCAGGGGTGTGTATATGAAACTCTGTTACAGCTCAGGAGAAATAAAACTTCTTCGGAAATGTCTTCTCAGAATAAGACAGCACAACTATTGCTGCTGTTTGTGGAGTTCCAGCAAACTATAGGGACTGGTGATGTTACACGTGGGAGATGAGGAGAGGAAGGCTTGCATGCCAAAGTTATGGCCTGGAAAGTAGGTAGGTGGGGTAGGTCTGGTAGGTGGGGCCAGGTGAAGTTTCCTAGGGGCACAGGGGACATGGCACACAGCCTCGAAGAAGGTGATCCACACAAGGATCCTGCCAACTTCTCACTCCATGTTACAGCTGAGGAGCAGGACTGGTCAAAGCTGGCTGTGTGGACAGCCAGAAGAAATGACTCTGTGGCCCCTGCTGCTCTGCCCCTCCTTGTTCTAGTGCTCATTTTTCTTCAGCACAGGTATGGTTGTGTGGAGTTTACTTTCCTGAGGAAACCCATGTTGGTTTCCTTGAGAAACAGAAATATCACGACCACATTATTAGAACAAAGGGTTTGCATGTACTAAAAATAACATAGCCATCAGTGCTTACTAATCAGGCTAGGGTGTAGAACTGGCAGGGATAAAATCTCAACAAAATTTCCCTCCCTCCTCTCTGGGCTCCTGTCCTCTTGGCACTGTCCAGATCACGACTCTTGGCTGTATCCCAGGTTTCTCCTGGATGCACTCATTCAATCTCCTCCCCTTATTTTCCCCAGAGTATTTGAAGACAAAGCCACACAGTGGGGTTTATGAAAGAGTTTTGTTTTCTGCCCTGAGTGCTAGTTTCAAGAGGGGGAGAAAAAAACAAAATGAACAACAACAACAAAAAAAAAACCCAAACCCCTTAATTGCAATTAGTTGCTGCCTTTCACTTTTGATGACCTAGCCCTGATACCACTTTTTCGACATCACAGTGTTGGCTGTTACCAGTTCTGGCCAGCTCTGTCAGCACATGTATCAGTGCAGTGTTCCTTTGGAAGATTTTGTTTTCTTTTTGCCATTTGTCAGGAGATATGGATATACTCCCCAGCCTTCTGTTGGCTGAGTGCTGAGAATACATAGTATGAAGCACATTTACGTGATCATATTATCTTAATGTAACCTAAAAAACAACACAGTAGAATGAGATTTCTAAGTTTTAAGACAGGGTTTCCTGTCTCTGTTGTAAGGAGAATGTATGCCCTGGGAATCTGTAGTAGTCTGCTATGCTCGGTAAAGTATCTTCAAGGTAAGTAAATGAAATGGTTTCTGTATCTTGGACAAGGGAATATATTTTGAGGCAGGATAGTATTATGTTCTCTCTGCACATCAGCGCTCCTTGGTTCCTGAAGAGAAGCCCATCAATCCGTGGTGACAATTATATGGGAAACCTCACTGAAAGCAGATTTCTTTTTTTAAAGCTTGTATGGATTAGTGATTTGAGAAGCAGCAAAGCATGGGGGAAGCAGCTAAGCTGGATTCTAGAAGAGTGTGAATTATTTATATATCAGTTAACTGGATCACAGACAGGAAACCCAGGATGATATTGCTTAGCAAAGGTTACCTGAATATGTCCCACCAGTGTATGTTTGACACTGGCCAGGGGAAAGCTGTGAATGAAAAGACTTGCTGTGCAGCTGCCTCAGTGCAGTCTTTGTGGGGAAGACAGACAGATAGACAAGCCATGCTGCTAGACAAAAGCAGCTTGTCAAAGCAGATTGGGTTTTTGCCTTCATAAGACCATTATTTCCAGTTCTTCCTGTCAAAAAATAAATAAAAATCAATAAATCCTAGATCCATGTAATCTATTCGTAAAATGGAATGGGACCTTGTAAGCAATGCTTTACCCTACACTGGTAATTTGCTATCAGCTTGGTCAAAGACAGTCAAATTACTTAATTACACATAGCAGTTATTCTGTAAAGACTTAAGAAAACACAGATAAATGTAACTAATCCCTCTTTATTTATTCCCTGCAAACAAAAGCCTAAGGGTTTCTGGAAGGAAAAAAAAAAAAAAAAAAAAAAACACCAAAAAGCAGCAGCAATTAACATAATTAGAGATGGATGTCACTCAAATCTTCACCACGGCCCACAGACATCCTGGTTATTTTGATTATGTAGTTAAGTCACGACCAGATACAACTTTCTCAAAGATGGTGTTGCCCAAAGCCGATTGCATTGCTTGCTCTTGTAGTGATATCTTCCTGCCACTGGATGGCATCTTCTGCAGGCTCCTGAAGTGCCATCATGCTTGGTAGGGGTCTTAAAGGGCTTGTTGCTTTTCTAATTGGGTCGTACACGGGGAGCTACGCACTTCCGAGAGCAACGCCTTCCCACGTTCCCATGTGTGGAGGTGTCGTATGTGTAACACAGGCTTATTTTAGTGGGGGTTTAAATGAAAGGACTAGACTGAGAACTCTGACAACTTTGTGCTCTTTGTAGAAGAGGTGATGAAGGCCCTGCTGTCTTCCCACTGCTCCTGTCCACCTCAGCTAGCTGGCTGGCTCCTTGGTCCGGGAGATAAGAAGGACTTGGCCAGTTCCCGTGGCTGCATCCAGCTCAAGGTCTGCCTGCTGAAATCATCCCTGTGGGGCAGCATCTGTGTACTAGGGATACCCTGAAAACGATCTCAGAGTCCCAGAAACCACAGCAGAAAGATGCTGAACAGCCACTGCTTCTTACCTCCATTGCTACAGAAGCTTCTCCTTACCTGAGAATACGATATGATTGCAATCAGCAGAGATAAAGCTTCAGATAACCTGGCACTTTTCTTCCTTCAGTGATTGCTTTTCTCTGGGTGATGCCTTTTCTTTTGAAGAAACTCATCACAACAGTAATTTGTGGGAGATAGATAGGACCTATGCTCTTCACATCAAAACAACAGGAGCTTTTACCAAACTACTACTGATTAGTACTAGAAGACTGTATCACTGCAACACAACATCAAACTCCCTGTGCTTCATCTGCAGCCTTCTCTGTCCTCCACGTGGAATTCAGCTGACTCACCTGCCCATCTGGAACCCGTGATCCCTGAAGTTACCACAGGCTCCACATCATGACTCCTCCGTAGAAGACTGTTTTATTGGCTGTGGCTGGAGATCTTTGATGCCATTTACCATTTGAATGCTGAAAGGATCTTCAAATTGAATGGAGGCTTATGGAATAGCAAAGAAAGCCTTATCTGTGCAGCAGATGATGGGAGGCCTCCCAGCTCTCAGTCCTCTTCCTACTGAAGTGTGGGGAAGTGGTGAGCAACATCAGTAACTCCTCCCTTGAGCACACACACTTATGCCCTCTTTAAAGACTGCAGAAACCAGAAAGTCCAGAGAACAATTAGACACAAGGAGAGTTCTGAGTGCTAAATGCTAGAAAGGCATTAAGATAATCATGGCAAAAAAAAAAAGAAAAAAAAAAAAAGAAAACTCAAAGCAGCCCCTCTGGAGGGGGGGGGAAAAAAAAAAAAAGGAATAAAAAGGGAGACTATAATAAATTCTGACCAAAAGATAAAAAAAAAATCCCTCCCCAACACACATGCACACAAAAGATGAAGAAAAAGGCAGCCTGATTCTATTAACCAAGTATTAACACCCCTGGCTAAAGAAACCCTGCAAAAAGGAAGGATTAACATTTTCAATAAAGGGGACCAGATATTGCAGTGCTAATCACCAGCACTCTCCACTGACAGGAGAATGGAAAATAATGTTCTTAATAGTGTGAAACAGAGCAGGAGGTTCACAGGCAAAGAATCAGAGGTTGCTGCGGGCAAATGACAAATAACCTGGTTAGAAAAAGGCATCAGAGATTAGGGGAAGTCTCTGCAAGAAATAGTAACTGTGCACATTGTCCCAGCATCCACACGTCTGGCTGAACTGCAGCACTACCGCAGGGCATCGTGACAAAGGCTTTAGCACTAAATAATGAGGCCACATGTTGCATCACGATTTTGTAGTCATCATCTTAGGAAAAATAGACCCCCAAATATCTTTTCCATTGCATAACCTGAGGAGCCTGAGAAAAATACATTCATTTTCTGAGTAGCTCTCTAGAGTGCTGCCTCATATCCTCGTGCTGCCCGTCAGCGAAGTAGGAGACTGCCTGATACGTGAAGGTGCACATGGAAAGATGGGAAATTATTTAGTGTGGTTTAATGTAACCGTGAACAATTCAGTCTCTTTGCAATTGAGTCTGTTGAGTTAGCCTTTCAGTGCTGACCTCTAGAAGCAAAACAGGACTGGGACACAGGCCTGTCCCTATAGAGCAGCTTGCCAGAAAACCTCATTGTTTGGGTGGTTTTGGGGTAATGACAGTCAGAGCTACTGGAGAGGGGCTTCTGTTGGAGAAGACTCCAGGGGAGATGAAAGTGTCTGAAGGGTTTAGACCTTTTTCTCCTTATCACTTTTGTTAGCATTGTGTTTGCCTGTGGTATGCAGTGGGACATGGCAGTAGCTTTGGATATTCAGAGTTACATGTGCATGCATATTTTGGCAGCACTGCTCAGATGCCATTGATGTGGCCGTATGCATTAAGTTCAGAGCCAGTGCAATCAGACCTGCAGCCCCTCCCAAAAACCTCTATGGAGAACAAAAGTTCTTAAACAGTCCAAGATGAGAGAGTCTGGGTTCATATAAAATGGTTAATTTCCAGCTGCCAACAAACTGGAGCTGTAGGTTATTTTTAAACCTGTCTCATTAGAGCACAGGATACTGGGGACGGGGATTTGCTTTCTCCCTCTTTTTATGCAACACCCCAGCACAATGGAATGCACTTCCCACTGGGGTCCTTGGCTGCTACCATTGTATGGCATATTTGAAGATGGCTAAGAATCCTCTTTCTCCCTGTCCTGCAGCATCTTCAGAGTCAGTTAATGTCCACACTGCACGCAGATACCATTTTGCTCATTCCTAAAAGACAGGTTTTTTTGAGAACTGTACATATACTGTATTAGCTCATCACACACTTACAGGCTTGAGGAGAAAAACTATCCCCTCTTGAGAATTCCAGGGCATCTAAGCAGGTAGAATTTAATTACTGCCAGTGTAGCACGATGTTCTCCAAGATCCTTGGAACAAGAACGGAGCAGCAGAGGGACCAGGAGCATGAGCAGCCCACGTATTTACTCGGAGGGCTCCTTCTCGAGTTTGCTGAATCATGAACAGCTCTGATGCAAGGAATTCTCTCACTTGTGCATGCCTCACTCCGTGCTGTGGTAGGGTACACTGCTCCAGCTTACGCAGTGCTTCAATTTGCTGGCAGTGAAGGGTACTCATGTTTAAATATTTTTACCCTATTAACCCATATGTTTATATATGCGGAATCCACTGCATCCACAAGGCCTCATCCCTGGATCCAGGGAAATATGCTAGTCTGAGGTTTCTCTGAAGCTTCCTCAGAGGCCCTTCAGTTCACGAGAACACTGTTACCAAGAGATTAAATGAATTAAAAATTGATGACTGTTCTGTACTGGATGTCTTGCAGTCAAGGATATTTAAACAGATAGCAGGGAGGGTGGAGGGAAGGTTCTTTGCCAGAGTATTCTTTTCCTGTTTTTAAAAGATGATTTCATGGGGGCAAGGAGAGAGAAAAGAGCAGGGGTAGATCCAGAGGAATATCTGCTGATTCTGGGTAAGGAAATTCATCTTGTAAAGAAAGGGCAGTGTGCTCTGAGAGAACTGCTTTGCCTGGGCGGCAGAGTAGAATCATAGAATCATAGAGTAGGTCCCTAGGGAAAAATCAGTGGCTTTTGCAGCAGAAAGCCCTTTGAACCCTAAGCCCATACTAGTAGGGCTGGCAGGGCTGGTGTTGCCTCCAGAGTCCCCACAGCTCCTGGGTTAGGGGACGCAGTCCAGTGTGTGATGAGGTCCTGCAGTGGTGTCCCAGTGGCTGGCAGCTCTAGGAGCCACAAGGGAGCTGTGTCCAAGGCAGGGCAACCGAGAGAAGAAAAACAGAGAGCCATTTATCCAAATCACTCCAGCTTTAGGGTTAGCTTCAGTCCCTGCTGGCCCAGGGCTCCTGCCTGGGTTGTCTTTAATGGCTTTTTGTACCATCTGGTGTGTCGGTCCCCAGGCTGGGAGCATGCGCATGTTGTGGCAGATGTTCTGTGCCTCTGCTCTCACCAGTTCTGCTGCTGGAGGTGGGTGGGGAAGTGGCTGGCCCTGTAACTCTGGCTGTTCTCTCGGCTTCTTGCAGGTCCACATCTGCTTCATGCTATGAGACTGCTGTAGTTCACACGATGCAGTGCTCTCGGTTCAGTTCTTTAAACCAAGGCCGAATTTTTCAGTCATGGTAATGACTATGGCTCCTCTGTCTTTTGGTCCCCAGTTGGAGGCAACTTTAAAAGAGCTCGGTTTTACAGTGCCTGCTCTGAACTTACAGGGCACTGTTAGAGGTATCAGGAGATGAGTACTCCAAGGCAACAAGACACATCTCCTTTTTGAAGTTGATGCTTGAACTCTATCTGCATCCTTAACTTCACCTGAGAGAAAGCTGCTCAGTACTGCACAGTACAACATGCAATGTTCACACATGATTTAATCTGGATGATTTAGCTTTGTTCACAAACAGGTGTGTAAACTCATTTGTGTGCCCAGTCTTTATACCTTCATCTCACATTATATGACATATTTTCTGGCATCATCCCACCTGGAGTGGTGATGCCTGTTCTTGTCTCCCATCCTTACCTGCAAAAATACAAGGGCTTGGAGTGTTGGTGTCAGTCATAATGGAGAAATGGAGAGAGTTTTACTGTCTGTGGTGAATTCCCCTGCTTCAAATTGCATCAGTTGTGAATATGAAATCGGAGTTTGAGTTCAGAAATGCAGATCTACTGAGCAAACTCCATAGGTCTACTGATCAGACTACCACAGGTTCTCCATATGTGTGGAGGACAGAGCACTGAACTAAGAGCAAACTCTGTTTACTGTGTTTTGAAGCTGAGTTCAAGCAAACGACAGAACCTGTGCCATCCAGTCTTGACTGAGAGATGAATAAATATCTCATTAGTTCCTCAGAATGAAACAGATTAGATCCTTCCTGTATATATTGGCTAACTAATTAAAATTAATGGTCTCAATGACCACCCAAGTTGTATCTTCATTGCTTCTTTAGAAGTGACTGCTTTCTTCAGGATCTAAAAAAAGGTTTGTTCTGAAAAGTGGCTATTATATCTTCATGTAAGCTAATCTTAAATATGCACCAACTTAGTTGAATTAAAATACTGCCATTCAAATATAAAAATATAATCTACTCAGTTAAAGAACAATAGTTGTAAATTTATTTTTCATTCTAGTTTTCCTCTGTGAAGTGAGCCTGTATTCTTTGGAGAAGAATGGGGAAGGAAAGTCTCAAATAAATGGATGTAATTGCCTTCATTAAAAGCTGGCTGAACAGACTTTATCCTGTGGGGTCTACTCTCTCTCTGAGGTAAGTTCTCATGTATTTTTAATGGGAAACTTATTACCAATCAAACCTGTATTCTTGCCCCAGTACATGAAGGTGGATGTTTTGCACTTTTTCATCATGCTGGGTCCCCTGGGAAGAGCAACTCATTATGGCATCAACTGTCCCTGCCCTTTGCAAAAAGCCCCACCAAGGTCATATCAAGAAGTGATGGATAAAGGCGAGCTTTAACCCTTGACCTTGGCCTTCCTGGTGCTGAGTGTTAATAAATCTACATTTAGGATAGAGGTTTTCTCCCAGCTGCTCTTTGTTTGGGAAGGGGAGAGAGATGCTGATGCACAACAGGTTGCATTTCCTACAGCAGCACTCTTCCCTTCCCTGCAGAGCCCTGCATCCACTGTGAGAGTATGCATACGAATATGGCTTAGGCATCTGGCAGGAATCAGGTCACATCATATGCTAGCTGAGGCATTTTGTGTTTGGCCCTCCTATTTTTACAAGGGTCAGCTTTCTTGGTGCTGTGATGGCCATCTATCATTTTCTCCAGAGTTGAGTTGACCTTCAAGAGGCTTAGACTTTTTAGAAGGTTCACCCTCTCTATTACACCCAAGGAGAACCAGCATTGTTGAGAACCAGGAGCAAGCAAGTCCTTTGAAAGGCTTTAGTAAGTAAGGGTTGTGCTGAATAGCAGCCTTCAGCTCTCCTCTTGTTCAGGTGACCAGGAAGCTCCTTACAGAATTGTTCAGTGCCATTGCTGTGCCTGGGAAAGAGCAACACTAGTGAAGGAGAGGCCTTTTCTCTTGTGTTCCTTTTCTTTTTCCTCAATTCCACTGCTTATTTTTCTCCAAATGCTCTATCTTTTCCTTCCTTTTTATTCTTCGCCCACTTTCCTCTTTCATCTTTAGATAGAAGTATCATTTTTCTTAGGATGTATAACATTGCTGACTCTCAGGTTTTCTGGTGGTGAAAAGGGTCATTTGGAGCATGCCTCAGCATAGATTAGAGAATGAGCAAGTTAATGTCGTGGGCTGGTGGAGCATGTTCCTGGGCACTTTTGTTTCTTCTTGATCAAAAATGTTGCCCTAAAACTTCCAGTGCATGAAGGCTGCCTGTAGGAAGCGAGGTGGAAAAATTGGCTCCTGCACAGAGCTACTCTCAGCAGCTCTGGCATTTCATTTCTGCCATTTTCTAGGGAAGTTAAATGGCTTTGTTCCGCATATCCAATTAGCAATATAATCAACTTAGCAGAATGTGGATCAAGAGTGTGCTGAGATTGGGTATAGTCAATTTGACAGAGTGTATGTTCAGATTCATTGATCTCAAACTGGGGCAAGAACCCACGAGGAGATCTCAGAACAGAGGGCAGAGATTATAGCGGTCTGATCAGACTTGAAGCCTGTACATCACTGGAGGGCTTTCTGCACACTGGAAGAGAAATATCACGAAAAGGCCAGAAGTACCAAGCCCAGAAATTAATGCTACAAATACTTGTATTGTGTAAACACTCAAGCTGACTGTCCAAAAAAGCATCTGGTAGTAGCACTGAGAGGTGCCAGGGTTAGCAGGTGAGTGCAGTTGGCCCCAGCATTGTCCCCTCCTGGGCTCTGTCCTCTTTGTGACTGCAATTTGTTTTAGTTTACTTATGGCCAGAAACATATTTAGCTCACTTTTTCCTAGTTTCTGACTCTACATAAGATAAGTATCTGGCATGAAACCCTTACACCTTTTAAATCTCGCAGTTTGTGCACATATATTAGTGGGAGAGTTCACAGCCTTGCAGCTAATCGGCCAGCACCGAGGAAAAGTGAGACCTTTTTTCTCAGCTCCTTTGCAGTGGGCAACAATCCAGCACTTGCTTTGCATGATCAGCCAAAGTGACAACTGATGACAGAGCAGTTCAAGATTTGATGGAAACAGCACAATCATTTTGCATCCAGGGCAAGCTCTCTGAGACACTGCTGGCTCCACCCAGCTTTTTCTTTCCATAGATATTTCTGACAAATGCCTATTTGCTCCTTGGATGAGTTCTCTCAAGCTATAGTGCGGACATCAAAACAAAGGCCACATGAGTAAGTCAGCAACCCAGCTGACCAGAGAATCAAGAAAGGCTGGTTGGAAAAGGAAGTATAACGACTTCTTGCAGTGAGGCAACTGAAGCTGCAGTGTGTTTTTCTCAACTTGCAGATTAATCCATAAAGCAAGATGGAGTGGGACTAAATGGGGCACAAGTGACCTTTTAATGCCAACTGAGATAAAACTATGGTCTTGAGACATGGTCAGCCCAGCTGGGGACTGTGGTGGTTGCATGATATTATCAGCAAAGGCTTATCCAACTGAAGTATTCTTCAGTTCCAACTTCAATTCCAACTTCTGCTATTGACAGAGCAGTATGTTTCTTATATCTTCTGTTCTGCTCCTTCATGATCTCTTCCCTTGAGTTCTGGTTGGTTTGCATGGAAGACATGTTCTCTTCACACCCTATCCTACACATCTACCTGATGTTTCCCCTTTTCCTCATTTAGGATTTTGTTGTGGATGCTCAAATTTTGATTCATTGGGTCCTATAGCAGTGCTGGCCCACTGCTGTGTATTATGTAAGGGGTCAGGGAACACACATCATGGCATATCTTTATTTCTCCCATGCTGAGACAGGACATGGAAACAAAAAGCCTGGAACTCTATGCATACAAATGATATCAGCTTCAGAACAGAGGAACATGAGACGGGAGCCAGATCAGAAAGTTTAGCGTTCAAAGTATGAGACTCAATGTATTTCTCTACATTCAGAGACTCCCTGCTCTCCTCAGCTTCATCCTGTGTGAGACGGGTTTCCTAATGAATAAAAGCTGTGTGAGCCTCCTGTAGCATTAAAAGAGGTGGGGAACAGATAATTTTAATGCCCTGGAGACAGTCATTATTCAAATATATATCTCTGCCCTCACCCCACATTACTGCCCGTTAAGGCTCAGAAGTTGTTGTGTGTCCTCAGCATATCTACAGGAGTACAATAAATATGCATGCATCTCCCCCCTTACCATGCTGAAATGAAACTAAGTAAACTCTGCATTATTAGACTCTTCAGAGAGATTTTAATATTTTCTTCCTTGTAGTCCACCAAGCAAAAACCTTTACAGAAAATCAGATAGTGATAAGCCAGAGCTGCTTCCTGGGTTAGGGAAAGGCCAGCGTGCATAAAGTGAATATTGCTAGTGCTTTGGTTACAAGGCCTAAGCTGTTCAAAGCCATGCTGCGTCATCTGTGGCTGAAAATCATTCACAGTACTGCTTCCTGAGCCTCAGATTTGCTTCGCTTTACACAGGCTAATGAGAAAGTGTCGCAAGTGATCTCAGTAATAGTGCTGCAGCAGAACCCCCTACCCATTCTCAGCTCACTTGAAGAGATTTTGATTAAACTACATAAAAAAAAAAAAAAAGAAAAAAAATATACATTCTCACAACTCTTTGTTTTCTATCCTCAACCTAAAAATACTGAATGTGGAAATCAAAACAATGGGATAAAGAGAACTTTATGCAAGATGTGCATAGGCTTGTAACACTGCCTGACCTGCATTCCACTAAAGCCCTAAGCAGAACAGAGCTCTTAAAGGCAGTGAATTGTATGGCACTAGCATCATCAAGTTATACAGCAGCATTTTAGGATTTTCCAGACAAAGGTATCAGTTTTTCAAGCATATCTTTTTGCAACTCCCTCACCTCCTCCCAGCCAGCTTCCCCCCCCGCTTTCCAACAGTAGAGCAAAGTGGCCTCTAAACCATCCACTCTCATGCGGGTTTGGAACAAGGACTCAGGATACGGGTCAGGACACAAATGAAAATATGCTGATCACAAATCAGAGTTCACCACAGAGCCTTCTTGTTAAGATACAGTAAAGGAAGTTCTTTGACCTGAATGTGATAGTATGGGGACTCTTGCTGGGCTGCTGAGACAACAGAGCTGATCCGTTGTTTTACAAATTCGTCTTTGCCATGCACTGTAACTCTTTTTGCATTTGCATGGCTCAGGAGGCAATACAGAGCCCTCTGCCCCTTTCCTTTTTCTGTTTCCAGCGCAGCTTCAGGGTGGAAAGGCAGCAGCCTTTGTTATACACTACCACGATGCTGACAGGTCAGAAAGCATCATGACCATAAACCATTTTATTGCAGGCTAAGGCCAAGGTTTTCAAGGATCGATTTTGCTGCCTTGCATGCTTCCTGGAGCCTTCACTAATTGCACTGCTTTTCTCATGAACTGTTGCATTAACTCCGGCTTTCTAAAGAACCGCCCTGAAAATACCGCAGACATAAAACTAGACATAAAACACATACCATGGTCTTGCAACACAAGTATTCCTTGTCTAATTTGCTTGCTGCCCACTACCGTATATTGTACATTTTGATACAACTTTCCCAAAAGAGCCATCAGGCTAAAGGGGAAGCGGGCAAAGCAGGGAGCAGACTGGGAAGCACTCAAAAGAAAGAGGAGGCCTGTCTGACAGGGGAGCTGCCTCACTGCCAGACTTTGATAGAGTTGTTTTGGCTGAGGAAGACACCGAAATTTGAACAGGGATTGAAGAAATGGACCTAATCTTTCCAAGATCCACTGGAGAGGAAACAGTGCTTACCAGCCATACTAGTTAATCTGTTTCACCTGCTCAACCTGAATTTTCTCCGTTGAAATAACTTACCTATCTTTGATACTGTTTGTATATTTTAATAATATCTGATTTGGGATAGTCTGGTGTCTTTTGAGTAATGGGTTCAGCTGGAAGAGAGATGAGATAACAAACTTTACCTCAAGGCTGTGGACTGTTTTGGGCATACGCAACCTGCAAAATGGAATCTGTTCCTTAGAGAAGACTTTTACATCACTTGAATGAGGAGAATACCCACAGGTACTGTGTCCTCTGGAGGCTCACAGGGATCCAAGGTTTGGAATGTCTGGAGTGTCGCAGTTAAGAGACTCACTGCTTCCAGCCTGGATCTACCTCAGTATGGAGCTAGAAGCTTTCCAACCAAGACTGGAAGAAATTCTCTGCTGAGAATTATACTTCAACCATGAAACCAGTCACCAGTTCTGAGCTCAGAAAGCTAAACCAGAGCATTCAGAATGTCATTCCTCACTAGAAGTCACAGTATATCCTGTGTATCCTATGGTAAGTTACACGCTTCAGATGGAAGAATGCAAGTGCCAGAGACCAAAAACATACATTCTTATCACTGCAACACCTGTTCTTTTCAGCATGTGCCTGATTTTGGCACTCAATCTCATATTTCTTCCAAAAAGCAGCTTTTACTCTAAGGTATTACATGGGTCAGGCTCTGTTCTCTAGAGGAAGTGATTATAGTTGTAAAGTTGGAGGGTCATTAAAGGAGGAAGTGTGGAAAATTCCTGAGAGTTTTTTCTTGGGCACTGGTAAAAAGTTTGCCTTAATTGGCAGTGGGTATCATTTCAGAAACAGACCAGCCTAACAGCATAAAGCTAGTTACAGTCACCTCTCCTTTCTGCAATAGGCACTTGTACTGCAATATGATGAGAACTGAAAAAGGGGGAAAAGGAACAGAATGGGAACAAGATAGATATTGAAAGGGGTACCAGAATGAAGTCAGTGACATTTCTGACCCCTCTGGTCATTCAAGATGGCGGCGATTCAGGATTTAGAGCACATTAATAATAGGAATTCTATACATTAATGTTCATTCTCTATCTAATTATAATTAGGAAGGGAACACTTTTTCCTTTCCACTAGACTGCAAAAAACTTAGACAGGATATGAGCTCCATCCTTTACTTCTCACCTTACTTTTTTAAGGCTGGGCTAAGCAGAAGACCAATGAGGTTGGGGTCTAGCATCTGGGAGGCAGTCCCTCATCTACTCAGTGTTACCAGATTACTCAAACAGAAAACTAGAGGATGTGCTGCAGCCCAAAGTAATTCCTGGGACTAACAGCAGAACAAGTCCTGAAGAGGAACATTACCGTGGTTTAAGCTGTTAAAAAGCTAAATGGGAATAAGAAGAAGTGATGACTGAAGGGAGAAAAGCTAATAGCTCTCAGGGCATAGCAACATTTATGGGTTAATGCATCTCCTGGTGTTGGCTGCATTTAAACCTCCCCTGCCTTTGTCGTCTCATAAGAATGGCGAGACATAACTGCTGAGACACAGAAAATATTTCTTCCCCTGGCTTTTGCCTCGTTTGTGTCATGGCCATTAGACAGAAACCATCCTTAGCAGGTATCTTCAAGAGGAAACTACTGAGAGGGAGAGAGGGAGCCGACACCTCAGTGGATTGCCGTCTGCTGCTTCCTCTCTTTTAACAGTGCAGATGTTACTTTCCAGCTGTGTTTGAGAGAGAAGCCCTACTGTTTGAGGATGTTGAGAAGATTAAGGGATTAAACTGAAAGGGCTCCTGCAAGAATTTCTCTTCCAGCTGATCTCAGTTGGGGTAGAAACTTTTCTGAGATGGATGCAGATATGGTGTGCATATGGATATATTTGACTCCTCTTTATTTAATTAATTTAATATTAATACAGTGTTATACTTTTCCTCTGGAGAAAATTAGAGTGTGAGATAATGCCACATGCTGTCAGTCTTGTAAGGAAATCAGTAGGGACAGATAAGTCCTAAAATTATTTTTTCAGGCTTCTAGTTCAGACTTGTCGCACTGCCCCTCCCCTTTTTCCATGTAATTCTAACCTTTTTTTTCTTTTATTTTTATCAGAAATGACACAGTTATTAACTAAGAGCTGAGTAGAGTAGGTGGACTGTGAATTTCTCTCCCTTTTGCTGGGTTGAGCCCATCCTTTCAAGTCATTTTACACACAAAGACGTTTGACTGCCTCTGATCTCCGTGCACTTTCTCTTGGTTTCTTTAGAATATGAAGGAGAATGGCTCAAGCAGTCCAATGCCCATTGAAGTCAGTGGTCCACAGAGATTAGAATGGCATTCTTGCTATGTATTTTTGGGGCAGAGTAAGGCACTGAATACTGGGCGTATTGGGGAGGAAGAACTGTACTTGGCCTCTCCTCTCTGTTCATTGTTAAAGGATTGCTAATACACTTTTAAGGTGTTTTGAACTTGAGAAATCCTCCTTAAATAAAGAAACACGTCTTATTTTTTAACACGTGAACAGACACACTGTGCAGCTGTGAAGAGCAGAACAAACCAGGATCTGGACTGACTAATCCGTGTTACAAGGGCCACTCATTGCTTGCTTTTTGTACAACATTTATTCTTTCTCTGTTCTGTTCCTCTGCTTCTTTCTTTCTCTGCCTTGCTCTGCATTATTTCTACCATATTCTTTCTTTGAATTTCTCTTTTCCATTCCTTTCCACTTTCTTTCAACAGGGAGAGATCAGGGAAACCTGGTGAGGACACTCTGCTCTTTATGGATCTCAGTTTAAACACGGTTAACACTGTGGACACAACATTAACCTCGTCAGCCTTCTCTCCCTCCTTCCCCTATCAGACTGATGTTGCCCCTGTGGATGTTTTATCTCATAAATCTGATTTTCTGGGATAGGAAATTTCAGAATGCAAAGTTTACCTGCAAAAGAGACAAAAAGAGTTCTCATCCTTTCTAAGTGCCTTGAAGAGGGATTGTAAGGGAGGCTGCAGTCTCTGCTCAATTGATTATATTATTATGGGGACAATAGTTTAGAAAAGGAAGAAAAATTTCACGTATCTTCTGTACAAGTCACTTATCTTTTCTAGTCATTTAACCCTTATTTCATATTAGAAAAAGAATCACCAGCACAGTCAGTCACTCCATTCTATTTTCCTGGTAACCACAACAAATTCCTTAGAGATTGAAGATACTTGTATTCCTGTAATTTGAACTGGACATGACTCCAACTAAGAGAAAGAAGGAAATTCACAGCTCTTCCACTTCACCCTTTTCAGCTAAAGTTGTTTGTTTTGTTTTATGAAAATCACCAGATTTGCAGAGCAGTTACCTTTACTTGACATCACTTACTTTGTTGTCATGGTCATTGCTGTGAAGGAAAGCAGCAGCACAAGTTCTTCAAGGACAGTAGCTCTGGTCTTGTCCAACGTCACCCACAGCTGTCAAACGATAAATAAACTGGTTCCTCATATTAGTCTAGGTCACAGTTGTCTGAAGTTACGGGGCTCAACAATGATGGTGGATGCATGTCCTCAGGGAATGTCTGTATTGAAAAGACACAACCCCACCATCAGGAAGGGATGACTGGGTGGCTGATTTGCATTGACTTGTGACCTGTGTTCCCAAGGGCACTTTACTAGCCTTGTGCTTCTGACTGCTGCTCACCCCAGGGCTGCGGCAGCCCACATCCAGCTGGAGTGTCCCAGCTGGTGCTCGAGGCATGGTGGCTGGGCTGGGCGGTTCCACCTGCCTCAAAGCACTTGGCTTGTCACTCCCGGGGACTGACACAAGCTGTTGGCTGTGACGGACGCACACTTGACTGGTGCTGAGAGCGGTGTTTTCTTTCATGCTGCCATGTTATTTTAACAGATCGCCTTTGTTCAGAACTCTCCATACAATCCTTTGTCAAACAGTTCTTTTGAAATAACACATCTATATGAAGTTCCCAAGTTTGCCTGCATTTGAAGCAACTTCTCTGCTCTTCAGTTTTTCAGAGCTGCTCGTGTTATACATGAGCATAAATTTTGAAGAAATTTACTTATTTGTTCAAGTGCAGACGCAATCATAGAATCATAGAATCATAGGATCATAGAATCATAGAACCATAGAATCATAGAACCATTGAATCATAGAACCATTGAATCATAGAATGGCTTGTTGGAGGGGACCCCAAGGGCCATGAAGTTCCAACTCTTTGCTGCAGGCAGAACCACCAGCCTGGTCTTGAACACCTCTAAGGATGGGGCATCCATGGACCCTCTGGGCAGCTTGTTCCAGCATCTCACCACTCTCTCTGTAAAGAACTTCTCCCTGACATTCAAGCTAAACCTTCCCTCCCTGACCTTAAAATTATTTCCCCTCATCCTATCACTGTCTGCCTTTGTAAAAAGTTTATTCCCCTCCTGTTTGTAATCCCCTTTTAAATACTGGAAAGCTGCAATGAGGCATCTCAGGAGGGAAATCAACTCTTTGAAAGGGTGAGTGACAGCAGGACAAGGGGAAATGGTTTTAAGCTGAGGGAAGGGAGATTTAGGTTGGATGTCAGGGGGAAATTCTTTACGGAGAGAGTGGTGAGGTACTGGAACAGGCTGCCCAGGGAGGTTGTGGATGCCCCGTCCCTGGCGGTGTTCAAAGCCAGATTGGATGGGGCCCTGGGCAGTCTGGTCTAGCATTAGGTGGAATGGTTGGTGGCCCTGCGTGTGGCAGGGGGGTTGGAGATTCATGATCCTTGAGGTCCCTTCCAACCCTGGCCATTCTGTGATTCTGTGGCCTAGGATGCCATTGGCATTCCAAGCTGCTAGAGCATGCTTCTGACTCATGTTCAGTTTTTCATCTACCAGGACCTCCAAGTCCTTCTCTGTAGGGCTACTCTCAAGGAGTTCTCCCATTCTGTATATGTATCTGGGATTACTCTGACCCAAATGCTAAATCTTGCACTTTGCTACGTTGAACCTCTTTACATTCACACAGGCCCACCTGTTTGTTCAATTGAGGTCTCTCTAGATGGCACCTCTTCCATCTAATGTGTAAACCTCACCTCTCAGCTCGGTGTCATCAGCAAACTTGCTGAGGATGCAGTCAAGGCCGTCATTGATGTCATTGATGAAGTAGTTGAAAAGCACTGGTTCCAAGACAGACCCTTGGGGGACACTGCTCATCACCAGCTTTCATCTGGACATTGTGCCACTCAGCACAACCCTCTGTCTGCTGCTTTCCAACCAATTCCCTATCCACCAAATAGTCCACCCTTCAAATCCATACTTCTCCAATTTAGAGATAAGGATATGGTAGGAGACCATGTCAAAGACTTTGCAGAAGTCCATTTGATGACATCGGTCGCCTTCCCTTTGTCCACCGATGTTGTCACTCCATCATCGAAGGCGACCAGATTGGTCAGGCATGACCTTCCCTTTGTAAAGCCATGAATCAGATCTTCTCTAGTGGCCTTGACTATTTGTGGCACACATTGGTATTGAAGCTCAGTCAGAGAAGAGCTCTTACTGTTCCCTGGCATTTATATCAGCTTCTCTTGGGGGAATGAAGATTCCAGAGGAGACCTAGCAACCATGCATAGAGGGGATTATCTATGCAGATCCCTATGTAAGAGTTTCTCCGGAGAATCTTCCAGATTTTTATACTGCAGCTGTAACAGGGTGAGCATAACCCTAACAAACTTCAGAGCCATGAGGCATTGGCTGGCAAAACAAAGAAGCTGGAGCCATGTAGAAGCACACACAGGGCTCAGTGCCCAATAATGCACAAATTTTCAAGGATGAAATACAGATGTAAGCCAGCAGTGCTGCTGGAAACTGGAAACTGGGCGATCAGAGGACTGCCTGCCAGTGAATAATATATATTTTGTGGTGCCACAGCTCAGGAAAGAAACAATCAACAACTTTAGAAACAGAAAAACAAGTTAACATATTGTTGCTGTTCTCTGTGTGTAGAAGCAATCTTGAACTCACAGGAATTACGTGGATAAATGGAATGGAAACCAACTAAAGGTAGCACAGTACTTTTTCATGCACAGACAAGTAATTATTATCATCTCACTTTTTATAGAAATAATGATTTTGAAATTGTCAGAAAGCAGAAATGAACTGTATTTTTAAGATTAAAGGAGTTCCAGGGTGAGTGAGAAATGTTTCTGTCATTTTTTCCTTAAACTCTTCACAGTTCCCCCACCCCAATAACCTCTGTTCATTTAATTTCAAGACCCAGAAGATTGTTTTTTCCTACTGCTTTCTTGGGGCCACCTAGAGCAACCTGCTTTGTGCAGAGCAGTTTCCAGCACTAGATCAGATCAGCTGCTGCTTTGTATGGGTGGGTTAAGAGATGATTTGTGGCATGGCTGTTAACTACCAGATGTGTCTCTGCTGTGCTGGGGATTGTCTCCCATAGAAGTGGGCTTACTCATTACAAATACAGAAAACAGCACATTTTGCTGAGTTTTGCTAGGCCTACTCCTTCAGTTTTATGGCTCAATATAATGTCAGTATCGCATGTGTACACATCAGCAAAGGTGCTGCCAATTAAGATATCTCACCACAGTATAAAGCTACTGGACACTAAGAATATTTGTATTTGAGGCTCTGCACAGTGCTTGAGAGCAGTACTCTACAGAATTATCAAAGGAGCTGATTAGAGTAATGAATGTTGATCCCATCCAGAAGTTGTAACAAAACAGTTTGCCGAGCAACTATCACTCAGTGGCAAAATTAGAGAAGGAGGCAAACTGTGCTTGCAAGAACATAAACTTACGTGCTGAAATATACGTTGCACATGCACAGAGAACAGAGCTTTGTTACAGTGTTCAGTGTATCACGTAGTGATAAAGTGGGGTAAAGTAGTGATAAATTGCTGCATGTGTCATAGCATAGTCTTTAAAATGTCAGAACCCTGTGTAAGTGATGGAATGGATGCTTTGCTGGAGCAGGTCCCCAGAGATGTGCTGGATGCACTGGTTTGCACTGTGTGGCACACTCTGGCATGAAATTAGACCACAAGCAAAATCATTTTCAAAGGAATCAAGCATATAAAGTATTAAATGAAAACTCTGATCTTGGAAAACTTATGGATTTGCTTATCTTTTCTTTCAAAAAGGTACGTTTGCCTAAAGAATGGCTGGACTTTGCAAACTCTCTTTACACAAAACAGCACAAGCCCCTACATGGCTGTGTGTGATTATTACATTAACACATCTCTATGGTTACACCACAGAAACCTTTAAGTGTGAATGCATTTTTTTTCCCTTAAGTACCAAGATGTTCCCGATGGAAAAAAAAATGACCTCTTTTTGGCTCCTGAGATAGAGTCAGGGATGTGATTAATGCTGACTATATTCCACTGTTTTTCCCTGAAGATGAACTATTAATATTTCCCAGTGATGTATGTCCTTTCACTTAGCCACAAATGGGTGGTCAGCAAGGTATTTAAGCCCATATTTTGTCTAAAGTAATAATTTTCTCAGTGCCACCCGCCATAGAGCCTTTGACTTGATGTCCAAGGGTTGCCCAGTATTTTTCTACTGCTCTCTGTACCCAGCACCACTCCAAAAATACATGAATGGAGCACCTCAACACATTTCTTCCATCCCATCTTATTTTTTATTTAACCTGACATTTAAAGCAGATCCAATAGCCTGTGAAATGGGTGGTATTTCTAGATTTAGTATATTACCTGGTTAACTCATAGTGGCAGACTACTGAAAAGCCTTACACATCACTTGCCACATGCTCTTTGATGTATGGCCTTGCAAAATCCATTTGATTTGGCTTTATTTTTTGTTCCATCATTTGTATCAAGTTGGCCCAAGAAATCAGCTAACACTTTAAAAAGGATTCACCTCTCGTTTTCCTTGAAGTGAGTATGTTAAAAGAAAGCAAAGGTTTCTGAGGTTCAAAGCTGTCCATTATTGCACAAATGTGTACAAATAGTTTAGAAACAACAGCAACTTAAACCACAAACTGGAGCAAAACAAAGCAAGACACTGATGGGTCAGACAGATTAAAGAAAAGGTTTGAAGTCAAAGGTGTTCCTGGACTCTTGGTTGCCTGCTCTTTACTCTCCTATGCAGGACTCTTTCAATTGCTTCCCAGGATCTATGCATTCCTTATGATCCTCTGTATATTCCTAAGGATGTCTCCATTCTTTTACTACTCCAAAAGCCTGATATGGACTTAGCTTCTTTCTGCATTGCCTTCTTCTCTTCCTAGGCTTATCTTGGTCTGTACTGAGACTTGGTACTTTGTTGTGCTCTGAGCCATGTCACACTGCTGCTGGGGAGAACCAATGTCTTCCTCTTGTAGCTTCTCCAGGGGTTTCACTTCATCTGGCAGCAAGTACAAGCTCCCACCGTGCTACCACCCACTGTCACAGCCTCCTTAGCATGTCCTGTCCTCATCCCATACCCCATCCTGATCAGTGGTAACACACAATGGGAAGAAACTTTCAGTATAAAGAGCTCTAGCTGGCACCAAAACCGGTGGTTTTATTCCACTTTACCTTTGCTTTCTCCATCTTCCCCACTGTTGTTCATTATAATTACTTGCATTTCTTTACAAACTAGTTTGCAAGCTGCACAGGGCTGGAGGAACCTGCAGCTCAGCAGCACTCTGCACAAAGGAGCTAGGCTCCCTAGGGAGGTCCTCACTAGCCATCAGGGCCATAAGGGGACATTGGGGGCAGCTTCAAGGTAGGGGTTTTGTGCAAGTGGTCCTGAAGGAGTGGGACATGTAATATTGGCATAGGCAAACTTGTGGCTTCATGAGTTAACATCTGTCAGGGGATTTTCTGCCTCAGCTTTCACTCTTTATATTTAAGCTCTTGTGTGACTCCAGAACTGCATCCAGACCTTTGGATGCAGTGCCACATTATTTTGCCTTGTTACTGAACTTCCCTGTTTCCTTTGTGCACATTAATTTCTCGTTCTACATTCTGCTGCTAGAAACTGAGGTCTTCAGTTTGTAACACTTTTATAATTTTATGACATATGTACTTAAAAACATGGTTTTTATAACTCCACAGTCAACTGAATGCATACAATCAGCACTGCAATGGTTGCAATGCCTTGTCACTAGTAAGTTTGAATTATGAACATGTTTATCTGTGAGTTTTAGTATCTTTAATACTGTCCCGGGTTGCCCTGATCAGCTCTTTGAAGTCATTGTCAAGACTGGGTTTGCTATTCTCCTCCATATAAACAAAGGACATTAAATACAATCCAGGGAGCGTGCCCTGGGTGTCAGGAGACCATGGCTGCATGAGGGCTTCCAGCAAGTTTCACAACAAAGCTGTGAAGTACCCGAGTACCAGTCGTGCATGCTTTTCCTCTTCAACAGAATTTTTTTGCCCTGAAAAGCCAGGCCACATCTATTGTGTATGTCTGTTCTACAGTTGGCTCTTCACTTCTCTGTGGGCAACCGCTTTGACAGAAAAGAGTATTTCTACCTTTGTATAATTTTGATAGAAGAAAGGGTAAATATTCTCCTCCTTTCTAAAGACATAACAGCAAGTGGTGTATCTCACTCAGAAATTTTTCTGGAATATGCCTGTCCCCCCAAAGACATACAATGTCCTGTTGCCAGGAGGCAATTGATATCTTCATGGGGAGAATGTAATAAATTAAAGCACAGTGGTCAGCCTCCTAGAAAAATGTCAGAGAAGGGTAGGTGTCAGGGAGAAACTATAGTAACACGGGAGGCAGATGCAGAGAACTAGCAATGTATGAGTCCAGACAAATCAATTCCTGCCACAATTTGCCATCCTGTAATTGCATGGAAATGAAGGTGAGCTGAAAACCTGAAAGGCTTTTAGAATAAGGAAATGAGTTGTGTCTCCAGGAGGACTACATCACTTAAGGACTACGCACTGAGTAGATTAGGCCCACATTTTCATTTACTCGTGGGATGATTTTTTTGTCTTGCAAGGCCTGGGATTCATGCAAATGATCTTCTTCATTTGTATGTATTTTTTGATTGTTATTATTTCCTCATAGATTTTGTAAAC
Source organism: Phasianus colchicus (assembly GCF_987193195.1). Lineage (NCBI taxonomy): Eukaryota > Metazoa > Chordata > Aves > Galliformes > Phasianidae > Phasianus > Phasianus colchicus. The sequence continues at coordinate 75,770,190 of NC_143437.1, forward strand.
TCCAATAGCATGGTAGTGCACATGAGCTGGGAAAATGGAGGCAGTTAGAGTGAGCAACTGCTTCCAGACACTACAGTGATACAAATGATCCTATAAATCAACAAGCTCAATGGCTGATATGAAATAGTGAAAAATAAATAAGATTTATTTTGAACTTAGCTCATTTTAGATGGTCTAGATTGAACAAGCTATATATTAGAGATGAGAGTATTTTCCCTAAATATTGGCCACATTATGAGATTGATTTTTAAATGTGACCCCATGCTAAAATCAGTGCATAATTCTGCCTACAAAATGGCTGGTTGTTTGATGTATCTGCACTGTCTATCTGGAATGTCTTTAATCAGGGAAAAGGCTCCAAATCAGAGACATCCTCAAGGAGCAACATTTACATTTGGATTTACAAGTTCAAAGCTGCCACGTTTAAGTTTTCCATCCATCTCATTATATCTTCAGGGTATTTACAGACTCCAGCTTCAGATAGATAATGTTGCAGTGGTTGGATTTAGGCACTTTAAGTAAGTTTGCTGTTTGCAATTTTCTACTGGTATGTTTGGAGCTTTTTCATCTCCTTTAACCTGCAGAGACTCCACTGAACTGATTTAATGCCAAAAGCAAGGCAGAGAGCTCTGTGACTTCTACTGCTTTCAGTATCAATATTCTTGGCCGCCGTACCAGCAGAAACACAGATCTTTGAATCTAGGTGTCTAGGGTAAATTTTATCTGCTCCTGCCTGTCTAGCTCTTCTAGTTATTCAAAACACCCCCAAGAATGGCTTGAGTTGGAAAGGACGTTAAGAATGATGCCTCCTTTCTAATGTATCTGATGTTAGAGATGCTGTGCTCTTGATGTTGACCAATGTTTATTAGCATTTCTGGGTGGCACTTGAGTTCTTCTCTAAGCAGGCAAGTCTGGGCATAAGACCACAGAAAATAGATTTTATAAAGATCTGTATATTAAAAAAATGCACACTTTGGGGGGTTATGAATAACATTTTATGTCTCAAAGTGAAAAAGACAATCTATGTTTATCCTTTAGGAAAAAAGTTTGAAGCCACATTCACTCAGATTTTCTTTTAAACACTCAGCCTGGCCCTCTGAACTGAGATGCATGGAGAGATACTGACATCATGTCTTTAGAGGATGAATAACTTCCCAAGAAGCTTACAATACATTAATACCCATCTTCGGGGTGAACATTCCTGGGAGAAGAGTTACAGTAATTGCTGCTGTAACTGTAGCTGTTCTGTGGTGGTAGTGAGAGATGAATTGTCTTGCTGGGAAAAGACAGAAGATGAGACACCAGAAAGTGTCTTAAAACTAGAGGAAATATGGGAAGTTTGGGAATCTCCCTTCATAGGCTTAGTAATATCATTTAAGCATTAGGAAAATCCCATGAATGCAGCCAAGTTCTCTATTAATAGCTTCATTCTTATCCCACAGAGATGTCTATGTGATCAGAATTCAAGCCACTACTTCCATTAGAAGCAGAGCTTCCTTCTATTGCTTACTGCTGGCACAGGTGATGACAAGCCACATTGCTCCTGAGGAAAGAAAGCTCTCAGGGCGTCCAAATCTGGTACAAACACAGTCCTAGTGGCTACAACGTGTGAAGCAGAATACAGGAAATAGGGCCCATTTCTTCTGCTTACTCAAGTGTTAACTCTCATCGATGAGAAATTAAAAGAATAGGATCAATTTGAACAATGGAATACAAGTTGAAATGGGTCTGACCCACTTTCATTCTTTTCTTACATGGCACCTCCTAAATCATGCCAGTGAAGATGGATTATACTTTCAGTCATGAGATAAACCTGTAAACTAGTTCTTGTCTGCAGCACTTGTGTATTATAGATCTTGTGTCTCCTGAAAGATGAATAATTACAGTCCCTGGGGAGATACTTTTAGAAAATGCAGTCATCATGGATTCTGCAGCTGTATGGACAATGATGATAAAAGGAAGAGCCTTCTTCTTGTCCCCAATGGGCATGAAAGTGAAATAGGAAGAACACACAGCTCTCATTAGATTAATGAGTGAGGCTTCCAATTTATGGACAAGTTTCTGTTTTCCTTGCGCTGATGAAATATTTGTTGAAGACCTCTAAATACCATCAGATCAAACTGTGCCATAAACCAATTGCATTTGCCTTGATATAAAGCAGGCTTGCCCCAACACAGTGTCATATGGAAAGAATGGATCCTTCAAAATAAATTGGCTGGATTTTCTTTGCATCTTTTCCTGTTTGGCAATCTGTCTTCATTGAAACCTTGGTGAATCAGATAACAAAACCTAATGAGCTGTGCATCATAAATCTGTAACTTATCTCATGGATGAATCCTTCCCTGTGCATGTTACCCTATATTTAGAATTTCAAGCATACTCATTATCCAAGGGATACATGAACAAGAAGACTGCAAGAATTCTCTTCAAGCATATGCTCCAAATATAACCTGCAAAGGTGGTACACAGCTTTTCCCTTCCAGGAGCCTGTCTGAAATAAGTATATGAAGAGTGTATTATAAAGAATGCAGTACATAAGACACATCTGTGGTTATGAAGCAAATGAGCTTTTCAGGTGAAGATATCTTCTGGGATAGATGTAGCATTCCTTGTTCCTTGTTTGAAGCAGCTTACATGTAAAGATCACTAAGTGATCGTAGAATTATTGAATGGTTTGAACTAGAAGGGACCTTGTTCCAATCCCCCTGCCATGGGCAGAGACACCTCCCGCTAGACCAGGTTGCTCGAAGCCCCATTCAGCCTGGCCTTGAACACTTCCAGGGAAGTGGCACCCACAACTTCAGTGGTTAACATGTTCCATTGTCTCACCACCTTCGCTGTAAGTGAAGAATTTCTTCCTTATATCTAGTCTAAACCTACCTTTTTCCAGTTTATAGCCATTACCCCTCATCCTATCACCACATGCCCTTGTAAAAAGTCCCTCCCTAGCTTTCCTGCAGGCCCCCTTCAGGTACTGGAAGGCCACTATAAGGTCCCCTTGCAGCTTTCTCTTATCTAGACTGAACCTCAACTCTCTCAGCCTGGTCCCATAGGAGAGGTGCTTCAGCCATCTAATCATCTTTGTGCTCTTCTCTGGACCCACTCCAACAGCTCAACATTCTTATGTTGGGGGTCCCAGAACTGGATGCAGCACTCCAGGGAATTTTCTCTCAGCCTCTGTTCAGTGCCAATCCTAACTGGTACAGCCAGTGCTGTCATTGTCACTCTGCACTAACAGTAACAGCATAATGGTCGTGGAGACTCAATACCCTCTCATCAAGAGCTGTCCAGAGGAACCACAGTATGGTCAAGCCTATATTGCCTTTGCTACCAACAATTTTCATCGTCATACTCCATTTAACAAAGAAGCACTTCTCTACGTATGCATTGCTCCTTCAGTGCATTGGCCTAGGATTGTTCTGAGTAGAACAAAGAAAATGAGATTTAATAAGTGCAAGTCAGTATGACCCTTCCAGAAAGGTGACAACAGCTGTAAGGGCATGGAGACACAGCACTTGAAATCTTCACACAAATGCAAGAAAAGTTCACCATTTTGCCTCTGGCATTTGGACTCAAAGTGGGGAAAGAACCAGAGACGTCTTCAGTTACCTCATTAAGTGAATGCACAGCTACTCTCCCAGGAGCTGGGAAGGATATTTGTCGCTCTCCGGCGTAAATGATATATTTCAAAGCCACTGTTGTTAGCTTCCAACAATGCCTCAACCTTGAAAGCAGTTTATCTGAAGATAAAGCTTGAAAGAGTAAAGCATCTTCTAGCTCTAGGAAGACAAAAGATGATCAGCATTTACAAAGATTAGAGCCAAAACACAATAGGATGCTATTCAAGACAAGTATTTAGATTTTTATTACTGCTTGTACTATTGCTACCACCAGTACTTTTGTTACTGCTATTATTATGAAGGCAAACACAAAAGCTCTCTGAATATGCTCCTCAATATACAATACCTAATCCCTCCAGAATGATAGTGATTATACAAAAATGGAAGGGAAAAAATCAGTGTGAAGTAAAGTCACAGCGTTTAAACTCCATCAGTCCTTAGGCAGTGGCTCTGTGACCAATACAAAAAACCCCACAAAACAACAACAACAAAAAACCCCTCCACCCAAGATGTATTGATTATGAGAACATAAAAAGCACATACCTGCTAGAGCTTCACATACAGGAACCAAGTAAGGTCTTGTCCAATTTTTATTATATTATACAATACAAAATTGCTTGGACTAGCATTAATAGACTATATTTGATCTGATCATTGAAAGCTCTCTATCTACACGCAGTGTTTAAAATTCATATCAATATTCACATTAGGTCAGAATCAATAACAAAGTTTTTTCACCTTGTCCTAGTATCAAAACTAGAAGTAAAAATCCAAACCTTTTCATTACATCTCTTAGAACTCTAAGTCCTGTTTTAAGATACTTAGCCCCCTAAGTGCAGATACATTATATGGACTGCCAGCATTAAACAGGGATGGTGTTTCTTCTAGTGCCTGTAGTCCTGGACCATTTTCTGTTGGTAAGCTCTCCCATGTTGTTTAAGAAAATAGCACTTAACCATTCAATATTTTGCTTGTCAGCACTGTGACATGGAGCACTGTTCTGTCAAGCAGCTTGAAAAGGGCAGCAGCTTGCAGAGTGGAGGAAAAAAAAAAACACCAATAAAAGGAGATTAATCCCAAGGAGATAAAATAAATAAATAAATAAATAAATAAATAAATAAATAAAGAGAGAGAGAATTTTCACAAACACAAAAATTCTGGAGATTTTAAGTTGTTTCTCACAGCAAGCCACACCTTCATAACCTGGCAGGATGCTGCATGCTCCTTCTGAAAATCCCCTTCCCAGATGCATGCAGAATGCCATGATCCAAGCTCAGATTGAAGGCAATTCTCCCATCCCATGTTCCTTCCCATAGTGGGAAAGGATCCCACAGTGGGAGAGAAAGGATGAGCACCAGAGATTGTTTGGCACAGACTGGGTTTCTTTTTTGTGGGGCATTTCCGCCAAATGGAAGTGAAAGCATTAAGAGGAGAAAAAGTGACTGCTAGAATAGCATGCGAAAGTCTAGCCCAGCTAATGCCACCCAACTGTTCATGGGTTTATTATTGAATCAACAGAAGTACCGTCCAGCCTTCAGTGTGAGAAGGTGAAAGCCTAGGAGAAAAGCAAAAGATTTTATGTAAGATCTTCCTGTGAGGTGTGTGAGATGGCTTTAAAAATTCCTGTGAGCTGAGAAACCATGCTCTGCTCTCACCATGCTGGGTACTCTTCCAAGAGCTGAAATAACAAAAGCTGTTAGCAGAACCGTGGGAGTGAGCCAGAGTGGCCATCAGAGGCAAGCAGCAGGAGGAGAGAGGGAGCAGGTAAGAGAAATAGGTCACCCCATCACACAGATCTGCCTAAATTAGGCCTTGCTACTTGTCAAAAATTAATAATTTCAGACAGAAAGGGAAGGTTACAGCATGAAGGGAAAAGCAAGCCACCAACTTCCACAGAAGACTGACATTTTTTGAGCTGTGCTTATATTTTAACAATTAGGTATTGCTACTCTATAATGTCAGGTTTTTTTCTATTTTTTTTTTCTAAAGTGCATTTATTTCCTATATCTTCTGGCGAGAAATTCTCTTAAATTTGGACCTTGCCTCTGTGGCTGCCAACCGAGTCCTTCTGGAAGGGATGCACAGCCTTCATTCTGAAGGCTACCAATTGGATATCATTAGTAGTGGAAAATTTTATCCTCAGGCTTGTAAATCTTAAGAATTGTAACCATTCAGAGATCAGGAAATATTACAGTCCTTCTTTAGGCATGGTGGGCTGACAAAATCATCAGGGCCAGTGAGGAAATTTCACAAGGGCCATTCTTCCACTGACCACATCCCAAGGAGGAGTTTCATTTTGGTCCAGGAATACCCTTCTCTCCCAGCAGGATCTCAAGATCACAGACAGTATCCCCAGTACAAATAGTGTTCTGACCTAAGTATTTAATGTGTAGATTCAACTTTTTCTTGACCTTGCTTTGCAGAGTGCAGGTGTCTGGGCCTTGCGAGGGAGTCTGTGAGAGGTTATTTTGGTGAAAGGCTGGTTGCCACCCACCGGGCTTCTCTGCCAGCTGCTGTGCTCCTTCATTCTTACCACACCTCTCTCATCCTCAAGATGTTAGAAGTGCTTGTATTCAAGGTGTGGAACATCTGTGTGATCCAGCCTGCAAAATACCATCATGGCAGGTACAAGATGCCCTGCATTATAGGTTGTTTATTTTTTTAAATAGGGACAGGGAGAAAGAAAAAGGAGTAGATTCAGGAGTTTTCAGGATGTAAAGCAGAGCCCTGGACTCAACAAACTGAATGTTTCTAGGAAGGAGTGTTCTCACATTTCTAGGTTCTGCTATTAAGAGAAGGGTGTTTTTCATTTTGTTCTCAGCAAAATCCTGTTCTTGGTGTGGCTGTTTTTGAGCTCCATAACACTCTGCAGGCATCATGTTTGTTTCTGAAACAAACATCTGAGTTCATTTGGGTTTGAGAGGACACTAAACTCAAAACATATTTTAACATATTTTAAAATCAGGTACTAACTTGGAGAAATAAAATAGACGTTACCTTTTTACATGTGCTCTTGTCATGTTATGTCTCCTGCCAATTCTCAAGGCAGAAAGATGCTCGTATAGGCTGTAATATTTAAAGAGATATCAGAGGTGTTATATATAGATCTACAAGAACGTTAGGTTCTGGCTGGTGTGTGTGTGCACACCCCTCACCCCTGCCTACCAGATGAAACATACATGAGACCCGCTCAAGTGTTTATAAATTCTTTCCACTGGCTGAGCCTGTGAAAATGCTCTCATAGATTGCTGGTTAGAAATGCGTCCTTTGGAGGTAAAGGGCATAAATGCTGTGATTGCTTTCTGCATGTATATAGTTATCCTGCGTATAGTTACACCAATTATTTTACAATCTGAAATTACACAGCTGAAGAGCTCTCCTATTTGTCTGAGCTTCTAGTGTAGGGAACAATTTTTCTTTGACTTGAGTCCACTAAAGGAGGAGGGTAAGGTGATAAACAAGGTACAAGCCATATATGGGTGCAAGTCTGCAGAAAGATGTGTGGAAAGAGAGTGAATAACAGCACCCGAGGGAGGTGCAGGGAGCATTAATTCATGTGCTCCTCTGCTGCCTGCTGTCTCTTGTATCCCCAGTGAAAATGCTCCAGGTCACCGAAGAGGTGAACCCTTATCGCTTCCCCAGAGCACAGCAGTCACTTTGCATCGCCCTGCTCCAGCTGGAGAGAGTCGGGAAACTCTTGGTAAGGATGTAACTGTCAGGAGCACCAACATGGTGGCACTTGAGTTATTACAGGAAAATGGAGTACAAGTCTTGCTAGGAGCATGGTAAAAGCCAAAGGGGAGCATCATTAAAAGGTGCACTGTTACGGAGGCTCTACAGCTAACAAGAGTGATGCTCCCTGGGGGGAGTAAACCCCTGTCCAAAGCACTGTCTTGCTTGCCTAAGATGGATCAGCAAGGAGGTAAACTCTAGAAAAACTAAAGCCAAGATTAATAGCAAAAGTACAGTCAGCATCTTGACAGGGAGCCTTTAGGAGATAATTTATGACAATGAAGGAATAAAGGGTATGGACCACAGTAAGTGTTTGTGTAAGAGAAGGACAGTTCTGCAAAACAGGCTTATTACATGAAAAATGAGGAGATTTTTACCTCTCCATAGTTGAGAAGACTTGAAGATCCATTCATTTTATTTTATTTTTTAATGTTACCTTTCCCCATTAACCCTTCACAAGTACTCAGCTACCACCACAAAAAGATCTCTTCTGTTTTTGTTGGTTTTTTTTTTGTTGCTGGCTGCTAATCTGTGAAGAGCCACTCAGAGCTCAGTGCCATTAGGCTGATTCTCAACTCCTCTGTGTGGCTGGGGGCCAAATGAAGTCCTAGGCCATACTGTGTTTCTCTAGCCCTTGGGCTGGCTGGGAGACAAACTGACACCAAGTCAGGGCACGGAATCATTCACAGACCAGGACATTTAGAGCAGGATTCCTCTGTAGATATTTATATATTGGTGAAACTTCTGATTGCTTATTCATTCTTCAGTACCTGCTTTTCCTTTTACACAGCAGCAAGCTAATGTGGAACAGTCTATTATATAAGAGACACCAGGTATTACAGATTCACCTTTTTAGGTTTGCTTGAAAAAAGCCTAGTGACTTTCTCTTATTGGCTCAAGAATGCTTAGTCCACATTCAGTGTGAAACAGTGCAGGCTAAGGTGAGCTTCTCCTGGTCATCCTGCTTCAGCCCTGAAGCAACCTCCCTTGCCTGCCTGCCTGCCAACGCCTGTTCTGAGGCTCCATTCTGAGATACAGGCTCAAGATGAGTCATCCGTTGCAGGTCTCTCCCTAATGACTCTAAGAGGCATAATTCAGTGAAGGAGCCTCAGGTTTAGATGATTAATGTCAGATGAATCCACCTCTAAAGAAGAGAGTCAGTGGTGATATGCTAGGTCCCATGGCCTTCAAGTCAGATCATTATGACTGGACTATCTGGTGGAGGATACAGGAGGATGCCCTGTAAATCTCTAAGAATAAGGCAGTGGAGATTACTGTGTGTAAACGTTGGTTTATTTTAATAACAGAGCTATTAGGAAGCTGGCTGGAAGGCTGTACAGTGTATCCAGACTAACAGGGGCCATGACAAGACAGCCAGGAGGTTGTTATTTCCAGAGTCCAGCTGCACATTTCTTTTGCTAAGGCGAGGAATCAAAAGATCTTAAGACTGCTGGACATTAGAAGTGAGCTTCTTGAACAAAAGGTTCACCAAGCTGTCCAGGAGGTGTTTGCAGAGAATGGATATACAGATAGACAGACTGCCACCAGGGGCCTGAAGTCACAGAGCCTACTGCTGCACTAGGGAGAGGTCAGAGGAGCAGCTAACCCTGCAACTGTGACAAATCCTATGTCTCAATCTTTTACACGCTGGCTTTCCCATCTCTCTAATCCTCTCTGTCACCTGTCCCTAGGCCCCTGCTGTTTTTACCATATCTCTTTTTGGATCGGAAATGGCCAGAATGAAAGACAGTCTTTCAATTTATATAGCGGCACAAAAAAATAAGACTAAAAATCTCCTCCACGGAATGGGAGACAACAACCAGCATGAAACAGCAAGGGCCTTCAGGGAATGGTCTGGACCATTTTGTCTGTTACAGTTAAGACAGAACCCAACAAGGCACGTGAGTTTGTGGTTTCCTCTGGTGTGCACTGCAGGTTATGCTTCTGCTAGTGGAGTCTGCTGTTTGAGGCTGTGTGCCGGTGCATCAGGACTGGTTTATGCCTGGTAGCAGGGCTTTGCCACAGCCTGCAAAGCTGGAGAGATGCAGCCTGACTACAGCAGCACAGATGTTTGCCTGCCAGGGGGCTCACATAGCATCTGGCTCCCTAACACCTCTTTTCCGAGCCTGGCCTTAGGTAACAACAATAACAAGAGATCCGGAAAGCTGTTTCTTTCCCCACCTGTCTCTCTCAACAGTGGTGGTTTCACACTGATCACAGCTCAGCACCACCATGTTTCTCTCTCACTCCCCCTCCTCAATGGAACAACAGGAGAAGGAGAAAATATGATGAAAAAAAAAAAGCTCGTGGGTTGAAGTAAGGACAGGGAGATTGCTCACCAATTACTGTCATAGGCAAAACAGACTCTGTGTAGGGAGAGTAATGAAATTTATTGCCTCTTGCTAACAGATCAGAGTAGTGAGAACTAAACGCAAACAAAAAACACCTTCCTTCCAGCCTCTCCTGCCTCCAATCCCTAAGCAGTGCAGGGGAATGGAGGCTGCAGTCAGCCCATAACTCTTTATCTCTGCAGCTCCTCCACAGTCACTCTGCCACTGCTCCATGTGAGATCCTTCCCAAACTGATCCCACTTGGGCTTCCCACAGGCTGCATCTCTCCAAGTACTGTTCCAACACAGCTCTGTACCCCAAGGCTCCTTCAGGAGCACACTGCTCCAGCAGCTCCCCAGGCCTCCTGGTAGGTAGTGCACTGACCCACCCTCAGGCCCCTTTTCTCCTTTTTCAAGCCTGCATTTCATTGTACAGTCTTCCCTCCCGGTGATGTCAGAAGAAGGAAAAGTGTGTAATAGGCAGAAAAATCAAAACTATCGACATCGCTGCTGATTTCAGCAGTGACTCATCCACAGCCTCACACCAAGAGAGCTAACTTTCATTGCTCATTATAAAACAATATCTCCTTAGGTGGGGGATGGAGGGGAAGTGCTCTGTGCTTCCAATAGGAGGACCGTTTATCCCGGAAAATCTCAGTGTGTAATTTACCGTCTGGCAGGCCTGCCTGCACACGCACATGCAGGTAATGATGGTGTTAGCCGCCTGACAAATTGCGGGGCCTTGCACATTTGACCTCTTCTCCTGCTCTGCCTGCAGTATCGCATCTCCCAAGGGGTTCATTCAGACATCCCACCCCGGAGCAGCTTCCAGTCGCTGCCATTTTGGGTTTCCTGCCTATTTATTTATTTCCAAAGATCCTCCCAGCTCTCACCTCCAGGGTATTTCCATCTGCACTGCATGCAGGGCTCAGTTTGGTGTCCAGCCTTGCTGGAGAATCAAATACCCTATCTATCATTCATCTGCCTAGAAATGTGAACTTGTAGCGGTGGAAAGGGGAGCTTCAAACCCTTCTGAAGAGTTGTTTAGCTTTTGCCTTTAACCCTGAGTATTCTCCAGATAATGATCTTCAAAGCTGAGACCTTTTCCTGTATAGAAAAAAAGTCATTCTGGACATCTTCCAAATTGCTTCGAATTGCTTAATCTGTTCCTTCCAAACCCTGTTCTGTTCACCTTACAGTAACTAGGGCTTGAGAAGGAGATCTAGAAACAGTCCCGATAAAATTTTTAAGATTCTCAAGCCTTGCCAAAATAGTTTTGCTCTAAAAAATTCAGCTTATAGTCTCTGATTCAGCACATCTTTATCTTCTGGATTTTAGTACAAGTACTTAACTGCTGCATGGTAACAGATTAAAGCACATGTTTAAACACTTCGCTGAAAAGCATCTATATAAAATACATGATGTTGTGCTACAGGGTTTTTTCTTCACCAGAGAACACCCATTCTCTAGTGTTGTTGGCACTTGTGACGAAAGAAGTCTTCTCCCATTCAGCCAGGTGGACAGCTTCATACCACACTATCTGATATCCTTGTGATCTCTTTCTAGTCTGTTTATTTAGGCCACTTTATCATAGTGTGAAGAAAAAATTCTTCATCAGGTGCTTTGTATCTTAGCAAGTTAGTAAATGACCTCAAATTATAGCATTATGTTTTCAAAATTTCTTATGTAAAGATCCTGTTTCTGTAACACACTAGTAGGAGTCAGCCCTTGACATATATTCTAATTGGTAGACCATTATTTTAATTGCTAAACTTTAATAAATGTCAGTGTTTGCCCTGCTCCTCTCCCTCAGATTGTCTGCTTTTGATTTCTGATGATTTGCAAGCTTTCTCTTACTCCCTCTGGGTTTCTTCATTTCTGTTTGGTTCAAAAAGAGTTGTTCCCCATTTCTCTCTACCTACAATGCAAAGGCTTCCCTTTGCTCTTCCCAACCTGCACGTTGTAATTATAATCAGTTATGAAAAGTCAGCAAATGGTAATTTAAGCAGTTGCTTTTCAGTAAAAATAGATACTGGATCTTCTTGAGCAGTCAGGGCAGACACTGAGCCTGTCAATCAGGACCTCTCATGCTTGGCAGGACGATTTACTTGTCTGATGTTCCTACTCGTTTTCCATCATAAAATGAAAGCATTTCACGTGTCAAACATCTTCCTTTTTTTGGATGCATCTCGCACGCATGCTGCTCGGCCATTGGAAACTCAACTGTGCCTCTAGCAGTCAGTCTGACAGCTCAGCCAGAATCTATCCTAAAGAGGTTTCCCAGGAACCCATTGAAGCATCCCATAAGTTTGGGGACTGCACAGTGCAAAGACTTTTTTTATTGTGTGATGTTTCTAAACAGAATTAACACTTTTTATAGAAGCAGGATAGGTGTTTTGAGTTCTTTGAAATGGGGGAAAAAAGAGTCCTCTCTTTAGTGAAGCGTCCTGGCTGAAGCATAAGCTCTCCCCTGCTAGGAGAGCTTATGTTGAACAGCAGATCCAGTGCTCTGCTAGCAGTGGATCTGGCCTCCCTGGCTCATTCGGCTTGGTTGCCTCTTGGTAACTTTTGACTTGATGTTTCCAGTACAGCTATGGTTCTTCAGGCCATTCCACCTGGCTTGTCAGTGCAGCCATCAGCATTTCTCCTTAAGTTGGCTCAGGCCCTGAGATCCCAACCTGGCTCCTACACCTCATCCCTACTGGCATCGGGAAGAACAGGGTCTGACCATGCTACAGCATGGCCACAGTTCCTGACACATGCCATCCTTCTCTCTGGCGGCTGGATTTCTGTTCTTCTAACACCACGCAGACCCTCCTACTGTTTCCTCCCTTCAGCTGCCCCAGCTGCAGCCCTTGGTAGGAAGCCTGATGTGCTTGGTGATCTGAAAGCTATTTTAAGGCATGAGGCTCTTGCCATGCAAATCGAGGTAGCGTTGCATGTTTGTTATGAAAAATCACCACCATTCAATTCATCAGCCAGTTATTCATCTCACACTGTAATTGTGTAGCTTGTATACTACTCACCATCTCTAGGTGCATCAAGTGAGCTGATCTCTTATTTAAGAATTTGCCAACAGTATAACTGGATGCAATTATTTGACAAAGATTTTCCAGCATGGGGTTTTACAACATGTGTTTTTTCCCAAGTTCTAAAGCGAGGGGCTAACCTTAGTAATTTAAACAACAGTGTTTATCTGCCTGTAATTTACACTTGGGAAAGAGAAACATGGAGTGGATGGAGTGATTTTCCTATGTTTGTCCAAGAAGACAGTTGCCAAACTGAATTCAGATCCAGAGTTCAATTCACTAACTTGTCCCCCCCCCCCCCCGAGCCACATTGCCCACAACAGCAAGTTCTGCTGTACATAAGCTAGGATGCAAAAGCAAGCACAAAAGCTGATTTCAGGAGAAGTCAAAATGCCTCTTCAGCTCAAGACTGACATAGGCAGAGTAAGAGGATAAGTTAGCTGGAGAGCAGAGCACTAAAATATAGGAAGAGCGAGAAAAGGCACTGGCAGTATGAAGCTACCTCTTTCCTTGGCCAAATGATGCACCAATTAGTGGCTGGTTAATATTTAACATAACATATGTTTTAGCATTTGAGTAGTGTGCCAGGACAAAGGGCGTCACTATTTTGATAAGTGATTGAACTTTCAGTAGCAAGGGGAGGGAGATTTTTAATTTCAAAGCAAATAAAGAGATTGGCACATGCTATGGCCTAAAATTTTAATTTCCTATCTTTTCCAATTATATTAAAGGCAAACCAAATGACTCCTATGTTGGCTGAAGATCTTAGGGTATTGAAAGCTTTTGCATTACAGCAACTTAACAAATTACCACCCATCTGGTAAGCCGTCATATCAGGCCCCATGTGTGCTCTTAGCAATCCTTAAATCATGAACAAGAGCACATCAGCGTTGGTGGGCTGGCCTGTCCCTCAGAGGTGCTAACGCCATTTGTTTGGGAAGGCAATAGCACCCTTCGGCCAGGTGGTAGGAGCTCGCAGCCATCTGCTGAGCTTCTGAAACATGTGGCAGTAAGGGCTGGGAGCTGTTGTCAAATCTCCACCTTCTGCAAGACAGATCCTATGGGGTAGGGAAATGATGGCAACTGCAGACGTGGGGCTTTCTGGGATCTGACCCAGCGATACTTCTGGCATATATCTGCAGTCTCTTCTACATGTCCTAAGCTGAAAAATGGCACCAAAAGCACATAATGATGGCCAGCTGTTTGTTTCCTTGGATAGCAAGAGCTGTTCTTACCAATTCAAGTGACTTAACTGCTTTGAGAAGGTCATTAATTTGCAGATTGTACCTTGATTAGCCTGTACGGGTGCTGATGAGATCGATTACCTGCATTAACGAGGAGGAGAAGTGCCTTGGTGTTCTTGCAGCATGCGCTTTCAGATTAAATAGCAGAGTATGGCAGGACAAGAGGAGACCGTGGCACTGAATACATCGATCTGAGCTACGTCTCACCCAGAACCGTGCAGGTTTTGCTTGTACACACAATCAAATATGTCAAATGGCCCCTAAAATGTAAATGTTAGCAGTCAAGGTCACCTTCCAAAGGATGCCGAGCAGCGTGCCCCAGGCAGGCCCCATTAGCGGCAGCGTTGAAATGTGTTCCCACCACCTTCTCCTCCCCCAGCTCTTTGCTCCATGCTGAGAAATATTCCAGAGGCAAAAGTCTTTCCTATCTGATGCTAAAAAGCTGTTCCCTCCTCCCAGCCAGCCAAGGCTCAAGTTTAATAAAAATCCTCATTAGTTGTCATCTAAATATGCAGGAGGTCCATGCCAACGATTGCAGCTGAGATAGGGAAAGCCAAGACAGGTTCTAATTAAAGATGAGGCTGGACCAAACCCTGGGTCAGAAGCTAATACCCTGTGGAAATCTGGATCCAAGTACTGAATGCTATTGATGAGGATGTTCTCTTCAATGAAAGCCCCAGGTTCTACCTGGCAGGGCTGTTGCAAACCCTTGGAGAGATCCTTTGATTCAGTTGCCCCACATAACATGGTGGAGATCCTCTGCCTGTTTTGCTTTAATTAAGGGATGGGAAACCTTAATTAATACAACATGACAGTGAAAATATAATCAGTGGAGTGGCCCCTGTTGTTTGTTTGCATGTTAATTTTGCATTTTGCATGCTTAAAAAAAAAAAAAACAAACTACTTGTTTTTTAATTCTGTGAGGCTGCGCTGCAGAGCCTGTAGCCACAACACAGTGTTCCTCAAGGATCTCTGGGGAGCAGAGTGTTAATCAGTGCTGGGTTTGGCACCTGAAGAGCCATGGGAGGTGCTTGGGGATTATAAATCAAACAGAGTAGCTGGGCTTTTCTGTTAACATGATCATTAGGGAAAGACTGAAAAATCAATGATATTTTGTATTTCTTTCTTGATGTTTTTGGGTCAGCAGTGTACTGAGACATGGATTCAACAAGGCACAGATTTGTTATATGAGTTGCATATGTTCTAGTCTTAACAAAAATCATATATACATATATATAAATTTCAATTCTGAAGAAAAGGTGGAGTGTCATATGGCTGTGAGGTCTACAGCACAAAAGAGAAATCCCAAATCTGAAACTGTGTGGCCAGCTCTGCTCACCTTCCCTTGCAACTCAAGCTGCAGACTTGCTCCCAGTTTAAACTTCTTTTTTTTCTTAGCCTACTAATATATAGAAGGAGCTGAGTTACCTCCAGCTGAGCAGAGATGGTGTTTTCATCCTATAGCATTCAGTGTGCATATGCAATGAGGTTTTCAACCCACAGCTTCATTTCTATTTAGGAGGGTTCTTGGGTTGCAAAACCCTGTGTCTTTGAGCAGTAGGGATGCTGTGGCAAAAACTGAAGCTGAAGCATGGGCACCTCAGCACATCTCAAAACACAGGTTATTAGCACCTTATTGTTGGCAGAGGCTTCAGTTGGAGTGCTGGTAAGAATACTGGCTTTCAGCCACTAACAACACTGTTATCTCCTGAGAGACCATGAGTGGAACAGCTCAGATGTCCTAAACAAATATATCTGCACCTGAACTGCACACTTCCTATTTGCTCCATGGCTGGTAGGATGGAATAGACATTTTGTCTCACCCTAAAATCTTCAGAAAAAAATTTTAAAGTGCCCATATCTTCTTTCCAGATCACAAGTTGCCCCTCCAGTGACTTGCTTGCATATATACATGATGGGCATTGAGAGCCAAATGAGATGAGTCCCATTTGACACATGTATGACCCACTGGGGCCAGAATCCTGCCTTCACATTTTCAAGGAGCTCTAGTGTGTGAGTGGTATTTATACTAAGAATTTATGGTTATATAACTTAACAATTGAGGCATTGTTACTCTGCTTAACTACACTTGGAGCTTACAACATCTTACATCTTTCTGTTGAGCTTAGATCTGAAGACATTGAAAATAATTGTGTTAAACTTGATGAAAATTTTTGCAAAATAAATAACTGTTTCTCAGCTGATTCTTCTTGTTGACAGCACCCAAGAAGATCTGAAATGTCCATTGTGGACCTACAAGTAATTTGTCTAAATGGCATCTGTGTTATATATTGAAAGAATAATAAGGAAACAAAGACGAATCTACCAACATAATAACCCACATCTCCTGCCCTGCCAGCATTGTAGATCCTGACAGTGTTTGCCTGAAACACCATTCCCAGCTGCAGTTAGCCACGCGCACACAGAAATGTTAGCCGCTTACTGCAGAAAGTGTTATGAATATCATTAATGGAAATTGCATGGTGTTGGTAGCAGGCTAGAACTCAGACAACCTTTAGGAAGTAGCTGAGAGAAGAAATCAAAGCTGTTGAACAAACATTAATATTTCCTTCAGTTGTGTGAGACTCCTGTGAAGATTTACATAATTAATCTTGAGCAACAAAACATTTATAATGCAGTTTAATAATCTGGGTGATAGACAGGTCATGTTAATTACCATCTTTCTTCCTGGTTTTAAAAGCCACTGTTCTCAAGCTCTTAGCTCAGAAGTGACTTGCTTGTATCAGCTTGAAGTCAGAGCAGCAAGTCTGCAGATGATTAATGCCTGAGTACCTGACACCAGGATCTGCGGGACACATCCGAGCCCTTGCCTTGCCACAGGCTTTGTGTGCATCTGGGAGCAAGTGGTTATGGACACACTTCTACATTGCTGATATCCCAGCAGCTGATAACCCAGCAGCTGCTATTTGAGATTCCAGTTGCACGTCTCTCTCTAAGAGATTCGTTGTTGTTGTTAAATCCTATTGTGTCATCATCTGCTGAAGAGGTGCCAGTTTCTTGTAGGAGGAGGACAGGTGGAAGTGAATAGCTTGAGTGGCACTTTTGGTCAGCACCAAGAACCTGTTGCCTAACTATTATGAAGGCTTTTCTGGTTCTACTGTACAAGGTGAGAATAGAGGAAAGGTTTCAAGGACAGCACTGTGGTGGGTTTTACACCTGTTAGGGGAGATGCTCCAAGTAGGGGTAGAACATGGCAGAAAAGAAAATGAGATTCAAGGGAACAGCTGTGACTGAGATAAACGGGAGGCAGAAATTGCCTTTTCAGTGCAAGAAGATGATTAGCTTTTAGAATGAAAATCTTTACTCAGAGGGTGGTGAGGCACTGGAGCAGACAGGTTTCAGATGCCCCACCTATGGAGGCATTCAAAGCCAGGTTGGATAGGGCCCTGGGCAGCCTGATCTGGTGAATGGCAGCCCTGCCCATGGCAGGCTGTGGAACTGGATGGACTTTAAGGTCCCTTCCAAACCAAGCCATTCTATGATTTATCCTATGATAGCACAGGGACAAGTGGTTTTCACACCAAAGAGAAGGAGCAGCTAGTGGAGGGTCAAACCTGAGAGCTGACAGGCTATGAGAGTGATCTCCATAGTGGTGCTATAGAGGAATGCTGGCAAGGCAAGGATGTGGTAATGCTAAAGGAAAGGATGCTGCAGTAACGAAGACCCCAGATAATGAGTGCTTGGTTGAGAGTTTTAGTTGTGTAATTGGATAAGCAGGTTTGGATTCTACTTTACCTTGAAGAAAATATGAGTCTGTAAGGTATAGGTGATTGTGAAAAGCCAAAGAGAAGTTAACACTTAGAATGAGAACTTGATGTGGGAAAATAGCGTTATCCAACTGCTTCAGAAAGATCTGTCAGGAAAAACCAGGCTTTAGGAAGAGCTGTGCTGCAGCCTGGCACAGCTGGCTGACCTCTAATGAGCCACTAACCAAGCAGGTATTGCAGTTTGGGCAGGAAGAGACCTTTCCTATGAGAGCAGATCCATCAGTCAAGGAAAGAGCCAGCCAGGCAATGGTGCTGGTAAACTAAATTTCCAGAAATTAAATGATGGAAGGAAAAAGGAGGACACATCCACGGAAGCAAAGAGAAGGTGCATGTCTGGTAGTAATGCATGGGGCTGGAGAACTAGGAGGGCTGGAATGCAGATGTGGCTGCCCACAGGGCTGGGAAGAAACCAGAGGGAGGCTGGATGTCAGGGTGGTTTCCTAAGGTGTGAACTACTGCATTGAGGATAGGCCCACAGGGCAGAAGGTATGGAATAAACCAAGGAAATAGCACTTTAAGCTAATTTATCTGATAAGCTATTATATATGAGAAAATATGTGCTCTAATACTCTCATAATGTGGTATTCATCAATTACTAGGCATGTGTAAGCCAAATTGGTGGGTCAAGAAGTCCCTTAAAACAATCACTGTCTCAAGAGACTAGAAGATAAAAGCAGTTTCTAGCAGCGTGTTCTCCTTCCAGGTTTTTCAACTAGGGCTTTTCAGGTAAGAAAGGGTGACTGAGTTTCTGTGAGTTGAAATGTGTTTGGACTCCTTACCCGAGTAATTCTGCAGAATGCATACCGTAGAAATGCTTGTATGCCTTTGTATCCTGTGCTATCTTGGTGTCTGCATCAGCACAGTCAGAAAAGCAGAATTTCACCCTAGAAGAACTGGTATCCTGGCATCAGACTGTGCATTGTATAATGCTCTTGGGAGAAGGTTTTATTGCACTCATTTGATACTCTGGTGCCTGAAGTGGGTGGGGAAAAAAAAAAAAAAAGAAGAAAAAGAGAAATCAAATAGGGATCTTGATAAATAGAATTTCAGATCTTGCATAATATCAGTCAATGGCAACAGCAGGTGTTTGACAGTACTGTGAACTTCCTTGGAATGGGATCCTGCCAACATGGCTGTGATTCAGTGCAGTGATTCAATGACTGCAGGACGGTATCCTGCCAACCAGCCTTCCAGCAGAAAATTGATCACCCCATTGCAAACACTGCCAGTCCATTAGCATTTCAAATTTTGTCTATCTGCATGGCAGTAGAAAGTGTGCATCTCCTCCAGGTAATGGAAGGAGGGAGAAAAATTCCCTTTTCTCCCAGGAAAGGACAAAATTATCAGCTGCAATGTTATCTCCAAAGAGGAACATGGCACATGTTTTCTCAGAGGAGTTTAAAGAAATAGCTTCCTTTTGCTGCCCAGCTCTGCTTTTCCTTCCATCTCCAACCAGGAACCTTATTATAAGAAGACAAGAGATTCCCATCAGCTTTTACTTATGCCTTCCAAACTGTGCAGAGATACTACCAACATCCTGTGTTGAGCAAGAAAACTCACAGAGCTGTTGTTTGCGTTCTCCTTTACAGATATTTTTTGACTGCTTCCTTGCACATGGGCAAGCACTGCTGTGCTCCCTGCTGTCTCCCCAGTGCCTCCACAGAGCCCTCTGAGCTCTGCAATATGGATGCGTGCATACAAGCCCCCATTAGGGACAACCCTTGCATGCTGATACCAGCCCTTACATTGAAGAGGTACGTGAGATGAAACCTCCTCCAAGTAAACTCTCCACCAGGGATGCAATGCTGAGGGGAGCAAGCATGATTTAGCTCAGCTCTCCTCTTGTTCCATCTTTCTGTTGTGTAGCAGAAAGAAAACCCAGATTGACGCTGAGAAGTAATTCTCAGTGCTGATGCTGTAATCTTTGTTACAGCACAATGTTCTCATCCTTGCCTGGCTCTTTCAAACCTGCTGTAATATGAATAATGATCTACTCCACTTAGGGCGACTTTGTTAAATACTTTGCCTTTATCGTTGGAGCTGCGTAGCTGTCCAGGATCAAAAGGGACTCTTTGAGAGATGATTAGAGCAGGAGGGGAGGGTTTAGCGGCCTAAGCACTGCATTTGCAATAATTAGGCTCCCTGGTGTGATAGGTTCAAATCCTAGCAGGGTTGACTCAGCCCTTCATCCCTCTGAGGTAGATTAAATGGGTTTTCTGTAGTAGGGTCTATTGGACAAGACCTTAAAAAATGCACAGACGCATCAGTTTCTCCTTTATGTTCCAGAGCTGAATTTTACAAATACATAAAACAGAAACTCGGAGTGTTTCACATAAATCCAGCTGTTTGCCCAAGGACTACTTGCCCACACCTGTGCTCACTGTGGCAGTGATCATGCTGCTTTCCCACCTGTCAACCTCCTTCCCATAGGGGCTTTTCAGTGGAAGTCATTTGTAGTGAGGGCAGTGTTTGGGGTAAAACAATGCAGTGTGAATGTATGTGAATGTATCTTTTTACTAAACAGAACCAACCTCTAATTTCTAGGTTACTCTTTCAAAACAAGCACTTTATAATATACATTGACATTCCCTCTCTTGAGAGTGTCTAACCACAACTCCCACAGTGACCCCAGCCATGAGTCAAACCAGAGCACAGGTTAATGTAGCACAGTAGACTGAAAAAGACTTATTTCTGGTTTTACACACACCATCATAAAAGCTTTTCTAGGATGACCCCAGTTCTTTAGAAAGTATAATTGCCACATGTCTATTTGATTCGCATAAGAAGCCAAGTTCATTGTCACCAGGGAATTGTTCAAGAGGAGTTCGTAATCCCAGAGCAAGTTCTTGGGAGTAATTGAGAAGGTAAAAGAAAGGGTGCTTCAATCTTGCATCCTAGGGCTCTCTGTGGCACAGACAAAATCATACCAAAGAAGGTGACAGTGAAGAGAGGGATCATGAACAAAACACAGAGAAAAGCTCTTGGTAGAGCCAGAAGTTGGGCAAGGGCAGGCAGGCAGGAAGAGATAGGGTAGAAGGGTATCCAGGAAAGCGAAGAGTTGGTTTGACATAGAAAACAAGCATGCAGAAGAGGAAAAGGGCAAGGGAGTGGAACTGACAGGGAGAAAAGACACAGAAAAGGCTAGAGAAAATATTACTGGAACTGAATGACGGGGAATGTTCCATTTCCACCTAGTGGTTGTGTTTTGTTTGTAGAGAAGTGTACTGGGGAGGCAAGCGGTGGTGGACAACAGGCTTTTCTGAATTCATCTTGCATTTGTCCACAGTGTAGAGATGCAGAGACTGCAGACCAGGCCAGTGCTTTATTAGTCCTTTGTGTACTTCGCGCTTCTCCATCAACGATAGCTGTCATCCCTACACAACTAATACTGGGGAAAAGGAGGGGAGTGAGAGCGAGAGATGCAAGTATGACTGAATAGCAGTCGAGTACACTAGCTAATTGCAGCTTCATGTAATCTCTTTCATAGCTGTTATCATAACTGTATATATTTCCAGCCCAATTCGTCTATCTTTTCCGGCCTCCTGTCTTTGCAGCTGCCTCCTCTTCTCTCCTTCCTGATGGCTGCAAATCTCTGCTTATCACCCGTTTTCATGCTGTGTTTTGTCTGTCTCTTTGTGTTCATCCCTGTATCGGCTTCTTGGCTGTGTGTGGCAGTTTCTTATTTCCTGGACCTTGTGAGAGTCTTCAGTCTGAGCTGTTTGCTTCAGTTAGCATGTGCGACCTCTCATAATATTTTACTTTTCTGGGTGATTTAATTTTACACATGTTTACACTGAGGACTAGTTTTGCAAACTAAATTCGTCAATATAGATGTGCAGTTGCTATGTGAGGCAGTAAGAATTAAGACAATTATTTATTTATCAAATTTCTTTTTGTGTGGATGTATCCATCCACTACATGAATTTTTCATGCAAGCTCATCTTGAAAAAAACATTCCCTCCTCCCGGGAAGGATTTGAACTCTTTGGGGAATTCCCCCAAATTCTTGTTGTGTTTTTTTTTTCTTTAATTGAACTCCGCCATGTAAGAAGAGCTCCGTCTACAATATTGATTGCGGAAAAACACGCAGACCTGTCAATCTCTCTTTTCCCAAGGCAAAACTCTCTTATTGTCCTTTTCTGCCAGGGTATAATCTCCCCAAAGACAGACTTCAAACAGTTAAGCTTCTTTCCATTGTATTGGGACTATGTGTAGTGCTCCACTTTACATTCACATTTAACAGGTTTCAAGCTTCAGTGATAAACCGGCAACGTTTTTCCTTCATGACAGCTGTTTGACAGCATTTAGAAATGGATAAAAAATGGAAAATTACCCTACAGAGGAAACATCCCCTTCTCTTCATAATTCAGGCTGAGACATGGCAGGAATGAAATAACATACTTATTGCATTCTGCATACCAAATGCAAAACGCACTGCCTCCCTCTATTCCACTTGATTTGATAATCTTGTACAATTTAGGTCCCTTACAAATTAAATTGTTCGGAAACTTGGTTCACTGCCTAAACTCCGTGCTAGATTGTGCTATTTAATGATGCTTTTCTTTCATTTGGTGTTTTATCTTTGGGGTAAATAATTCAGCCAAATAAATCCTGTGATCTGCAAGGTTAATTGACACCCACAGTAATTCACAGCTTGTGCACAGCACCCACATTTGTCTGTTTTGCACAGAGTCCTGGAGCATCACCTAATCTCCATCCTCCATGGCTCACAGGCTAGTTCTTACATTGCCAGAAGCTCTGGTCATCAAAAATACTACTTTTGCTCCTGAGCGGGCAAGGTCTGAGCTCCACATGCTTGTTCGCTTTCCCTCAAGTAGTTACTCAACTGATTTCTGGGAAAATCTTAGGACAAATGGATCTAGTTCTATTTCTAGAACTATTTCAGGTAGAAAAGAAGAATGGAAAAAATGTTGTAAAAATATACAAACACATTTTGGGGAGGGGGATATATTCACAGGTGACATGTCTGGATGAATGTATTCTTATTTATTATTGAATCATTGAGATGGCCTCCCTCCCCACAGCTGAAGTTTATTGAAGAGAAAAAAAAAAGTAACTGGAAAGGATTAGGCCATTTCCCCGCCTTCTGTTTGAGTGTTATATAACAGATATCTCCAGCAGCCCGCTTGCTCTGTCTCTCTCTGCTTTTGGGCTATCACAGTTTATCGGCTATCAATAAAACATAAGAATTACTCCTGGTATAACAATAGCACCTCCCTGCAACCTTCAGCCTGCTTAGCTCCCAGGAACAGCGTGCTAATGAGAGCGTGCTGCCTTTTGGGCAGATGCTAGGATGTTGTGCTGGGCTGATAGCTGCATCTCCTGGATCAAACGCTGCGCTGGGATGACTCATGCATTTTACTAATTTATAAGAACAGTCTTCCTTGAAATCCCCATGTAAATATTACCGCCCTGTTCTCTGTGAGTGACTGCAGCCTTGAAGTCAACAGAAGTAATGGGCACTCCGCATGGAATAACGAGTCACAGGCATATATTCCTTTTTATCCTCCAGGTGGAATAGCTGAATTATGGGTTGTTTTCTCTGTTCTAAAGTTGTATTTTTCCCAAGTATTGTAGGAATGCAAAGACTATGTAGCATCGAGTGAGCTGAAGGATGTCATCAAAAGGGCCAAATCTTGCTGCCGTGAAGTGAGGCTGGAGCTGTACTACAGACCTGGCAGCTTGATGAATGCCAACTTGAAATTAGGGATTGCTTATGGCAATCATTACAGTGTCCTTTGCAAGATGGCCACTGAACAGGACAGATGTCACATTCATAGCCCCCTGGAAAAAAAAGCTTTTGAAAGCCAGACAGGCCTCAGTGCCTTTCCTTTTCCACTTCGATTGAATAGATGTTTGCATTTAAGTGTTTCAGACCTCCTAGTTTGTACTGGTGTTTCACATCCCTGCACTGCTCTGTGCAAATAAGGATGCCCAGGCACTGGTGTGCTTAGATGCAGAATATCAGATACCCCATTATAATTCCTGGAGATAGTGGGTATACCCAAGAATGAAGATATGGTTCATGTCTTTCCTCACTGAAATACTGTGCTTTAGTTGAGGACAAGACCAGTTTTCTGAACTGCAAGGCCACTTCCATGGTCTGTTTCGTTGCCACCTCTGCCTATAGACTGATAAGCACAGCTGTGCCCAGCATAACATCCTCACATATCCCTGGAGTCCTCCAGGATGGGATGGGATAACTCACTATCACATCTCTCTCTACTGGCTCAAAAGGGAACACAGATGTATAATAGATCTATAGGTAGCTAAAAATAAATGAGAAGATCCCATACAAAGTATTACTCTCCCCTAACTGGAACTGGGCCTGTTTTTTGTGAGAAGTAAAGAGTACTGATGGACAGCTGAGATGTAAGATCTAGAAGTCTCATGTCTCATTATTGTCACTCATATCTCAAACTGTGACAAATCTGCATGTGCTGTCAGTAGTATTCCAAGACAAACAGAAATATTTTCTCCCCCAGGCCAGTAAGTAAGGCGTCCTAAGCAGCTTCTTTTCCCTCGGACACAACCAGGATCTCTCTGGCCTCAGATTAGACACCAAGGAGGCCACACAGCCTTTGCTCAGTGTTTTCTATATGCAACTCAGAGTTCAGCTTCATTTTAACCCTTTTTTTTTTTTTAAACCATATCCTCAGCTGACACAAGCTCCACATTTCCCAAGGACTGAAGTAAGTCAGGTAGGACTGACCTAAGGCCTACCTGGTGTAGGGAACCTCCCTTGGCAGGGGGGTTGGACTCGATGATCTCTGGAGGTCCCTTCCAACCCCTACAATTCTGTGATTCTGTGATTCTGTGAAGGCAAAGGGGAAGAAGAACAAAACTTGGGCACAAAGCATCTTCAGGCCTTCTGATACTCAACAGAGCCTCTCCTGGATGTGCTTGTCTTTAGAGACCTGCCCATGTGCTGGAGGGCATTATTCCAGGAGCTGACCAGTCCCGAGGAGATAACTGTTCCAGGATGGGCTCTGCAATTTGAGGCAGAATCCTTCATATCCTGACAATGTCTCTAGGCTGAATAACCCCCTTCTGTGCATTGCTGTTCAGCTATACAGATGAAGCTGGTTGCAGCTTATTGACAAATAAAGTAGTTTCTGTCTATATAGAGAAAGTACATGAAATTTGCAGGAGAAATAGAAGCATTTCCCTGAGTAAAAAGTCCATTTAGTTTAAAGTTATTGTGATCAAAACTGCATAAAGATAATTATTGTCATTTAAAAGTGTTTTTTTCAGGGGGTAATATGAGTATGTCTTTCAGAAATGTTACTAAAGCTTTCACTTTGGGAAAACCTTTCTGCCATACATGACTATGAACTGCTCTCTTGTAATTACAGCCCGTCTACTTGCTCTCTCCAAATATCCCTCATAAGGAGACAACAGGCAGTGGTGAATGTTGTTATTTGCATATCTGACACAATGTGTGTCAAAGCTGTAACGACTTCCAAAAATCAGTGTGTTATTCCCTTGTAAAATACATTTGCTCGTCATGAGGATATATATACTGTTCCAAATTTCAAATCCACCAGAGTTCTTGTAATTCCCACGGACACTGGATGGGACTCAGATGTCCAAATGCATATTGAAAAACCTGACCTACAGTTGTAAAAAATGGCCTGCTTTTTTTGGAAGTGCTGTTCACATACAATCCATCCTGAAGCTAGTATATATGGACTTAAGAGTGTTCAACTTCCCTGGAAATCAGGCTCTGGTACATGCAGACAAGCAAACATCCTTAATGATAGTGTATTTCTTCCCAAAGTGTTAGATGCTCGTGAAAGAGCCTCTTAAAAACTTGAGAATAGCAAAGGTATTGTGTTGGGTTTTTTTTCAAAATTCATAGCAAGTTTTTTAGAACTAGTAACAAGTGTGCAGACCAGCAGTTAAAAACACAACAGAAATCAATTGTTATTTGTGTTCTGGGCATTCATATTCCTACTTTCTGTGTAGACAAGCTAGTGGGACTCTAGTGGAGTGTCACTATGATGGTCAGGAACTGGAGCACACAATGTTCAAGGATAGTCTGGTAGAGCAGGTTTTCTTATCCTAGAAAAGAGAAAAGATGAGGAAGGCCTTACTACAATGGAGAAAATGACGACTGTGTTAAAGGAAACATTTTCTCAATGAGTATGTTGAAGCATTGGAGCAAGCTTTCCAGAGAAGTTGTCAAATTACAATCCTTGGAAATACTTCTAAAATTTTGGTAAAAAAAAAAAATGTGACTCAGCTACACAAGGCTCTGAGCAGCCTGCTCTAACTTTGCAGTTGTCCCTTCAGAGCTTTGTACTGGATGACATTCAGAGGTGCCTTCCAGCCTAAGTTCGACAAATGGCCTGGGCACACTTGGCTAATTGCCCCTTTGCTAAGAGAAAAGTGTGTTTCCAAAAAATGCCCAAATGCAAATCAGAGAACCAAAAGCACTGGACAAGCTCAGGAAAGGGCGTATCAGCTGTGGGAGGCAGCACAGGCCGAAGAGCAGGGTACCTGTGTGAGAAGTGATAAAAGTGGTTAAATGAGAGCCTTTACAGAGCCTTTACTGTTACAGAGGGGAAGGTGATGCAGGAAGGAAGCAAAGCTGATATGCTGTATGCTGGTGCTTATGCTGTGATATATGTATTGCTGGGGGCTTTCTTCACAAAGAAATCCTTTTGTAGAGAAAACAATGAGGCTTTTATGTTTTGAATGGCCAAAGCCTTGATGTTGTTCCAAAGCATGAGAGAAGCATCCTTCCTCAGAAAGACATCAGCAGTCCCACGTGGCTATTTCTGCTTTTGTAGAGAGAGAGAAAGTGGTGAGTGAGAGGAAGAGAAAATGAAGTGTCCCTGACAAGAAAACAATGTGCCAGGAGCAACTCCTTTAAATACAGAAAGGCAAAAGGACAGAACTCCATTCGTTCTCCAACTTTTTGTGTGTGTTTTGTCTCTCTAACATCTTCCCTTCAATTTATTTCTTTTTCCTCTTCAAATCTTGTTCTTTATAGTGAGAAATCATGCAACTGCAGAGGTTAGAGATGCAAGAAGCCTATTAGATCATCTGCTCCACTGCTTTTTGCCAGAGGAGAATTGCTCCCTGTGGTATATTTTCTAGTGTTTTGTCCAGCCTTCTTGTAAAAACCCTGACTGACCAGGCTTCCACCAGTCCCCTGGCAGCTTTTCTCCAGCTGAATACATCTTAAGAGATTTTCCTACTAGTCAGCCTGTGGCTTCATGTTGCTAATTTCACCCCATTTGGCACTTCTGTGTCTATGTAATAGTCTAAATTGTTTCCTCCCCCTTGGCACTTCTGTCTTCTGAGTCTACTATCTGCTTAGCATGGAGCATAGAGTGGAGTCACAGAAAAAAACAGGACTGCAAGGACTTCTGCTGTTAATACACACAGAGCTTTTAAATCTGATTTTTAAGACAGTTCAGTTTCCTGATAATGTTTATTGTTTCCCACTGTCTTTGTTCCAATTTGTCCATGCACAGCAACACCCCCTGAATGAATTATTCCAGATACATTTGCATTAAAATGATGTAGAAAATAGGCTTTGATTCAAGTATCAAGGGAACCACACCTTAAAATTTCATCAGCATTTTTGCAGCCAAACTGTAATATGCTCTTATGTTCAATTGACCAGCTACTCTCATTGCAAAGTATTTTAGTATTCCTGCCAGCAGTTTGCCATTGACTACAAGTGTTTAGGAGGATTTTGCCTCGGGTATGTTATCATGCTTACAAGTGGGAACTCTTCTTGTTTTCTCTAGCAATGTACCAAGTCTCAGCAAATAATCTTATTTCTACATCCCAACTTGCTCTACAGTTCCTCCCGAGCCGTAGCCATCTGTGAGATCCCATTGTGTGCAGCTCACATTCCCTATAGATTATTAATAAGGACACTAAATCACACTGTTTCTGACACCATCACCACTTATTTTTGCTAGGTGATTCTGCTGTGTTGCATAATGCTTTCTCCCTCCGTTATCCATCTCTTGTGTTCCCATTCAGATTTCCTTTTTCTCCTGGGACCATGTGCTGCCCTTTGTACCTCTTTTCTGTTCTAACCATTTTGGTTTTGATTTAATTTTTTTTTTAGGACCTTCATGTTTTCTTGGCTTATTTACAGCTGTATTTTAGGAAGACGGGATTGGAAGCAATCTTCTGGATCAATGAATCCAGATCCCTATTATTTCAAACAGCTGTGCCATGAAATCTCTTTAAAATATTAATTGAGATCCAGTTTGATGAAACTGTAAAACCAATTCAGTTTCCTGCTACTGATTTTTCTACAAGAAGGTCACACTGGAGCTATCCTGATTGCACGTTAAAATAGTTCTTCAGGTTTCCAGAATTTGCTCATTGCTAGTTTTTACCACTTGTCCATGTGCCAAGGTAGTCCTTGAGCTTCGTTAGCACTTCTTCCTCTCTGTTGATTCCCCTTTTCCTCTCTCAGCATATTTAAGGACGGCAATCAGACTCCCTCTCAGCATTTGCTTTCTGAGACTGCACATGCCAGCCTCTGCCATAAACTGGCTGATACAGAGCAGTGTAAGAACAGGTAAATTAGCTTTCAGCAAGCTGTCCCAAGTGCAGGGTGTTGCATCGGCTGATGTAAGCTGCTTCCTTGCAGGACTTTTCAGGAAAACACTGTATTTTCATAGCTGTAAGTTGAGTTTATGGTTCATTGCAACATAAGCATAACGTCTCTCCATCTTTGCTTGCGTTTTTGTTTCCATTCCTTGGATCATACCAGCAGCCCTTCCTTTGCCTGCTCCAGTATTAAACTTCCTTCTGGAAGATGAATGATTATAGTAGCAGGCGAAAGCCCAGATGAAGTCTCCATACTGAGTTTGTAGCATGAAATTAATGCTTTTGTGTGTTAAATAGAAATAGCTCTGTTGGCATATTTTTCTTGTGTTATGGTCAGAGCTGTGGTTAGATAAGTTCACCCAGCTTTTTCTTCTGTCATTTCCAATTGGCCAACTTAAACTCACAGTTGCTGTCACTTTCGTTTGTTTGTTTGTTTGTTTTTAAGCATAAACTTACATTTTGCACTACTGTGCTCCTTGCTGCCTTACTTCACCCAGTCTATGAGTTAACACAGTCCTTCAGTCAGCCCACTCCTTTGGAAAGCTGTCCTGGTCCTGGCCCCCACGGATGAGGTGGTTGATGCCTCCCACCTTCTAGCATTCCCTCCTGTTGCTGTGGGCTTACTGAATTTCCTTTTTTATCCAGCTCCAGTACAAGAACATCTCAAATTCAAGAAGCTTGTTGTACTGTGGGTCCCGATTTACTTTGTGGCTGTGACAGAATCTTGGGCCCTCTTATTAAAGGAAAACTTTTTAGTTTTTGCATATTCTTATGGAATTCTCATTATTTTTTACGTCCCGCAGCTTCTGCTTGTTCTATCCATGCAGCTGTCATGGCTGGTAGGATAATTTGAAAGTGTAACTTCCCTATCACACCTATAAGGAAATACAGGCTCAAACAGTATTATGAGCCTATTGCTGTATAGCACAGTCTCCAATCTCTTATACAGTACTGCAAAAAAGTCATTTGGTTATTTGATAAGACCAGACTTCTTTTCTTGCATTCCTACCTTTTAATGGTTTTTAAAAGGTAAGTCCGTATTAAAAAAAATAATAATAATAAAATAAAAATTTTAAAGTAACACAACATTTTATTTACAAGAAGGTGCTGGTTTCCCTTGAAAGTGTAGTTGATCTAGTTCCATTACTTATTTGATAAACCTGTTTTTGCAACAAGAAAAATACTAATATCAATAAATTGTTCATAGCTTACATTTCTTTTAGTACCCATCCATGAGAGCTGGACAGGATAACATTATTGATGCCACTTACTATAACAGAACTCTGTTGATTTTGCTATATTTCAGTCTGGACAGCAGAAGTAGCTCTGATACCAGACTATCATCGTGTTTTCACACTCTGGGAATTAAACACCAGTTTTTCTTGTTTTGAAAGCATTGCCTTCCTTTGAATTGTTTAATTTAGCATTCCATTTCATATTGTGATAACATTTCTGTGAAATAAAATCAAAACAGAGTCTCATAGTTGAAATGTATTTTGATCAACCTGAAATGAATCTTCAAGAAGTTTTCTAGGAGAATTTTGAAGTGCATTTCATACGTAACTGCAATGAAAACTGACATCAAGACCTTGAAAATTTACATTAAACAGAATTTCAATTCTTGGCACAACTTCATTCTCAATGCAAAATGCTCAACAATTCAGCACAGCCCACCACATCTAGTTCTTGCATGGTTTCTCACTCAAGACTTGAAGAACTGGAAAATAATAGGAAGGTTTTTCTGCCTGCCTAAGCAGATGTAGTTTTCTGCCCCAGGATTGGTGTAGGTTATGCAGCCACACACACCGCTCTGTGAGGGTGGTTTTCTGCAGAGCCAAGATGTTTCTTTTTCCAAGATGAGCTGTCAACATGTTTATCTGTAATAGCCTCAATAACAAGCGCAGAAAGAGGAATGAGTAAAACTGGTCTGATGTCAGGAATACGTGTTCTACAGCCTAATTCCAGGCTACAGTTCAAACCCTCTTTTCTTTTTCAGGAAGGTTGGAAGGTTTGGCTTCATTTCCACCTATAGCTCATCAATTGATGTATCAGCTTCTAAAAATCAAATTTTTTTATTCGCAGCCCCCAGGTGTTTCCACGGAGGTGACTATTTGCCAAAGGCCTTGATGATAGAAAGAAATCTAAAGTGTGACTGATGCAAGAGGTCACTGAAAGGGTTTTTGTATGTTGTTCTGGCACACTGCAAAACTAGGAGGGTTTCAATAAAGAAAAATATACAATGAAACTTAAGTAGTCAATTCTTTTGAGTTCCCACTCATTCTTTGCCTGCAAAACAAGAGAGAGAGATTAAGTACATGCAAACACATCACTCTCTTTTAAACAAAAGCCACGAGGAAAAGCTTTTCAAGTGCCTTTATTCCCTGTTCTCTTCTATTTTTCTCTTTTCCTCTCTCTTATGTGCCCTCTTGTGTCATTAAAAAAAAAAAAAAAGGATTCTGTTCCCTTTATTTTTGTTCTATTTCACATTGATTTGGAGTTACCGTGGACTAATTTGATCATCCTAGTTCAACAGTGCCATCTTTAAACATTAAAACCCCAGAATTAGTGTTACTAGGATCTTTTTATGGCAGAACAGATTCTTCTCTCTCTGTGTGGGGTGCCACCCTCACCAACCAGCAGGTGCCAACCACAACAGCCGTGAGCTGGAGGCATCACGCTGCCTTCCCATTAACCTCCCAGAAAGACAGTGCCCACTGCTGTGCTCAAGGGCAAACCAAGGCAATCCTCCTCGCCTTGCTGTGCCCTTGTTTTCCATTCTGCCCTTTCGCTTCTTTGTATTGCAGCAAAGAGCAGCTTGTATGGTCTGTTCCCATTTTACCCAGTCTGGTGGGCTCTGTACTCAGCTAAGCTCACAGCACTCTAACTTTCTGCTAGATACTCTGGCTCTTAGGCATACCCTGCTTCTTAAAACATTATTTTCCTCTTGATAACTAAGAAAAAAGATTATGGAAAGGAATTGGCTGAAATCTGAGCTTTGTCTTTCCCCATCCTCCCTGCTGGATAGATATCCCTCCTGGACATAGCCAAGCTTTGAGTAATCGGGACCATAGTTCAGACAATTTGTAAATGCCTAGCAGTGACAAGTTTGACTTATATCTCAAGTTTCTTCGGTTCTTCTACCCTCCCAGCTGCAGCGTGCCTGCAGAGCAGCACTGCTTCTCACACCTTCTTGCAGCCCCAGAGGAAACCCACATGGATGGGGCTGTGCAGCCACCTGCAGCGTTTGAATATGGTCTGACGTTTGCCTGACTCAGGTCACTGCACAAAGACATGCCAGCCCCTGCCGGGCTCATTTGTTATTTTGGAAATGACCCGCCACGGTTCCTGCACTGCTAATTGGCCATGATCCATTTCCTGTTTTATCAATTCATCTCCTGGCCCTGCCGCCTGGTCCAAGGGATGCCAAGTACATCACTAAGTGTACAGTGCTTTGAACTCGGACTTAATGTGTAGCATATTAGACAGAGATTTTGATTAGATTAGGGATCGAGATCTGTTTGTGATAATCTCTGCAATCATTCTCACCGAATGATCTTACTGCCTACAGAGACTACAACTCTAGAGTGAAGGGAAGGAAGAAAATATATAGGACTCAAGGCAACAGAGTTACTCTGAAGATGGCTTTGGCCCAAATGTTTATGCAAAACAGATTTGTAATGTTGCAAATTTGTCTTTTTTCCTTTCTGTTTCAAAGTGGAAAAGAGCAGCAACAGTTGATACTGTCATGAAATTGCAAGACTAAAACACAAAGGATTGGAAACTTGAGTGTCTTTAACAGTGCTAATTCAAGCCTGCTGGACCTGTGGACCATTTTTGCAATCAAATGCTTAAGAAATGCAGTGTAGTGGGCTGAATACTATAATTCTAACAGAGGAAATTTGACACTAAAATCAGTGAGAATTTTGTCTGTGTGAGGATTATAAGATTGGGTAGTACTTGAAGAACAATTTTTCTTCTTCCATAAAGATCCTCGCTGATGGATTCCTATACTTCACCAGCTTCTCTTCTTTACCTCTGTCAGATTACAACAGAGGGTGGCATGCTCTGAGTGCAGCTGCCAATATGTGGCACATGGCTGTATCTTTTGTTCTTAAATGACATGACCATTGAGACAAGTAAACATGCCAGAAATCAGCCTTTAGATGAGGAAGGCTGGATCCCAGCTGAACCAAGCACCACAGGTAGGAACTACACCAAAGAAGTGGGCTCACTCAAGGCATTCACTGAAGTGGTGCAGAGCTCTGGACACATGCTGGATCTCCCACAAAGCTCGGAGAGCTGGAAAGCTTCCATTCCTACCAACATCTTCCTTACCTTTCTTCCTGTGAAGAGTCTAGGAATCACCAACAAAACTGCAGAACCCCGTGGACTCCCATATCTGCACCAGGAGGAAACTGTGACCCTGAGCTTGGCCAGCACAGCGTAAGGCTCCCCACCATCCCCTGCTTGAACCTAACATATCACAGTCAGCTTCTAGTGATAATACATCATTCCCTAATTTTGAAAGCAATTATGAATCTGACTTCAGGGTTGTTTTTTGTTTGTTTGTTTGTTGGTTGTTTCTTTTTTTTTTTTCCCCCCTCAGATTAAAGTCAATAAAACACTCAGACATCCAGATTCCAATCATATGCATATTACTAACTGTGATATTTGTATAGCTGGTCCAGAAGCCAAACACTACACTAACTCACTCTATTGCTAAAATAAGGACAGCATCCTCATAAGCCAAAGTAACAGCCTATTATCCCTTTCAAAGCCACCATTTTCCTGGCCTCATAGGAAGAAAGGAACAGGAGGTAAACAATGCTCTTAGGGGAAAGCAAACTACCCCTTGCACAAGAAGCTTTTAAACCTAAGCACGTGTACTTGACACACTCATTTTCTGAAATTATATTTTCATGTATCCCTCCTCTTATGACATACCTCTTACAGTATGTTGGAATCAGTCTTGTCTTATCATCATTGCCATGGTTACCTTATCATCATTACAGCATATATATGTTGCTGTAATACTACTGTGGATGTCATATCAAAATTCCCTAAAGCAAAATGATCCCAGAACTTACTCTGTACTCATCTCAAGTTGCTAAGCGTTGATAGCTTTATTATATGTTTCCCAGCTAAAACAAAGTTAGCTTGTGTGTCTCTGCTGACATACAGCTCTTTGTCCTTTCTGGTAGAAGGTAAATTATTCCATGTATCATCTTCACTGTGAGCTACTGCCTTATGTCAAATAAAAATCCCGCTCTTGACTGGGTATCTCAGCAACCTGATTTTCCTTTATTTACATTTCTCTATTACTAAAATTCACAAGAATGTTGGCATTGGAGGCAAGGAGCATGTTAACCACTGAATTTAAGTGCTGTGGTATTGCAGATACAGAGGTCATGATATGAAGATGTGGCACAGCTCAAAGCCCAGGACAGAGTATATACAGGCTTGGGACAGAGAAAACCCTTTGCTAGGGTTATGTGGCTGTGGGATGATCTTTGCAGAGTAGAGTGGAGGAGCACAGATGTTAACATCTGTTTTTAATCTAAACTCCGTATTACCCTCCAGTGGGCACTGGGGACTATGAATGCAAAACTCTTAACATAAGCAGAATTCCGTATGTGTAATAAGGATTTTGGTAATGAGTTTGGCTCTATTTGGAGGATGGACAAGCCTCATATGTCATAGACTAGATCTTGTCACATGCTTCCACTCCTCTCTGGATAGACTCACTCTATCCAGATTGCCCCTGCTTTTTTCATGCCTCTTTCCCACTGACAAGGCATTTGGGGAAGTTGGGTACAGATATAACTTAAGCATCTTACACCTTCAGTGACTGAACGCTCATTCTTCTGAAAGACAAAAGCAAAGCCGTGACTGGAAAAGTGAATGTGTGTGCATGAAATTGTGCATCTGTCCATGTAACCATGTTTAATGTGTGGAATCACAAGAAAACATGTCTAAGTCAACTGCGGGTTGAACTGATACTCAGCTCAGTTCTAACTATCAGATTTTCCATCATGTTCATCCTTATAACAGCTCCTTACTACATTCTCAGACAGAGGCTTTGAAGATGAGGCTAAGAGTACAGTGGTATGAAGAAAGTGATTCATCACTAGGAATAAAAAAACCCAAAGTCTTCATGGATGATACATTGCCTATATGCATGATTACAGGTTTAGAAACAAGAGGTTACATATTGTTCCAGACATATAATCTAACATTACCAAACTAAGGAAAAGCCAATACACTCAAGATTTTCAGGAGAATTCTCATGATTGAGAGGAGTGAAATCTCAAATAAACAAAAGTAAATAACAGAGCATTTGTGATAGAAGATATGCTGGTAATTGCAGCTGTGAAACTTTTCTTCTTAAGCTAAAGATGACTGGTAACTGCAAAAGCAGTTAACTGGCTACTTTTTATGAGGAAACAGAAACAAGGATTCAAAGCCATCGTGAAGACTACGTAAGGTAGCACTCCTATCCTCATGTATTCAAATTGTATGATATTACCCAGAACTGACAGTGATCCCTTCATCCCACTACACCTACATTCATGGGGCATGGAAAGAGAGATGATCATGTAGCAAAATTGTCATAGCACTATATGGGCTCTCTGGGGCAAGCTGGGGCAGCAGTGGGGGTGAGTGTGACAATGCAGATTTCCCCATCAGCAACAACCCTCTATTCATAAAAGCCCAAGTATCTCTGGTAACATCTATTTTCCTTTCTTTAGCTGTAACAGACAGATGTGCAGATTGTGTGCTTAAGGCAAACAGCATTCAAGGGTCCATGCTGTCTGGAAAACTGTGTTCACATTGAAGCCATATTGTTCCCTCCCTGAATCACAAGCTGAATTCCCCAGCTGGTGAGCTGCTTTGCTGCAGGCTTGCATAGGTCTGTGAGCCAACTTGGATAACAGTGGAGCTATAGCCAGGACTGTGATCTCAGACCCTGACCCAGCATGTATTCCAAGCATCATTCCTCTTTCCTTAGTGTTATACACTCAATCTGCTGCTGCTTGGCAGGCTCTTAAATCACAGTTCTCACACCCAAATAGGCCAACTTCTGACAGCCACTGCTGCACAAATGGTAGCACTGGTGAAGAAAATCCTGACTACCTGAGTGTTTGAAGGCCTGGAGTGGAAATACCTGGAAGAACTGAACTTCCCCAGGAGCACTACTGATTTCATTGTTGTTTTTTAATTCATATTTGTTGGAAACTGATTCAGCCAGGACACTGTTGGCCTTTTTTTTGCTACAAGTGTGCGTTGCTGGCTCCTTGTCAGTGTGGTGTTTGCTAGAACCCTCAGGTCTTTCTAAGCAGAGTTACCTTCCAGTTGATTGGAACACAGCATGTACTGGCTCTCGGGGATGTCCCTGCCCCAGGTTTTCTCTTTGTTCCAGAGGTTCTTCTCACCCCATTTCTACACCCTGGGCAGGTTCTTCTGGATGGCAGCACAGCCCTCTTCTGTATCAGTACTGAATACATTATTCAGCGTGTTTTCAATCCTCTTCATCAACTTGATGTAGTTTGTAATTCCTGTTGGTCTCGAGTAGCCACGTGACAGCGTCTGTGCTGTGCTGCTGGCTGCTGTTATGCAGGTCTCCATCCTTTTCCAACCAGGTCCAGACCATGTGAGTTAGACTAGTGACTAACATGCAGTCTGTCCTGGCTTCCTGGAAAATAAGGTTTGTAACCTGAATTAAAGAGCTCTGGTGAATCACACAGCATAGTAACCGAGTTAAATGCAAATTACATCAACATTTATGAAGTTTCAAAGATGCAAGTGATCTTATAAACGAACAGGAATAGAAATAAACTCATTTTCCAGGTGTGCTATTGAGCTTCATCTGCATCCTGCTGTTTCGTACTATCTGTATAACAGGATACATAGGTTTACCTGCTCCAAATGGCACAGAGACAGGAAGGAGAAGCAGGTTCCCCATCGGGATTGGTGGCAAATCTTGCCATGACAGACCCTCCTGGATGGGCTATCAAACAGTTGTGGAGATCTTACACAGTCAACACATTCCCAATACAGAGAAAATGGCCGCAGCATCATTCCTGAAAGTTACTCAAGAAGGCTTGGTTTTTTACTCTGTAACATGCTCTGGGATAGCTTAGTGTGATATATTTGAGATTTTTTATTAAAATAAAATACTTCAAATACCGTAAAATACTAAATGCTTAGGCTGATTCTCATCTCTGCTTTTCCAAATCGTATCAGGAACATGGCTGGAGGAAATCAAAATGGCAATGTGCAGCACCAGCATCAACAAGAAGCAGGTCAGCAGAGTTTCACAAATAATTGAGTGTATTAGTGCTTTTTGCCTTAGAATTTCTTTTTAATCACCTTCAGCTTCATAAAATTATTTAGATACTTATTTCTATCTTCTTTTGCTCCTTCCAGAAGTATGGAAACATACTCCATAGAAAGAAGGGACTGAAAAGTATACACAAAATCTAGAATTGTGATTTTCCTTTTGGGGGAAAAAAAAAAAAAGGTTTCTATCCCTATTCAAAAATATGAGGAGAAAGTCACTGTGGATAGTCAAATTTCATTTTAAAGAATGGCTTCTCAGGGAAGAATAGTTTTTGGATTGGCCAAAGTTGATGAGTGACCACCTGTGTATGCCCTCAGCACTGAGTCCTGCAGCCTGATGCACATCTCACACATGGCTGCAGCCCATTGAGATGGATGGCCATGCTTCTGGTCGCTGCATGGCATGCTGGGGCTGTGCTCTGTGCAGATCCTACTTGCTTATTAAAAATGAAGGTAACTGTATTTTGTTCTGCTTTGAACGAATCAGTGACCCTGAATTTTCTAGCAAATCCCCAGATGTGGTCTTCTATGGAAAAGAATTGGGTCTTTCTTCTGTTCATTAAAAATGAAAAAAACTTAGCAGCTGGGATAAAGCATTTGTCAGTTCCATTTACAGGTTACTTAGCTCAGCTGAATTAATGTCTGCCAAATGGGCAAATCTGAAAGATCGCTTTTCCCTCATCTCCTTTAAAAAAACCATGTCATAAGACATACTTAAAAAGGACAGGTAGAAGAAGATATCTCAGCTTTCCACTTTGACCCCTTGCATTTACAGAATTCCTTATTATATCATCCCCACCATTATCTTATCTAACATAGTCATACTGATCCAGAGATTTTGAGTCAGACAAACAGTGGCCTGTCTTTGCTACTGCTTAAGTATCCTTAATAACTTGTTCTTGAATTCAACTTTCTGGTTTTAACTTTCATCTCTCTAGCTTCCAGTAAATGTTGTTCCTAAAACTACAGATGAGGTACAGGAACTTTTGACGAGGGAATGTAATAGTCAGAGGAAAGGGGAAGATGTGGAAAGCAACTTCTGCCCTGCTTGGTTAAATAGGACTTCCTCTGACTTCCTGAAACAGATGATACCCTGATAAAAACAGCTGTGATTGACTGTGGTGCTGTCTGGCTGCACTCTGAATTTTTGAATGAATATGAAAAGTTGCCAGGTACCTAATCTTTTTCAAAGGAACAGCCAAGAGAGAAAGCGTTATGCTATGCAGTTTTGAGCCTACAGTAAATGAGACCTTGGTCAAGCTCAGAGACCCATGTCATAGCAGAAGGCATTTGTTTCACCTGATATTATCCATTCCAAAATCCTTACTAGTGCTTTACATTCCTGGGAAGAAGGTATGTAAGCCATATGGGATGGACTGAGCTCTGGACTGGCAGTGGCTGCCTGACGGCAACAGAATTGGAAGTAGGTTGGAACAGACAGTGTTCTTTTCAGTGGCTGTATGTGGAAAAATTAATCCCAATCTTAATTTAATTTCTGTAGAAGGAAGGAAGGAAGGAAGGAAGGAAGGAAGGAAGGAAGGAAGGAAGGAAGGAAGGAAGGAAGGAAGGGAGGGAGGGAGGGAGGGAGAGAGGGGAAGGGGAAGGGGAAGGGGAAGGGGAAGGGGAAGGGGAAGGGGAAGGGGAAGGGGAAGGGGAAGGGGAAGGGGAAGGAAAAGGAAAAGGAAAAGGAAAAGGAAAAGGAGAAAAAGAAGACAGAAAGAAAAAAGAATTACAGGATCAAGTTTGCCGTTGATAGAAACACGCACGTTTTCGAGGTGCTTCTAAATCATTCTAAGAGGTCAGTTCTATTTTGTGATGACCTTGTTCAGCAGACTGTAGGTGAAGATCAGGAGAATTTTGTATCAGTTTCCTTCCCATTCGCATTTTGGCAATGAGCTGTGGACAAGATTGATGAGAACTTGATCTCCATGCTGCTTGGACTGCCCTACACCCACCTCCCTGTCTTACTCACCTCCCAACTTGTCTCTCTCCATCTTCACAGAGTGCTGAGTTCCTAGCACCTTCTGCCACGTCTCCTTTACTTCACACTGATCGGGTTTGAGTATGCACATAAGTAGGTAGGATCAGATAAATCTTCCTTCATCATCTGAAGGCATAATCTAGACCTCATTGGCACCAACAGGGAAGTTCAGAGCAGCCTCAGCAGGCCTGCATTGAAGACCTGGATTGTCTGATTCTGCTAAAGGACAGGGAAGGCTTCCATTTGTGTGGGATACGTACCTGTGGCACCAATAAGTCCCATTATCTATCATCTTGGACTTTAAGAATATGTTTTCTATACCAGAAAAACACTAAATTCTCCAAGAAAGAAAAATCCTGGCTCCAAGTGTTTGTCTCTAAAAGCATTTCTGAAAGGATTTCGTTTTAAAACAGAACCATTATTCTCTTTTTATTTTGAGGAAAGAACACAATGTAGATTAAAGTGTTGTTACTGTTTGATCAAACAATGCACTTGAATGTTTGCTGCAAAAAGGTTTCTTAAAATACAGAAAAGTATCCTTTAATAATGCAGTGTCAGACCTTCTGATGAATTATAGTATATCACACAGCTCCCAGCTCTGATTCCTTCTGCTCAAACAGTGAAGTGTGTTTGCATACATTGTGTAGGCTTAATAGTTCTACTTAATTTAGCTGTATGGAAAGCAAAACAACAAAACAAAACAAAACCACCATAACATAAAATGAAAGGAAACAAGAAAAGAATAAACACTTGTACAGCCTGTGGGGGCAAATAAGTCCACGTTCATCTAGTGTAGTTCTGTTCAGATTCCCATAAATAAAAGGTAAATTTGTTTCAGAATTAAAGTGTTTTGTGCTTATGAAAACAAAACATGCTTGTATATGTCTCAGTGGATTAGGCAGGCAGAACATGTACAGGCTGTGGTAAAAGCTGCCTGTGAGAGATCCCTGTGCATCGCATCCTCGCCAGAAGGTTTGCTCCTGAACAGGAAGGTGCAAGGGCATTTGTTGGTTACCTGTCAGAGCCAAGCACCCAAGGGTCTGCTAGCCAGAGGAGAAGGAACAAGCACTTCCAGAGGCTGATTCATGCGTTCCCGGGTAGGCATTTAAGGGAGTGGAGATGAATCACAGGCAAGAGGTACTGCTTTTCCCCACTGATTGTTACACACAGTACTGACAGGAGTGGTTTCCCCATTTCAGAGTTGTTTGGAACAGCCCAACAACTTCAAATTGCACCTCAGCCATGGAGGACCTGGGAGCTCAAGGCACCTCTAAGGAAATGTGTATGACGGGCAACTGAGGACTATGATCAAGAGCCCTAGGTGAGGTTGCAAAGTGGTGATAACTTCAGACATACTTTATTACCTTGGTTGTTGGATACCCTCTTGACTGGTTCCTGCAACCTGTACTTCCTGTATTTGCCATAGACATGTCAGCCTGTCTTTGTCTGTATATGATCAGATACTTCTCTGAAGCAACCCTTTTTATTTAGGTGCCAGGAATAAAGGAAGCACTTTCCTTAGTCAAAATTTCCCCTTTTTCAGCCAGAATTCACCTCAATGAACTTGTCTGTCTCTGGGCTTTCTCCTGAGATATGCTGTGCTTTGCCTTACTTATTGTTTCCAAACCTTAGCCCCTTGAAGGATTTATTGTGTTGGTTTTTTAACCTCTAATTTAGAGCCCATTGTATGCCATCAAACTTCTGCATTAAAATCCCCACTCTATGTGCCGTGACTGTCATATTAGCTCATAATTTGGATTTCTCTTTGGTCAGGTACCATTGAGTAAAAGAATATTTAAAAGCTCTTCTAGATCTCGTGGAAAGGTATTATTTCCTCCAGTGGTTTCAGGAAGGTTTTTGGATCACACAGACTTAATAGAAACCACACAAACTTCATCACACATACAGAATTCCTGGTTTCAGTGATGTTGGAGCATGCATAAGGTCTGTGCATAGTTAACCACAACAGCACATAACATTATTTTTGTAGCCTTCCACCTCCTCCATCCATGTTTACCTGTCCTGTGATACTTAAACGTGGAAAGAAATCTCCAGATCTGGCAGTCAGAGAATGTCTGCAAAGTGCAGCACTCTGTAGACAGCACTGCATTAATGGTGCACCATGTGTTTTTTGCAGACAGAAAACACTTATTTGATTTTTTCCTCCTGTGTACCAGAAGGAGCAGGGACTCCCTACATCCACAGGGTAAAGAGCCACTACCACAATAGCAATATCAGCTGTAGTAATCTACCTGTGACAGGATGGATAAGACTGACCTCCTGACTATTAGCAGCAGGATTTTGTTGTAACAGCCTTTCCGTAGCTGCAGGCAAAGTGAATTACCAAGCCATTAAAATGGACACAGGGCGCAACGGTATCCAATTTTACTGCAGTTGTACTTAGATAATCAAGTTTCATTACATCAAAGGCTAGGCCAGGCAGTTATCCGCGTGGATATTTTTCCTGAGGTAAGACAGCCCCGATTCCCTTCCCTTCCCCTCACTTAGGGACACTGAAGAACTCAGGCAGGAGCTGACTGCTGAGACAGGTGGGTGAGGAGGCAGAGGGAATATTGACTTTTACAGTAGCTTCTTGTCTGTATAGAATTAGGGAAGTTGGGTAGACAGATGGTCACTTTGTCTCCCTCCATCACTTGCATCTTCTGCTAAGCACTAGCTATTTTTCCACTCATTTCAGCTCATATCCCTGCACACCATCCATCACTCTCCTTGGAGAATGATGTGCTGGCATTGCAAATAGAGGGATAAGGAGGACAGCAATGAAAAAAATCAGCCCCAAGATCCTCCTTGCACCACATCCCTTCCTATTTATTACTGCACCCAATGCACCCCAGCTTCTGTGCAAGTGACCAAGCAGCACTCCAACTTGGGAAGTAACCTTGTGGAATAGGGCTGAGAGGGTTCATTTTGCAATCGTGGTGGAAGAATGGGATGAACAGCTGGAAATTTGCACCTTCTGATTGCAACAAGGACTTTCCACTGACATAGTAAGAGCCACAGAAGGCTACTATGTTTGCTGACGTTGCTCCTTAATGTTGCATTCTTAGACTACCACGTTTATTCATGTTTGGGATTTGGCAAGTGTCACTGTTGCCATCTACCCTGTTCTCCAGTGCATTTACAAATCTTGCTTTTACATTAGTTCAAAAGTAATTCCTATTATTTTTTGTCTAGCAGCTGGCTCTGATCTCTTTGATTCACCTTTTTTTGATTCACCGCTAGTACCAAGTGTGGTGGCTTGGGTAGCCTAAGTCTGTGACTCTTCCTGTGGGTGAGAGGATTTCCAAAGGAACCAACGCAGGCAGGCAATTACAGTGAGCCTACTGTGGGCTTTGGACATTGCACCTTAAAGTTTCTCAGTCTTTCCTTCCACCAGCTTCATGCAGAGGCTGGACAGCCAGCCTGCTATCAGCTCTCCCTCCTCATCCTCCTTCCTGCTAGTTATACAGTATGGCTGCTCCTGGATGCAGGAACTTCACCAAACTCAGAGGAGTCAGAACACGGTTTTAGTCAGACATTAGATGCTGTCCAGCTGCAGCTCAGCTGGCTCCCACCTGCTTATCTGCGATGTCACATCTCCTTTTGCATTGCCCACCATCATGTATAATTCCTACAGTGTGTACAACTGTGCTCTGTGAGCAGGAGATAAACTCTTCCTCCCTGTACGTTTAGCTTCAGCTTTAGGATTCAACTCTCTGTGTACAAGCAAGAGATTTAAAAAATGGATGTGAAATATAAAGATGTGAAAACTCCCATCTGATCCAGAAAAGATGGTTTAATACCTCCCTACTCTTTCAGCGCCAGAAACAGCCGAAAATAGATTGACCTTGTAGCATATATAAAAGTTAACAAGCAGAGGCTTTGCTGGAGGGATGGAGGCTCTGGAGCATGGTTTCTCAGCTGGGGATTCCCTCATTTTCTGAAGGTACAAACCCAACTCCTCTGGTAACTGCATCTCAGCTGA
This sequence comes from Phasianus colchicus, assembly GCF_987193195.1. Classification (NCBI taxonomy): domain Eukaryota; kingdom Metazoa; phylum Chordata; class Aves; order Galliformes; family Phasianidae; genus Phasianus; species Phasianus colchicus. The sequence goes on from NC_143437.1 coordinate 75,812,845, forward strand.
TGTTAGCAAAACATTCTGGGTAATATTTTTCATATTATTTTCCCTCTCATACATCCCAAGACTCTATTTGCTTTTTCTTAATTATGGCTTTTCATTAAGTACTCATCCTAATTGCTTCATGAGTGATTACCACAGGCTCTCTCACTGCATTGTTCTTGCCCCGTCATGGATACTCTGCTCTGTATCTGCCTTTGTAATTCCTCTAACTATGCCGAGCTTATACTTGTTACATTTCATTTCCTTCCTGACAGCTCCTCTAATTCACCCAGGTCATTGCAGCAGCTCCTAGATTATTAACTTTTGTCCAAAGTGTTGGGCCATTTCTGCGCTAACGTTTCTCACACTGGTCACTGCAGAATTCTCTTAAAATGCATTAAGAAACAGCCCTCTGTGAGATGCCTGAGGAGTCTTGTTTTTTGTGGGGACATGCAAGGAGGGCATGGACAGGTATGTGATGCTGAAAGCAGTCAGATGAGAATCATAGAATCATAGAATGTCTTAGGTTGGAGAGACTTAAATATCATCTAGTTCTAACTCCTTGCCATGGGCAAGGCTGCCACCCACCAGATCAGGCTGTGCAAGGACTCATCCAACCTGGCCTTGAACACTTCCAGGGATGGAGCATCCGCAACTTCTCTGAGCACCCTGTGCCAGTGCCTCTTCATCCACTGAGTAAAATATTTCTTCCTAACATCTAACCTAAATCTCTCCGCTTTTAGTTTAAAGCCATTCTCCTTTGTCCTGTCAGTGAAATCAGATGTAAGTCAGTAAAAAAACAACTTCTCGGAGATATGAAAGAGCAGGCAAATGGGCGTATCACCAGGAGATACAGCAGGTTACACACGGAAAAGGGAAATAATAGAATTAATCAGCAGTATTATGACCAGCATAAAAATGTACTTCCCTGGTGGATAAGAGAAAATAAGTTTGAAAGAGCTTCTGGTTGCGAAGGGCAGATCTGATGAGCTTTGGGGTTGCATGGTAGCAGCAGGTGCCTAACTGGTCAGGCATGAGTCCTCCTCGTGGTGGCAGGACCCTCTGTCCCTGAGAGTGGGGACACAGGCAGGTTGACCCTCCAGAAGAAAGGAGGTTGGATCAGAAAGCGGAGGTGGGCACTGCAGCTCAGTGCTCACAGCGAGGTGAGTGGCTGCTAGAGAGATCCAGGAGATAACAACTTATGAATCTGAGGGAAGACATGTAGAAAGGTGCGATCAGCTTGGCATGCATGCTCAGAAAGGTGATAGGAGAAGAGCAAAATGTCCAAAGGTGCAAAAAAAGTGAGACAGAGAAGAAGTAGCAAAACATGGAGACTTGAGACATAATAGTGTCCTATGAGAGGCATTTTGAGAGCAGAAGTGCCCTAGCCTCACTTTTCAAACTATGACTTTCATTGTGCACTTGTGAACCTCTCATCTGCATCAGCATGGAAACAAAATCACTACCCTTTTTGAGAGTGTGCCATTAACCTGACATCAACATATGACCAAGGAGCACAAGAACAGATCAACAAGACAGCAGATCTTTTTTCTCATCTGTGCATTTGCACCAAATTCAGCAAAAAAAACCAACAACCAGCCAAACAAAAAACAACAGACAAACTTTCCTGCCCTTGGGTCCCATGGAATCAGCTCCCTTCAGTCTCCCTAAGCTGTCTGCTGTGCAGGAAGGTTAGTGGTGCTAGAGTGCACAAAACCTGGCTATGACCTTCACAGCCATCTCAAGACAGTGGTAACTGAGTTTCTGATAACTCTAATGAGTAGCCAAAGGCATTTCAGAGCACATCACCTCCTCACATCATTTGTGCTGTGGTGGTACCTTTTAATGCCTGAGGTAGGTGGTGCTGCACAGCCTGGCATGAACACTGAGTCAGGTATTTCTCACTTGGGGGGAGCTGGTGTAAAAGCCACTACCCTGGTCATCACCAGGGCTGTTGTCTCAAAAGAGGAACTAGGGCTGATTCATCTCCTGAGATGCACTGGAATGCTCAGATGCATGCCTGAGTCTTACACAAACCATCCAAGAATGAGCAGGCTGTGGAATTTTGCCTGTCCTCTACCGCACAAGAGGAAGCATTATACTTGACTATATATGAGGTGTCCATCATCAGAAATAAACTTGTCCTTTCCTCATGGAAGGAGAGAGGAAGATACAAGACAGACCTATTTTCTGCCTAGTGAATCTTCAATCTTGTCCTTTTACACTGACAAAATTATTGTATGTGCATGCTCACACTTCACTGTGAAGTCTGTGGCTGGGCCCTTGTCCAACTTGGTAGATGTCTGACCTTGCACTCCTTTGCCAAGGCATGTGGCAAGAGATTTCTGTTTGCCATGGATACCATTCCCTACCTCATTTACCACATGCTGGAGTACTGTTTAATATCCCTCTTCCTATCAAAGATAAGAAGATGCCATCCACTCCACCACAGGTGTTAACCATGGGCGTGCCATATGCTTCCAGGCCCCGGGGCAGTATCCCCATGGAGCGAGGTCAGAGCTCCATTATCCCTCCAGGCAGGCAGCCTCCCCTGTGAGTGTGCAAGAACAGAGGGTGCTTCTGAGGAGATGGGAGCAAAGCCAGGGTGTTGGTATGGAAAGGCACAGAGGTCGTATCCTCACTGCTGTGCCTCAGTTCGCTCTTCCGTGACACCGAGACGACCACATTTGCCTGCCTCGCAGCCTGGTGAGTGTATCTACAGGGCTTCAGACAGGAGATGTTGTAAATGTCAGCTCTAATCACTGATGTGTCACAGGCTGGAAACACAGGCAGAAGAAGTGGCATTTGGGCGTAAGGAGCTCTGGTATCTGCTCTAGAGCAGCCCCTCTGGGCTGCAAAAAGCAGGGTGAGATGAGGAGCCACATGAGAACACAGCCACGTGTCTGCTCTCTGCCTTTCCCCTTGCACCAATGCAAGTGAGGGTAAAGCTCAGCAATGAGAGCGTGATGGGGAGCTAAGGTGCAGTGTGCAAGGGAAGGAGGCTGAGATTGAAGCACAAGAGCCAGAGTGACTTGGGCGAGTGTATAACGAATTGTCAGGATTACACGCGGTGGCAGCAGGATGAGGTTTGGAGTGAAATTATTGAGCTGATGATGGGAAAGTGTCACTGCATTCTACCGAGCACAGGTAATGAGCAGCAAACAAGGCGAGAGCGGCACCGAGCCAGGGAACAGGAGACAAAGCGTTATCCGTCACAAAGAGGCACAAATTGAAAAAAGGGAGCCATTAGCAGGAGATAAATCTGTGGAGGGGGGAGAGCGACAAGAAGGAGAGATTTCTCCGTACAATGGAAAGTATTTTAATGCTGTGTATCTCTGAAGAGCGGTATTAAGATACATGAATGCTGTGGTATACCTGAGATCATATTCCTATAGTGTGCGTGCCGTGTCATGGCACTCTACATCTGACGTGTGTGTGCATCCCTGTCGGTGTGTGCTGCTGCAGCATGGTACATCCATGTGAGTGATGAACTGCTTTCATCAGGCAGCATTAAAAGCTGAGAATTAGCGCAGCTGTAAGTCATATTTCATGTTAGGTTACGGGAGAAAATGGTAGGAGAGAGGATTTATGCTCTCTGTATAAATGAACTTTATAAGCTTTTCTTCGCAAGGGAAAAGAAATAGAGCCTGATAAAGTTCTGAGCTAAAAAAAAAAATGCAAGGTTTCTAAAGTGGGGGGAAAAAACACTTTTGTTATCACTGATGATTACTAGAATTGATGCGTAACTAGTGTTCCAGAGCAGGGAAACAGTGACAGAATGTGTCTCAGTGGTCCCCATTCTACTGTTGGCTGAAATTATAGTCCAAAGCAGACTTCTATGCCCCAGAAATTCATAAAAATTCAAGCGCCACTCTCACCAGTCTCGTTTTGATACATTCTTTTTGATTCAGTAACCTTTCTTAATGGAATTTCTCTCTCTCTTTCTCTCTTTTCTCTTACCCTTTTTTTTTCACTTTGGTCCCCACACTTATTATTCCCTCCCACTCTCCTCCGTGGGAGTGCAGACCTCTGACTAAACATCCATGTTGTAATCTGTACAGGAATTTACTGATGGTGCATGACAGAAGGAACTTAAAGAAAATTATGCATTTCTCAGATCTACCCTGGGGCACACAAATCAAAGTCTCCCTTGAACACTGTCTAGTAAAACTGAAAGTAGAGACACTTTATATGGAAATTAGATGATCCTAGGACATAATATAGCTAAATATATATCAAAACATAGCGACAATTAACGTAGAAACTGCTTTTTCTTTAGAGAGGGTATAAACCTCAGTTTTGTTTTATTTCTTCTGAGTTCTCATGGTGTACGCCTGTTCCTAGGGTGATTAGAAAAAACCTGTGAGGAATATGGCTTCATCGGGCAAGCTCCAGAGCTTGTGATCCTTTTTCATCTTCGTGTTGCTTATAGGCCACCTTTGTTTTGCTCTGAGTCTTTCCACTGCTTTAAGAAGAGTGTTTAGAAAAGGTCAAACAGTAGCAAATACCTTGATCTCAGCTGCCTTATGGACTCAGACAGAAAGGGAAGTGAATAATTTGGGGTGGTTTGATAGCTGATGGTACCTACTACTCGGGTAGAGAGAGGTGCAAGATAACGTGTCTAATTCTGTAGGTTTTTTCCTCTGTGTTCATATTTGCTTTTTAACAAAAGGCATACTGTGGCCATGTGTTGTCCCATACGCAATAGCAGCTGCTTTCACTCGCACCCGGGGGATGAGCCATTACCAGCAGAGCCCCTCCAGCTGCTGTGGCGATGACTGTGCACCAGCAGCTGCCATGTGCAGGTTCGGTGCAGCTGGGACACTGATCCCACAACATCTGTGATGGTGCCGCTTCCCTAGGGGTCCTGCAGACCTTTCACGTTGCTTTTTGGATGAAGTGGGATGGAGAGATCCACGTACAGAGAAGGTTCTACGCCAAAAGCAAATGGAAAAGCAGAGTAGCTAGGGATGATTGTGTATATTCCACTGGCATCCCTTTTTGAAATAATTCACTTTCTGTGATGCTTTGTCATCTTAAAGCTGGAGGAATCAACTCATTTTCAGGAAATAAAGAAGGCCAAATTCATCTTCCCTTGAGGTGCTGTGATGTGATAAACTCACGGATTAGCCCAAGCCTATTCCCACTCCCATAGCTGCATGGGATCTGATGGCAGCTGCAGCTCACCCCAGCAGAGCGTGGCGATACAGGTCAGCTCATCCAGAAACACAACCAGGCACCGAAACAGAGGCGAGGAACAACATACAGCCAGAGAACAGAGTGTGTTAACAGGTGTACGGGTTCAAGCTCCTGTTCTGTGACAACCTTTCTGTGGGCAAGTCAATCAGTTTCTCTGTGCTGTATTTACGTATTCATAAATTCAGAATGAAACTAGTTTATGGTCTCACAGGACCACTATGAAAAGAAAATCATATTAAATATTGTAACCTACTCTAGTACTGTGACACCAGCAGCAATTTAAGAAGCAAAGAGAGAAAGAGGGAGGTTTTATACACAGTTTGCTTTTGTGGGAGATGAAGAGCAGACAGTGATGTCATCCCTTAGGAGAGCAGCACAACATTGGAAATGTTTGTGACTTCCTCCATATATACCCAGCGGCTGCTCACCACCTGCCAAGAGGCCATTGAGAAGGGCAGCCAGGCTCTGTGCAGTGCTGCATGGCAGTAGGACAAGAGACAACACGAAGCAAAACAAGGGACCAAGAGAGGTTCAGACTTACCAGAAGGAGAAGCTTTCCCCAAAAGGGAGCATCTTGAAGTTGAGCCCTCTGTGAACAGGAGATTAGTCTGGAAAACTCCTGAGGTCCCTTCCCACCTCCTCAGGTCCCTTCCTCTGCCAGTCAAAATAGAATCATAGAATCACAGAATGGCCTGGGTTGAAAAGGACCACAATGACAATCTAGTTTCAACCCCCTTGCTACGTGCAGGGTCGCCAACCACCAGACCAGGCTGCCCAGAGCCACATTCAGCCTGGCCTTGAATGCCTTCAGGAATGGGGCATCCACAGCCTCCTTGGGCAACCTGTTCCAGTGCATCACCACCCTCTGGGTGAAAAACTTCCTCCTGATATCTAACCTAAGCCTCCCCTGTCTCAGTTAAAAAAAATAACCTTGTCTTTGTTAATGGCAAAGAAGGAGAGATCACTGTGGATAGGTATTCATGTTTTAAAAGATCATTTATGAAGATATCATATCTGGAAAAAGTCCCTGCTAAGTGCATCGTATCTGTTAAACACCTGAGGACATGGAACAAGTCCTAATGCAGTGCTTGGTTCATACTTTTCAGCAGATATCATCTCTTAATTTCTTTTACATGGCAGATGAGAAGGTATTTTCCCTTCAGTCAGAAACAAACACACATTTGTTTCTGACATCACAGGTGCAACTGAGAAATGGGCTTCCTGCTGTGTTTTTTCTGTTCCTGTTTTGAACAATACATAAACTATCCTATTAAAAACAGAAATGGAGTTAGAAATGCCTCTATCTACAAAAATACCTCAGGACTGCTGGCATTACAACACTGTCACATATGCAAGCAATAGTAGTAAGATGTCAAGGAGACAAAGGAGGAAAACGGAGACAGTATTTCCATGAATGAAATTGAAAATACAGGTACCATGGCAAGTCCCTATCTGCCCTTCTATCTTCCCACCAGCTGCGTAAAGATGTTTCTGCTGGGCTGTGAGAGAGGTGCGGGCTCAGAGGAGCAGCTCTTCTGTGCAGGCAGTGGAAAGGACAGTATGTGTGTGCATCCTGGGGCAACCAGCCTGTACAGATCTGATGGATCTTGACTGAGGGTGTTATTTATTTCTTCTTTTCATGTGAATATGCCTGTGCAGCAGTGAAAGCAAAGAGCTGCTAAAATTCCAGCTCAGTACTTGAAGTACTCACGCTGTCCTGCATATCTATAAACAAATGCTTTAGTATCCTGTGGAATTAAAAACAATGTAAGTAGGAGGGTATGGTCACAGTATTTGTTGTACAGGCTGGATGAAGTTAGGCAGTATATCATCCTCGCAGAAAATGGCCTGGAGAGCAGCTCTGAGATAGGCTGTATCCCTCTTAAGCAACACTGCATATTACAGCAGTTGAAACTCAGCCAGTTGCTTCTCAAAGAGCAAAGCATGGCAGATGCCTTCACCATTGTGCCCTGTCACATGAAGATTAATAAGCCATGAGGATCCTAATGATCTAGTTCTCCCGCTTGGTCAATGAAATACAATACTGGCTACTTGCTGGAAAATAAAGGCATAGTTCTGGACAGGTACAGCCATTGGGGCTGCTCAGAGGAGGAGAGACCACCACCTTGCTTTTGTGCTGGCACCACAATGCCAGCAACTTTTTCATCCAGTGAGTGAGTATTTGGGGAGGGTCACATGCTGCCAAGAGAGCACAGTTCTCGCCAGCTGGTCCCCAGCAGCAGGTACAGAGAAGATTGATTGGAAGGCAGATGGAGGTAACTTCACCTGCAAATGTGTCCGCTTGCCTCTGGGAGGGAGGCCTCTACTCCAAAGGAGAATATTACAGCAGCAGCAACAAGAAGAGAATCCTGGATAAATTGCAAGGATACATCTCAATGATAAATGGGAAAACATATTGGGAAAAGGAGTAGAGAAGGAAGAAATAAAATTTAGAGAAGACGCTAAGGTTTTCTTAAAATGAGGGGTCAAAGGAATAATAAAGGAGATATAAAGGGGCGTTTGGGTAGTAGATAAAAGGCAAGCAGGAGGATTGTTGGGAAATAAACTCATGAATAAAGAGCAAAATAGAGAAGGAATAGGGGCAAAGACATTGCTGTAGAAGCTTTGCATTGGCTCTTGTGATGATGGCTACCCAGGTGCCTCGGTGCTGTGCTCCCCCCTTCTGCTGGCAGCACAGTACAGATGTCCTATATAAATCCAGCCAGCCCTGCAGAACTTACAGGCCATGCGGCACATCCTCCTGTTATTAGGTCTGTACCTCACCAAAAATCCCTGCTTAAAGATTGGTAGCTGCGTTGTAGAGCCCAGGATCTAACACTTGAAACATAATTATGTATCTAATACTTGTAAATTAACATCTAGCTCCTGAAGTCATTGGGCTATTCAGTCAATTGGAAAGGTTCTCCTCTCCTCTCCTCTCCTCTCCTCTCCTCTCCTCTCCTCTCCTCTCCTCTCCTCTCCTCTCCTCTCCTCTCCTCTCCTCTCCTCTCCTCTCCTCTCCTCTCCTCTCCTCTCCTCTCCTCTCCTCTCCTCTCCTCTCCTCTCCTCTCCTCTCCTCTCCTCTCCTCTCCTCTCCTCTCCTCTCCTCTCCTCTCCTCTCCTCTCCTCTCTTCTCCTCTCCTCTCCTCTCCTCTCCTCTCCTCTCCTCTCCTCTCCTCTCCTCTCCTCTCCTCTCCTCTCCTCTCCTCTCCTCTCCTCTCCTCTCCTCTCCTCTCCTCTCCTCTCCTCTCCTCTCCTCTCCTCTCCTCTCCTCTCCTCTCCCTCTTTTTTTTTTTTTTTCCCAGGGCATGCAAAATAGTGTGGAACTGTTGATGTGTTTATGATGGTTTTATCTTGAAGACATCTGCTTATGCCAAGGGAATAGTATGAACTCCCAGTGACCTATAGAGCCTGCATTCCTAATTAGTGGAAAAATATTCTGTAATCAGGGCTTTGCCACTTCAGTGGAGTCTAAAGATAGAAAGGTTATGTTCTTGTCTGGGGTCACGAATCATCTTTTCTGACTTTATAGCTTCATTCTGACTTAGAGTTAACCAGGTGCAAAGCAGTAAGCAGCAGGACCAGATTACACTCTGTCTCAGAATACATCTACCCTGAGGGCTTACCTTATGTTTTTACTCACATTTTTTTTGCTTCCAACATCTAGCAAACACAACAAACCTTTAAGCACGACTGGGTAAGCACTCTGAAACAATGTCTGCTTTTATGGCTGCTTTGCTGCAGGCATCGAGCCCTGAGAAGCTGCCAAAAGCCAAAGGAGCTGAGCACCTGCCCTCCAGCATCCTCATACCCTTTCCAGCACCCACCAGACATTTTCAATACTCCATCTCCATTTGCATTCTACTCCCACCTTTTCATCTGTCGTTTGTTTGTTTGCTTGCTTGCTTTTAACTTGTCTTCTAGGTACCTGCCCTTTTTATATTTTCCAGAGCATCCTCCACTATCATCCACTGGTTGGCCCTGCCATGGAGAGGAGTCAGAAACTGGTTTCTCTCAAGGCCTCTTGCTGTGTCCTACAGCCCAAATGGGACAACCAGCTGATCCACTGGGATATATCATAGCTGAGTGGATAGTATGGGTAGGATGGTGATAGACAGAAACAGAGCAGCTTATCCAGGAGACGTGCTGATCTAGAAATTCTCCCACCTGCCCTGTCTTCTTTTCCTGACTCGTGAATCTGTCACAACTTCTCTGCAACAGAGAACTTCAAATAACTGAAAATCTCTATAACTACATCTTGTTCCTTCTGTTGACTGAGGCACAAATTTGAGATTGTAGGCACAAATGTAGGTTGGAAGAGCTAAGCATAAGTCTGTAGCTGGGAGATGTTACGTCCCAATTTCATGCTTTTGGTAGAAGGTGTCTCCTGCCTTCCAAACGTCTATTTTACAGCAGGAACTGATTATTGGATTTCAGTTTATGTAATGCATCTACATGGCTTATCAATGGAAGAGTCACAGAAATCTGTAAGTAGTGCAACGCTTGTGTGATGGCAAGGGTGGCCTCCCAGACTGGGATGCAGTGGCATGAAAAACACCAAGTCCTCCCAACTGTTCCAACTGGATCAGTACTTTCCAGGAAGTTATGAACTGCTGCTGTGGAATGATAATTAGAGTTTGGTTAATACCTGAAGATTAGTTTCTTCTTTTTTGCCAGCAGCTAAGCTTTCTGTTCACCTCTGCAGGAACACCTCTGTGAGCTCAGGGGAAGACATCGTCTCAAATAGGCATCCTTCTCCCCATCCTCCTCTCACTTACTGGTAGCTACAACTCTGTGAAACCGTGATGGGAGCCCTTGGGAACTGTTCTTACTTACTTGTAATGAAGTATAAAAATCTATTCTGAAATTAAAAAATATTAAGGTTAAAGAAGAACTTGGTGGTGAATTAAGCTGAGAAAAAGCCTGTAGGAAATTCACAGTTGATGCTCCTTTGTCCAGAGTTAGTCTCTCTCAGGCATGTTCCATTACACAGTATATGCCACTGTATAGATTTGTGGATTGTTTTTTATTTGTACAGGTGAGCAGTGACAATAATTCACGATCCAGGTTGTCTAGAGGACTGAGAAGTAATGATAATAGACTTTGTTCTTTCACTAGTGTCCAAAAAGTGATGGTTAGAACTGAATAATTCAAAAAGTTTTCAGGTAATCTTAGCTTAGGCCCTGATCTTCCCAAGGCAATGCTCATACTTCATTTCTTGCTTGCACAGTCACACTGAATGCAATGGCAGCAGGGCAACACATCTGAAGCTAAGCTTATCATAAATCAACTTTCTGCATCAGGGCCTCTATCACAGTCTGTTCAGAGATATGCCATAGGAAAAGAAAAAGAGTAAATAAGTTTGCTATGGCCCCATTTAAATTCCTTTTGTGTTCGTTTCCTGTGACAGTCTGGGAAATAGACCGTCAGTAATAAAAAAAAGAAAAAAGAAAAAATAGAAAAGGATGAGGAAACAGTGTTTAAAGCCATGTGTAAGTTCTTGTGAAAGCCAAATTGTGTGTTTGCATAAGCTAGCATTCAGGCTAGGTGTTCCCGCACTATTCCTGACAGGAAAAAGATACCATGCATCTGATTTATCAGGCCGCCACCAACTATGCACTGTGGATATTTGCTTTCAATCCACTGAGTTCAAGATTAGAAAAGGTATCTGTTGAATTCATTTGAATAGCAAATAGACTGGGGAATCACAATCTGTTCGTAGCTATTCAGTGGATGATAACCAGTAATTCATTAAATATGTTAGTCTCTCCATTCTAATAATTATTAGAGCAGAGACAGAAATTTGAAAACAATCATTTCAGGAACGGTGCAGCATTTCTACATGCAAGTGATAAGTGACATATTTCAGCACATGCGCTCCTCGGCTTCTGGATCAGCCGCAATCACCTCATGACAAATCTCCTTGGCTGCTGCTTGGTGGATAGCTGACAGTGCACCCCACACAGCACAGGTATGTGGATTTCTAAGGTCAAAACACAAGTTAGCTACGTTATTCATGTGGTATTACATTTTGACCCCTGCATGTATGTACAGTTATGGAAGTTAGCCAACTATAATGCTTACAAATTAATTTCAGCAAGCAGTTTAGTTGATCAGCACTGTGAGTACAAGGAAGCAGACCTTGGGCATTTTCATTTTGCATGAAACCATGAATGAAAGGACTTTGAGGACAACTGATAGGAAAAAAAAAAAAAAGCAAAAGCACTTTTGGGAGAGGACAGCACTGAGATCCATCAGTATTCAGTATTTCTGGGAGGAAGGGTCTATTTGTAGGGAATTTGGCCAGGATTAAGGCAGGTTTGTGATCTCCTTTCCAGGCAGCTTTTCCACATGCTCATCCTCTTGCAAGTGTGACTGGAAGACCACAGCCTTGCATGGTGGTGACTCATAATTCAGAGAACCAAGTAGAAATTCAGCCTCTCTGATTCACAGAGGATTTAGGAAATGCTTGCTCTTAGCTCAGAAGCCATTTCATCAGCTCAAGTCAGAAGCAGGTGGATACCCACAGAAACATCTGGAAAATCAGCATTACACATGGAAAGAAGACAGTACTGAAAGAGATGGCAAACCGCCATTCAGTTTTCACCCAGTTAATATGTTCCCCCCTTCACTTGCTCACTATGTCTTTCCAGGCTTCATAATCTCTGGTGGACATATCAAGGGGTGGAGTTGGGCTGGCAGCTATTGCCATGCATCACTGCTCCTACAAACACATAGTACTAGTATGGGCAGAAGGCACCGTTGTGCTGATCATCATCCTCTGAGTCAACCATTTGCAAACACCTTCTCCAGGCTGTCATCTTGCCACTAGGAATTCAAAATCTGAGTCAGAACCCAATTTAAACTGCTATAATTAACAGTCCCAATTTAACTGAATCTCACAGTTTGTCATGTTGCATTCTCTGTGTACATCTGAAAATCTCTCTCCAGGACTCCCAAAGAGCCTCAGTGGTTTCAGGCTTCCACTAAGACCAAGTCCAACAACCAGCAAACAATCCAAATGCTGGATTCATTTCACCATTAAATACAAAAGTATCAAACGTGATGAGTTGGATGCTGATGTGAGCTTTTCTATAAATACTGCTGGTGAGGGCAAAGCACAGGTGTCACATGAAGGAAAGAGGGGTGGAAGTATCTCATGTTCTCATAAGCCCCAAAAAAGTTAGAACAGTTGAGACTCCTATGAAGGAGATAATTACATACTGAACAAGCTAAAAACAAGCCCTTTTTTTTCTCTACTGTTTCTAAATGATGTTATTACAAATGAAAGTTCACTCTGAGGAAGGTCTCCAGTTACTGTGGATGGCTTAGGGGAACCCCTGAGTTTACTTTTAGGGAATCCGGTGCTATAGCAAATCAGGTGACCTGGGGACTGTCTGATGGTTTTGCGGCCATAAGTGACAGGAAGCTGAACTGTGGGTGGAAGTGCATTTTTGAAAACACTTCTTTTTAAGATCTAAGGAGAAATTTTTATTTCCTCTGCTTTTTTTTCTTTACTTTCATCTGACCATCAAGAAGCATTTCTGTGCTGCTCAGATGACAGAACAGTGGCACAGGCTGCCCAGAGGCTGTGGAGTTTCCTCTTTGGAGCTCTTCAGAAGCCACCTGAGCACTTTGCTCCAGATGTTCCTGCTTGGGCAGGGGTTGGGCCGGATGGACCCTGAGGTCCCAGCCACCCCCAGCCTTGATGGAATTCTGTGATTGCTTTCAATTCTCGGAACAATGGATTTAGTCTTTTGTGTTGGGCTGCTAGTGTTTTTGCAGAGCTATCTCAAGGCTGCCACTATGAGCTCCTCTCTCAGCCTAAGTGCTGCACAACTGTAGCTGGAGAGCCATCCATTTACCATTCACATAGGCAAAACATTTGAGGGATATAAAGAGAGGAACTCTTTATCAGGGAGTGTGACAATAAGACAAGAGATAACAGATTTAAACTAAAAGAGGGGAAATTTAGATTAGTTGTTAGGAAGAACTTCTTCACAGTGAGGCTGATGAGGCACTGGAGCAGACTGCCCAGAGAAGCTGCGAATGTCCCATTGCTGAAATTGCTCAAGACCATGTTGGATGGGACTTTTGGCAACCTGATCTAGTGGAAGCGGTCCCTAACCACGACAGAGGAGTTGGAACCAAATAGTCTTTAAGATATCTTCTAACCTAAGTGATTCTGTGATTCTTCAATTCTATTACTCTATGAAGAGATTACTCAAGTTCATATAGCAGATGAGCAGACCAATTGGGATTATTGCCATGTCTCCAAATCTGCTTGAGATAGTCTGTGCCCTAAACTACACTTTTTAGCAGCCTTGATATTTCACTGTCATTCCTCTCCATCCTGAGCTTCCCATGTACACCCACTAGGGATTTCATTCTATGAACACTTCCAGCCGAAAATGTACCATGGAATTTTTAATGATACTTAGACATTGCCTCGCTTTCTTTCAGAAATACCTACATGTCAAAAATTATGAACATTTCTAAAGAAGTCACTGAGCTAAAGACTTCTAAAGAAGTCACATCCTGACATGCCAGATGTGTCAAACCTTCATGTTTCAGCGTTGATCAATTCATTGTCTGCTCATGATGTTGTCTTCATTATTTTAGCATGAGTTTTACATATCAGTGTATAAATTATCATTATATATCTTTGGAGACAAAGGGAAATGTATTTCTGACGATAGGATTTTAAATATTTTGAATGTATTTTCACACTGAATCAGGAAAGTGTTCCTCAAATCTAACTCTTCTTTTTCATTAGCCCTTAGATACTGTATGTATACATACATGTCATATTTATAGTAGTATATGTCTGTACATAAGCTTACACATATGTACAAAAAAATCAAATTGGGTTGTCATTTATACTCTCAATGACCAAGCCGGGGAACAAATTTTTGCCTCATCACACATCTTTCTATTTCAGTGAATTATTTTTATTGATGTTGCAAGTCTTAATTCTAAATCTAGTTTTGATGAAAAAAGTAGCTGATCATCTGCCCTGTTATTATACAAAATATATTTATATTGAGTGGTAGGAAATATAATTTGTAGAATGATTAATTACATAATGATTATAGTGGAAAAATATATTCTCTAACAAAATTTGTCAAATGGAGGAATTTAATATGAAATAGTAGATTTCCAAATTTATACAAATAACACCAGATGGCGAGTAGCTAGTTTTAATTAAATTAAGTTTGATAATTATAGCTGATTAATTTTTAGGTTTGACTCAGATTAGAAAGAATGCACTATTTTCCTGTAAATTTATTTTTAGCATCCTTGCAAGGCTGTGAATATCAGTATGTGCTGAGATCTGGCCAGGTCCCACAGCTGCCAGCTCGCAGCATCCCTGAGGGACCCAGCAGTGCTCCTGCAGCTGGGAGGATGCTTGGGCCAGTACCTGATGGAAGTTGGAAGGAGTTTTGCCAATGGAAGAAGGAGGAAGTTTCTAACACAGGACTAAAATATGTTTTCACAACCCAATCTACTGACTCAGCTGCTTTGAACAAAGAGAAAAGCTCAACATGACCTCTTCACATATGCACACAATTGCACTTGCTGCAGCTTGTGTCCTGGGACATCTTCTCAGGGAGGAACACGCAAGGGCTGAAGCCTGGAAGCAAAGAGTCCCAGAGCTTGTTCCCCACACTAGCACACTCAGTCTCATCACTGCTTTCCATAAGACCATCTCATCTGGTCCCACAATTGATCTGACCAAGTGCCAGTGGCTCCACTAAACCATAGAAATACGCTTAAAGCCACAAATGTATCCAAGCTCTTTTCAGACTCAGAAAAGAGTTCAAATCCTACCCTGCGGGACCTAGAACCTGATGCTCAGTACTCACCGCTCTGTGGGAATCACCTCCCACCTTTGGAGGGAACTGTAGTGCGGCCAAATCAGAATCCACACAGCTGAGTCCTTTCTCACTAATACAGGTTTTGCAGTTTCAGCTACAAGAACATTTACATCATCTTTTCAGGCTACATCTGCAAAATGGCTGCTGGCTTCTGAGACGTATGGGAAGGCTCAGTTTCTCCCTAGCAGCAAGAGCCTGGAGGTAGAAACGTTTGTCTGAGAGTAATTGTGAGACATTTACTTTTTCTGATGATCAAGGAAGGACTCTTTCAGCATGCTTGAGCCTGTGGCGTGCTTCTCAACTGCTTGGGCTGTTAACCCATCTTCTGGTGCCTGTACACCATGAAAAGAAATAGGGACTGAAAAGATTTGATTCACTGTCTCATCACAGCACAAAAGAACATTGAATATTGTAATTATAATTAAATATTGAAATTATAATTGAATATTACAATTTTAAAATTGAATATTGAATTGAACAGTGTGTTGAGTAGATATAGCCTATAACTGCTCGAAGATATCAGGTGTTTCTAACTTCCAGCAAATAACACATTAGGCTACAAGAAGCCAGTCCAAGAGTATACTCCCCATTCTGGATGATATGAAACTTGAAAGATGCCTTAAATAATTCCTCACTGCAGAGCTTTCTCAGAGCCAGCACTTGGGCTGGCACTCAGGCAAGGTAGTGCTGTCCTGCCTCCTTCCTCTAAAGTCTCTTCTCTTTTATCTCAGTTTTCTCTCTGCAGGGTTCTTCCTCCATTATCTGCCTAGTGCAAATCCAGTCTCCTCCTCTGCTTTCTTTTGTGTGTGTGTGTGCTGAAAAGTGGCCTCCCTGAATTTGTATCATATTGATTATGTAAATCAACACTTCTCCTCTAGATTGCTTTTTCTTTGTGAACTGGGAGTATAATTTGCAGTCTTCTACCTGATAATTGTGAGCATAATTTGAGCTGTCTCTTTGTGGAGTCATCAGTGACTGTTTTAATTTCCATATGTGAGCGGTGCTATTTAACTTTTTTCCCTAATCCTGTCTCTTTCTGAAATAATGGATTGATTCTGCTGCTCATAATAGCATCACCTGAACAGTATTTTGGAAGTTTTGCTGCTGGTGAGATTGAAATTTATCTACAATGTGACAGGTTTCTCAACATTTTCAGAAAAGACATAATCTCGTAACTACCAACCTGACAATAAAATTGTCTATCTGTAATGCAAAATTGAGGACTCAAATATGGACATTTTTTTCACTGTGAAAACATTTCAAAATAAGTAAAACAATACAATTTTGTTGTGAATAGACATGTCTTTCATCAACTTCAAATGCCAAGTATAGATATCAAAATTAAAATAATGAGAGGTTCGTGACATACTGTTCTTTTATTCAAAAACGAATGCAACCCACTTACACAGTGCCATGTAGCACGTCTAGCAGCAAATGAGATATTGCAAATCTATTCAAAATGTTTCAAAAGGATAAGGAAAAAAAAAAATCAAATAGCCTCTTCCTGGCAAGTCCTTCAGAAAAGAAGATCATTGTTTCATTATGCCATTTTCAAAAAGCAATGCAAGCAGTTTCTTCCCCTCTTGTCGGGGTGATGTTGGTGTTGGCTAAGGGCAAACAACATGATGAATGTTTAAAGAGGCACGGATGGACAGGAGCTCTGTCCTCAAATGTTCCAGCATGAGAACCTAAGTCAGCTCCCATTAGTGTCAGTAGTGTATGGAGAAGGTTCCCAGGGCATCCAGAGGCACAAGTCTGGGGACACAGTAGGGACAGGGTCTCTATAGCTCTCTGTGACCTACCAATGGGACAGGACAGTGAGCTCTCTTCTGCTTTCCAGGTTAGATCATGCTTTTCAAGCCTGGCCCTGTGGAAAATCTGCCTAAGATGTGGTTGGATGGATCTAGCTTCTTTGGGACTGTGTTTTGCTAGGAATTGCACCATTAAAAAAGAGGAAAATGCCTTAAACTGCAGCAAAATATTACAAAAAAATCCTGAAATTTCTCCCCAAAACATTTCCATCGAATAAAGAAATATTTTATGTTGGCCAAGGATTTCTATTTTGAAAAATTCACCATGTTGAATTCTGATACTTTAATTGAGAAAAATATATCAGATGCTATCTAAACTTTTTAAAATGCAAAGTAGTTTGGAAAAAGTATCAGTTTGTTCCATTCCAAGAATGTCCAAAATGGGTGACATTTTGATCCAATCAATACGCTTTTTAAAAATTTCTGTCTGCAAAGAGAAATGCCATCACAACTAGTGCATTTTTCATGAAATACTTCCTTTTGGTCAAAGCGGCATTTTCTAATGGGGGATTATTCTGTTAGACAATTTCAGATCAATGCTGCTGCTAACACACCACTCAATTGCACCTGCAAATAAATTCAGGCATGTAAGGCTGGTCTGCTGGAATCAGTGATGTTTCTGTCAGAGGCTTCAAAAAGTTCAGAATTACAGATGTGTAGGTACGCATGCATGAATATACACGTATCTTGATCACTTATGTATATCATCTATCTTTTACATATCTATGCCTAGATAATTATAGCAATCGCTGTATACACACATCAGAGAAATGACTGATCTAACAGATGGGAGTCCTGCAGGAAACCCTAAGAACAGCCAGGGTTAGGGGAGAAGAGAGGCAAAGGCATATGTTTTGTCGTAGCTTGAATTACCAGGGCACCAATCCCCAGGAAGGGGGTACGTTTGACCTTCTGCAGCATGGGGAAGGTTAACCTTTCATATTTCTCAATCATCACATTCCAGGGAAGACTTTCTGCTTCGCTGTGGAGCTAAAAAGCATTGAGATATTGCAATTTTTAGCAAGATGAAGGTTCTGGAGGATTTTTTTTCAGCACTAATCATGCAACTTATCAACACTGCACTAGCTGAACAGTCAGTCAAATGCAAGTCTCTTAATCCTTGAAATTTGGCCAGTTTCCCATATTTAAACAATGCGGCCCAAGACATTTATTTTCATTCTTGGTTAGCGGATTAATGGTTGAATATGACATTGAGCATCATTATCAACTGATGAAAGGTGAAATGACTGAAATGAATGAGAAATAATACATTTTAAAATGTATGGGCCAGCTATCCTCCCGTGAGAAAGGGAACAGAGTCAATCGTTAGTCAGTTTTGCTCTTAAATGTCCTGAAATCAAACTGTAATGTAAATTACAACACTGGAATATTCTGTGCAAGTAATAACTTAGTGATAGAAATTCATACCCTCAAAGAAAGAAATTTGTAGGTAGGTGAAGTTGAATTTGAATAGAAGGTTTAGAGAGAAAGACTGCAAATGAATAGTAAGAGCAGATTTTCAATGCATGAACAAAAGTATACCTAAAAAATACAGACATGAGCTCTGTTAGCCGTGTGCAGGCACATGTATATGTGTATTTGTGTGATCATGCCTGCACAGCTGGGCCTGGAGTTATGAAGCAAGGAAAGCCCTTTCTCTTTGATATCTATGAGGGCTGCTGGAAAAGTAATGCCTCCTATTTTATCATATTGGCCTATGATGTCAGAGGTGGATGTTAGTGGGATGCAGTAGAGGCTGAACCTTCCCAACAATATTCCATTACATACTGTTGCTGTGTGACAGATGGCAGCAGAGGGGCAACCTAACAAGTTGGCATCTGACATGGAAGTGCGGATGAAGCAAAGGTGTGGCATTAGATTCCTCCATGCAAAAAACGCTGCACCCACTGACATTCATCAACAGTCACTGAATGTTTACCAAGGCCAAACAGTGGCTGTGAGCAAAATGAGGTGTTGGGTGGTGTGTTTCAGTAGTGACAACAGAAATGTGAAGGACAAGCATCATTCCAGATGGCCATGCACAGCTGTCACACCATAAAATGAAGAGAGCCTCAATCAGCTCACCTGTGCAAATCAGTGGATTATGATCAGTGAACTGTGTACAAAGTTGAATAATCAGCTTCAATGTGTTGGAAACAATAGTGGAAATGTTGATATATTGCAAAGATTGCTCCAGAGGGGTCCCACAGATACTCACATAGGAACAGAAAGAACACCATATGCAAGCCTGTCAGGAACTATTGAACCTGGACAAGGCTGCAGGTGACATTTGTCTGGATCTCATCATTACCAGCGATAAGATGTCAAAACAGCAGTCCATGGGTTGATGACATGTAAATCCCCCATTGAAGAAAGGACTTAAGACTCAGCCCTCAGTGGGTAAAGTGATGTGCACTGTCTTTTGGGATAGAAAAGAGTTCTTATTCCAAATTTCCTGGAACCCAGACAAACCATCAGCTCTGACCACTGCATCACAAAGCTGACTAAGCTGAAGGCTCTACCTTCCAGTGCAAGGCCAGAGAAGACAACTTTTCTCGTAAAGCATGATGATACCAGAGTCCCATACCAGCTTGAAGACCATTTCCAGTCTTGGTGGGAATGTTCTACTACATCTACCATATAAACTGGATTTGGCACCTTCTGACTTCCATCTGTTTGAGCTGGTGAAAGATGGACTGCATAGGCAACATTTTCCTGGGAACAATGCCATCATAGCAGCTAAGAAACAGTGCATCACCTCCAATGGTGTGGATTTTTACAAACGCAACAATTGAGGCTCTCATTCATCACTAACAAAGATGCATAGCTAACAGTGGTGACTAAGTTGAAAAATAGTGTTTTGAAGCTAAGAACACTATCAAATAGTGTTATCATGCTCTTTGTATCTGTTGCAGTTTCCATGGAAATAAATAGAAGGCATTACTTTCAGAACGACCTATGCTTATACAAACACCTTTCTCTGCTAGATTTGCTTTCGAAAATTCAGTAGTATTCTTTGCCTTAACACAATGCAGAAATCCTCTGAGATAATACATCTTCCATTCTGACCTTAATTCTGTCAGTTGTATCTAATATTGAAGCGATCTTTAGGTTGAAGTATGATATATTGCAGACATTCAGAGAATGGAAGCTTTAACTTTGAAATTTTTTTGCTTTTGTGGGCTTATGTCAGAGCTCTAGTATTGCTCTTTCAGTGGAGAAAGTGGGAGATTATGGGATTGTTATCTGGCCAAGAGTTTCTATACTTCAAAAAATACAGGTCTTGATAAGCTCTCTCCACCTAGTAAGGTGGGTGTGTTAAGTTTCTTAGTATAGTAGGCTCTGTATATTCCAAGTTCCCATCTATTCCTCAGCATTTGGATTTGATCTTAGAGGTCTTTGCCAACCTAAATTGTTCTATGATTCTGTGATTTTATGTAAGACGTACACACGTACATAAGAGTGCATATGCATAAACGTGTGCAAATAAATGTGAATATTTCTAATTGTATATCGTGTTAACTACAGACAATCTCTGTACACTGAAGTTGAAATGACACTTAGAAATCATGCTCATCCTGGCTGCCATGTTCCATGGATTGCTATTGGAGGCCCTTAGATTTACTTCTGCATCAGCATATATCACAGAATTAGCAAAGGAGGTTTCAGCATAGTGAGTTAATTACAAAAGCAGAATCTGAAAGGTTAAAAAATGTGTATGTGCATCGCCGGGGCAGCGTGACCTGTTGAGAATCAACAAGGATTTATTGTTGGAGTCAAGACAGGCGTGTACTGAGAGTACAAGAGAAGCTAAAGTGCACATGAGAACCCTTTTATACCCAGTGATCCTGATAATGTGCTTACATGCTCATAGTAATAACTCCGCCTTTGCTTTTACTGGTTTAGCTGTGTGGGTGCTGATCTCCAGGTATCAAGCACTTTGGCTACTCCAGCTTCAGTGGTGAGACTGAAGGACCTGGAAAGTCACTACAGATGCTCACTGACATCCTGCGGTTACAGCCTCCAGGTGTTTCCCATAATATGTTGACTTTTCTGATCCCCATGAGCCTGCTCTGGGATCACAGGCATGTGGCGGGCTCCCTGCTCCATCTGTACAGAGAGGTGAGAGAGCACACCCTGCTAATGCACTCACTGCTGCTGTTATAAAAGACAGCACCACTTGCATTAGAGACGGCAGAGAAGTAGCCTGAGGGATAAGTGTGTTGTGCTGACAGTGTTACATCTACGCCAGCAACTTTCTGCTTCATGGGAGTCCTAACTGCAGCTGCAACACAAAGGCTGGTAGTGCCTTCTCCAAGGGGAGAGGAGCAAGGCCAATGAGGTAAATGCCGGAGACAGCTCTCAGGGACGGAGGATGTGAGCTATGTGTCTCACATCTGTTTAGTTTCAGAGGTAGCAGTAAAGCCAGACCCCTGGTAGGACCTAATTACCTCCCCTCTGAACAGTAACTCAGAAGCTAAATGCTGTCGAGGAGAGACAGGAACTCATTTCCAAGAACACAGGCGCAAACACATTTTTATTGGCCATAGAGAATGGTACTGTGTGTGCCAATATAGCATGGATGTCTGACTCAGAACATAAAGTGCAGGTGCCAGCAGCAAGAAGATGCTGTGAAGAAATACCAGCTCTCTGGGACGCAAAGTAATCGGCTATCCAGGGAGACCAGAATTAGGAACAGAATGTTGCTGATAACTGCAGGCATGTTTTTTCTGACATCTCCTGCTCCTCACCATGGATTTGAAGCAAGGAGCTGTGGCAGCACGGAGCAGTGGAGCTGCCCCATTAACCAGATAAGCAGCTCTGACCCATCCTGAGCATGCTGCAGAGGCTCCCTATGCAAGAGGAGCCCAGAGCATCCTTTCCTCTCCTCTTTGTGGGATGTTCCTGGAAGCAGACAGGACCTCGCGGCTCACCCTCATCCCCAGAGCCTGCTCCAGGAGGCAATCTTCAGAGAAGAGACTATCAACAGCACTGATGCATTTTGTGCAGTGCCTTGCACAGTGTGCCTTGCACAGTTGGGCACACCAGGTAATGACAACAAACAGGCGCTGTCTCTGAGGATAAGAGCGGGAAATGAAGTTATCTTTCGGGTAAAAATAGTTCCTTTTGATTGTGTGTTTTCTGCTGACTTTCTGCCTTCGGGCAATGTATGACAACTTGAAGCGCACTTTTTTTTTCCCCTAGGCGATGTTTTATTGCTCTCTGCTTTAAAGCCAGTCAATATTTGTAATTATCTGTCAATTCTACAGGTAAGCACAGGGCTTCTGAAACAAAAGAATGAAGATGGCAGCATAGGACTTGACAACATCTGGAGAACTGAGATGACAGTTGCGGGCTGGTGAGCTTCAACCTCTTGCACTGATACAAAAGGCTGGTCCTTTATAGTTTAATATTTTGCTTACTCCACAAAACCCATGAAGGTACAAGTGTATGTTTCTGTGTATGTACTCATCTATGACTGTATTTTCTTATTTGTGTATGTGTATGAATTCATGCAGCACATGTGGGTGGTGAGAAGCCAAAGGAATGTTTTCAAGGTTGAGGAGACCAAAATTCAATCCTCCTTCAGCCAGCTGGGTTTCACTAAGTGTGTGCTGAAGGAGCAAAGATCCCCTCACAGGTTTTAGGATGCTGCAGGAGGACAAAACCCCAGCCCACCAGCTCTTTGCAGAAGTGTTAGCCCAGCACACTGGCACTGCTGCCGCCACGGTTATGCTGCAGACAAGGCTCGATAATACGGATATCCTCTCCTCCCAGTCCCAAAAATAAGCCAACAGGAGCTTGCCTTGCAATGTGTGCCTTGCCTTCCAAGCAGGCTGGTGTGGGATCTGAGAGACCCATATCTCTCACCAGCTGCTGGTGACAGAGCTGTCAGGAGGGGCGGGACAGGGCACAGCTGGCATGCAGGGCCAGCACATGGCTGCCAAGCCTGCTGTGAGTGGCTTTCCCAGCTGGCCAGCTCCTTTTGGAAAGTGGGGTGTTTCCCCCTCGATAACAAAGATGTGAAAAGGGGAACCAACACCAAATTAATTGTTTTTGGGGGTAGCACACAGGCGAAGTTTCAGGCCTATTGACAGCTGGGTACCCATAACGAGTCCAGTTGTGCTGTTTGGAAAAGCAAAGCTTGCATAAAGCTTTATCCTGGTGCTCCTGCCTGCACTCCTACAGCACTTCATGCATTCAGGAGCAGGGTACGTATGCGTGGTAACAAAAGGATGTGGCACAGCCAGCCCTACATCTCACAGCTCCTCCACTGCAACTGCTGTCACTGGCAGCTAATGGTGCCAGGCCCTTTGTGACAGGTCTTTTCACTCTCTGGAGAGCTGACACCAGCTCCCAGCTTCAACAGACACACTGCTTTGTGGATATGCACAGAACTCCCACCCTTTCCTGCCAGATCAAGGCAGAAGTGTTTGTCCAGAAGGAGAAGTAGAGGCAAGGAGCAGGAAGAGAAACAAGGGCTAGCCAGATTCCTCCAGACACTAGTCCAGAGCCCAATGCTCTGGTTTTCTTCCACAGTGAGGCCTGCAATCAAAGTCCCACAGAGCAGAACACCTGGAAAATGACTTAAAGGCTGCCTGCTATGATGGAGCTGGGGTAAGGATTTCAGGGTGGAGACAATTCACAGAATCATAGAATCACAGGGGTTGGAAGGGACTTCAGGAGATCATCGAGTTCAACCCCCCTGCCAAAGCAGGTACTCTACAATAGTTGCACAGGTAGATGTCCAGATGAGTCTTGAATATCTCCACAGAAGGAGACTCCACAACCTCTCTGTGCAGTCTGTTCCAGTGCTCCATCACTCTTACCATAAAAAGGTACTGTATGTTAGCACTGAACTTCCTATGTTAAAGTTTTAGGCCATTACTTCTTGTCCTATCACTATGCACCACTGAGAAGAGTCCAGGCTCATCCATTTGCCTCCCACATCCTTTAGATATTTACAAACATTATTCAGATCTTTCCTCAGTCTTCTTTTCCCCAAGCTGAACAAACACAGGTTACTCAGCCTTTACTCACATAGGAGATGCTCCAGGTCCTTTATCATCTTAATGGTCCACTGCTGGACTCCTAGGAGATCCCCACCTTTTTTCAATTGGGGAGCCCAGAACTGGAGAGAGAACTGTATTCTAAATATGTCCTCACCGGGGCAGAGTAGAGGGAGAGGATCACCTCCCTTGATATACTGGCCATGCTCTTTTTAATGCACCCCAGGATACCATCGGCCTTCTTGGTCACAGGACCACACTGCTGACTCATGATCAACCTGTTGCCCACATTTAGGGATCCTGCAACTGGACTTGGAGGTGCCTGGTCTGCAGTGCCAGAGATGCCGAGGTCTTTGCACAGCACAAAGCACCACTGAATAAAAGGCAATAGAGTCAGCAGATCAATGTGCAGCTCACCTGATAGGAAACACTGGTGCTGGCCATGTAATGTAATGGTACCAACTTGTAGGATACGGATGCATGCATATGCTGTGGGAAGGAGTCAGTTGACAATTAGAGCTCACAGACCTGTGTGTGTTTGTTAGAAGAATTTCACTTGGTAACAATTCAAAAGGGAAAGGAAGGAACTCCCTATCCCTCCTCTTAAAACTTTTCATTCTTCAGAAGCAGATATGAAATTTGTTAAATCTGACTTATTCCCAGCATGGTGCCAGTGGTTGCCCCATGGGGCTGTTTTAGGCAAGATACAAGGACAGTAGTCTGCAGAGAGGCGAGCAAAGTGGATCTGAACTTCTGCAACAGCCTGTATTTGCCATGGCTAGGGTAAGTGTTTTCAGCACTGCACTGGAAGATAAATCAGTTTTACCCCTGTTTACTCTATCCCCATTTTGTGCTCAGAATCCATTTTTCTGTCTGGAACACCCAGGAAATACACAGTCTGTGGATATCATGGGGCTTAAGCATGCAGTGAGGACTCAGTTGCTAAGCTGCGATAAGGTGCTCAGGTACTTAAGGATCCAAGGGAATATAGCTGTCAGAAATGTAGCTAAAGATTTGAGGCACCTGCAGGAGCAAACACAAGGTTTATAAGCTCTTGCACCTGAACTGTGTTGCCAAAATTTTCCTATGCCCTTTACAAGACCTGCCTACTACGTCCCTTACCAACTTAGCACATTAATAGGGTTTACAGTTTTACTGATTGTCATTAAGCGATTGAAAGAAAATTTGCCTCCTAAGCCACTAAGACAATTCAGTGAATAGTTATGTTTTGTAGACTGATAAATTCACGATATATGGTCCTTTCAAGGGGAACATATTTTTGTTTTTCAAACCGATAACTCACCTGGAAGACAAAATGAAGAGAGCAATCCTGTATTTCCCCATGCGATGATTGAGGGTTGGTGGGTTTTTTTGTTCACTGATCAAATGTAGGTAAGAAAATTACATTACAGATCTGTAGTCTTTTCCACCAAAGTTGCAAATACGACAAAGAAGATCAATCTTTTAGAGATGTGGTAAGAAAAAGCAGAGCAGAATGGACCCATTAGCAGCATGAATCCATTACATTTACTTAATTTTTTCTAAAAGAGCTGAGAATGGAAGCAGACAAATAGGCACCAAAAATTCCTGTGAAACCACTTTGTTGAGCTGGCTGATGGCTCTGTAGTTCCTAAATCCAGCTTTTCATAAAGGGGGGATGAAATAATAGAGCACCATGAATTTCTCCATTAACTGTCCATGCTCTGATAATGCAAAGCAAGGTAAGAGATGATCTTTCATCCCTCAGTTTAAGGAGTCCAGGAGAAGTCCATTTTTTGGTTTAGCTCTGTTGAAAAGGTGGTTTTGCACAGGGATTTATTTTTATCTATATTGAGGGTTTGGACTAGATGATTACTCTCTCTCTTTGATGGTGATGTGAGCAATATTGCCAGCTCATTACTGTAACAGGCCAAAGTGAGATGAAAGTTACAGTGTAAGCAAAGAGTGACGGTTTGTCGCTACCTGGTCAAATGCTTGCAGGAAAATCCATTGCTGGCTTGTTGGACACAAACAGAATCTGCACAGGGAAATTCAAAGTTGTGCTGAACTTCAGGAGCCTCAGCATTTAGTCTTAAGCTTTAGGCTTTGCAGGAGGAAATGTGACAAAACAGAATAACACATTTTTGGAAAGAGGCAAAGATCATTTAAACACTGTCTGCATAAGATTAAGTACTTGTTAGGAAGCCAGAATTGCAAGTAGAACATTGATCATTTTTCCTTTTTTCTTTTTTCTCTTTTTTTCTTGTACCACATATTCACTCCTAATCCAAATTAATATTTTCCTTTCTGAGGTTTTTCTCTCAGGAATTACCAAGCATTGTGACACTTTGAGGAAAGGTGCTGGCTCTGCTCCTGCCCTTCTCGCTTTTCATTACAGAAACGCTGCAGGGCTCCCCTTAGCCTCCTCTGGGAGCAGTTCCCAAGCTCCAGCACTGCAGAGCTCAGTAGAAGGGGCCAGCCCAAGTACTGGTGGCTTCTGCTGAGATGTTGTGGGTGTTCAGGGCTGAGGGCAGAGCCTGGAGGAGATCCCACAGTGTGCCAGGAAGGCCAAAACAGCCAAGGGCCTTAGCATTCTCTAGAGGAAGCAAGAATCTGCAGGGCACAAGCATTATCTGTAACCATGCTGTCCCTCCCTTCCCTCACCGCCCCTCACCTCCCCCATTCTCACTGCCAGGATCTGTGTTCCTTCCACGGTGACGTTTTCTTGAGCTTTTTGGGAATACTTGAGTCCCTGAGTCAGTCAAACAGCTGTGCCCTGAATGGCTGTAATTGTCAGTAATGACATCTGCTAAGAGCCCCTTGAGAATCGATCACCCATGGGCTTTTGCCAGGGTTTATGCTCTGTGCTGAGCATCCCACAGGACCTACTCAGACATAAGAAAAGCAATATTTGTACTATTTAGGGTCTCTGAGAGAAGCCTTCAACATGCTAGCTGGAACCTAGGAGCTGTTATGTGCCTCAACAAGTCAAATACATGTAATTATAAAGTTATTGTGAGGGTGAATAACATATCACACATCCTCACTTGAACATATGGACTTGCAGATTCTATGTAATGAGCAATAGTCTGTGTATTGCTGGGATCTCTTACAGCTTGGGGAGTAGGTTATATATTCACATAGTGTGATGCAGTAGTCCTTCAGCTCATATGGTCCCACAAAAATAGAGGAGCTGCTGCAGTTCTGCAGCGATGATTCTAGTTAAGAGGCCTGTCAGAAATGGACATCTGAATAAAATCATCAGTTTTGGTTCTGCGTACATCAAGTCCTTGAGCCCATTCTAGAAACACTAGTGTTAAGCTCCTACAGGTCCAAAGCAGGGAGCACCTATTCAGTTCACCCCTGGACCTGCTCCATCCCTACCCATGCCTGCTGGCTGAGCCCCACAGCCCCACACCAGGTTTGTTCCACCAGCATGACAGCCTCAGGCCAGCACAACCCGCCATTAAGGTGGCAATCTCTGTGACAACCCAGCCAGACCTCCCACAGAGCCCTGGTTCCCACTTTGGGGACTCAGGATTAGGATGCCCAAGGCTACAACACTGTAGCATCCAGGAGCAAGTAAGCTTTTTGCCAAACCCCAAATTTCCATTCTACAGGGGATATTTTTCATCTATTGTTGTAAAAAGCCCCCAGGTTTACTATTCCCTTTAGCAAAGATTTTTGTGGGGAAATATAATTACAGTCATCTAAAAGGTCTTATTTCTATTATTTTGATTTGAAGAGCTTTTTCAAGTTTGTAATTTAATTTTTATTTATGAATAGAGCATAATAATTATTGTAATTATAAACAATATCAGATATGGTAATGCAATAATTCATTAGTATTCTAATTGGTAAGTATTACTATAACTGGTGTTTTCTTCGGTAATTGGCATTTTAATTGGCAATTGCTATTCAAAATGGCCATTGGGGTAATTCTTACTACTGACTGGTAATTACAATGGAAATTGTAAATTGGTACTCTAATTGGTTTAGTAATTCATATTTGGTTTGCCCATTGGTAACAGAGCAAAGTGGTCATTTGTAATAGATAATTGGTTTGGTAATTGATTTAGCAATGGGTATGATAGTGCGTGCAACATAAGCGATCAAAACACATTAATTTATTAATAATATAAAAATACATGCCATTTTGAAATGAAAGCTTGTTTGTGAAACTGATCATCAAACTTTTCCAAACCAACCACGTCACGAGAAAAATGTCCAATTTTAAGGAAAGAATCCTATTTTTAAAGGCTTTTTTTTTTTTTTTTAATGGAAATTAATTTGTGGAAATCAACAAGACCATCTCAGTGCTTCAATTTCAGCAAGCCGTTATTTTCCATTAAAAGTAAGTATTATTCTGAAGAATTTTTGAGTGTCTTTGCTTTACCATCCAGAGCCTGTCACCCACCTGCTGTCCCTGTGGGATAATGTAGCGGGATGATCACAGCATGTCCGTAAATGCTTTTGTGCCCACTTACATTGTTCATATCCCTATGGTACCAAAATTGCTGCCTATGAGGAAAGTCCTAAATGATTACTGAACCAAGCGTGAGCCTATTGGGGCAATGATTGGGGGCTCTCCTATCCTCACATTAAGAGAACATAGGGCAGGAGATCAGTGCCATCATTCATCTGGCCCCAATGAAGTCCAGTCATGATGGTATCCACTTGCACAACTCCTCAACATGACCTCTGAGGAGCATTTTCTTGTTATCCTGCTTTGAAACATCCTCAACTATCTTCTAAACATGATGTCTTCTTGCAAACAAAGCAAAATTTTCCCTAGGACTGTTCTTCTTCTCGTATTCTTGATGCTATATGAAGTTAGAATGATAGAAGAAGCTGAAACAGCCCATCATCTGATTTCCCCCTTCTCCATATATACTTATATACACTGTTTCCAGTAGTGGGGGTCCTTTACTTGACATTCTGCAATATAGAGTGCAATCCAAGGGTGGGAAACCATGTAGCTTAAGGAAAAAAGACTTAGGAGTGCGGAGATATGGTAATAACATCCATATAAAGACAGAAAAATTAAGGTCTGAAGAGAAGAGTAACTAAAATTGCTCGCTTTAGCCTCTGATGCGAGAAATACTTGGTTGCTTATATAAGTGATGACACAAATTTTCCAGAGAAATATCCAGAACTGCCAGAACTATTTCTGTCTTATTATGGCCTTTGGAAAACTATTGATTTTCTTTCAGATGCATCAAGTTGAGCATCCAATGTACATTTTTCCTGGCCAAAATGGTTTGCATGAAGATGTTTGAATATCTGGCTCATTAGATTGCATGCTTCCATGCTAAGCATAGCAATTGGAGATAGAAAAGGCTCCTTTGGTCACCCAGCCCAACCCACAGCACTGTAGAATTGTTCCCTCTCCCTCCTACACATTTCCAACTGTTTTGTCCAGCCTACTTATAAATGCCTCAGATAATGGGTTTCCCCTGGAAAACTGCTCACCACCACTGTTATTATGAACTGGGACTGGGATTACATCCAGTTACAGGAAGAGAGATGTCAATGCAATGCACACAAAAGGAGAACAGAGGAAGCAGCCAAAGGAAAGCTATGAACTGAATACAAAGAGCCTGTGTTTCAAAGTAAAAGAGCCACCACTCAACAAGAGAGTATAATTTTTCAGAATGCATCTATTTCAAGTGATCAGGAGGTAAACCAAACTTCATGTGATTCATGTACCAAGCCTCCCTCAGCTGGTAGCAGCAGTTTCAATGGGAGGTCAGTTGCTAACATGGATATTTTGAGGGATATTTGGATATTTGTCTTCAAACTGCAAAATTCTGCTTGCAGTTTCACCTGGTTGAATTCCAAGAGAGATTTCCTTCCGATTCCTGTACTTCAAATAATAACACAGAAGGAGAATTATTTTTAAGAACCTTCTTATAAACTGAAATATGAGGGTACATTTCTAACATCATTTCTGAGACAACCTTTATCCTCCTTAAATTATTTTTGAAATCTACAAGGGTTTCTGAAAAACAGTTCAAAATGCTTGTCTCTACTACTCAGTAATTCAAAGCTGATTTCTAAATCCTTACATAATGTACATGGATTTTATAGAGTGCAATTACCTTTTTCAAATGCTTCTCCTTTGTCTTATTCTTTTCCCAAGTCTTGCTTAATTTAACCAATCAAAAATCCATTTATTTCTGATTTGAAAATTAGTTAATGCAAATAAAGCCTGGCTGACATTTGCAAGTCATTTGCAAATGCCCTTATAGCCTGCAATCACTGTTCCTTCCTCTTCTGAATCCACATTTGCTCTGTGTGATTGTGGTTGGGTATACATTTAGCGATACACCAAGAAAACATAATACACCCCTGCTGTTTAGTATATATTCCACATAGTAATTATTTTTCACATGTAAGAGTTTTGGCCATGTATACACTGAAGCCCAAAAAAAGACTTGAAATTTAATGATGAAGATACCTGAAGAAGCTCATCCTACACAGCAAAGGTTCAAAACCACTGGGTTCAAAAACACAAAATAGCACCACTGTGCTGTATTGTTTTTGGATCTGGGGCAAATATTAGTACCAACACCCTCCTGCCAGAATCCTTATCAGGAGTAGCCTTGTCCTCTGATATCTCAGGCAGTGCTGAAGGACTCACCGCCTTGTTTCTCATGCAAGAGAAGGCAGCAGAACCATGACAACAATAATCAAGACCAAGGTTTTTGTCTTCCCCCAAACTCTTCAATGTTGAGTTTATATCACCAAACTAACCTTACCTCCTGACAATGAACCATCAAAGCCCGTCTTCTTTCCTTTCACATATATTTTTGAAGCTAGTCTGAGCTTGAAGCCTACCTTAAACCTGGTATCAGCCTCTGGCTGGGGACACTTTCCACGCTAGTAGCAGTACTGGTCAAGTGATAGATATCATCAATAATTTAGCAAATGTCTTTCTTTGTGGGTATTCCAGGCTGTGGGATGTATGTGCCTCATTTCTCCAAAAGAAGCTGCAGGGAAAACACGGGACATTTTGTTTTGAAGCCTGACTTAGATGATTGATGGCTTTGGTACCAACAGAAAATGCACAGTCACATCACCAAGTTAATCTTCGCTTCTCACGAAGTGCAACGACCTCATGATCCTGGAGGAGGTGGTTCAATAGCAGCATTAGCCTCAGGACCAGCAGTCTGCAGGTGTGCAGACAGCAATGCAGCACAGGGATATTACTGAGCTTTAAATTCATTAAGGCAGGTATTGGAAGCTGTTTCACTGCAGTGACACAAAGCTCTGCGTGTGCTAATTTAGGTTACTCCTCAACTAACAGCTGTGTCCTTGCAGTAAGTACTAAGACTTTTATTACAACTATCTGTTGTTTTCTAGAAACTCGCTACAAGAGAATCCAACATGGAATCAGCTGTAGATTAAGACACAAACATTCTGGCATGTTTGTGAAGGTGTTCATGTGTCAACTGCAGCCATCCAAGACCCCCAGCTAGGTCAGTGGAGAGCTACTCTGGGCCATCAGCTGAGTTTGCAGGGCAATTCAATAAGCTCCAAACTAGAAACCTAAAGCCCACCTGAGTTTCCCAAACTCAGTGCACATGTAGCACCTACACACCTGAGATTTTTAACATGAAGCAGCAGGTGTGACCTAGACCTACAGGAGATCCAAGCATTCCAGAAGTACTTCATGCTGCAAGAAGGATTGGATTGAACTTGAGCTCTACATTTAGGTATGATCAGAGGTGGATCACTTGAATCTCTTGCCGGGACTGACTCCATGGAATAAGTCTTCACTGACTTGGAGACCCTGCATGCCAACACCTACAAGTAGAAACTTATGTTCAGTAGTATTAATACAGAGTTGTATGCCACTCCCAGTATGCGATTATGGAGCACAGCATACTGGTCAGCATGCTTGCTGCTATGATGACCCTACGGGATGGATAAAGACATCAGCCTATGCTGAGAGGTCAGACCACAATGACTTCCCATTCCCATTCCTGTAATTCTAGCAGTGCAGCCCTGCTGCACCAAGAATGGTGCAACTCAGCAAAAATTAACAGGATGTGCTGCAGAAAAAAAAAGATTCTCCTATTCCTGCCCTTAATGTGTCACACACAGACCCCAATATCTAAAAACTCTCCTTCCTTCCTGATGAGGTCAGAAGCCTTTTGCTTTGTGCCCTTCATGCCACAATCACAAAAGATGACAGACAAATGAGGGTACAACATCCACCGAGAAGTGGGCAGGGGTGAAAAAGGACGGGAGTAACTCAAAAACAATGATGCAGCAGCTCTGATTAGACACAGTTTTGTCAGCTCAGGTCGGGGGGGAGGGTCAGTTGTTGGTGGCTTATTTTCCTCCTTCCCTCTCCCAAATGTGAGCTGTTGGTGGTGAGGCAGCTGGTGTGCTGTGACAGCTGCTTGTCATGCTGCTCATAATTGCCCCATTGATACCTTGTGCTGCCTCTGGCTGTTCTTGGCACCCACCTGTTGTCCTGGGGCTGAGCTTCTCAGCTCAGTGTTACCAGCACGCTTCTCCCACCTGGCCATGGGCCCCCTTTGCTACCACGAGGTAAGCAATCGTAAAGCACCAGCAACATTGCTGCAGAGTTGAGTTTGCTGCCACAGAAGGCAATACTGCACGAAGAATTAAGGTTTGTGTTACACTGGACGTGTTTTATTATCTCCACACAGCTCATTGCTAATGTACCATTTTACCATTTGTCACTGCACTAAAGTCCTTTGAAGGAAAAACTGAGTAAGAAAAAAAAATACTGATGTTTTTGTATGTATCCGATGTTTGTGCGTTGCTGTCTAGCAATATATCCCAACAGAGAACATTTGGAGTCTTCAGATCTGCAGAGATTTTCATCTACTTCTAAAACACTGCCAGCTCAGTGGACAGATTGATTGCACTTGGGATAGGTAATCACATAATAAAATGTTGTGTTTCATACTTCTGGTTTTTTCCTTCCACTTGAGCAAAGTTTTTCAGAGCACACAGCCCAAAATTATGCAGAAAAAGTAGTGATTTACAGGGCATCTGTTATCTGCAAGACACATTGACTCCAGGGGTCTTGTTGCCTGCATGGCATTCTCCAGTTTATCAGACAGGGAGGTGGCATAAGCTGGAGGACTTTTTTATATAAACATGGAATTTCACAGTGACTTTACACACAGCTAAAATGAACTGAAAAGGAAAAAATACTCTGAAGACAATACAAAAGTCTTAGTATGTCTCAGCGAAAATCTGAACTTTCACATGGAGGGTTAGCTCACTCCAGCATGCATGCATTGTTTATCAGAATAACATCTTCCAAGAATTTGACCTTGGCTATGATTCTTCCTGGGTAACTGAATGCTGCCGAAAAAGAAATCTGAAGTAAAAAAAAAACACCATATCACAGAAACTCCATGGGTGTTGAAACTAGATGATCTCTAAGATCCCTTCCAACTCAAGGCATTCTAAGAAACTTCAGATCAGAACAGATCTCTGGAGATCATCTGGACCAGTCCAGCTCAAAGCAGAGTGACCTTTCAAGTAACATCCAGCTCTGCAGCCATAGCAGGTAGCCCAGGGCTTTCCCCACCTGGTGTGTGAGTATCCCCAAGGACAGAGACTTCACACACTCTCTGGGCAGCCTGACCCCGAGCTTCATCACTTTCACTGTGAAAAATGTCCTAATATTTAAGGAATAAGAATTCAAGGAAGAAGCATTTAAGCAAAATTTCAGGCTGAGTTCCAACGTAAAAGAGGTGCAAAAGACACCCTTCCAATGCGTTTATGTCTGTCTGTTCCCCACTAATAATTCCCAAATCTGATTGT
Organism: Phasianus colchicus; assembly: GCF_987193195.1. Taxonomy (NCBI): domain Eukaryota; kingdom Metazoa; phylum Chordata; class Aves; order Galliformes; family Phasianidae; genus Phasianus; species Phasianus colchicus. The sequence continues at coordinate 75,846,514 of NC_143437.1, forward strand.
TTATTTCAACTAATTCTGACAGAAACATAGGGATGTGATGGTAGATATCTCCAAGTTCAATGAGAACTGGTGTGTGGGTAGATGAGACAGATACTGTCAGTACCCTCATTGACAAAAAGCTGCAATCCAAATCCAAATGTTGTTGAGCATTTGAGGACCACATGGCATAGAGACACCCTGAATGCCCCAGCCAACAGAAGAGATGTGATCAGACAGCCAGCGCTTTATTAGTCACCAGAGAACCCAACCACAGGCTTCAAACCCGTAGGAAACCAGGCTTCATTAGTTCTGCTGCTCACAAAATGCTCTGAGTTTTTTACCTTTACTCTTATGCTTCAGTCGAGCAGTCGTAAATTTCCAGGAGCAAAAAAAAAAAAAAAAAAAAAAAAAAGCTCCTCCATCCTCTATATAATGTCCCTTTATATATCATCCTTCTCTTACTGAGAAAGAGAATGGCTAAGAATAGCCAGTCAGATGATTTACTATTACAATTTTGTGCGGGTATATGGGATTTCTAGATGTCACTCAGCTGCCCTTAACAATAGCAAGGACACAATTGTTTCCATAGTAATACCCATTGTGAAGGGGTGAAGGTGTGTGTGTTGGGGGGAGAGTACAAAGCAAGTGGGAGGCACAGGTTACACAGACTTGCATAAAGGACAAAAATCAGGCACAACAGAATTTGACTCCTTGTCATAGAAATTCCTCTTTTAAGGTCATTTCTATTCCATTGAATCCAGCACAAAACTTGAGCAAATACACAGGCTAAGACTTCCACATTTTAGACAATGAGCATACATGAGAGTGCTTTGTGTCTTTTGCCACTCTGCCATCTTGAATAACTTAACCACATATGCACTGCTTTTAATGAGAGGAGACATCCCAAGTTTGTGGTCAGTGTCAGAACAGTATACCTCACCATGCTATTTCATTTCTTACTTGATACAATAGACAAACGTGGTCCGACAGGCTGGCCTCCCAAATCAGCTGATGGTATAAAACAGTCTCTCTGCATTACTCTTAGAAAGTTAACCAGACAACAATTCCCTGACCAACAGGCGAAATGTGTCCTACATCTTTTCATCTCAAAATATCTCTGTGAACAGAGAAATTTTGATGCTGCTGCATATGTTGCAGCTTTTCTTGGTCACCCGTAAGAAAACAAGAACTGCAGAAACAAATGACAGCCAACAGTGAAGTAAATAAAACTCTTCCACTTCTTTCTTCTGTGGTTTAATAGAAAATGCTGCTCAGATGGTCTCCCAGAGCAGGACGAGTACCTGAGGTTTTAATAAAAGTTGGTTTTATAAATGGCTGATGGAGGAAAATTGAAGAATTTATCCAGGATTCCATTTGCCCAAGATGGTTCCTGGTGCTGTTGCTAAAAGCTCTGCTATTGACTCAGACTGTTATATGACCCTTTGAGCCAGTGCCAGCACAGATGAAAAGACGATAAGCTCAGGCTACTGAAATAGGAAAAGGGCATTGAAATGTAGGTAATAAAATAATCTAGTCCTTTTTCTAGTCCTTAAGTGATCCAGGCTTTTTTTTTTTTTTTTTTTTTTTTTTTTTAATAATATTCAGTAATACGAGCTGTGAATCTAAATATTGTAGGGAAGTAGGTATTAAAAGACCACATTTTGTTACTGAATCTGCTCCCCAGGCTGGAGCTCAGAAGTCAGCTTTCCTTAGCCTACAGAAAGGGTGCTTCCAAAGATCCTAGTTGATTTGTTTCAGAGAAAATACATTTTCTGGTTGCTGTTTATCTTGCTCCACAGCTTCTGCTCTGAACAGTTTTTCTTGTATTCCCACATCTGGTCATTATTTTTTTTTTTTTTTTTTAGCATTCTCTTCATACAGTTAATTGATTTTGGAAGTCAAAAAGCCCTTTCTAACCACAAAACCATGTGAGAAAACTATTCACAGCAGGGCTTCAAGATGGGGTCATGCCAAAACAGTCACTGTAGGGCTTCCTCTGAAGAACCTCTGTCCCACCTTCTGCTTGTCCTGTTCCCTTCCTTAGTCAATACTTTGTGCTGCCAGGTGAGCTGCACTGGGGAATCTTTGTCCAGAAACTCATTCCTATGACAGTGGATTTATTTTCCAGTGATGGTGTGGGGCTGTGGTGTGATTAGCCAGGGCAGCCAATTCCCCCTTGTTGCAGCAGAGAAAAGGATGATTAGGCTTCAGCTTTGCCTTTTTGGGGTTTGATGTTTAAACCCACTGTTTGCAAACCTCCCCTTGGCCCCATTTTGCAGAGCTGAAAATGCTGGGTGGCCTCTCAGTCACACAGATGCCACAAGATTTAAGCTGTATATTCTGAAATAATACAACCTGGGCTGACAGTGCTTCCGTGACCAAAGGGTTTTATTAAATGAAAACAAGCACGCAAATGTACATTTTATGCTGAGGCTAGTGACACAATAATGAATAATTTGTGGGGGGAAGGGATGGATAGAATTAGCAAGCTTTGACCATATGAGCAAATGTAGCCACAATAATTGTAATAATGGCAAAAAAAAAAAAAAAAAAAAAAAAAGGCATTGAGAAGCTGGCAGAGGTGAAAGAAACAGCCAGGCTGTCTGCTGAAGAGCAGACTGTGGTGCAGCTTGGCACAAAAGAAGAGGTGGAAGTTTGTGCTTCTTACTCTTGCAGAATCTCTGCACGTTTCTGCTGAAGCGCAGGGGTGCAGCTCGCCCAGGCTCACTGCATTTCCCTCTGCCACCACACTGCTGAGATACCCAGCCTTGGAGCGGAAGGCTGCAGAAATCTTTAAGCACACACACCACAGGGTTCCCAGGAACACGCTCATACAGAGTGTGCTGTGGATCTTTATCCCAGCTGGGTTTTATGGTTACGGGGGCAGCTGAGCTCTCTCTCCGTTCTCCAGCAGCGGTCTCTCCTTATTAAGCATCGTAGAAGCACACACACAGAAGAAGTGCCTCCTTCACACAGTTCAACTGTGTAGGGAACCTGAGCTAGGAAATGTGCAGCCCTCATTCAGATTCGTAATTGTTTCTGTTTTCTGGAACTGAACATGTATGCTGATATATACCGTTCCTATTTAAACCTGACAGGAGGGCTTGTTTTTGTATCTAGCAGGAACAAGGAAAATGTGAACAAAAGTTAAGAGGGAAAACAAATCTGTATATTTCCATAAAAGAGCCAATCTTTTTCAGAGTCATCTTAGGCGTGTTTTCAGTTGGGTTTTGTTTGTTTATTTGTTGGTTCCTTTTGCCATGCTGATGAATGATATCGATTTGCGTTGCATAGAAGTTGCAGATACAATCTATGCCTATTTCCATTAAATGCAACATTCAGAGCACCCAGCATCTCTTGGAGACTTTCCTGACTTTGATGCCCCTGTATACTAGCAAAGGTAGAGCACAAGGGAAAGCTTTGTCATCTTGTTTCTCTCCATTTCTTCCCTTGGTCACACAGCTATGTTGTTTATTTATTTATATTGGGGACCTGCTTTTTTTTTTTTTTTTTCCTTTTGTACTTTGCTATGCATACTTATAATGAAAAGATGATCTGTGTCCTCATTACTGTTCTATTGCTTGATGAAGAAAAAACACGTTAACAAAGGAAAATGCTTTTCAGTCAGCTCATAATGTTCCCTGCTGTTCAGCTGGGACTGTAAAGAGTATGGTTTAATGAAAGAAGGTGAGAAGGTGGGAAAAAAAACTAATGAGGGTGTTTCTCTGCATTGAAAGATCACTTAGGAGCAGCAGTGATTTCCTTTGTGTCAGAAAAATACAAAAATAAGGTTCAAAGGCAGCATCCCCAAGGTCAAAGAGGCCCATTCTCTCTAACACAGCATGAGGAGTAACACTCCCTGGGGACCTCCTTTTTCCACCTAGAGCAGCATTTTGTAATTTTCACGTGGTGGAGAGAAATGAAGTTGATGTGCCTTAGCCAGCTTTTAATTCCCAAGGAACAGGCACAAATGCTGGAGTAGGTTTGCAAAGCTGACTGCATCTTTAGTGAAGCAGCTCGCAGACCCTCACCTGGAGCTGTAGATGGGGACTGAACCTCTGCACAGAAGGAGACTCCCAAATTGGAATCCCAAAGCTCACAAGACTGTTGCCATTTGTTCCAGAAAATATCACAGAATCATAGGATCATTAAGGTTGGAAAAGATTTCCAAGATCAGCTTGTCCAACAGTCAACCCACCCCCACCATGCCCACTAACTATGTCCCTCAGTGCCACATGGTTCTTGAACATGTATGGTGACTCCACCACTTCCCTGGGCAGCCTGTGCCAACATCCCATCATTCTTCCTAAGAAGAATTTTTCCTAATATCCAGAGTGAGTCGATCTGAAACTGCACTGAGCAGAGCACATAGCGATGAGTAGTTTGCAGCACAGAGCCAGTTGGAGTCACAGAAGCCATACAGTTCTGCTCCAGCCACAGTCACCATGTTGTGGCCTCACACAGAGCACAGAAGCTTCCTTCCATCCTGCTGGAGCCGAGGCTTCAGCATCAGAGGGAATGAGAAAGGAAGGAGGGGGGCACCATTTCTAAGGATCCTTTCCCAAGCATAAACAAGTGTGTGGCAGGCAACAGATGACAGATAAGCAACTCCTTGTCACAGATCTGGGCAAGCCTTTGTTTCAAAGCAGTGGTTTTGCACCAGTCTTCTGACTGTTCTCTTTTCTCCAGAGCTGGTAGAAGGAACATGATATAGCACAGCATCACTGCCTTCAGAGCAAAGGAAAAAACCTTGTTAGTGCCCTGCAGTGCCACCCACAACTCAATAGGCAAAACACTACCAGAAATCAATACGGCAAAAGATTGAGCTCAAATGCATTCTGTTTGATAGGGCTATTAACGCCCCTGTCAGTAATGGGTTGAGATTTTTTTACAAAAACATATGCATTCTTAACTGTTACACATCTCTCTCATCTTCCTAACTCACTGAGTTCATAACCTAAATTACACAGAACAGTGACTAAATTGGTTTGTCATTGCTCAACTCCAACCTAAAAGGACAAAGCAAGAAGCAGAAGAGAATAATATTTGGGGAACCGGAGAGCTTCAGGGGGTGGTTAATGATGGGACAGAGACTTGAATGCCTGCATCACCAGTTTTAATTTGGTTCAGGCGCAGTAGTGACGCAAAGTCATTTCCATATGATAGCTGTTCGTTTTCCTGGATGAGAAGAGTTGGTGGTCTCGGTCTGTTCGCTGCTGGCGGATATCTGCATCACAAAAACCAGCGGCACATTGCTCATTCTCACCAGCTGGCTGCGTCGAAAAGCCAAGGTCACATTTGGGGAAGGGGCAGGGCCAGCTGAGCAACAGGCTGAAGCATGCTGTGGGGACAACCCCGAGCAGGGACACTGCCATCCTCAGCTGTGACATGAGCAGGGACCGCCTGCTGTCAGCTCGACCTTGCACAAGGGAGCAACATCTGACTGCACATGGAGCTGGATAATTAGCAAAGCCCCCAGGTAACCCACTCGCTTTCATGGATTCTATCATTCTCTGAGCGTTTGAGGTTTTTTCATTATTTGCTTTGATGGCAGCAAGGCTACTTCTGGGCAATAACATTTGGGTTTTTATTGTTATTATTTGCAGCGCGACAGTGCCTGCAGGTCATCGCCAGGACTGTGGCTTTAATAGATGCTTACAAACTACTACTAAGAGACAGTTCCCTCCTTGATGAACATATCACCGAAATAGAAAAGCCTCACATTGGCGAGAGAAGCAAGATACTGCAATCCTCCTCAGCACAGGAAGAAACAGCAGGACCTTCTGAGAGGCTGAGCTCCTAGGGCCAGTGAAAGCTGCGGGTGTTCAACACTGCTGAAAAAAAAGAACAGGCAGATCAGTTTAATCAGTTTCTGGATCCCGACCTAACGTGGTCTGTTTGATAGAGAAAAATGTAAAAAAGCTGAAAAATCATGTTCCCACGAGGCACTTTTATCTGCTACAGCAGTGCCTGATCGTTGGAGGTGCTCAGGCTCCCTCCCTGCTCCCTACTCAGCTCTATCCATCAGGGAGAGGAAGCCAGAGTGGGAAATGCTCAGGATTTAAGGTCCTGTTTTGATAGGAATTTCTATCATAGCCCTCACGATAAGCAGAAGCAGAACTGATGGAGACCCTCTTCAACATTTTCCAGAGATTTGATGGCTGTGAAACCATGGAAGAGGTTGTGTGCACCCTTCATTCTCAGTGAGATCCTAGCAGCCAAGTCTTCTAAACCAGACAAGTCAAGATAAGGCTTTGAGACATGCAGACAATCTTCTAAATTAGGAACCTGACATAAGTGCAAATCTTTTCTCTCGTTTCAAAATGAGTTAAGAAATTGCCACAAAAACCTTGAGAAAAACCATTTGCCTGTGAACAGGACATGAATGAGAGTGTTAGAAGACAATGTACTTCCAAATGCCTCTTGGGAGAGCCTTTATTTCTTCTGTGTTCTTTGTACCTACCACGGATGAAGTGATACAAAGGAGCAATACCTCCAAGCTTATCACATGAGGCTGCTGCAGAAAAGACTCTTGACCAGGAGAGATGGGAAAATCTTGCAAGCAGCCACAGAACTCCAGAGTCTACAAAACCAGGATGCATGTGATCTTTATGAGACGACTGAACCATCTCACCTGATCATTATATGGATTTTTGCTAAATAAATCATCAGGCTCACTCATGAGGTACATCTGATCAACCTAAATAGATAAATAAAATGCTTTGTGATTGGAACACAACATTCACAAAGTGATGGACAACGTTTATTTTTCCTAAAAAATATGAAATACAATATTTTGAAGGGAAAAAAAAAAGCTAGTATAGCACAAATGGTGACATGTGGTGACATGTTGTTGAGGAAGAGCACAGGAGCAGCTGGATTATGTCATGTGTTACCTTCATTTCTCTTCTTTCTGAAACAAGAATTGAAGGAAGTCACAGCTGCAGTAGCACTGTGTGCAGCCAGCAGATATCTGACCGATGTTCTGCTTTGGAATACGCTAAATGGGAGCAACCAAGAGAAAAGTAAGAATGTCTGCTCTTAGGGTCCACAGAATTGGTATCATAGGGGCTGGAAGGGACCTCTGGAGATCATGGAGTGCAGCCCTCCTGCTAAAGCAGGTTGCCTACAGTAGGTCGCACATTACAGCTTACTTCCACCCCCATCTCTTCCTTCAGATCTCATCACTGTTACTGAATGATTTGCTTTCAGCTGGTAACAAGGCTTAAATTCCTTCATAACTGCACACTCTAAAAAGGTGACCATGTACATATTGTGGACCTCCATCACGTGGCTGGGAGCCCCACACACTCACTTTTGTTTTCCTAGGTGTTGGGGATTGAAAATTTTGCTCCTAATTAGGATTGTGGTATTCTCTGCCTCAAAAGCATCGTGGAGAAAATTAATTAGAGTTGAATGGAAACATGTTATTCAGGTTGTATTATTTTGTAATACATAATATAAAATGAAATATTTTGAAACCAAAACTCGTTTTGAAAGAAGAAATTGAAACATTTAGCTTGGAAATGTCAAAACGAGATGTTCCCACACTGTTGGAACATCCCTCCATCACTTACTCTTTTTTAAATGACATTTTCAGTGAAACCAACACAAGTTTGCAGAGCGGTTTGATTTTGACAGGGCTGTATTTTCCAATGGAAAGCTGTTCTGAGGTTTTCCAACCAGCTCCACCAGGAACAGGTGTCGCAGGATCGCAGCAACCTTCCCTTTGGCAAACTGCTGCATTAGAAGCAAGGTCCTGGACGAGCACAAGGCACGAGGGGGCAGGGGACACCCCAAGAAGGCTGGGAACCTGGTGCCTGAGTCACCTCTGGCTGCATCTCAACACATCCCGCCTTCCACAGCACGGCTGTGCCTGGGGACTGAACTGGCAGTAGCAACTGTGGGGGATTTTAGGGGGAAGAACCTGAGTGTGTAGGCACAGTTGCATCTCTCAGCACTGCAACTTCCCTCTCTGCCATCTGAGTTTAGAAGCAACAGAGAGAAGAAGTGCCCTGAGGTTGGCGTAAGTCCCAGTTCAGGATGGGGAGCTTCTAGCGAGGCCCGGAGGCGGAGGTGGGATGAGCAGGAAGCAATGCACACCCCGAAATTCACTGACTTCTGTCCAGTGACGTCTGCTGGATGTGACTTGCCTGTGTGAGGAGATGTGTCCCTCCCTCGTGGATGCGGAGGAGAAGCTTAACCCAGTAGGTTCACAGGGAAGGCAAAAATGGCAGCCTCTCTCAAAGAAAAAGAATCACTTGAGAATTCTTGGTCCTCTGAGGAGGAGAAGTCGGTACCTTCTGAAACAGAAAGGGAAAGAAAAATCTGCTCTGCTTTTACTGCAGTGTTAAATAAAGTTCCTTTTACACACCAGCACTTTTGAATTACCAAGCAGCCTGACTAATATCAGAAGCTTGAGTTGGGCACAAATGAGTTAGCCTTTTTTCTTCTTCACTTTCCTCACAGGAACGGCACTTGAAAAAATTTCCTTTCTTTTTAATTTAACGATTACCTTCAAGAAGAGCTGGCGGCGGGGAAAAATGTAGGCAATAATGATGATGGAGCCATCAGTATGGAACCAGGTGCGAGGAACAGCTCAGCAATGGGTCCACGCTCCCGGGCCTGCTTACCCAGAGTCATGAGATGCTGAGTTCTTCAGCACTGGGCCTGTCTGTATAAACCTCTTGGGGTGATGGTGTACAGAGTGCTGGCTACTTTCAGGCTGGGCACCTGAAACACCACCACCCGATCTCCATGGTCCCAGCCAGGGATAGCATAGCTCTCTCCATGTGTCTTCTTCTCCCAGCAATGGAGGAGAGTCACCTCCCCTATGAATACAGGCTGAGGGAGCTGGGCTTGTTCAGCCTGGAGAAAAGAAGGCTGTGGGGGTGACCTCATTGCAGCATTTCAATACCTAAAGGGAGCCTACAAACAGGAGGGGAATCAACTCTTTGAAAGGGTAGATAACTGCAGGAGGAGGGGAAATGGTTTTAAGTTGAGGGAGGGGAGATTTAGGTTGGACGTCAGGGGGAAATTCTTTACAGAGAGAGTGGTGAGGTGCTGGAACAGGCTGCTCAGAGAGGTTGTGGATGTCCCTGGAGGTGTTCAAGGCCAGATTGGATGGGGCCCTGGGCAGCCTGGTCTAGTATTAAATGTGGACGTTGGTGGCCCTGCCTGTGACAGGGGGGTTGGAGATTCATGATCCTTGAGGTCCCTTCCAACCCTGGCCATTCTGTGATTCTGTGATTCTGTGAAGAGCGTTCCTCCGCCACAGGCAGATGTGGTAGGTGGACCAGTTAATGTCTTCAGACACTATGTCAAATGATAAATATTTATCATGTTTCTGTATTAATACATGTGAAGACAAATCCATATTTATGACACTGCAGAGGGAGAAGCACACTGAGAAAAGCCAGCTGGCTATTATATTCGTTAAGAGCTGGCTTTGGGATCAACCCCAGCCCTCCAGTTGTGCCTGCTGCTGTCCTTATGCCTCGGAGCCATCCCAGCTCTCACCTGAGGGATTCTGTGGTACCTTTGGCTGCCACCACGATGGCTGTTGTGTCAGCACAAGGCTACCAAAGACACGACTGTCGGCCTCGAGGATAACGGGGAAAAGACAAATAAATGACCTCAAAACTCAGTGCTGGCAACCAGCATGAGGAGAGATGGTGCCGGTCAGACCGGAGGGGACAACTTTCAAAGGCGGCTGCGACCAAAGCACCTCCAATACCCATGATGGAGCCCAGGCCGCACCGAGCCCACCCCACCTTCGCGTGCAGCCCTCAGGGCCCGGCAGGGGGTCAGCCCCAATGCCTCCACGCCGCGGCGGGAGGTGCGGTCGCCCCGCGGGACGCCCGGCTCTCCCTGCCCGGAGCGCCCTGACGGCGGGGAGGCGCGGGCCGCCCTGGCGGGCCGGAGGAGGCGCTGCATTGCACATTGGCTGCGGGCCGCCCCCCCGGCCCGGCTGGGGCTGCCGGCGGGGAGCAACGGGCGAGCGCGGCACGACGGGGCGACTCGTTACCGACAGCCGAGAGCTCCTCGGTGGCGGGGGAGCGGGCGGGAGGGGCGCGGGGCACTGCCGGGCGGCGAGGTGCCGCTCCCCGTCCCGCCGCCCACTCCCCCACCCCCGGGCGGCGGGGCGAAGTTTGGCCGCCTCCTCGCTCCCCCGGCGCTGTCCGTGCGTGCGGAGCGCCTCCGCGGCTGCCAGGGCCAGGACAAAAGGCACATTAACACGTGATGGGAGACGGGCTTCATAAATGGGACCGGAGCGGGGCGAAAGGCGGGGGGGACGCCGCGGCGGGCGCCCAGCGGCTCGCGCTGCCTCCCCGCGCCGAGGCGTCGGGCGGAGGCGGCGGAGGAGGGCCGGGGGCGGCGGCCTGGGGCGGCCCGCGGCGGAGGGGCGGCGGAGCCGCTCGAGCCGGGCGAGCGAGCGAGCGAGCGCGGCGGCGATCGGAGAGGAGGCGCCGAGGGGAGGGAAGGGGAGGCAGCCGGGGGGAGACGTCTCCCACCTCCTCCTTCCCCTCGCCGGCACCGCCTCCTCGGCTCTCCCCAGTGCCGGGGTGCCCGGGCGGGGCGGCGCTCCCGCTCCCTGCCGGGGGTCGGCGCGGCCGGAGCGGGCGGGGGACGCGGCCGGTGCCGTGCGGAGGGTAAGGAGGGCGCGGGGCGGACGGGGCCGGGGGACCGACGCCCCGCGAAGTTTGTTGGCGCCGGGCGACGCCGCACGCCTCGACGGCGGAGCGGCCGCGGGGCTGAGGGCTGTTCCCCGGGCACGGCCCCGGGGATCGGGAGGCTCCGGAGAGCCGAGGCGGGGGCGGACGGGTGCGAGGTGCCGGCGGACGGGCGGCCGTGCCCCGGCGGCTCCGGGCTCCCGCCGGGGCTCCGCCGACCCCGGCGCTTCTCTCGTCCCGGCCCGGCGCTCCGTTCGGCACCGCTCCGCCGCGGCCGGGATAGATAGCGGCGGCTCGCGATGCTGCGGGCAGCGCTGCTCCGCTGAGCGGTGGCACCCGGCACCCGGCGGCGGCTGTAGAACGCCCCGGCGCTGGGCTTTGGCTGGGTTTTGTCTGACGTTTGGAGGTGGGGAGGAGGTGGGGGGGGAGGTGAGCAGAAGGAAGGGAGCGAGCGCTGTAAACTTCACGCGGGGTTTGTCATGTGAAACCTTCATTTGGTCCGAAACCCTTCAGAGTGACCGGAGGGGTTTCTGTTACATGGGCATCTTTTTGTTCCAAAGACGTCTGCACCCCTCCTTTGGGAGCACCCCTGGATGAGGTATGTACCGAGCGCTGGCAGGAGAGAGCTCGTTACCGTGATTGCAGTTTGATTAAGTAAAATGGTGTCGGATGATGAGGTCCGGAGTTTTTTCTTATTGCTAAAATTATCGTGTTATTTTCTGTGTGCTGGTAAATGATCACTGTGACAGTTTCGGCGTCTTCTTTGAGAAGAAAAAGGGAGGAATGTAAGGCAGAGACAGGCAGCAAAATACTCCTCTTGAGTATCTACAAGTTTAAAGCAAACAAACAAACAAAACACAACGTAGTGTGTCTTTTTTAACCTGCTAAAGGTGTGGCAGTATTTCTGTTTCCCTTATGTGTATCCTCTTGTTTTCATTGTTATTGTTCACCTTTCCTTAAAGGAATATGGCATTCTCTGCTGGGGGTGGCATTGCTGCTCACACGGATGGGGAAGGATCGGGTGTTGTGTGATACAGTATCAAACAGCAAAATGTACAGCCCTGAAAAAATTACTTGGGAAGACCTAATTAATTCTTCCCAGATGACACCTCGTACCCACTGCTTTTCTCTTCTTGGGAACAAAAAACCAAAACAAACAAAAAAAAACCAACGTGTGATTGTAGTAGGGATATTTGTTATGCAGGCAGAGTTTATTAAATCAACTGTAAAAGAAATGAATATAACGTCCTTAAAGAGTTTAGAAGATGAATGTGTAATTCCTGATCTGCTTGAGGTTAAAATTGGTCTGGTTGCAACCAGGAACATCTTTGCTGTATTATCCGCTGCTCTTCGGATGAGAGGCACGACCATTTGAATAGAAGCATTTTAAAACAGAACTGATAAAAGCTGTAATTGTTGGGTTGAGCCAGCAGGCATCTATTGCCAAGGGGAAAAAGTTGGCAAGGGAAAGAAATGGGTTATTTATCCCACCAACCAGTCAGCAACACGGAAACTCATGGTGATTAAATGGAGATACCTGCAGAACTCCAGGTGGGAGTGAAAGCGGGTTTTTGGCATCGTGGAGATGAGCCCGTGGGTGCCTTTCATCCTGCCTGTTGTTCTTTGGTGAATGGTGTTAGCTGCGTTGCATGAAAGACACCATTAGGAGTCTTCATGCTCTGCTGAAGGAATGGCATCTCATGGCCAACGCAAGTCTTAATGTGTTTGCAGGTTTCTGATTGGGTAACAGAAGTTTACAAAGAGAATAACTTTTTTCTTTTTTTTTTTTTCCTGGTCATTTCTGACTTTCTTCCTTCCATGTGGCCATCCCCAAGTGCCGGCACAATGTGGTTCCTCTGAGAATTTGGTGCTGAAAGTGTTATGTGCTAGAGGGGGAGAGCTCGGGTGGTTCTCCTTTCTGTTGGATGGAGGTAGGTGAGGAGGCTGAAGGAAGGGGAGAGCCTAAAACTCTGTATTTGCTTAGCATCGACCCCCAGTTCTGCAAACAGATCACCAGTCCTGCTTCCACAGGGCTGTTTCATGCAGTGCTTCCACTCATCCGATTTCTCCACTTGTGTGCTTTTGAAGAGGAATTACCTTCTCACATGCAAACTTGGTGACCTCTTTCCAGCTGTGCCATCAGCTACCGGCATCTGCAGAATTCATTTTGTCAACAGTGATTCCTCTTTGCAGATGTCTACGTTGGCTTTATCTCATTCTCCTTGTGAAACAGTAAATGGTTTTAGAGGTTTTAGATAGTTTTGCTGCAGTTTCCCAAAAAGGTTGGGCTATCTGCAATGATGAACATTCTCCAAAACTGCTCATCAACCACTTACATGAGAATTTGGAGGTTTTTCTCCTCGGTAGCAGCAAATTCTCATAATCTGCTGCTGATGTATAATATGTACTGCAGGCGACCCTAGCACTGGGATTTGGCCAAGTTCAAAGCAGCTGTGCAGATGGACAGAGAAGACAGAAGGCAGAGGGAAATAGACCCTTTTAATCATAACAAGGCTGCTCTTGTTTTCCTATCTATAGTGGAAATGCATGCCAGCCCCTTGTACTTAAAAGCAAGCTTGCAAATGTGCCAGAATAGACAGCAACAGCATTTGTTATTAATGCAAAGTTAAGAATGTGACAACCTGTCTTCTCAGTGTTGCTCTTTACGTCTCCATTTCTCTCCTGACACTGTGCTGCTGCAGAACAAGCTCATCTAATTGCTGTTGGTGGGATCAGAATGCGCCCAGAACTCGGGCTCATGGAAAGTGCGTGGCTTTGTTAATGCTCACCGAAAACACCAACGACCTGTCCTTTTGAAATGGTTGTAATGACTTATAAATCAATGGCTCATTAGAAAGAACTTCTTTTTTTTTTTCCTTTTTTTTTTTTTTTTTTTTTTCCTGAAGGTGCTGTTGTTACCCATGAAAAAGGGTAACAACAACAAAAAAAGGCAAAACCAGGTTTGCAGCGTGAGGTTGGATCACGTTTTGTTGCGACGTGCGTGCCTCGTACAGGGGCATTATGGCTATGCCTCCCTTCAGAGCTTGTGTCCTTTTGTGATGGAGCTGCCCACGTCCAGATTACAGAGAAAACAGATATTCCACTCCTGTGTCAGCTAATAAGGTGTCACTCATTATCCTTCAGCTGGTAGAACGGGCTGCTTTGCACGCTTCAGATGTTGTCTTGTTTGTGTAGATCAAGGCTGGATGGCATCCCATTTTACTTCATCCTGCATTAACCTTTTTTTAAGGCAGTTGTATATTCTTCTCGGGAAGGCGTGCTTACTCACTACAAAGTACTGAGCAGCAGCAGTTCGTTAGGGAGTACTGCAAATTCCATTTCAGCCCTCGCTGGAATAATTTCCATATCTTGCATTTTAGGAAAGCTTTCAAAGTTTGCACTTCGGGGGGTTTGGGGCTCCTACGTTTCCTTCCTGGCAGACATGTGAAATGTGCTCACTGCTCTGAGAATTCACTATTTTTGCCCATTTCTGCCCCTGTTTGCCACAGCGCAGTGCTGGATTCCAGTCTGTGCCCATGCCTGGAGAATGATGTTCAGTAGATTTGGAGTGTGTATATAGATACCCATACGTATACGCACTTGCAAAGTAATTTTTACAGGATCTCAGTGATAGATGTACTAATTTTAGATGATCATTTTTTCCCCAGGAAGGCGGCGTATGGGAGACTTCAGAATGACATTCAGCAGTTATCATGCCTGTAATTCTGTACCCACACCTCTAGCTTGTCTGTTCTCCTCTGGCACCACGAGGCAGAGCTTCGGCGTGACGAACACTACTGCAGTGTTTGTGAGACTTTGCATAGTTGTTCTTCTGGGCATGTACCTGTTTGTGTGCATCTATCCATAAGCTTAGGGATATATATATGTGTATATACACACACATAGAAATTCATAATGTCCCTTGATATCTTTTAACCATTTCTCTAGATAAAATATTGGTTAGGGTCTCTGCATTTTGTTTTGCTGGTTACTTTGATATCAGATCCTACTGTAATTCTTTCTCACTTCTCTTTTTCTCTCCCTCTCTCTTTTATTTTTAAAAGAAAAGCATCTGCATGTTTCAAAGACATATACCATTGCCAAGCAATCTGGCATAGTGGCTTAATATGCTGGCAAATAATTTCACAAGTTGTTTGTGTGTGAGAAGACAGTATATTTGAATATCATTATATTCAGATTTTAGCTATAAAGAGAGTTATCTGAGCTTATTTAAATTTTATGAAAGGCCAGACAGCTTCAGAAATGAAAGAACGTGTTATATTTTTCATCGGAGTGTGTAGCTCTGCCCTTTACTCGTGCTGATGGTGTGGGACATGGTGCTTACCAAAGGCTTTTCTGTCCCAGCACGCATCTGAGCACTGCCCATGCTTGGTGGCCTGATGGCAGTTTTTGGGGGAGGACAGCAGTAGAAGGAGCACTGCTTCGCAGTGTGCCGCTGACCTCAGCACTGGGTTTGTGCCATCATTTGTGACTCCCGCAGCTCGTTTTTCTTTCCTGTGTGTTTATCCATTGTACGGTCATTTGGTTTGAGCATCCTGCCCGCCTTTTCACCTTTGAGGTACGGATCCTGTGCTTCATTTTCATAAGGCGCCTGCTGTTTCTTCATGTCCCTGCCCAGATGGGCTCAACTGGTCTCTGCCAGCCATCCCCAGCCCAGTGCCATGTGTCTGTCTGTACCATCTCAGTGACCTGGCACATGTTGGCTTCTCAGAGCCCTTTGCATCCTCTCTTGCCCTTTGAATACAAATCAAAAATGGGCTTTCAACAGAGCAAGCTGTTGCCTGTGGAGCAGTGGGTCTGTTTTTTCCTTAGGATGAGATCTGAAAATCCCACTGGCTATATCCTTCAGCTTGTGGAGGCATCTCTGAAGTTCTCTGAGCTCAGATCAGGGAGGTTTTCTCTCCTGAGTTTTCTTCTTCAACCAAACTGCTTTCCCTGAGTTGATCACAAAGTCAGTTATTCACTTTCCCCCAAATCTGCATCCCAGGGGCTCCTTGTCTTCTTCTCCTACCTTTCTCTGGTTTGCTCCCATCTCACTTGGAGACATCTTTTCCTCTTTCATTGCAGCCCCAATCACACCACCACTTAACCCCCGCTGCCTCAGCTTTCAGCATCTTTCCTATCTAGCGAAGACTTTGATTAAAACTTGTTTCTGCCAGTGTATCACAGGGGGGAAGGAGGAGAGCAGTCATGCACTCTGTGTGGTTTATTAAGATTTCTCCCCGGAGCCTGATGTTTTTTTTTCTGCCTTTCTAGTTCTAATCCATACTCTTTTAATAAAGCTCGCTAATATTTTCTATTGCTACAAATTCTTGACCTTATTTCTTCTGCTCCAGCTGTTATGTGGAAGCTGTTTTCTCGGAGCATTTAGCTCTTTCTTTCTGCTAATAAGTGCGTTTCTCCCCCCACTTTCATGCTCCAGACACCAGGTCCTTCTGAGGACCTTTAGCATTTAGCATCCAGTGCAGTCTGGGTCCTTGAAGCCCTGCTCTGCTCTTTGCAGCTGCTTCTCTCTCTTCAGCTACATCTCGTGTGCTGAGCTGATGTCTCTTCTCGGTATTTCCAGGAAATTGAGTGCTCAGTCCCCATCTCTTTTGCACCTTGCTGGGCTTCTCTGTCCCCATGTAGCATTTATGTCAATTCTGTCCAGCAGTTCTAAGTGTCTGTACCTTTTGACATTAGAGACTGGTGAAAAAAGATGCAGGGAGTTAAGTCATTTTTATTGGAATATTGAAATCTGGAATAAATCCTCTTGTTTAAAAAAAAAAAAAAAAGTTTGAGAGTTCAAAACTGACCAACTTGATGAGTTTTCACCTGTTTTCTTTAAAATATCTATTCTGTAGCACTGTATTAAACTGTTCTTACTACCTACTATTTCTCTTTTATTGGATCATACAACTGGAGGTCCACTATTTCCACTTCATATGATTCATACTTCAGCAAGCCTATTTGTTGACTCCCCAAACCCTGTCTTTAGATACTTATAAGGTATATAAGCTATGAAAAGTCCTGAAACCCTATTTCACACCATGTCTCTGTTATCTTAGGACAACAGCCTTTGCATCCCCTCCTTGACCCCAGAGGACAGGCAGGCTGGGTGGCTGTACCACCACTAATGCTAACTGATGGTCCCCTCTCAGTACTTTGCCTTGTCCAGAACAATTGTGTTTCTCAAGCTGAGAGGTTTTGAGCAAAATCAGAGCTCTGGAAGGTTTCATGGCCAGGTGGGGCAGCTGTCCCCACTCTTTCCCCTACAGCTGTGTGATTTGAGTGCTTCTCTGAAATATGGGAGACACCAGTTGTGATCCTTGGTTTGCTTAAAAGACAAGGGGCTCCAATCTACGCTTCCCACTTGCCAGGTGTGCTGGAATATCAGTTAGTGCCTGTATTTCTGGTTATTTAACTCTTGGTACAAAGTGAAACGACTCAAAGGGTTCAGTGAGGGCCGGCAGAACAGATGCCATTATGCTTAGCAATTCTGTAGCAAACGTGGCAGAACTTCATCCCTGCCTCAGAAGGGCTTCAGTCCCCCTGCACTGAGGTGGCAGTGTGTGCCCTGGCTGGGTGGGAAGTGAGACGGGGCCTCTTTCCTCTGTGCTCACAAGTCCTAGGTAGGGTGGGCACACTCACCTCACCCACACAGCTGAGGAGGGAGGAAGTGAGGCATTTTCTTTTAAAAACATTGTCCATCACTAGATAATGCTTTTTTTTTTTTTCTTTTTTTTTTCTGTCCTCAGTTGTTTGGCTTTTGTCATTTAGACTGTTGGCTGCAAGATGCCTGGGGGGTGTCATTTAAGGATCCAGCCCCCATCCTGCTAGAGTGCAAATGGTGTGTTAATGAGCATAAATAACCAGGTAGCTGTGGTTTCTGGCCAATTAATTTTCAACTTACTTACAAGAGATATCTTTCAGCATAAGTACCAAATTTGGCTCAGGATTTGCATGCAGCTATTATCCCATAGCTGGCAGTGCACTGCTGTAAGGTGGTAGCACCCCTAGTTTGCTCCTAGCTTTGGTGCTCTATCCTGACTCCTCACTCAGAACATTCCCATTGAATTGGGTGCAAGCGTTCCTGAACTAGGAGTGACAGCATATTTACTATTCATAGCCTCAAAACTGCACAGTGTTGGAGATGTAGTAGTAGAACAATAAATAGGAAAGGGGTAACATGGCTCTCATGTTCTCAACGTTTTTTTCTTGCTGAGTCGTAGAGTGACATTTCTCAGGCTCTGTTTCTTTCTCGAAGGCATGGAAACCTCATCCTGTCCTCAGAGCAGTATTGTTCATCACCATATGGGATAAGGTAATTATTAGCCATATAAATTTTCATTTTATAGGACAGTTTTAATTCCTGGAGGCCAACAGTTACTGTAGCAGATCTCCGTTCTCATGCATGTTTTCAGCTGACTGCACATGGTTATAAATTACTGCTCTTTCTCCCAAGACAGTATTTCTGGACTTGGTGTGGTTGTGGTCCCAGCATTCTGGGCACTGTGCAGACTTGTCAGAAGAGACAGCCCTCCTCTGAAGGACTTGCAAGCCTCACCACGTGTAGCAGGTCTCCGTCCTGCATTTGTGTATCTTTGTGCATTCAAAACTGTTTCAATTATACCTACTTGTCCTTTAGCCCGTTCTTAATTAGCTGTCGGTATCGTAGAAGAAATGTATAAATGTGGAAATCAAAATATTTTAAAATAGAAACTCGGAGGGTTTGATTGTGGATTTCCCTTTCTTGTTTTGATTCCTTTTCTTTTCATATCAGCGCTATTTCAGTTATCAGTATCATCACTGTATTGCTTGTAATTACTTTCTGAGGAAGAACGTCAAATGTTCACTGTTTCTATTCTGGCTATTAAAATTGCTCTATCAATCATCCCCTTTTGAAAATTATAATAAATTCTGCCCTTCTTTAGATAACTACTAAAACTTCCCAGTTTTCCTTCTCCCCCAAAGCAGCAGGAGAAGATAGATTGCAGCATTTTAAGAAAGTCACCTTCTTGTTCCCTGTGTGAACTGGTCCTGTGGCAAACCAGAAATCAAGAGGAGTTGGGATTCTCCCTGTTGTCCGAGATGAGTTCCCAGCCTTTTATGCATTAACTGATTGAGATGTTATCTAAGGGATCTTGATACTCTGGTAGCACCCAGACATTCTGTAGGCTGTGCAGAGCCATGCAGCAGAGGGCAGTGGTAAGATTTGCCCTTCCCTTCAGCCATTCTTCAGATCTGAGGGATGGAGACTTACAAAGTTGGGAGCGTCTTCAGTTGTCAGCTGATGTTTAGTACGTTTGGACCCTGGCAAAGCAGGCTGAAAGAACAGGACAGATGAAGTTAAATCCAGGTCTGAAGACAGCTCGCTGGTGTGTTCATAAAAGCCGCTCCATCTAGTGGCAGCTGCTTTGCACAGCCAGTCTGGCAGTGCCAGCCAGCAGCCCCAGGTTTAGGAGAGAAGTAGCACCGTCTAAAATGGTGTGCAGCTATTGGCTTTTCTGGTTTTATTCTTCAGGATAAAAGACACTTGAGGTTTTTATCTTTTTTTTTTTTAAATCATGATCCATCATCAGAATTCATTACTTACTGCGAGTTGCTGCATGCACTCCCATAAATACACTGACAGTTTTGAGTGCCGGCATCGGCAAGGGCTCTTACTCATCTTTAATCATCATTTCTGTTCTTCTTAAAGCCATTTTAAAATAAGCAAAGTTGTAGAGGTCATCGAGGAAAAGGAGCAAGCTGAGAGCTTCAGGGACTCGACTCCTCAGCAGGAAGAGTGGCTCCTGGCTGGGCAGGAGAGCTTTTCCTCACCAGGTTCTGGGCTTAGCTGCAGCGTAGAGCCCTCTCCCAAAGCCTCTCTCTAAAGGGAGGGATTGACATGAGGGGCCCTCATCTGCCAGGGAGGCTGTGAAATGCTTTAGGGCTCCCAGGAGCAATGTTTGTGGGTCTCAAGTCATTGGTTTGCGTTGAAGGGAAGCCAACCAGGAAGAACTGGCCACGTGGCTTCCGATGGGGTGCCCCCTGCTCAGGGACCATGCCTGTCAGGTGTGCCTGGCAGACAGTGGAGCTCAGCACTGAGCATCGTGTGGTGCCAGCCCTCATACCTCACCAAACAAAGGGACCGACATTTTGGTCTGTGCCAATCCGTGCATCACCTCAGACCCCAAACTGGACACTTGTGGTAGCCCCAATGGCAAAGTCCAGCCTTGTTTTCAGTAGGCAGCCAAGAAGAACATCATTTCAGTGCATTTCAGTATTATAGTCTATACTGGGACGAGCTAGCATCTAAATTAAAATGTACTAAATTCCAGTGAAGTACAATTCCAGATCACATGAATGGCTGTTTTACTGCAACTTTAATAAAAATCAACTGCTGCTTGAATAGGTGCGTGCACACATACTGCTAGAAATTTCCAATTATGATATTCCCAGCAGCAAACAACAACAAAATTAATGTCAGCTGCATCCCCCAAAGCCTAAACTGCACCACTAATGAACTCTCAAGTACTTTCAAAGAAAACTCTTTGCAGAGACAATAAGGTAGAAATTACTGTAATAATCTGAATATAAAAATACAGAGAAAAGAAATCATTGAAATTCAAAGTAAGACTTGCCTCTCCTGATCCCATTAACCACGTTGTTAGCATAGCATATGCATGCATAGTGGTATTGTCACATCGCTCACTGACACCTCTAAAAGAGCACAGAGGAATCCTTGTTCTTTCATTTGTATTTCAAACAGAGGTAGGGGTTGTAGCACGGCTGGCACCTTATGATGAGGCCATATACTTAACGTGCCTTCAGCAGGGACTAACTGCCTCGTAACAATTTGTTTGTCTGTCTGGCAGAAGTGTTTGGTTGCATACAATTTTCAAAACTTCACTCAAACATAATCATCTCGACATGGGGCTGTGGCTGTATTCATTAAAATGGTTGTCTTTCTTCTGACAGAAATAAGCCAGACTAAGTGAGTACCACAGCCATCATTACGTGCTTATAGAACGACTTCGGTTTTGTTCTTGTTCTCAGTACCTTTCAAATGAATACCATTTTCTTCACTCCTTGTTTTAAACTGATGTTATAAAGCCAAGTCCGGAGTTGCCAAATTTCACCCAACACCTGCTTGTCTGCAGGGTCATTTTTGCAACACATACCACCATCTTCGAAAACTACCGGGAACATCTGGAAGGTGCCTTCTGGAAGAAAAGTACCTTATGTGTTAGATGATTGCAGTTCATTTTTAATGTGCACTTCAGCGGCATTTCCCTCCTCCACTAATCAAACCCTCAGAATTTAATTCCTTAATATATTTCAAACTTATCTAACAATTATTTTATTACTTGTGGAGCAACAATGTCTGTGAAAGCTGATAGTGAGTATCTGTGTTGCATATGGGACTGCCCTGTGCATCCTGGCTTGTTTGTAGCCCTTCTTGCAAGCTGCAATGACATTGCAGTGTCTTCTGAAAGTGAGGGTTCGTATTCTTCCTGTAATGCTACGTGTCTAGGCCTACTGAATAGAATGGGAAACATTCTATTAATGAACTATGGAAGAAGTCTCAGTTGTTAGATACCAAGTCAACACACACTATAAATATATCAGCCGCCAAATGATCCTGGCTTCTTTTGGAATTCCTCAAGGTTTCTCCTCTTTTTAAGTGTTATTGTAGAATTGTAGAATCATAGAATAGTGTAGGTTGGATGGGATTTTAGAGATGATCTTGTTCCAACTCTCTGACCTCTTTCTTTCAGTTTTTATGGAAAAACTTGGGTAGGCACAGAGCATGTTTACTCTTTCAGAGTTGTGATCAGTAAGTACTCTTGATTTTGGCCACTGATCTCTGGTGGCCTTTCTGGACATTTATTGTCAGTTGTGTAAAGTGAAGAAGTTAGATCAGCGCAAGCCTGTGTTTAGCTTCAGGGATTTCTTGAGCATCTCAGACAATTTTCTCCATTCTAAAAGCATGAAGAAGTTTGCTTTTGTTACTGCTGCTGATGTAATCATCTGGGTGTCCCATAGCAGATGCAGAATAGCTGAAATAATGATTCTAGCTCTTTGCATTCAATGACTGCCACTCTGGCGATGGAAGGGGACCTAAAGCAGGTGTTCAATGTATATTCAGGGACTGTTGTGTTGATGAAGTTACATAAAGGAGCATAGCATAAAAAGAGCTGTGAGACCAGTCTTACATGTTGATGTACAGATGATGCTTAGTTGCTGATAAGCATGCTCTCCCAAGAGTACCATGACCAGGAACTACATTCTGCACAAATCATCAGCCTCAAGCAGAAGCTTGGTGTAACAGAACTCAGAGACCGATGGCTCCCTGGGCACCTTCTGCTGTTTCCCATTTCTGAGGGGACTGAGTGTCTTCGAGGGTGTCCTCAATTGGAAGAGTTACGTTGCCACGTTTCTTGTGGGAGCAGTGGTTCTGTGGTCCATCTCACCCAGAGTTTTGGCCACAGCTTCACACTGCCGCCAAATTTTGCACCATGTTTTTCTAAGTGAATGTGAGCTCTCCTGATCTAGCCTTCCAATCCAGACAGAATGAGTCACTGTTACACCTGCTGATTTTGCAGCGCTGCTCATTTTTCCTGAAACTGTGGAGAGAGCTAGGTAAACACTCACTTTCCCTTGTAATCTGAGCATCCTAGTTACTTAGGTTTGCTTAGGTAGGAATAGAATTCTGAAACTTAATCCAGGTTTTGCATTTATAGATAAATGTGCTATAGATGCTGATCAATTTTCAATTATAATCTCAGGATCTTAGTAGACCTCAAATTACTGTGACAGAATCATGTGAATATGCCAGCATACTGGCTGAACCGTGAAATTTAGAGTGCGTGGCTCTTTCTCTGTTCTCTGCATTGTCAGGTTTTCAAAACCCTTGGTGCCTTTTGAAAGAAAAGCAATAAAGGTGATGATTCAGTTTAATGCTGTTCTTGCAGTGGCACTTGGTATTATCTAAATGAAGCAAGCCCAAGGAATATTGGTCTGCAAGGTACTTAGCAATCAGAAGCTAAGTTCAGATCTAGAGGCTGCTGGTGGAACAGCTCAAAACGTTTTGATGAGAAATGAAAATGACCTTTCTGTAGAATACTCAGTGCTTCGTACTTCCAGTTTTTTTGCACCACTTCTAGGGTAATATAATTTTAGTGAAATCCAGGTGATTTCTTTCTGAGTGCTCAAGTCATTCTGACTCCCGCAAGTGGTAAAGGCTAGACCTGAACTGAATACAGGAGGAAGGTCGATCTTGTTTGACACAGTTCAGCTAAGATGTTTGTGGAGTTTGTCTCCCTGTTTATCTTAACAAAGTTTGATCTTTTCCCCTTCTAGGATTTCCTCAGATGTCTTTTTCCATCCTCCAAGCCTCTTTGAAACCAACAAGACTGAGGTTATGAAGTCAATCCTAGATGGCCTTGCAGACACAACTTTCCGAACAATTACAACAGATCTCCTTTACGTGGGCTCCAACGATATCCAGTACGAAGACATGAAAGGCGACATGGCATCCAAGCTGGGATACTACCCCCAGAAGTTCCCTCTCTCCTCCTTTAGGGGTGATCCTTTCCAAGAAAAAATGACTGCAGGAGATGATCCCCTGCTAAGCATTATTCCCTCAGACCAGATCAATATCACAGAGTTTTACAACAAGTCCTTGTCCACGTTTAAGGAAAATGAGGAGAACATACAGTGTGGGGAGAACTTCATGGATATGGAGTGCTTTATGATCCTGAACCCCAGCCAGCAGCTGGCCATCGCTGTGCTGTCGCTCACCCTGGGCACCTTCACAGTCCTAGAGAACCTCCTGGTCCTGTGTGTCATCCTCCACTCCCGAAGCCTGCGGTGTAGACCCTCTTACCATTTCATAGGCAGCCTGGCTGTGGCCGACCTCCTGGGCAGCGTGATTTTTGTCTACAGTTTTGTTGATTTCCATGTTTTCCACAGGAAGGACAGCCCCAACGTCTTCTTGTTCAAGCTGGGTGGAGTTACTGCCTCCTTCACTGCCTCTGTAGGTAGCCTTTTTCTCACGGCAATAGACCGGTACATATCTATACACAGGCCGCTAGCTTACAAAAGGATTGTAACCAGACCAAAGGCTGTCGTTGCGTTTTGTGTGATGTGGACCATCGCCATTGTAATAGCTGTTCTTCCGTTGCTCGGCTGGAACTGCAAAAAGCTCAACTCTGTGTGTTCAGACATATTCCCTCTCATCGACGAGACGTACCTGATGTTCTGGATCGGGGTCACCAGCATCCTCTTGCTGTTCATTGTCTATGCCTATATGTACATACTGTGGAAGGCGCACAGCCACGCTGTTCGCATGCTTCAGCGTGGCACGCAGAAAAGCATAATCATTCAGAGTACAGAGGATGGGAAAGTACAGATCACTAGACCTGATCAAACTCGTATGGACATCAGGTTAGCCAAAACCTTGGTCCTTATTCTAGTCGTTTTAATCATATGCTGGGGTCCTCTCCTCGCCATAATGGTGTACGATGTCTTTGGGAAAATGAACAAGCTCATCAAGACTGTCTTTGCCTTCTGTAGCATGCTCTGTCTGCTGAATTCGACAGTGAATCCCATCATCTATGCTCTGAGGAGCAAGGACTTGAGACATGCCTTCCGGAGCATGTTCCCCACCTGCGAAGGGACTGCACAGCCTCTGGATAACAGCATGGAGTCTGACTGCCAGCACAAACACGCCAACAACGCGGGAAACATGCACAGGGCTGCTGAGAGCTGCATTAAGAGCACAGTTAAGATTGCCAAAGTGACCATGTCTGTCTCCACAGACACGACTGCTGAAGCGTTGTAAGTCAGAGACTTCTCAGCGTTGTGAGAAAAGGAGTTAGTTAAAAAAAAAAATTAATCCAACAACAGAGAATACCAAACCCGTGGCGTAACGTGTTTGTACCTCCCTGTAATATCTTTTTGGTTTGTTGTTGTAAGCTAAGCAATGGTTGTGTTAAGAGCATTACCATCAGCCAATTCTTCGAGTTTTACAATTAGGGATCCAAGCTAAATTTTCAAAAGTTGTTTTGGTTTTTTTTCCCCTCAAAAAGTGTTTACTGGATAGTAGCAAGTTTCCTGCAAGAGCACATAAAAAACACCAAGCTAGCAAAAACTTCCTTTTAGGGGTGTGAAGAAAAATTGTGAAACCTAATTGAAAACTAATGCATCCTAAATCAATACCATTCAATAAGAAAAAGCCTTGTAATCATGCTGTCCATCTCAATGTGAAATGTATTTCATGTCTGTAAGTAATAGAAGTTTTTGATTTTTTCCAAAAGCGGCAGTGCTGAGTTTTAGAAATTTTGTAAAATGTGTTGTGTCCTGTGAATTGTATGCTGTTTTATTACGTGTTATTGATATTTGTCCAATTAAACAAAGTGATAAGGTAGATTTATGTGGAAATAATGTAAATGTGATATGTAAACCCCATTGAAAACACTTACTGTATTTGAAGAGTTCCTATGAGCTATTTTGGAAATTTTACACTTCTAGTGGTCTTCTGTGGACTTAGGGGAGAGGCTTTGTGTTCTTTTACTAAAATTACTTCCCTACTACCTTTTATTTTCACATGCATATGAGAATAACAGCAACAAAGAAATAGAGGAGGAATATAAGAGAGGAATGCTCTGGTTCAGACTTTTAAATACCGCTGCATTTATACAGAAGGACATTTACTGTTGTACAGACTTATCTCCCTTCTCTTGGGTGTTGTGTGAATATGAATGCTGAAAGCAAAGGTCAAGGATTTGGGCTCCTTGAATCACATGCTGGTGCTGGACCACTGAAAACAGCATGTGTCCAGCTCCATGTGTGATGTAATCACTGTGCCGTTGACGTATACTTGAAGTGTGTTGCATTCCTGTACCCTAGGTTTAAGCCAGTTCAGAGCCTGAGATGCCGGACTCCAGCCTTCACTCAAAGAGGAGGAAGTATTGTCAGATTTAGGCATTTTCTTATTGTGTGAGCGTGTATATAAATAAATATCCACGTGTGTGTACGTGTGTGTGCGTGTGTGTGTGTGTGTAAGTATAATAAGTGTGAGTCATGGTAGCATAACTAAGATAGGACACTATGACCAAATGTAAGCTGTATTTCTTGTTGCACGCTTTGCACACAAATTCTGTTTCTAAAATTGAGTTCTTCCAACTGATTGCTGACGAAGGTACCATATTGCGAACACACAGATCCAGCACTGAGGGATGTATCCATGTGCTAGAGAAAACAACCTTCCAGCTGTGCTTGAGAATGAAATGCAGTGATACAGAGTCAGGTGTGAGCCAGCACTGACCACTGGAGTGGATGTTGAGGGTGTTGTGGAAATGGAGGACGCCAGGAATAAAGGAGCGTTTCAATCCTTATGTATTCAAATCTGATTGTGTGAAACGAGGTGAGTCTCACTGTGAAAATAGGATACAGAGGACAAGGTGTGATTTCATCAGCTTCGAGGAAGGTGAAGTTACTCGTGGAAATGGAGACTCTGCTCTGTAGTGGGATTGTGTTTGACACCTGGGATTTCCACAAGGAGGATGTTGCTAGTCTTTAAGGCATGGATACTGTCTAACATTGAAGGTACTGTGTCCCGTTCTCTGCTGCCTTCCTTTTTTGGACTGTTTCCTCACGCCTCTCCTAGCTGCTTTCTGCCAAAATGGCTGTGAATGTGGCCTACCCCACTAGCTGCCTGGTGCATGCCACTGGTGGAGTGACTCCCTCAGTAACACTGGGCCAGCAGATCCGCTGTCCTACAGTGGGCTTACATAGGAAAGGAGAGCAGGGCGGTAGCCTTGAGGTTGCTGACCATCAGGATGTCTCCATGGTGTTTGAAAGTGGTAGTGCAGGCCAGAGCAGCTGGTAGCAGAAAAGGCCAAGCTGAGCTTAGCTGGCAGCTCTTTGGTGGCAGAGGTGGCTGCGTGTTCAGGGCACTCAGATACTGTGTGTGATGGCACCTTGCAGAGATCTCCTCAGGAGAGGTACTGGGCAGCAAAAGTTGTGGGAGTATTCTTTTCCACCTCCCTCCCTGCAGCTGACCTGAGTGGTGGGACAGGACATCCCACCCCTGAGTGGGCCAAGGCAGGTCTTTCTCGTATCTAGATGTAGTCCTTCCTAAAGCAATCCTCTTGGAGAGGAGGGGGGAATCCCACTTAAATGTAAAGGTATTTTAAGAGCCATTTTTGAAACTGTCTTCTTGTGAATTAAATGCAAACTTTGTGGATTTTCGTCGTGCATTTGCGTTCTAAATTTTATGTGATAAATCATGGGACAATGGGGCTGTCTTGGCACTTAACTTGGTGCTTACTGATAGAATAAGAAATAGCATCCTGTGAAACATTACCATCTATCAGGATCTTCATTTGCATAATGAGTTTTTCTAAAGCTCTGGGAACTGTGTCGGTTCACTTAGAACCATTTATTCAAGAGGTGGCAACCATTTGCCTACAAGTTGCACATGGAGTGGGACGGCCAATTCATTAGCAAAACCTGCTGCCGTTCCGAGATAAGCTGTACTTCACCTTCAGCTCTAGCAGTTCCCCATTTGCAGCTGACTACCTTCACCTAGCGATAGCACAGCCAACCTGTGCTCTACGGCCACCCACACTGTCACCACCCAACCAGCGATAGTCGCCATTATGTGTACCTGAAAACTCCAAATGTCATTTAGCTGTAAGAAGATCATTCGTGTTACATGCGTGCAGAGTTAGATTCTCAACAGTCTTGACTGTATATTTGTATAATATAATCTCCGCGACGCTGTGCAATCGATATCCGCGTTTTCTTGCACTGGTCTCTGGATGAAAATTGTAGTGTGTCTGTTGCGAGATAGACAGCGCATTTTGCCTGCTGTTACTGGGCTGAATGTATGTAAATAAGTGGGAAAAACAAAAGTCATCTGTACAAGCAGTGGCCTAAAAGTCTGTAATTGTAGAGTAGGGCAATTGTTGAAGTTGCTGTGACATCTCAAATACTACCTTTGAATAAACTGTTTACAAGGTCTCTTGAGATGCTGTCTCATAGTGAAAGGAAAATACTTCCTTGTGATAATACAAGGTAAAGAAATGGGGCTACCTGAGCTTTTTATTTCCAGTGTTTCAAAGTGGAGAACATAACTCTTTATTGTCTGTAAATCTAACATTATTACTTCCTCTTAGAAGAATATTGTATCATTAGGTGTTTGTTTGAGCTGGTAACATCCTTGCAACTGCTGCAATATTTTTCACTAGCAACCTGTATAATAGTTTGTACACAAGTACTGTTCAGATTGTCATGAAAAGTAGCTTTGACCATTTACCTACCAGTAGCAGAATAGTATTTCTGTAAAATTTCCAGTGTACTACTACCATATCATATTTTATTTCTATAATGTAATTAAACTGTTATTTATTCAAGGAAAAAAAATAAGCATTTCTCTACTTTTTTTTTTGTTTTCCAAATTTTGAGGTAATGAGGAAGCCACGTGATGATGCTGCCTCATCCCACAATCTGGTGCTCTACGTTTTGTTTATAAATTTGTCTGTCAGATTCTGAAACAACTGCTTAAACAACTTGACGACAGGTTGTCAAGCTTTGTGGGGTTTAATTGTATGCTGATATCTTTGAAGAAGGAGGTAGATTATGTATTTGTGTATTCAGTACTATGGAGACGAGAGAAATGACATAGTTAAATCTGAATCTCCTGCTCCATTATGTAGGCAATTTCCCCTTTCCTCTGTATTAGCAAAAAATGCAATAAATCTCTTTTGCCTTCATCAGATGCATATGTTTGCACATAGATACCACATTAGAAAAAAAACTCATACTTAAGAAAGACAAAACACAAAAGAGCAGAAGAAAGAAATACAAATAAAACAGCGCTGCCAACACCATCAACAACTTAAAGTAGCTTTTGGTGGTGTAAAGGCAAGAGGCAAACAAAAATTGGTCTTGTATTGGCCAATGCCAATGGGTAAAGAGCTATGAATATGTACTGGGAACAATGGAGCTGTCCAACAGCAACGCACAAAAGCTGTGCAAGAAGAACAAATTCAGCTGTGCCACTGCCAACTGGACACAAAACCAGGCTCCCACCACCGCCCATCCACAGCTGAAAATATGAGCTGAAAAAATACTTCTACTTTCCTTGTAGTCTCACATGCCCAATCCAAAGCCCACTGAACACCATAGAAAGATGGCTGCTCATTCAGAGAGTCAGTTTTCACAGAATCACAGAATGGCCCGGGTTGGAAGGAACCTCAAGGATCATGAATCTCCAACCCCCCTGCCACAGGCAGGGCCACCAACGTCTACATTTAATACTAGACCAGGCTGCCCAGGGGCTCATCCAACCTGACCTTGAACACCTCCAGGGACAGGGCATCCACAACCTCTCTGGGCAGCCTGTTCCAGTACCTCACCACTCTCATAATAAAGAACTTCTCCATACAGTTTAATCTCAGATTGCCTTACTTGGACAATTTTCCTTCTCCATGTTCCTGTTTTTGAATCAGTGGGCATCTTCAGGGTGTGAAATGAGCATGTCCAATGGTCTTGGACTGTGGTTTTGTCACAGTACATGTCTTTTTAAAAATCAGATTACTGATACATTGAAATATTCTTGACAAAACAAAAGGAACTAGAAATGAAAAATTAGATCTTAATCTTTAACTGTATGCTACATTTTACGAAGAAGTCTGAACATTTCTGCTGAAAGCTCTCACTACTGAAACAGCCAGGGAGACAATTCCTTCTGCATTCACACATTCAGTGGAAAATAAGGGCTGTGCTGCCACAAACTGACAGTTCCTCTTGACAGTGACACCTAACTGCATCTGTAAGTTTACTCTGAACAACATGGGAGGAAACGATGACAACTCTGCAAGCAACTACTTTCCTACACTAAACCAGCTCTGGAAGTGTGTGGGCAAATACACTGTCATCATTTCAGCCCTACACGGTGACATACATTATTATTTCTGCTCTTCTGACAGCTTTTTTTAAGAAGTCACAAGATCATCATGCACACACAAAGCAATAGTTTTCATCAATAAAATATCTACTTGCTTCACTTTTTAAAAAAAAAATAATCTGTCTTCAGTAGAAGTCTGGCTTTGGCTTGATTTAGAAATAAAATTTATTATGTTGGTACGGGTTAGAAAAGAACAGACAAAAAACATTACTGTTATATCTGCCCATGTGTCCTGCTTTTTTCCTTCCGCTTTATGGTGTCTGGTATGATGCTACATTTTGGCTTTGGGAGAAAAACGATGTTGATAACACATCGATGTTTCAGCTGTTGCTGAACAGTGCTGTGCAGAGACAAGGATGTTTCAACTTTCTGTGCTGTCCTGTTAGTGAGGGGAGCTGGGGGGCAGAAGGAGCTGGGAGGGGACAGAACCAGGGCAGCTGAGCTGAACTGACCTAATGACTATTCCATACCATGCAACAACATTCAAAGAAGCTTTTAAAACTGTGGGGAGTTGGTCAGGGTGTAGCCACTGCTCGAGGACTGGCAGGGCACGGGTCAGTGGATAGTGAGCAACTGTTTTGTGCATCACTTGTTTTGTAAATATATATTATTATCATTGCTACTCCTTTTGTCTTCCTTTCCCATGTCAGTAAATAGTTTTATCTCAACCCACAAGTTCTACTTTGTTGGCTGTTCTTTTTGTTTTTTTTCCAGTTCTCTCCCTCACCCCTCTATGAGCAGGGAGTGAGCAAACGACTGTGTGCTGCTGAGCTGCCTGCTGGGTTAAGCCACAACATCTTGTTTAAGAAAACACCAGGCTTTCCTCTTATTGATAGCTTACAACACCTCCTCCTCCATTCTGCCTTTGTCCACTGGTTGTTTTAGATAATGGATATAAAGAGTGTCAACAGTTTTCTTTAAATAGCAGCACAACCTACGAAGCGCATGATTACCTTTAACAGGTCTCTTTAATGTGAACAGCCATCTAATATTAATCTTTAAAATTCAGTTAGCAGAAAGCATGATAATGAGCCCGAGGTAATCTTAATGACTAGGTATGAGATGCCCTGGTATTGCTTTCCAATAAATCATCCTTGGTATTCAGGGCAGCACTCAGTTTCCTGTTACAGCATATTAAGGGGTGGAATCCTGTCTCAATTAAGTCACTAAGAAATTTTTATTGACTTCAGCAGAAATGACAGCTTACCCCAGATTTTCAAAGCACGAGTCTGCATTTGTGAAGTGCAATGTTATATTCCACTATATTTGCATTAAAACAAAGGTGAGACAGAATAAATAACAGCTTCTATTATTGTTTGCTTGTCTATTTGTTTTACATTCAAGATAATCTGTTTTAAATTCTGGTGGGTCGGTGCAGAATTGTAAAGCCTGGTGGGTGTTCCATGGACTTGTCATGGGAGCGATTTATGTGCAGATGGGGTAAAGAACACCATGAACAAAACTGCTCTCACTGTGCTGCTGACAGAGTTCCTCCCTGAACACGGATGCTGTTTTGACACTATTTTCTCTCCCTCTCTCCATATATGTGTGCAAGGTAGAAACAGGATACACAAACATCCAAAATCTTCCCCAAAAATCAAAGTCTCTTCGCTAATAATAATAAACAGTCATGATAACTGTAACAATAATAATGAACAATAACAATGCGATATATCTTCACAGCCACTAATTGCAGGAAGGAAAAAGCTCATCTGCCATAACGGGATGGGTCAAATCCTGCCACTGCAGGGCATTTCAAGGCCAGGCTGGATGTGGCTCTGGGCAGCCTGGTCTGGTGGTTGGCGACCCTGCACATAGCAGGGGGGTTGAAACTAGATGATCATTGTGGTCCTTTTCAACCCAGGCCATTCTATGAATCTATGAATCCATGAATTGTTATCTGAACAATTTTTACCCCTGTGGGTCTTGCTGAAGGCCCTGCAAGGATCAGCATCGCAGGGACTCCCCTGCTTTCCTCCAAGCTGAAGGGAAGGGAAATAACCAGGTTCTTTGTGGCAACCTGCTCCTGCACCTGCTGTGTGTGTAATGCTGGGAGGGTCTCTGGGCTGCCCCCACAGCATCCCTGTTCTCCAGGGCAGAGCGTGGGGATGATCTAACCTGGCCCAGAGCAGAAGCCTTCTCAAGAGCGGGGAAGAACAATCCTTGCTGGATGAGACTCCAAAAAGGAAGGATTTATGTAAATCAGTGTAATGCAGAGGTGGGAATCCCGCTATGTGTCATTTCTTAGTTAAGGAACAAGGATTAGGAGTATTATTTTAATAAAGAAACGTGGGGAATTATACAGGCTGTGGAGCCATCCAGTAAACGCTCCTCCCAAACCTTCATGAGGGTAAAAATAAATCCGGTACAGCCTTTCATCAGCAGCCTGGGAAGAGATATGATCATTGTCTCTGCAATTCTTAACTTGTAACCTAATTCAATTCATTTTTAAATTATACACCTACCTCCTAGCAATGCAGCCTGAATAGGCAAAATTAATAACAGGCATGCTCAGTAAATCCAAGGTTTAATGCTTTAGCTTGAATGTTAATGTCTAAATTGAGTAATGCCATCAGTCATGAGAATTACAGTTTTCTGCCTCCCTATCATCTCCTATTTATTTGAGGGCTTTTATTTACTCGCATTACAGCACTGGCAAAGCCTTGCCTGGCTGAGCAGTTCTGGCACTGGCATGGCCTTTCCCTCTGCAAGGGAGGGGAGACTGGGGCTGGGTGTGTTGATGGGAAAGGAGAAGGGACAGTGAGCCTAGTGTAAGAGGTGAGGAATGGGGACTATTCAGCATCAGTGGTAGGTGTGGATTGTGCACAGCATGCCTTTTTTCACTCCATGTTGTTAAGGAAAGCTTCCACTTTCAGCACTGGTGACCTTCACTCAGTATCTTGAAGATATCTTCTGAGTGTCTTCACTCAGTATCACGATCAAAACGTGGCTGTGTTCAGATGACTGCAGGTCTGCATCCCTCTAGGTAGATTAGAGGATGAGTATCTTCACAGCAAAATGTCATAAGATTTTAAAAGGACCACGCTCTCCATCTAGAAATTTGGCATTTAACCCAGTTTTCTCTGCACCTGCTATCTGCAGGTAAGTTCTATAGCCTTGGTTCCTGGAGGCTGAGAGCCAGGCTGAGCTTCGTCAGAGAACTGAGCTGACTCACCAATGCTGTGCAGGTCAGGTCAGGCAGGTCTTATCCTCTAGTGATCCCCCAAATAGGTATACAAATGGAGACCTTTTGTGTTCTCTCACTCAGTACACTCAGCCCTGATTGGAAATGTGGGTGTCCATCATTTAATTCCTTTTTATTCAATTCAAAATGCCACTGGGTCTCACTTTACTTAGCTACTGGGTATCATAAGAGGGAACAGAGGGAGCCTTCAAACTCAGTGCCACACTATTCTTATATTTTTGCTCTTTGCCTTTTCTTGCTGCTTACATAGCGATTTAAAATAGTAGTTTGTGATCTAATCTTAGCTGCTGTGTCAGCTGGCCCCTGCTGAGGCTTAAATTCTTCTGCTGACTATGAAATGTAGACTCAGGTCTCAAAAAGGAGCAGGCACTTGCCTTCAAGAGAGCAGTGTGTGGAGGTGGAAATGAATGGAAAGAGTTTTTTTGTTGGAAAGTGAACAACAGTGAAGGATGAGAATACAGCCTGACGTATATTTCCCATTGTTCCTTACCCTCCCTCAGTTTGGTCCTTCTTCTCCCCATGCTGCCTCCCCTGTAGTGCCAACACAAGACCCTGCACGGCTGCCTGGTAAGCCAGATGCAGATGTACTGAACCAGCTAAAAACTAATTTTTTTTTTCTACGTGTGACCATAGCCTGAGTTTCAGAGCTGGGGAAGGGCACTGGAATTGTCACACTCAACAGCTCCATCAAACCAGGTTCCTGCTGTGCCAAACACATAACGGGACTTCAGGGTCTTGGTGTTCATTATCAGAGCAATCTAAAAGTGTTCTTCTCTTCCACACAAGCAACTCCAAGGGAAACTTGAGTTTCAGAGCCCATTTAAATACCAGAACTGCAGAGCTATTTTGGGGGCTGTATCTGTGACCTTCAAAGAAAAAGTCTTCACCAGCAAGAACTAAGAAAACTCTTCCTGTTCTCAGTGTAAGTGAGGTATCAATACATATATTTTTTCAATAGAACTGACTGTTTGAACAATTCCTTTTATCTTTTCCTTGTTTTGAAGGATACCTGCACTTCTTTTGAGTCTTCAGAAGCTCCTGTGCTCAAGTGGCTGGGCAGAAAATGTGAATCACGCCTTCACCTCCCAACCAGGTGGCCAACCTCATGCTGGGCATGCCACAAAGAACACCTCTAGTCACTGGCACATGAGATCCCGGGGCAGGCAGGATAAGCCTGTGCCACAACAGCCCCTGTAGCATCCTAGAAAATCCAACTTATTGAGTCCCTCACTAAACCATGTCCCCTTAGTGTTACATCTCACAATGTGAGTGCCTCTGGGTGCAGGTGCTCATTGCCACTGGGGCAAAACCACAGCACTGTCTGCATCATGACATTCCTCTCTATATTGCTGTTTCTATTTCTGAATTGCTGCTACTGGGAACCAAGAAGGTAAGATACTAGGAGTCAAAGCAGCCATTCTGCATTGCTGCAGAGAGGCACGAAGATGCTTGGCAGCAGGAACTGCTGGCCAGTTGATGGTCAATAGCGTGCTCAAACTATATCTAAGGTGCATCCACAACAGCTACAACCACTACAGCCTCTTCAGTACCATGAGCTCTTCGTGTCTTCTTACTCCTCAAAATTTATTTGAATCCCTACTGGGGACAATATGAGTGAATGGGAAATGTTCACTCTTAGAAAAGAACAAGTCAAACTTTGATTTTACAAAAAATGTTTGTAGGTCTGTATTGTTAAAAAAAAAAAAAAAAAAAAAAAAAAGAGGAGCTCTTCCACACTCCCAAGCAGAGCAATAAAGGCCAGTCATACATCTGCCAGTCACAGTGCCAACCTGTGGATGTGTTTGCTGTACAGAAATAACTGCAACCATATCCACAGGAGGGCAAAGGACCTCATGTGAGCTCTGGAGTGCAATACTGCACCAAGGAAACTGGTGCAGGTTGGTTTCATCCCTGGCTTCATACGTGTGAATTCTTGTGCTCTTGAGCCACTCTAATTGAAACTTTGGACTCAGAGAGCCAGGCATTACCAGTAATGATTAAGATCAGCAGCCAAAGAGGACTAGACTCATAATATTGTACTTTGCAAGTCAGTGAGTTAATGGCCTGCTTTTACATATATTGCCATTATACCCGGCAACCCATGATAATAAAGGCTTGGGGTAATAGCAACAGCAGAAAAAAAAAGTAAACACCCTTTATCAAACCATTCCTAAGAGGGGAAAAAATAGCACTGTGTATGTCAAAGACTGCAATGTTAGAGTGGTATTTAGGCTGTAGCTAAAAGGCCATGCAAGCCTTTACTTTTAACTGCTAACTCAGATCTCCTCAAGAGACTTGACTGGGATTTAAAGGGTAGGTATTGTGGAATGGTCTGCAGAAGAGAGAGCAGCCCCTGTAATGCTATCTTTTCAGGACATTATTCTTTCCATTTGTATAGAGACAATTGCTCCAGCTAACCTGCCTGTCCTGTACCCCAGGCAACTTGACAAATTAAAACTAACGGCCTAATCCATCAAACAAATGGTTTGCAGTGGCTTCATCAAAGGTAAATAAATAGCTATCCCCCCTCCCCGGAAAATAAAATATTTCAACAGCAAGGAAAGCTTCTTTCTTGTCTCAGTTCTTTCCTGCTTCATCTTTCCCTTCTCCAGATGCCCAAGGGAAGGATCTTGCAGAATGGCCATGAGGTTTGCAGAAGACCAAGATTATCCATTAGCAGAAGTATTTTCTTTCCAGTATGTCCATGAGCACAATGATCCAAGGAAGACTTGGAAGAGATGTGGATTATCCCATCTTGACCCTCTTGTAGGACACCAAGATAGAGTCCAAACTTTGCATTTGCTGGCTTAGCAGCCAGGGCAGGTCCAACCGAGTGCTCAATCCTGAAAACATAATCGCTTCCAGTGCCCCCATGGTATCCAGTTTTGCTTTGCAAGGCTGAATGTACTCACTCACTGCCTTTGATTTCCTGGCTTGGGATGTGTGCACCAAGCCTGTTACTGAAGCTCAAAGAGCAGAGTGGAAGCACCTTCACAGGGCTGGCTGGCATGAGTGGCAGGAAGCTGCCTGGCACTGGTCACCATCTCTGCATGTGTGCCAGAAGACAATGCCATAAAACACCAGGCAGGAAGAGCATGCACAGGGCTGGATTTGATGCATCCCTCACAGGCGACTCTGATTAGTGCCTTCCTTACCTTGTACTGCCATGAGCCACAAACAGGTCCAAATCCCACCATGTACCAGCTTCAGGCGCTCAAAGCCTGATTAATTCAGCATGCATTGGAAGCATCTAATATCTAAAAGTACCCAAAATCATTAGCAACCCCCACTAGCATCTGCCTCTCAGAGCATAAAGGTTTATGTTCATCTGCATGGCAGCTCTGGGGTGACATCCTGGTCTTGGGCCAAATCAATGGGTAAGGGCAGGCTGCCTCAACCACCTACCATCACTTGAGGCTCCGGCCTCATCTAACTTCTGCCAGTAGTAACTCTGGGCTCAGCAACACGCCGATGGGTACTGGTAGCTGGCTGAGATTTGACTGAACACAGATGGAGCTGAGGCAGGCAAAGCCTGATGCAAAGTGCTTCCAGCCTTTGTTTCCCTTGGGGTCCATAAGCAGCAAAAACAACAGTGCATCCCAGTTCAGTCATAAAACTTACTTAAAGCTATTTGTTGGTGGTTTTTTTTGTTTGTTTGTTTGTTTGTTTCTAAGTGAAATTTTCATTATCTTATGGCTAATAAAAATAAGTATTAGCACTGGACAGGCTGGGAACAACAATGCACTTGTTCAATAGCTGCTTTTTCCTCATCAAAGTACAATACAGGAATGGCCACTCAGGATTTGAAGAGAAGTTTCTGACACTTGGGAGAGCAAAGCAAAATACAGCAAAACAGATCCTCCATGGTGGACCTCCAGGGGATCATGCCCGTGCTTCATATCTCACTGTATATCTTGCCACAGGAGATCTGCTTCCACCTTGGCTTTCAGACTGTACTGAGCTGGCTGAGAAGGCTCATCACCTCCCAGGGCTGGACCCTGTGGTGTTTCTGCGTGTCCATAGTGATGTCTGGGCTATACCCAAACAAATGGTGGAGATGGCAGCTGGCACATCACAAGGAGGAGACTTCAGATGCATGAATGTCATTTCTTGTGAGGGAAAATTGAAGAAGGTGCCAAAAAGACATGGAAATTATTTAATGGCTTGAGAATCCATTTTATTTTATTTTTTTCTGTGAAAGAATAGGTAGCTCCTAACATGGTTTGTTTGTTTTGTTTCTGATTTATTTTTTTTTTTTAATTGAAGAGGAGACTGAAAGATGACTCTCTTGTAACATGCAAAATATTTCCTTGGGAGGAAATATCAGCTACTAGAATGCTCTTTTACCAGCAGAAAAATGCATAACAAGATCCAGTGGCTGGAAGCTGAAGCCAGACAAATTAAAATGGGAAATAAGGCATATATTTTTAAGAGTGACGGTAATTAACCACTGGAACAAATCCTCAGGGGAGACTTTGGATTCTTATCTCTGGAGAGCTTCAAATCATGGCTGGATGCCTTTCTAGAAGATGTACTTTAGCCAAAGAAGCTATTAGGTTCAATACATGGGTAATTGCGTGAAATGTAATGGGCTGTGATACATGGGAAGTAAGAACAGATGATCTAATGGTTCTTTCCGGCCTTAAACCTACGAAGCTATTCATCTAGATGGGAGCCTTGTGCCTATAGCTGAGAATTTGATCCTGGGCCCCACTGCAACATTTATAAACCTATGAAAAATGAGTGTATAACTGCGCCAAAAAGAATAGAATCGAACGATGGATGGGGAGCTAAGGAAGAAGAAGCACACCCATAACATCACCCATTTCTATTTTTTATGAATTATGTCAGAATGTAATGAGCACCTATAGAAACCAGGACTGTGAGGCAGTAATTTACACTGGAGAAATTCAAATGAAACGGGCTGATATGAGGCTATGTTTGAAGACTGTCAGGTTTCTGTGATAAAATTGCATTAGTAATTAATAATCTCTCAGAAAAAAAGAGAGAGAGAGAGATCATCTGCTACCATGTGTCTATTAGCAGATAAATCCAGAGTGAAAGATATCCCCTCTGGGACAACTTGATGGATTATATTAAATTTAATGGTAATGGAAGGAATACTGTAATTGGAAGATGCTGGAGGGAAAAGATATGGTGGGAGCAAGAGGAAGAGGCACGTGCTGATATGGAAGACCTCATCTTATAGAAATGGGCTCAGGTCCTGCCAAACTACACCAAAAGAGCAGAAGAGGCCTCATTCCCCAGGGTCCAGAAAATGTACAGGATGACCTTAGCTAATCTGGAAGCCAACCTATAATGTCCCCAGGGGAGGTACATTTGGCAAGTGCAATGTGGAAAATAAATATTAGAAATACCAGGATTTTTTGAGTCTATGACTATATTTCAGGGGAAAAAAATGACAAGTTCAATTAGGTTCCTCGAAGCAGGGGAGAGAAACTGATTAATCAGGCATGGAAGTTCCTAAGTAACCAAAACAACTGTGTGGGCTTTCTCCTCTTGACTCATGTTACAGGAGGATGGTGTATCTATTTGAAAACGGAATACATTTCCACATGCTCTATAAAAGAATGTCCAAAACATCTAGACAGAAAATGTTCCCTGTTAACTAGGTCCCTCCAGAGCCTCTTGTATATAGTGTGATGCTCTGGAGTATGCACAGGATTTTTTGGGTGTTTTCTTTGAAGATAAAGTGTCCTTTTAAAGAATGCACAGACTCAGTGCCAGCATCCCAAAGGGGCAATAGAAACTTCACAAGTAAACTTGTACTGAGCAGAATGACACCTTCAGCAAATAGGAACC
The DNA here is from genome assembly GCF_987193195.1 of Phasianus colchicus. Lineage (NCBI taxonomy): Eukaryota > Metazoa > Chordata > Aves > Galliformes > Phasianidae > Phasianus > Phasianus colchicus. The sequence goes on from NC_143437.1 coordinate 75,885,158, forward strand.
AAGATTAAAATAAAACAGCGAGGCACTTATAGTATCTGAAGTCCAAAGGCTTCTTGGAAAAATAACCGTCTGTCAGCAAGGCAGGATGTGAAGAACCACATCCCTGCAAACTGCCAGCAGAACAGCAAGAGTTACCATCCTCGGCCAGTGAAACATCAAATGATTATTGCATCTGAACTGGCTCTTTCCCAGAGCATTAGATGCCAACTCTCCCAGCTTTAGAATGCTGCCTTCCGCAGATGGGCTTTGTCAGAGGTGTCGCACACCTCACTGCTCAGGGGAAGAGGCAAACAAAAGCCAACGCGTGTGACACAGCACTGAACCATGCAGATCACATCATGTGAGAGGACACATCCTGAGCATAACGTCACAAGGGGTCTGCAGAAAATTCTGCTTCCCAGCAGCACGCTGCTGGCTCACTTGGGTTGAAGGCTGAGGCAGGGGGAAGTGAAGCCCCACTCGTCTCCAAACCCTCATGTTTTGAAAGAGATTTTAATTTGAGTCATTTTTACGCCATTTTTTGTGACAGTTGATTGAATTTGATCATAACAGTCAGTAGGAGGATGACTGTGAGAGGGCTATGCTCTTTGATCACGAGCAGGAAGTCACTGACACAGCTGCTGTACTCGCCTTGCTTTGGGTTCTTCTTCACCACCTGCACCCTGCCCCTGCCTGCTGCTGAAGGGGCTGTGTGGGCATCCACCCCATGAGTAGTTGAAACAATCTTCATCATGTTGCCACTCCTTGGCAGCCCCAGCCCCTCCAACCCGGGCTGGCAAGTCTATTTTTACGGAATGCATTGTGATGTGGACTCGCAGCCACTTCCCACAGGAGCATGCCTGGGAGTAGGAAATGATCCAAATAACACATGAGCTGCTACATACGTGCACCACAGAGCAGGGAGGGTGGAGAGAGAGAGCATAGCACTCAGCACCCGGCACTCACAGCACTTAGCCCTGGTTCCAATGGCAATGTGATGCAGGAGCAGGGATGTTATTTAGCTCAAGTCCCTTGTCCCTGCCTCCAGGGCTTATTATCAGGATGAATTATTTAATGTGTGTGCACAGCTTTGATGTTGTATGCACCATTTCATATGTACATAAGTGTTAAAGATTATTAGGCGGTTCTGTTGTCGCTAGAACACCAAACACACATTTCTGGGCTTAATTAGGTGTGTTAAAACAGCTCTACAAAGCCACGTCAGAAAATGTGAGTACTGATGCATTGGTAATTGTGGGGCTACGGCAAAATGGATCTCAGCAAGAGGATTCCTTGCATTGGGGTTTAACCTCTGCCAAAGCCTGCTAAGATGCTGCTGATGGCCTCTAGGTTCCTAAGTGATCCAGAGATGTTCCCATCTAAGTTCTTCTCTGGTTTGCCCAGTGTCGAGCAGAACAGTGCAACCCTTTCATTTAAAAAAAACAGCAGAAACCTGGATAGAAGTCAGAAAACTCTGTTTTAAGACCAGTTCTTGGGCAGGGACTCCTGGGCACTCCGGGAAGGAGGCTGGTGGGACATGAGTCACCTGGCCTGAGCATGCATTAAGCCATTCCAAAGCATGTTTTGTGACATCCACAAACCTGCTAGCCACTAGCCTTAGGCTGCCTTGGAGAAAAGCTTTGCTTGAAGGACCAATATAGTGATGCCAGATAAACCTTTCCTGCAGGTCAGCAAGCTGTGATTTGCATTTGTGCAATTTGCTGCTGCTTGGGAGGCTGCTGATCTCCACCAGCACAAACAGCAGCTTTGCCACTACGCGCCTGGGGACAATGCAGACAAAGCCCCATCAGCGGCTGTCACCAGTGGATATAATATGACCAAATCCCCAAACCAAACAAGACCTTAATTTCTCATTGAGTTTTGGGTTTCCTGAAATCTAAACTTGAAAGAGGTTTCATCCCTTGATCAAGGGGAAAAATCCTCTGGTGAGGAAAGGCAAATAAAGGTTCACAATGTGCAGGCTTTCTGCAAATAAATGGCTGAATATCTCACCAACAGGGTCACCATGATGTAATGGCAACAGCATCTCACCCTCATCTGTGCTGCAGGAGCTTGGGAAATGAGAGTTCAGCTTCTTCTGGTGATCCTGTGTGATTGCAGTAATGTTTTCAGAGTACATTCTTCATATGTTGATAGTTTTGCATGTTATTAAACCAAATCTAATTATATTAGATTTGCTACGAGCAGCAAATCATATTCACAATTGTGTTTTTATTAAAGAATATATTCTATATAAAGATTTCATTAATATGTTAATTGCTACCGGAATTATGTGCACATAAATAATAAACAAGACTATCTACCCGTTATTGGAAAATAATTTCAACGTATACCAAACCAATTACTGTACATTTCTTTAGGTTTTAATGGGAAGTAGTGTGCCTGGCTAGAATTAAAAAAAGACTCTCTGTTATGAAATGCGGCTATATTTTTTCTATGCAGAGTTCTAGTGCCAGGCCACACTAAAAGGATAGATATCCCTTCAGTAAAACTACTGGTATCGGAAATACGGGGCATGTTTAAGTCACTGAACAAGTCAACACAAAGGCCTAACAAGCCTAGGCTATGAGATGAAAGTGAGAGGACAGCAGGCACTGCTCTGCCTGTAGACACTGTATTTCAGTCAACCAAGTTCAAGCTCTCAGCCTTCACAAAGCCCCAGATGAGGTAGACACATCCTACACCAGAATCCCCTTGAATTTGCTAGTCTTCATAGAATCATATAATGGTTTGGGTTGGAAGGGATATTTAAGATCATCTAGTTCCAAACACCTGCTATAGGCAGGGACATCTCCCACTAGACCAGGTTGCTCAAAGCCCCATCCAGCCTGGCCTTGAATGCTTCCAGGAAGGTGGCATCCACAACCTCACTGGGCAACCTGTTCCAGTGTCTCACCACTCTCACATTAGGAAGAATTTCTTCCTAATATCTTGTCTAAATCTACCCTCTTCCAGTTTAAAACCATTTTCCCTTGTCCTATTGTCGCTACGTGCCCTTGTAAAAAGGCCCTCCCCAGTCTTCCTGTAGGCCCCCTTCAGGTCTAAGGAGCCTTCTCCAAGCTGAAAGCCCCAACTCTCTCAGCCTGTCCTCAGAGGGAGGTGCTCCAGCCCTCTGATCACCTTCGTGGCCATTCTCTGCACCCGCTCCAACAGCAAAATATCCTTGTTTGGGGGCCACAGAACTGCATGCAGTAATCCAGGCAGGTTCTCACAAGACAATAAAGGAGCAGAATCACCTCCCCTGACCTACTGGTCATGCTTCTCTTGATGCAACCCAGGATACAGTTGGCCTCCTGGGCTGCAAGCACACGTTGCCAGCTCATGTTGAATCTTTTGTCAACTGACACCCCCAAATCCCTCTTCTCAGAGCTGTTCTCGAGCCATTCTCTGCCCAACCTGCATTTGTGCTTGGAGAAGCAGGAAAAACTTGCTGGGAGATGGAGAGGGAGCTCCCTGGCCCATGTGCAACCACTAGGCTACACAGCAAGGACAACAGCAGTGCAGGAAATCTTGGTGGTTTTCCCCCTCTCCTGGTGTGTCAGCAGCTGGAAATGACACTGGTGAGCTTGGTCACATCATAGGGAAATATCTCTGCTTCTGGCGATTGGTTTTCTAGTGTGATGACAGAATGGTGTCTATTTCTGGTCTCCAGAAAAAGTATTGCTCATTCTCAAGGAGCATATTGGACAGTGAGATCAAATGTACTCTCCATAAGCTCTGCTGACATGCCCTGTTGGGCAACAGTCATCTTCGGTGACATGGTGAGAAGAGTGAAGTGGAAAATGTGAAAGGTCTGGCAGAACCAACAAATTCTGCTTCCTGTGCCTTCTATCTAGCACCAGAGGCTGACTGTGTGGGGGAACAGATAGCTTTCACTCAAGATGAAGGTGGAAAGGAGCAGGAGAAATGTAAATGCAGTGTGAATCAGAAGGCACACGCAGAATGACAGAATGACAAGAAGTCTCTGCTTCAAGAGGAGCCACACTAGCAGCCTGAAAGCCTGAGCAATAGGAAGTAGGAAATAGAAAAAGGAAATTAAATTTTTAAGACCCTGTATGTTTAGATGGTGTTATCTTCAAGACAACAAACAGCAAGGGCCCAGGAAATTCAAAATTAAATACAACACTCTCCTTATTTCCTGATTTTCTTTTATTAAGCATAAAAGCATGGCCAGGATCAAGTTAACATTATATTTCCTGCCGTGTGATTCTATTGGCATTGGTTTTGTTGCTATGTATATAAATACCGATCCACACTGAAATTTAAAAAAAAAAAAACATTAATTGCATTGACTTGCAGAGAGAAGTAAGCCAGGTATTTCATGCTGCAGTTCCTGAGAGATGTAACAAGGCCACATGCTGGTCCCACAGCAATTTTTTGTACATTCGAAGTGAATGCTTCATGAACAGAGTTCATATCTGATGGCAGAAGTCATTGATACGACATTTACTGATGAGCGTGAGCTATCTGGCAAGTGTTTGCAGCATCAGAAATTAAGTCAAGGAGCTCTCTGGTGCTGCTCTGGTATGACTGCCACATTCTATAGCATGTTATCTGCTGCCATGAAAAGCAGAACTTCATCAGGTTGTGTAGAAAATACTGGGGTAAGGAGGCAATGCTTGTGACCCCGGACAGTAATGTGAGGAAACCTGTGCTCAACCTCAGCCTTCCAATAGCTTCACATGTCAGGAAAAAATTTGGACTGAAATCTTTTTAAGAACGAGGTTTTGCCCTCATGAGCTCAGGTCTTGTTTTCCTTGGTGATTCACACTGCTTTAAAGGTAACCCTACTTCAAGCCACTTCTTTTGCTGTCTTAAGCGAAGTCCAGGAAAGAAGGAGGGAAGGAAAGAATGAAGAAAGGAAAGAAGGAAAGAACAAATGAAGGAAAGAAGGAAAGGAAAAGGAAAGAAGGAATGAAGGAGGGAAGGAATAAGCAAGGCTAGGTGAATTATACCTACACTTACAAATGACACTTGGAAAGAAGGATTCTGCACTGTATTCTGATCCCATTTTGCTTCCTATTTAATGCATTTTCATTCACGTTTGAAAAGTCTAGCAATACAGTTCATTTTTCAAGCACCACTGTGAATCAGTCAGTCAGAGACAGACATCTCTTGTGAGAGGCAGTGATAGATACAATTCTTTCTCTGCTAAGGCTTGACATGTAACTGGCTGATGAAAACAATCTTATCCAACACCAGCTGAAATTTTAAGACAGCTCTGAAGGATTTGGTAGATCCTTTTCAGGACATCCAAGGAAGTTTTACTGAAAAAATTAAAAGTCAGGCAAAAAACACATCAAAGTCAAATGGTGTGGAAAAGCTGTGAAAATCTGCAAAAATGTAACACTAAATTTGTCATTTTAACTTTTGAAACTTCAAGGGTTTCCAGGCTTTCTTTTGCCACTATGAGCTTCAGCAAAAAGATAAGGAAAAGCAAATATGAGAATATCACTGTCATGGACCATTATCCATTTTATTGGTCCTGAAGGAAAAAAGATAGTGAGATGGAGCTATAACTTTTTGCAGAAATCTGGATTTTTCATTACTAAAAATGCCGAAATATATATTCCACACTCTTTAGAATGAAAACAACATGAAGAATCTATCCAGTCCGGATTGGCGCTAGCCTCAAGCAGAGGCAAAGATATGTCCCCAGGTGCATGCTTCTTGTGACATCTGTATGAATCAGGAGACACTGGAACAGAGGTCTCCTACAAAGAGAAGGAGCAATGTCTATCTGACAAAGCACCCAAAAGCACTTTTAACTGAGTGCAGTTTAATGGACTGTGCTTTTTCTGTTATTTTACTGTATAACTCCTTAACGTAAAATGCAGATGCAGGCATACTCTTCAAACTGAAAGAGATTCAAAGTTGTGTTTCTATTATCTTTCCACATCCAGGCCAACAGAAATTGAATTCTTCTCCAACAGCTGCTACTGCTGAAATGGGTGTGGTACATGAAGATGGATGTAAATGAAGGTCGGACAGACAAATCAAGATCATATAGGAACAACTTTTATCTATGTATGATTTACCAGAGCCAAAAGAGAAGAGCGGTGAGGCAGTGGCCCAGACTCCATCTCCATCTCAGGGAAGTGATGGAGTCACCATCCCTAGAGGTGTTCAAGAACCATGTGGATGTGGCACTGAGGGATACGGTTAGTGAGCATGGTGGGGGTGGGCTGAAAGTTGGACTAAATGATCTTAGGGGTCTTTTCCAGCATTAATGACTCTGTGTTTCTGTGATTCTATGATTCTGTAATACTGAATGAGGAACAGTGTTTTATAAAGATGTGGCTCTGGAAACAATTTAAGATGGAGGGATAGCAAGCAGCTGGACATGGACGTCATTGCTACAGGACATATATGGCTCTTGGCTAAACAGAGAATGCTGAAAAAGCAGAAGTTGTCTAAAAAGGAGTAAGAAAAAGTATCCAAACACTAGAAGGAAAGGCATTTGAGAAGACTTTTAAGAGTGTAATCATAAAAAAAGACTGGTAAGTGATTGATTAGAGTGTTAGTGAAGAAAAATTTTTCCATAAAGAAAAAATATGAAGTACTAAAATACTTGAATTTATCAGAACCAAAAGTTAGCAGCTGAAAGATGGAGGCAGATGTGTTCATATTTTGAAAGAAGAGCATTTCTTATTTAGCACAGAAGGCAATAAACCTCTTAAACAAATTGCCAAGGCAAGTGTTAGACTTTCAGACTTCCTGTGTCCCCCAGTAAAGCTGGTTGCCTTTCCAGCAGGTATCATTTAAACACAAACTGCAGTTGAGTTCCTGGGCTCAACATGAGAGCAACGGGGAGATGGAGAAAGCCTCCTGCAGATGCAAAATCAGACCAAGTGATCCAGTGGATCCTTCTGGATGTGTGCTCTGAGAACGCACAAATTCAAGGTCTGTAAAGTTTTTTCAGAAGATCACAAACATCTTTCCCTGAGATTAGCAAGTGCAGCACATGAGCAGTCTGGATAAAATCAGTTCTGTGACAATAAAAATAAGGGATTCAATTATGCATTATTTGCTTCTATGATCTTCAAAGGGAGCTGGCATTTTGACTTCCACTGGCTGAGAACCTGCTGTGAACATCACTCGGACCAGGAAGACTGATGACATTTTGAAAGAACTACATCATTCACCTGATGAACATTTTATGAGACAAGGTATTTACCTTTATTTGTTTATCTATAAAGATAAAAGTCTGCCGGCTTTAGAAGTGAAAAACAGGTAAAAAAAACTGTCTCTCTTTTTGGGACCATTTACAGTGAGGTAAATACACACAAATCTACCACTTCATTAAGCTTGTCTCTCAGTGTCTTACCACATTACCCCAGTGACCCTCTCCTCCTTTTTAAGCTGTTTGGATGAAGTCTCTGGCCAAACTTAATAGGGGAGAAGTGGTGGAAGTCTTTCAAGCCCTGTTTTGCCTTTGAGACACCTTCCAGACAATCTGCTTGGATATACTTACCAGCTCTTGGGTTGCTTAGCCAGCCTTGCCAAACCAAATCTCCTTCCTCATACTCCTCTGAGTTCCCATATGGCTTTCTAACTTCCCCTCTGTGAAGATTCTGCTCACAGGCTTCTCTCTGTTCATATTATCTGCCCTTTCTCCCCACTTTCATAAGAATTCTGGGCATAGCCTCATCGTCCAACTAACTTCCTCATGACGCTGCTCCCCCCTAATTTATTTATGGTCAGGATGAGATTAGCAACCTATTTTTCCACAGAGTGGGTACCCAGAAAATTAAAACACCAGGCTACACTTCCTGCATCCTCAGAAAGAAAAGTAGGAGCCTGAGGATCATGTATTTAGCATGGAACATTTCTGCCTAAAGACTACATTCTGGCAGTTATATGCAGCAGAAGATTAGATCATTGCAAGTATCAAGGGATCTTAATTAACAATTTGCCATTATTCTAGGTGTAATACAGCATAATGTGAGATCAAAATAGTAACTGATTCATCTGCACGGCAGCTCCATGCCACTATTTAATTCTTGTGTTTTTATAGTGTGGTACCCTCAGAAAGGATCATCAAATGTGCTATAAGACTTTGTAGGTACATGTGAAACAAATTCATCTCTCTGGGAAAAGGGTTTACCATCCAAAGTGAAAATTTAAAGGCTACAGCCTTCCTGTTTTGCCAAGCAACTAATTGTACGAACATGAGGATAGGGAGCAAAACACATGTAGGTTAAGTAATTTTAATCAACCAATTATCCATATCCAGCCATGCTAGATTTGGGGTTTAATTGCTTCAGGCATACAAGCTTTTTCTCCAGTTATCTTTTCACAGCCCACAAACACAATTTCCTGCTAAAGTAGCATTGCCCTGAAATTTCGCTATAATGAATTTTCCAGTCTGAGCACCCTGACCCAGTTCTAAGCAGAAAGTTTTTCTGTAGAGCTAAGAAAAAACTTACGAAACCAAATGTGAACAATATTGGCCTAATATAACAAGTTTCTCATAATGAAGCAGAAGAAGAATGCTCAGCTCTCCTGAAAAATCCATCTCTACCCTTTGCAGAAACAATTGGAAAGTACAGACTTCTATTTCCAAAACTCGTATCAAACACTGTACATTTGG